>NC_041730.1:0-622913 GCF_004115215.2 Ornithorhynchus anatinus
ATAGGGGAATAAAATCGAGGCTGCATGGCATGAAGCCACACCCTCTTTTGCCAGCACTCATTTTTATTGTTCTTCCTGGTGCCTGGACCATAAAGACCCAAATGGGAAGACTCAAATCTGGGCTTTTTGGCATGAAGCCAGTCCTCACTTTCACCAGTATCCATCTTTTCACTGTTCTTTCTGGCACCTTGTCCATGAAAACCCAAATTGGAAGACTTAAATCTGGGGTTCATGTCATGAAGCCATTTCCCCCTTTGCCAGCAGCTTTATTTTTATTGTCATTCCCAGCATGTGGGCCATGAAGACCCAAATGGGAGGACTCAAATTGGGGGTTTGTGGCATAAAGCCAGCACCACCTTTTGCCAGGACACATGTCATTATTGTTCTTCCCAGGGCCTGGGCAATAAAGACCCAAATGGAAAGACTCAAATATAGGGCTTGTGGCATGAAGCCAGTACCCCCTTTTGCCAGGACACATGTCATTATTATTCTTCCCAGCACGTGGGCCATGAAGAGCAAAATGGGAAGACTCAAATATAAGGTTTGTGGCATGAAGCCAGGTTCCCCTTTTTGCCAGCACCCATATTTGTAATTACTCTTCCCAGCGCCTGGGCTGTGAAGATTCAAATCTGTAGTTTGTGGCATGAAACCAGTACTCCTTTTGCTGGCACCCATATTTTTAGTGTTCCTCCTTGCACCCAGGCCACGATGACTCAAATGGGAAGACTCAAATCTGAGGTTTGTGGCAAGAAGCCAACCCCCTTTTCCCAACACTCATATCTTTTTCACTCTTCCCAAAGCCTGAGCCGTGAAGAGCTCCCCATCTTCCCTCCCGAGCCCGGTCCTCTCCCAGACTTCCCTATCACCGTGGATGGTACGACCATCCTTCCCGTCTCTCAGGCCCACAACCTCCGTGTCATCTTTGACTCGTCTCTCTTGTTCACCCCACACATCCGATCTGTTACCAAGACCTGCCGGTCTCACCTTTATAATATCGCCAAGATCCGCCCTTTTCCTCTCCACCCAAATGGCTACCTTACTGCTACAGGCTCTCGTAATATCCCGGCTAGACTGCTGTGTCAGCCTGCTCTCTGATCCACCTTCCTTCTCTCTCGCCCCGCTCCAGTCTATTCTTCATTCTGCTGCCCGGCTCATCTTCCTGCAGAAATGCTCTGGGCATGTCACTCCCCTTCTTAAAAACCTCCAGTGGTTGCCTATCAACCTCCGCTCAAAACAAAAACTTCTCACTCTAGGCTTCAAGGCTGTCCATCACCTTGCCCCTTCCTACCTCTCCTCCCTTCTCTCTACTGCCCACCCCACATGCTCCACTCCTCTGCTGCCCACCTCCTCGCTGTCCCTCGGTCTTGCCTATCCCGTCATCGACCTCTGGGCCACATCCTCCCGCGGTCCTGGAACGCCCTCGCTCCTCACCTCCGACAATCTAATTCTCTTCCCCTCTTCAAATCCCTACTTAAAGCTCACCTCCTCCAAGAGGCCTTCCCAGACTGAGCTCCCCCCTTTTCCCTCTGCTCCCTCTACACCCCCTTCACCTCTCCACAGCTAAACCCTCTTCTCCCCCCTTTCCCTCTCCTCCTCACCTTCTCCCGTCCCACCCCCACAGCACTGTACTTGTCCGCTCAACTGTATATATCTTCATCACCTTATTTATTTTGTTTAATGAGATGTACATCACCCTGACTCTATTTATTGCCATTGTTCTTGTCTGCCCGTCTCCTCCGATTAGACTGTAAGCCCATCAAAGGGCAGGGACTGTCTCTATCTGTTGCCAATTTGTCCATTCCAAGCGCTTAGTACAGTGCTCTGCACATAGTAAGTGCTCAATAAATACTATTGATTGATTGAATGAATGAATGAATGAATGAAAACAAATCTGGGATTTGTGGCATGAAGCCAGCTCTCCCTTTTTCCAACACCCAGATTTTAGTTGTTCTTCCAGGCAGCGGGCCACAAAGACCCAAATGGGAAGAATAATCTGGGGTTTGTGACATAAAGTCAGCCCCTTTTTTTCAGTTATTCTGCCTAATGACCAGTGAGGTGCAGGGGGTTAACAAGTGTCACACAGGCACAAAGCTGCTTGCAGTGGCTCTGCCCCAAGGGCGTGCTCAGAGTGTCAGACAAACACGACATCATGGCAGCCCTGCCCCCAGGGATCTCAGGGTGTCACACAGGACTATTGACAGTGGCAGTGGCCCTGCCCCTCAGTGCAGTGCGAGTAGGTCACAGTGTGACATGGGCATAACATTGCAGTGGCCCTGCCCCGGGGGGGTGCTCAGAGTGTCAGACGGGCACAAAATCATGGCAGCCCTAGCCCCTGAGGGCTCAGAGGGTCAGATAGGCCCATTGTCAGTGGCAGCAGCCCTGCCCCTCGGTGCAGTGCGGGGGGGGTCACAGTGTCACACAGGCACAAAGTTGCGACGGCCTAGTCCTAACCCTGCTCACAATGTCATACATTCATTCATTCGTATTTACTGGGCACTTACTATGTGCAGAGCACTGTACTAAGCACTTAGGAGAGTTCAGTATAACAATAAGCAGACAGATTCCCTGCCCACAGTGAGTTTCCAGTCTAGAGATAAGTTTACAGTACCAGTGCCAGAGAGTTGTTGTTCCTGATGCTGGGCAATGAAGACCCAAATGGGAAGACTCAAATCTGGAGTTCTTGGCATGAAGCCAGTCCCCTCCAACTTTTGCCAGCATATATTTTCACTGTTCTTCCCAAAGCCTGGGCCATGAAGACCCAAATGGGAAGACACAAATCTGGGAGGTTTGGCATGAAGCCAGTCTCCCCTTTGTCGGCACCCATATTTTTCATTACTCTCTCCAACATCCAGGCCATGAAGACCCAAATGGGAACAATGAAGTCTGGGGTTCTTGGCATGAAGCCAGTTTCACCATTTTTGCCGGCATCCATATTTTCATTGGTCTTCTCAAAGCCTGGGCCATGAAGACCCAAATGGGAACATTAAAATCTGGGGTTCTTGTCATGTAGCCAGTCCCTCCATTTTTGCCGGCATCCGTATTTTCACTGGACTTCCCAAAGCCTGAGCCATGAAGACCCAAATGGGAACATTGAAATCTGGGGGTCATGGCATGAAGCCACTTCCCCCTTTTGCCAGCAAACCATATTTTCACTGTTCTTCCCCTCACCTGGGCCATGAAGACCCAAAATGGGAAGACTTAAATGTAGGGTTTAGGACATGAAGCCAGTCCCCATTTTGAGGGTACCCATGTTGCTGTTCTTTCCAGGACCCGAGCTAGGAAGACTTATATCTGGGGTTCAAAACATCAAACCAACCCCTTTTTTCTGGCATACAGATTTCTGTTTGTTCTTCCCAGTGCTTGGGACAAGAAGATCCAAATGGGAAGACTAATCTGGGGTTCGTAGCATAAGGCCAGCCCCCTTTTGTCACCACCCATATTTTTAATCATTCTTCCTGGTCCCCAGACCTTAAAGACTTACTGTGTTACATAGGCACAACACTGCTATGGCCCTGCCCTCGAGGGCTCACAGTGTCACACAGGTACAGCACCACAGTGGCTCTGCTCTGGAGGGGCTCACAGTTGTCTCACTGTCAGAACATTTTTGGGGCCCTGCCCTCAGCGGAGCGGGAGGGGAGATGACTCACCGTATCCAACAGATCCAACGTTGAGGCCAATGTCACCCAGGCACAAAGTCATGGTGGCTCTGCCCTGGATGCGCTCACAGATTCAGACCACTCCACGTTGTGGCAGCCTTGTCCTTGGTAGTGGCAGGTGGGGGGGGGGTGCGGCTGGCAGCCATAGATCACCGCCAGCCACCCTGCCCTCAGTGGCCCTGCCCTCAGGGGGGTCGACATGCCCAACAGGTCCCAGGTTGTGGTAGTCCACCCTTAAGGAAGTTCACTGTGTGCAATGGAAAGCCCAGAGCACTGGAGGGAGCACAATTTTACATTAAGAGCATCTAATAAGTACATTTGTCTGCTAAACTTTTGGGAGGATTCAGCACAAACAATACACACCATCACTGTGCTTCACGAGTTTACAAGAACTCTGCACACAGCAAGTGTGCAGTCAATACCATGGATTCATTGTATTGTACTCTCCCACATGCTTAGTTCAGTGCCCTGAACATATAAAGTGCTCAATAAATTCCACTGTCCTGCCCAGGAAAGTCCTTTCTCTGGGGGCCGAGGATGCATAGAGTGACCCTGCAGACAGGACAGGGCTGTGTGCATAAAGAGGTTTGAGCCATCTACAGAATTAAGGGTACTGGGTCTTCTCAGTTCCACACTCAAGCAAAACAGAACCAGTTCCTTACACAGGTCCCCAATCTCCATTTCCACAACCAGACTTCATGCCAATTGTGGCAGTTTTTCTCACTACCTTTCCCCCAAAGCTCACCCCATATTCACACGTACATGCACGGGACCTTCCCTCTGGTGGCAACTTGGCCCCCAGCTGCATCTCTTAATTGTGGGGCAAGTCTGGGAATTAACTGTCCACACTGCAAAGGGATGGTCCTCAAGACTTGGGTGTTGTATTGAGCAGTCTCTGCCTAGAAAGTAATAGCTGGTCAGGTGCTCTCTCTCCTGCCAGCCCAGTACCTTGGTCATCCTCCCCTGAGCTGTGCACTGCCAGAGATTGGGGGTGCTTTTCATGACTGAGCCAACAGGATGTGAAGCTGACTTGGGACACAGTGCTGAGGCCTCCTCTGGGTGCAGGGCAGAAGAATGTGGTGTATCTGATGGAAGTGAGGTTTTGCTGGAGGCTTTCCACTGATCCTGTCTGAAACCTGGCCTTTGAAGACACAGACACACAAACACACACACACACACACACACACATGTACATACAGAAAGAGAGACACACTCTGAAACACAGAGTCACAGAGAGAAACAACCTAGTTTTTGCAGACACTATTTTCCCTGCTCCAAGTTCGAGAAGCCATGTGGCCTAGTGGATAGAGCCTGAGCCTGAAAGTCAGAGGACAAGGGTTCTAATCCCAGCTCTACCACATGACTGTTGTGAAATCTTGGGTAAATCACTTCTGTGCCTCAGTTACCTCATCTGTAAAGGGGTATTAAGACTGAGCCTATGTGTTATATAGACTGTGTGCAACCCAATTAGCTTGTCTTTTCCCCAGTACCTATTACAGTGCCTGGTACCGAGTAGGTGCTTAAATAAGTTTATCTCCTCCCCTGTCCTCTCTCCCTCCCTCCAAGCTCGCATCTCCTCCTGCCTTCAGGATATCTCTACTTGGATTTCCTCCCACCACCTCAAACTCAACATGTCCAGGACAGAGCTCTTTATCTTCCTTCCCAATCCTTGCCCTCTCCCGAACTTCCCCATCACCGTAGACAGCACAACCATCACAAGCCGGTAACCTTGGTGTCATCCTTGACTTAGCACTCTTATTCACCCCACATATACAATCCGTCACCAAAACCTGCCGGTCTCCCCTTCACAACATCACCAAGATCAGCCCTTTCCACTCCATCCAAACTGCTACTATGTTAGTCTAATCACTTATCCTATCCCGACTGAATTACTGCATTAGCCTCCTTTCTGACCTCCCAACCTCCTGCCTCTCCCCACTTCAGTTCACACTTCACCTCCCTGCCCAGATTATCTTTCTAAAGAAATGTTCAGGGCATGTCAACCCCTCCTAAAAAATCTCCAGTGGTTGCCTATCAACCTCTGTATCAAGCAAAAACTCCTCTTTTTTGGCTTCAAAGTTCTCGGTCACCTTGGCCCTTCTTACCCCACCTCCCTTCTCTCCTTCTCCATCCCAGCCTGCACACTCTGCTCCTCTCCGCCACTCATCTCCTCACTGGACCTCAGTCTCGCTTGTCTCGCCGCCAACCTACCTCTGGCCTGGAATGCCGCCCCTCCTCAAATCCACCAATCACTCTTCCCCCCCTTCAAAGCCCTACTGAAGGAGCACCTCCTCAAACAGGCCTTCCCAAACTAAACCCCCTTTTCCTCAACTTCCCCTCCCTTACACATCACCTCAACTTGCTCCCTTTGCTCTTCCATCCTTCTCCCCGCCCCACAGCACTTATGTATAAGTAATTCCATTTATATTGATGCCTGTTTACTTGTTTTGATGTTTGTCTCCCCCTGTCCCCCTCTAGACTGTAAGCCTGTTGTGGGCAGGGATTGTCTCTCTTTATTGCTGTATTGTACTTTCCAAGTGCTTAGTACAGTGCTCTGCACACAATAAGTGCTCCATCAATACAACTGAATGAATGAATGAGTGAACATAAAAAGAACACTGACCCTAAAACCAGGAAAGAGGAGGTGTATGGACAGAACCTCAGCTGGGTGTACCAGTGCCCTCTACTCTAGCACTGATCTACTCCGTTCTGTTTGTTGAGGTGAGGCTTGTTCTCCAGGAACTGGGAATCCAGCACAACTGCAGAAGTGAGTTTCTAGTACAAAGTTCGCCCACTCTGCTCCTCCCCACATACATGCCTGCTGACTTGGTCTCAGAAGGGATTCTCAGAAGGGATTCAACTTGGCTTCTCAGAGTGGAATGGGGTGAATACAGTGATGCCACTCTGTCTTACTCCTGACATTAAACCCTAGTTCCATTTATTTATATTGATGCTATTGATGCCTGTCCACTTGCTTTGTTTTGTTTTGTTGTCTGAATCCTCCCTTCTAGCCTGTGAGCCCTTTGGGTAGGGATTGTCTCTACTGGTTGCCGAATTGTACTTTCTAAGCACTTAGTACAGTGCTCTGCACACAGTAAGCGCTCAATAAATATGATTGAGTTAATGAATGAATTAAACCCCCTCCCCTTCAGGCCCAGAAAGATCTCTTCACTGACAGGACTGTGGCTAAAGGAAGGTTGGACCCAGCTAAGGGCCTCGGGTCTTCTCAGTCCCAGGAAGGACAGACAGAAACAGTTCTCTGCATAAACTTCCAGCATCTGTTCCAGAAACAGCCTCCTTGCAACTTCCTCCTCACTAGTCTCTGAGAAGCAGTGTGGTTTAGTGGAAAGAGTCCGGGCTTGGGAGTCAGAGGTCGTGGATTCTAATCCTAGTTCCACCACTTGTCAGCTGTGTGACTTTGGGCAAGTCACTTAACTTCTCTGGGCCTCGGTTCCCTCATCTGTAAAGCGGGGATTAAGACTGTGAGCCCCACATGGGACAATCTGATTGCTTTGTAACTACCCCAGTGCTTAGAACAGTGCTTGGCACATAGTAAGTGCCTAACAAATACCATCATCATTATTATTATTATTATTCTCCTTTCAACTTAACCCTGTTATTCATGCAAACATACAGGCATGTGTGTGCATGCTTGCATGCATACACATGCACACACACCCTCACCAACCTTCTTCTTGGAATGGCAGAGTGGAACCCATGGAAGCTGTGGAACCTGGCCTTTGGAGATGTACCTGGATTAGTGAACTTGGGCTCCTCATCCCTCTAGTCTCCCCACCCTGCCTTCTATCAGCAGCTGAAAACCACATCTGTTTGACACACCAGTCTCCAGGAGAACCATTTGTTGAGATGGAAAGATAGAGATAGTGGATTTCAGACAATCTAGTGGATTTTTGCCAGCACTAGTTTTTCCCAGTACATCACCTTTCCCAGAGAGGGAAGCATTGGAGACACAAGCACGATTCAGTTGGCTGCTACTTATTGCGCCAACTGAGCCTTAATCACCCTCCTCCTCCTCCTCAGATCCCACTCTGTTAGGTTAGGAAGAGTTCATTCTGCAGGGCCTGGAGTGTCCATCACAGCAGCAGGTTGAGTTCAGCCTTCTCTTCTCTTCTCTTTCCTGCTTGCACTCCTGCTGATGTAGTTTAAGATTGGAGTCCACACGGCTCTGCTCTTCAGAGAGGAATGGGGTGGACATACTGAGGCCATCCTGCCCTACTGCTGATCCTAGACCCCCAGAAGCCCCTGTCAGCAGGCCCAGAAGGGTCCCTTCTCTGGGGGCAGAGAATGTGTAGGGTGACCCTGTAACCCGGGCTGTGGGCACAGGGAAGTTAGACCCATCTAGAGAATTAAGGGCCTCAGATCTTCTCAGTCCCAAGTCAGGTCAGACCAAACCAGTTTCCCGCAGAGACTCGGTCCCGGATTCTGGGACCGGCCTCTGCGCCTAATGTGGCAGGACCCTCCTCATTTCTCATCCAGGGTTCAACTCTATCACAAATGCACATCTTCACAGTCCCAGACATATCCAGCACCCACAAGCACCACCTTTTCCCTTAAAGGGAGCAACAAAGCTTCTGGCTCCATCTCTCTCTAAGGAATAGAGTAAGACATATTTCACAATAGAAGGGAAGGAGGCCCCTGAATGAGCAGTTGAGCACAGCAAGGAGGGCACAGGTACTAAGGGTGAGCCTTAGAGGCACAGGTGGAGAAGCTGTTGGAGAGGTTACCAGGGAAGGAGGAGGAAGAGAAGGAGGAAGAAGAGGAGAAGGAGGAGGAAGAGAAGGAGGAAGAAGAGGAGGAGGAGGAAGAGGAAGAGGAAGACTTTGCTCCTGATGGTTGAGCTGGAGTTTCAGCAGCTAATGCTATACATGCACAATAAACATTGCACCCGACCCCCACCCCCATGCCCCGAGGATCCTACTCTTGGCTGAGAGGAGGAAGGATGGAAGAGGCTGCTGCCTGAAGAGATTCCAGCTACTAATACAACTGCTAGAAGTGGAACTTACCTTCTATTCTGGGGAACAAGGTGGCAGTGGTGGCAGAACACAACTTCATCCTCCCCAGAGATGAGGTCGCCTCCCCTATCTTACCTCACCCTACCCTAGTCCTGAGGCCACTTATTTCCATCAATAAGGAGATGTCCACCAGCAGCTCCCTCTTCCCCTTCCACTAGCAGCCTCCCCACCGGCCCCAGTCTCCCAAGGAGCCTTCCTCTCTCCCTCTCCCTCCACCAGCTCTCATTCTGGATGGGGTTGGAGATTGGGCCCCACCACATTGTTCTTGTCTGTCCGTCTCCCCCGATTAGACTGTAAGCCCGTCAAACGGCAGGGACTGTCTCTATCTGTTGCCGACTTGTTCATCCCAAGTGCTTAGTACAGTGCTCTGCACATAGTAAGTGCTCAAGATGGGGGCAGGAGGGAGTGAGGAGTGGGAGGGCGGGGAGCGGGGGCTGACCACGAGCTTCCTGTGAGCTCTGACAGCTCAGACTGCCGCAGAAGCCTCCTGGGGGATAAAGAGTTAGCAAGGAGAACCCCAGAGACTGGCCCAAACCGCTATACAGCCTCCCTCGTTCCTCCTGTCTGCTTCCCCTCGTTTAAGGCACAGTTCAAAGCCCACCTCCTATGGGAAGCCTACTGGGATTGGCTCCACCTATTTCCCACCCAAACCCTGTCCTCCCTCCAACTTTCCTATCACCATTACTTGAAGCATTCAATCGGCTTGCCTCCTCCTACCTTACCATCCTGATTTCTTACTCCAACCCAGCCCACACCCTTCCCTCCCCCAGGGCCAACCTATTCACTATACTTTCACCTCGTCTGTCTCGCCACCAACCCCACACTCGCATCCTGCCTCCAGCCTGGAACTCCCTCTAGCTTCGAATTTGACAGGCATTCACTCACCCCACCTTCAAAGTCCTATTAAAAGCACATCTCCTCCTAGAGGCCTTTCCCAACTAAACCCTCAAATCGTCTTCTCCCACTCCCTTCGGCGTCTCCCTTGCATTTGGATTTACATCCTTTATTCATCCCTCTCAGCCCCATCGCAGTTATATGCATATCCGTAATATAATTAATTTATTTATATTACTGTCTTCACCTCTGCACCGTAAGCTCACTGTGGGCAAGGAACAAGTCTACTAACTCTTATATTGTACTCTCTCCCAAGTTCTTAATAGATTGCTCTGGAGACAATAAGTGCTCATTAGAGAAGCAGCATAGTCTAGGGGAAAGAGCTTGGGCCTGGGAGTCAGAGGACCAAGCTTCTAATCCCAGGTCTGCCAATTGTTTTCTGGGCGACCTTGGGCAAGTCATTGACCATCTTGGTGCTTCGTTTCCTCAACTGTAAAATGGGCTTCCACTTCCTACTGCATCACCCTGTCTCGCTCCCTTTGCTGTTCCTCCATCCCAGCCCCAAAGCACTTATGTCCATATCTGTAACCTTATTTATTTGTATTGATGTCTGTCTCTCCCACTCGACGGTGAGCTCTTTGTGGGCAGGGAATGTCACTGTTTATTGTTGTATCATACTTTCCCAAGCGCTTTGTACAGTGCTCCAAACCCAGTAAGCACTCAATACATATGATTGAATGAATGAATGAATGAATGAATGAATGAATGAATGATTAAACCGTGCTCCCTCCTATTTAGACTATGTGCCCATGTTTGGACAGGGATTGTGTCCCACACGATAACCTTCTACCTACTCCAGTGCTTAAAACAATGCTTGGCACAAAGTAAGCCTTTAACAAATACTATTTTTAAAAAAATCAATCACTCAAAAAATCCTGCTCTGTTCCAGGGGCTGGGTTCCAGGTCACTCTCAGTGTGACCTTGGATAGGGCCTGAGTATGCTCTCCCCCTAGAGGTCACCAGCAGCCCCCACTGTAGCTGGGGGGTGTGGCAAGGAGCTCTGGGGTGAAGGACCTGCTCTGCTCCCAGTGATAATAATAATAATAATGTTGGTATTTGTTAAGCACTTACTATATGCAGAGCACTGTTCTAAGTGCTGGAGTATACAGGGCAATCAGATTGTCCCACATGAGGCTCACAGTCTTCATCCCCATTTTACAAATAAGGTAACTGAGGCACAGAGAAGTTAAGTGACTTGCCCACAGTCACACAGCTGACAAGTGGCAGAGCTGGGATTCGAACCCATGACCTCTACTCCCAAGCCCGGGCTCTTTCCACTGAGCCACGCTGCTTAGGGAGGCCCAGCAACATTGCCTCCGGCCCAAGGGAGGACAGACACATAGTTGGTCCGGGGCGCTGTGTCATCCCAGTAGGGGAAGGACTCAGTGGGATGGGCTTCATGGGAGGCTAAGGAAGTCCCGGCCTGATCATTCATTCATTCATTCTTCATTCTTCATTCATTCAATTCAATCTTATCTATTGAGCACTTACTGGGTGCAGAGCACTGTGCTAAGTGCTGGGGAGAATACAGTACAACAATAAACAGTCACATTCTCTGACCCTGACAAGCTTACAGTCTCGAGTGGGGGAAACAGACAGTAATATAAACAAATAAATTCCAGATAAATACATAAGGGCAGTGGGGCTGGGAGGGCGGGATGACTCAAAAGGCAGTGGGAGAAGAGGAAAGGGGAGCTTAGTTAGGGAAGGCTTCTTGGAGGAGATGTGCCTTTGGTAAGGCTTTGAAGTTGAGGTAGTGTAATTGTCAGTCAGATTTAAGGAGGGAGTGAGTTCCAGGCCGAGGCAGTACGTGGGTTAGGGGTCGGCTAACTGTGACATCTCCTCACAGTCAGCTCTCCCCCCCACCCTCCCCTCTCCCATCTTGGAGGCGCTCTCTCATATCCTCTTCCACTGTGCTTCCCGGCCTCCTTTCTCATTTCTGCCTCTGTTGGAGCATCGCAGACAGCGTCCCCATCAGGGAACTGAAGCCATCGCATTGCTGAACGACCCTCGGGGGAGAAGATGTGCCAGAGATCGGGACCGAGGTTGGGGTTCTGTCATCCTTGGAGGAGGTGAGAAGAAGTCATCGAAGGAGATGATGAAGCCACCCTCTGGGGGGGGGGGGGTGTGCAACCAAGCCCCAATAAAGCCCAGGGTAAGGAAGGTGAGGAGTTGAAAGGAAGAACGGTTTTGGCCCACGGCTGGCAGGAGCAGAAGGGAAGACTGGGACCAAAGCATGGACCACATCCCCTACCCCGCTCGACTGACTCAGAGTTTCCCGCTCTGGATGGTTCAGGAGCCCGTAGGCTGAGGAGGAGTAAGGCCTCCACCCCAGGACAAGGGCTTAAACCCTGTATTAGGCAACGGTCACCAACATTCAGCAGATTGGTCCATCAGACCCCACCCTTTCAGCATCCCTAGGCCTCCCTGGGGATGCTGAGAGTCGAGGCACTCACAAAAGCCACTAGGTGGTATAGAAGGAGGGAGGGGAACAGCCCCAGCCCATTCCGGCCCAGTCCAGCCCAGCCCGGCCCAACCCAGCCCCTGCTCTGGCTCGGTTGCAGCCCCTTCCAGGCCAACCCTGAGCCGAGGCTTGGGGGGAGACTCTGCCACTGTCTGGTGCTCTGGAGATCTCCCTGCCCAAACATGGGGACAGAGGCAAGAGGGAGCCCTGCTCCTGCCCCACAGCCCTGTGCCCCCTGGAAAATCTCCCGCCCTGTGTACTCCCCTGCAATGCAGGAGCAGTTGGAGGAATGTGGTTTATTGAGCACCTACTTAGGGCAGTGCAGGATACTAAGCGCTGGGGAAAGTTCCCTTTTTTTAATGGTGTTTAATGGTGTTTTTAATGGTGTTTTTTAATGGTGTACTAAGCCCTGGGGTAGAGACACGCTAATCAGGTTAAACACAGTCCATGTCCCAGATGATGTAACTGAAGCCCAGAGAAGTTAAGTGATTTACTCAAGGTCACACAGAAGACAAGTGGCAGAGCTGATATTAAAACCCAGGTCCTTCTGACAAGCAGCGTGGCTCAGTGGAAAGAGCACGGGCTTTGGAGTCAGAGGTCATGAGTTCAAATCCCGTCTCTGCCACTTGTCAGCTGTGTGACCGTGGGCAAGTCACTTCATAATAATAATAATGTTGGTATTTGTTAAGCGCTTACTATGTGCAGAGCACTGTTCTAAGCGCTGGGGGAGACATAGGGGAATCAGGTTGTCCCACGTGGGGCTCACAGTCTTAATGCCCATTTTACAGATGAGGGAACTGAGGCACAGAGAAGTTAAGTGACTTGCCCACGGTCACACAGCTGACAAGTGGAAGATCTGGGATTCGAACTCATGAGCCCTGACTCCAAAGCCCGTGCTCTTTCCACTGAGCCACGCTGCTCTGTGCCTCAGTTCCCTCATCTGTAAAATGGGGATTAAGATTGGGAGCCCCACGTGGGACAACCTGATTCCCCTGTATCTACCCCAGCGCTTAGAACAGTGCTCTGCACATAGTAAGTGCTTAACAAATACCAACATTATTATTATTATTATCCACTAGCCTATGCTGCTTCTCAAGTAAGTCCACAGAAAGCTTGCCCTCTATCACGGGAGATTTTTGCCTTCTCAGAGAGCATTTCTCCAGGAGGGTCCCTGACCCTTCCCCAATTTATCCAGAGCCTTTGGAGTAGAGAGAGACTGGATATGAAATTTTAACGATGAACATAAAAGTATTCTTCTGATTCTAAATATTTCTGTCTCCCAAGACAGAGCATAAGTGTCCTGTGGACAGAGAACGTACTCTAGATAAGAGAAAACATGTCCGAGGCAACCTGCCCATGGGGGTATGAGGCCACGCTCCTCTCCATTGGTCTGCCTGTCTGTCCTGGTCCTTGTGGGCCCTTAACTGGTACTGAACACTTTTAAGTCCAATGTTAAAATTTCATGTGGAGTCTATCTCTGCCACAAAACTCTGGATAAATTGGAGGCGGGGGGCAGGAGAGGGGGTAGGGATTCTGCTAGAGAAACACTCTCAGAGAGGATGAAATCAGGGTTCTTCCACAAAATGGCATATGTGATGTCATCATGTTTCTGGCAAGTGCTTCTGGCAGACATGTCCTTGGCTGGTGTTTGCAAGGGTGTCGGAGACCACCCTAGCCCAAGTGGTCAGAGCTCCTCGGGTCAGGCTTGTGGGGAGGGAGAGAGAGAATGGGGAGTGGGAAGCAGAACCAATGTGGGGAAAGTGCCTCGAGGCCAGATCCCCAGGCTAAGGTTTGGGGCGGGAAGCAGGGGTGACACAGCAGACAGGAAGACACAGAGAAGGAGGGAAGGAGGGAGGAAGCTGGAGATGTCTGGGGCCAGCTCAATGTTGGGCCATGGAATCCAGGGTGGGATGTAGAGAAGAGAGGGCCATGACCAGCCCCAGGAGATCACCTCCAGGCACCTCTCTGCTCCACCCCTCATCCTCCCACCCCCAAAAAGGTGCTCAATGCTCCCGCACCTCAGGAACAGGCCTGAGAGAAACCTCGCCTCATGTGTGGGGAACTGCTGAAACCGCAGTGTTGGCAAACAGTCCAAAAGTGGAAGGAATCATTTCCATAGAGGCTTTGGATAAAACAGGGACGAGTTTAATTCTGAACATGTTGTAGCTTCAACCAGAGGGTATTAGCCATTTTCACATTCTTTTTCAGTCAGAACCTAGAAGAGGCCAACTAACCTTATTTACTTCTCTCGCCTATTTACTAATGCATTTCTTATGACCCGAACTATGTGCTCCAAACAGTAAGAACTCTTAACGATAACAATGAACAACAGAAATGGAAAATGTGATTTTTGTCAAATCACGTTAACTAGAATTAGGAATCTTCCAGGTCCCTGAACTAAACTGGAAGCTCTAGAGATTTACTGGCTCCGGCCATGTACCCTGTGAACCCATGTAGCCAACCCCCTCCCCACCTTCCTTTTCATGGCCAGAGGAGCCGCGGGCAGGAGAAGAAAGCAGCGGTCTGGGCCACGGCCTCAGGAGGCTCGCCCTGATCACGCGACTGCCAGCTGGGACCGAGCATCCTCCGGGTCTGCCAGCCGACCAAACCACAGATAGCACCAGCTGGGCTTCGTTCCCTGAGCGGTCCTGCTGGCTGGCCGTCATCCCAGTGGGCCTGGGCAGAAGCAGGGAGAGTGGCCGAGCCCATCCTCCCATGGAGCCCCAGGTCGGGAGGGTGGGGGAGGTCAGGGTGGCCCAGTGTTGAGATAGTACAAGTGGCACTCCTCCCTGTCGAGGAAAGCCTTTCTCTGCTAAGACTGTCTGGGAGGAGAAGGCCGGAGCATCCCGAGGGTCAGAAATGCAGGCACAGCACTTCGCTGCGGAAACTGTGTCCCGATGCCGTTGGGGTAGGTGTTGTCTGAGAGTCACGTGAAACTATCAACTTGTCAAATATTTGGTTCGCGGTTCTCCGATCCCCGTTGTCCCCTTGGCCGCAAACCCCACTCCGAGCCCTGCGGCGACTCAGTTACTGTTGGAAGATCTGCGACACGCACCTCCCAAACTCCTCCAGGATCAACTGCTCTGCTAAACACTTGGGGTAGTGTGCTTGCTCAGCCTCTTTCCCCCGGGCCAGGAGACGAGCACAGGTGGCTTCGACTGCTTCCCAGGAGATGCGCGGCAGGGGGGTCCTGTACGGAAACAAACTGGTTAAGTGGCTGATGTGGGAGGGACACCAGAGATGGAGCCAGGAGAGGGGTGGTGACCCACGGGAGTCACGGGGAAAGGGAGAAACCACTGTCCCAGCTGGCAGGGCTGGGGGGCACTTTCTGGCCAGTGGACGTGCCGGCAGAGGCAGTGGGAAGGGACGGGTCTTCATCTCGGCTGTCTCGGCACTCAACTATCCCCTCCTGCTGCTCATCTTGCCTGGACTTTGGGAGGGATTGAGGTTCCCAAGGGTTTCAGAGCAGCAAGGGGCCAGGCTGGGCTCCAGAGGCAGGGTCCGCCCTTGGGTCGGAAAGGCAAGCCAGGGTCGCCCTCCCTAGGACCAGTCCTGAGGCTCTGCTAAAGGCCATGTGAAGTAATCGCTGTCAATGGTTCGATGTGGGTTGGCTCTGAGGGTGTGATATGCCCTGGTTGGATTCTGGCCAGAAATGGAGATTTCCCACTAAGAACTCTTTTCAAAAACACCCTTTGCCTCTCATGGACCCGAGTGATGCAAAATCACCCTCGGCCTTTTCTTTCTCATCTTTAAACTAGGCGGTCTAATTCCTTTCAACCTTTCGTCTCCCAAAGTACCAGTGAGCTTGAGCAGTCTGGACACATTCTTTAGGGAAAGATCCAGAAAAGCCTTCCTAGAGGGAAAGTTAGAGAGGTAGAAGGCAGAGTTGGGGGTCGGTCAGTCCCTCCTAAACCAGGAGGGTGGGTGAGTGAAGGTCCAGGGGGAGCGACCGGCACCCGGCTCTTCAAAGTATCCCAGTGCCACTGCTGAAGCCAGATTGCCAGGCCAGAGAGATGGCGGGCCTGCTCCAGTGATGTTCCTGATCTTTGGATCTTACAGAGAATCTCTGGTTTAGTTCACTCCCTTGCACAAATGAATTGGTTCCTGTGCCTCAGATACCTAAAAGATAATAGGTTAAACCTAAGAGAGATCAGTGCAGATCATTCTAGATGTGTCTCCTTTGTGAGGTTTGCCCCCTTAGACTGTAAGCTCACTGTGGGATGGAAATGTGTCTGTTATATTGTTATACTGGATTCTGCCAAGCCCTTAGTACAGTGCCCTGCACCACAGTGAACACTCAATAAATATGATTAATTGACTGATTGATTAGGCTGTAGATTCCTAAAGAGCAAAGATTGGATCTTCTATGTCTATTACACCCTCCCAGGTGCTTATAGCAGGGCTCTGCCCACAGTAGGTGCTCGAGACTTCCTCTTGATGGATTGACTAATCGTCTCTATGGGACCGCTGTTCCACTTTCAAAGGACTTTGAACTTGTGAATGAAACCTAGAGGCAAGGGATTGCTCAGCCTAGGGCCATCAGGTGCCACAAGGGTCGAAGGTATTGTTACCAGAGTCCTGTCGCAGACTCTCCAGGGAGCCAGATGCCTGGGTCCTGGCCTCCCCCTAGGCCCTGGGGGTCTGGCTCACAGCTGCTGCCTGGCTTCAAGGCTCTCCATCACCTTGCCCCTTCCTACCTCTCCTCCCTTCTCTCTTTCTACTGCTCACCCCACACGCTCCGCTCCTCTGCCGCCCACCTCCTCACCATCCCCTGTTCTCGTCTATCCCGTCGTCGACCCCTGGGCCACGTCCTCCCTTGGTCCTGAAATGCCCTCCCTCCTCACCTTCGCCAAACTAATTCTCTTCCCCTCTTCAAAACCATACTTACAGCTCACCTCCTCCAAGAGGCCTTCCCAGACTGAGCTCCCCTTTTCCCTCTGCTCCCTCTACCCTCCCTTCACCTCTCCGCAGCTAAACCCTCTTCTCCCCCCTTTCCCTCTGCTCCTCCCCATCTCCCATCCCATCCCCTTAGCACTGTACTCGTCCACTCAACTGTATATATCTTCATTACCCTATTTATTTTGTTAATGAGATGTACATCACCTTGATTCTATTTATTTGCTATTGCTTTAATGAAATGTTCTTCTTCTTGATTCTATTTATTGCCATTGTTCTTGTCTGTCTGTCTCCCCCAGTTAGACTGTAAGCCCGTCAAAGGGCAGGGACTGTCTCTATCTGTTACCGATTTGTACATTCCAAGCACTTAGTACAGTGCTCTGTACATAGTAAGTGCTCAATAAATACTATTGAATGAATGAATGAATGAATGGCTTCTGGGCTTCCAGTCCCTCTCCTGGCTCTCCTAGCCCCATCTAGACTGCAAGCTTGATATGGGCAAAGACTATATTCACTAATTCTCTTGTATTGGACTCCCCCAAATACTTAGTACAGTGCTCCGCACACAGTAAGCAGTCAATAGATACCATTGACTGGTGGATCAATTAATTGGCATGCAAGATGCCACAGTAGTCACCACCAGTTCCTGGGTGGAACTCCAGAGGCCACATGGAGGGTGGTGAGTGAACAGTGGTGAGGGTCCTCTCCTCCAGCTACAGGGGCTCCTCGGGGGGAGCGGCCACGAGGACCTTCTGCCTCTGCCTTAATCCCCTGGGCCTACCATGACAGAATGGACCGGTCCTGGGGTGAGATTAGGGTAAACCCAGCCAGCTACAGAATCTCCTATTGGAGAACAAGCCGGAAGCAGAGAACAACAGGTCCCCCCATTGCACAAGCTACCAGGAGAATGGGAAGGAGGTCTCATCGAAACCGGAGAACTGAGAGAACTTCCGTAAACGTGCTGAGCAGGGGCCTATCAGAGAATGGCCACTGCAGGTCCCCGGGGAGGTTGTGGGAAAGTAAATGAGGGTGGCCCAGCCTGCACTGGAGAGGGCCCCCTCGCCTGCTGTACCCTGGACTGTGAGGTGGTTGGCTCACCAGTGACAGGTTCACTGGCTTCATACAGGAACCTGCTGGTGAGACTGTTTACGGGCCACGGAAGAAGTTGACCAACTTGAAGATTCCTTTGCCTTTATCGCCTATGTCCTTCTCGAGAGTGGTTTTTTCAAGGGGCCCTACCTGTTGGTTCCCTGTTCGGAGGGGGCCACAGGCTCAGAGGGCAAAGGGAGAGTGCCGCCTTCAAAACTTCCAGGCACCGCTGGGTGGGGCCCGTTCCAGAGGATTCTTCGTTGGGGGCTCTCTTCATAATTTTTGCAACTGATGCATTTGCAGGTAGAAGAACACATAATTTTAGCCTGGCAAGACAAAACCCCTGAGGTTAACTGAAACTGTTGGTTTTTTGCTTCAAAGATAGGAAAATTCAAGCACTCAATCAGGTTGCCCCCATCCTACCTCAGCTCACTGATCTCCTGCTACTGCTCAACCCACACACTCCGCTCTTCTGGAGCCAACTTACTCACCATGGTCCAATCTTGTCTACTTCACCACGGATCCCTTTTCCATGTCCTCCCCCTAACCTGGAACTCTCTCTCCCTCCATATACTCTTTCACCCTTCAAAGCATTACTAAGGTCACAGCTCCTCCAAGAGGCCATCCCCCAATTAAGTCCTCTTTTCCCTGGCTCGCTCTCCCTTCTGCATCGTCTTTGCATTTGGATCAGTGACCTTTGGATGTTTGATACTCTCCCCACCCCCAACCCCACAGCGCTTATGTACATATCTTTACATTATATATTGTAAAAATTACTTATTTATTCATATTAATGTCTGTCTCCCCCTCTATACTGTAAGCTTCTTATGGGCAGGGAGCATGTCTACTAATTCTGTTGTTCTCTCTCAAGCGCTGAATACAGTGCTCTGCACATAGTAAGCGCTCCATAAATACCACTGATTGACTGATTGGTGGAAAGAGGAACGGGTGAGAGGTAAGAAGTTTTATCAAGCTGAGGTCCATGAGACAGTAATGGGAGTTTCATGACCCCACCCCACCACTCCCCGTCTCTGCACACCTCTCCCTGTCAACCAGCAACTTCACACTGGGCAATGTGACAGGCTACAAGTCATTCAAATGTTTGGGGGCTTTACGCAGGAAGAGTCACAGGTCCGGCCAAAAGCTTTGGTCCAGGAAGCTCTAAGTAGAAATAGTTAAGAGTCCTGAAAAGGGCAAGGAGAGTGGCCATTTCCTTCTCTTCCTTTTCCAACACAGGAAGCTTCTAGATGGCAGGTCCCTCCAGAGCATCGAGGTGAGGACAGCCTCGACCAATCAGTCACGTTTACCGAGCACATACTACGCGCAGAGCACTGGCCCGACCGACCAATTGACTGACCGAGCAATCAACCACCTGAGAGAATTTGACAGAACTAGAAGATGGGTTTCCTGCTCTTAAGACCCTTCCACTCCTTTGTCCTTCTCTGGGGAGCTTGGCTGCGACACTCCGGCTACTTCCCGAACCATCCGACAGTCACCGCCTGACACTGCCTTCTCCCTAGGCAATTTGAGGCAGCTGCCCGGTCAACAACCCCCGAGGGCCTGTACACACATCTCAGTTCCTGGCCACCGCTCCTCCAGGCCCACAGAGCCAAGGCTGTCCACCTGGGGCACCTGCCCTGTTGGACAGTGATTCTGCCCCTAAGTGCCTGAGTGGAGGTCGGGGAGGGGAGAGGAAGAATAGGAAAGAATAATAGCAATAACTGTGGAATTTGTTAAGTGCTTATTATGTGCCGGGCATGGTAATAAGCACAGGGTGGGAATACAAGCAAATCATGTTGGATGCAGTCCCTGCCCCAACTAGGAATTAATAATAATAATTTTCAAGGTATTTGCTAAGCGCTTAACTATGTGCCAGGCACTGTACTAAGCACCAGGGTTGATAGAAGCAAATTGGGTTGGATACAGTCCCTGTCCCATGGGGGGCTCACAGTCTCAATCCCCATTTTACAGATGAGGTACCTGAGGCACAGAGGAAGTGAAGTGACTTGACCAAGGTCACACAGCAGACAAGAGGAGGAGCCAGAATTATCACTCATGACCTTCTGACTCTCAGGCCTGTGCTCTATCCACTAGGCCATGCTGCTTTTGATGGCAATAATAATAATAATAATAATGCTGGCATTTGTTAAGCACCTACAATGTGCCAAGCACTGTTCTAAGTGCTGGGGTAGATACAAGGTGATCAGGTTGTCCCACGTGGGGCTCACAGTCTTAATCCTCATTTTACAGATGAGATAACTGAAGCACAGAGAAGTGAAGCGACTTACCCAAAGTCACACAGCTGACCCATGGTGGAGCCGGGATTAGAACCTATGACCTCTGACTCCCAAGCCCGGGCTCCTTCCACTGAGCCACACTGTTTCATAATAACAATGACAGTGATGATATTTACTAAGCACTTACTATGTGCCAGAAACTGTACTAAGTTCTGGGCAGATACAAGCTAATCAGGTCAAACACAGTCCCTGTCCCATGCGGGGCTCACAGTCTTAAACCCTTAAATACAGTCTTAAATATGGTTGAATGCATCCCCATTTAACAGATGAGGAAATTGAGGCTCAGAGAAGTAAAGTGACTTCCCCAAGGTCACGCAGCAGACAAGTGGATGGATTAGAACTCAGGTCCTTCTGTCTCCCAGCCCCCATGCTTGTCTGCTCTTAAAAGTCACTCTAGGAGACCCCAGCCAGCCTAGGGACGGCCTTCCTCCACTGGGAGCGTGGCCAATGAGATGGTTCTGGTGCCTGCTCCAGGTCTGTCTGGCGAGGTTGGAGCTAAAGACTCATCACAGAGCTATATGGCTACAGGTCGGACTGGGTTTCTTGGGCACCGAGAGTGAGTGGGGTCAAGACAAGGTAGCCCGCACCCGGGCAACTCCTGGAGACATCTTTCCTACTGACCTCGAAGCATTCGCAGTAATTCTTCAGGCAGCCTGACCGCTTGCAGTTACACCCCTTGTTATGTCGAGGTTTAACCTCTCCCAATTTCCCTTTCCCAATCTTGGGCTGGAAAGCTTCTGGATTGCGATTGAGACAGGCCTAAAAGAGAAGGGGAACATTCTAATGGGAGGGAAATCCCGGTTTCTGGGCCTGCGGAACGTACGCAGGCGGGGTCGACTGCGAGCCCCGCTCGGTCGGGTGGGGTTTTCCCTCCCCGCCGGCCCTCCGTCTGCCTGGGGCCTTAGTTCCTCATGCACGATCCCCATCCTCCCCTGCTCCACCACAGGCTCCTCTAGATCTGGGCAGGCGGAGTAGAGCCAGAAGAACTGGAAGAGGTGTGGGAGCAGATAGGAGGGGACAGGATGAGGGAGGGGGCGGTGGGGGGGAGGTGGTGAACGAATCAGTCCCAGGGACCTCCTGATGGCTGCAAGTGCTTGAATGGACGACTCGTGGGACCCATTCAGGCTCTCAGGGAGAGAGAGAGCAAGGCGCCTGGGCTGGTTCTGCCCTCTGCGATGTGATGGCTGTTGTCAGGCCGTAGCAAGAGCCCTGGGCTGGGGGACTGAGTGCCCCATCCGGTTTTGTCCATTTTCATGAGAATGGAAATCTGCATTGCCGAAGGCAGTTGGCTTTTCTGGATGAAAAGATGATCCGGTTGGAGAGGGTGAGCCTGAACATTTCCAGAATGGCATGCTGGACCCCCGCACCCAGGCTCTTCACCTGACTTCTGTCTTCTGAGCTCTCCCAGCCTTGTCTTGGTCCTAATCTCGGTGGTCTGGCCAATCAGCCCAGACTGTCCCTCCAGGATGGATATCGTAGGCACAGCACTCTCCCGATCCTCGTCTGAGCTCTCCAGCTGCAGCTCGGTTTCCTCCAAAGCCTTGGTTCCCTCTTTCTCTCCTCACCCTCTGCCCATAGGTGGGTCTCGAGACCCCCGACTCTCTTCTTTGTGTGCCCGGTCTTTTGGGGAGCTCGTCAGCTCCCATTGTTTGACCTAACCCTCTGGCCTCTTGTTTGCTGGACAGCCCTGCTACCATCCTTAGTACAATGCTCTGCACACAGTAAGCGCTCAATAAATACGATTGAATTCAATGAATCCTATCTCCGTGCCACCTGCATCAGAAGGACCTGCCAGGATTTACAACCGAGGGGGTGCAGATCCTAGCTCCACCTGTTTCCTCTCGCACCATCTCTTCCACCAAACATTCCCTTCTCGATGGCATCACCGCCCCTTCCTGCCCACGGGCTCACCATTCCTCTGGCTCCTCTCTCTCAGTCTCCAAGCCCCACCAGGTCTTCTTCCTGGAGAGTTCCCGGCTCGGTTCCCTCCTCTCCGCCCTTACTACTGCGGCAGGCTGCCACCGCCTCCTGACTGAACAATTCCCACAGTTTTCTTACTACTCACCATCCCTCTGACCTCTCCCATCTTTTGTCTTCCTTACAGACGCCCGCCTAGGTCACCTTCTTGAAACACTGATTGGAACATATCATTCCCCTCCGGCAAAAATCTCTGATGGCTCCCCGATGCCTCTATCCCAAGTCGGTCAGTCAGAATTGAGCACATTGTGATGAGTTGTCCACGCCTCTTCTGTCATTGGTAAAATCAAGATGGGTTTTGGTGTGTGAGATCTGGAAGGTCTGGTCTCTTGCCAAGGCAACCTAAATATATTTTCCCTTCTCCCATTGGTCCTTGTCACAGATGGTTACTTTTTGCTTCTCTCTTTTGAGCATGGACAGTCTTCTCTCTTCAAAAGCTACACTCAGCTCTTGTTCAGGGGTGGGTTGGTGTTGAAGTCCAAGAGCCCAACTTAGGCAAGTTGGACTTAGTAAGTCCAGGCTTGCCAAAGGGAAGATGGGCTGCTGGATGGCTGACAAATGCTGGTAAACAGGCCTATTGTCCTCTACCCCAGGCTGGGCAGACTTTGTGTCTGTGTACGTCACGAAAATGAAAGCAACGATAAAGGCCCGACTATCATTGATGCTCACAGCTGACATTTGGGAGCGTACTCCACTTTTGACTGCCCACTCCCACAGCTGGACCCAAGGGAAATTATACTCAAGATCTACCCAAAGGCTCTCACTGCCAAAGCCGGGCCACGGGGCTCTTGAAGTAATAGAAAATCTCTAGGACTGTGTCCAGCGTGATTATCTTGTATCCACCCCAGCACTTAACACAGTGCCTGGCACATAGTAAGTGCTTTACGAATACCATAAAAGGAAAAAGGAAAAGGACCTAAATCGCCCTCGTTGCTAGAGCTTTTTAAAGAACCGAGAGATTTAAATCTTTACCTTAATGGCTTTACACCGTTCGGCTTCGTGACTCTGATTGTTATAACAGTTGTTACAGTTGCAGTTGTTGCAAAAGTCACCACTGGCAAAACAATCGCAGTACCTGCAAACAACAGAGACAACACGCACTGAAGGCTTTCTACATGCCAGGCAATGGGGTCAATACAACATCCGGTCCAGGCCTGCATGGGACTCCAACTCTAGGAGTGAGGGAGAGCAGGCATCTTAGTCCCATTTTACAGATGGGGAAACTGAGGCCCCATGAGATGAAAGGACTCGCCCGAGGTCGTGCAAAAGGGTGGAGGCAGAGCCAGGACTAGATCCTGAGCCTCCTGATTCCTAGGGCTGGGGTCTTTCTGTTAGGTCCCTCAGGCTCGCTCTAGTCTCAAAAGGCAAAGACCTTAGCTTTGAGAGCTCAAGAGGTAAAAGAGAAGTCGTTTATTCAATACTGTGGGTCCCAGGTGAAAACCTGACCTCTGCTTTTTGGTAGCTGTAGTGTGTTTAAAAAAAAAAAAGAAAGAATGTCCATGTCGGGGATGACATTTGTATTTTAAAAACTCAAGGTGTCAGGGTTACGAGGGTAACACCCACAGCATTATGGGCTGGCTGGGTGACACAGATGGAGCCTGCTCTCCTGCAGTCTGAGACTCTGGCCCGATAGCGGTGACTACTCTGATGGGCTAAGCCTGATTGGGCAGTTTCAGCTCTTACACAGGAGCTGAGGAGCATAAGGGGAAGGAGAAAGTAGGGAGGGAGGAGGTGGGGAGAAGAAGTAAGAGGAGGAGGGGAGAGGAGATGATGAGGACGAGGACAAGGAGGAGGAGTCATCAACTGCCTCCCAGGAACATAAGTCCAATGTTGGAAAATATTGCCCTCAGGCCATTAGTCACTGTCATGGATTTAGCACTAGGAATTGGAATGTCTGGGGACTCTAGTCCTGAGGTTTCCCACAGCCTCACGGATCCCTACCCTAGCCAACAGTGGGATAGTGATGGTAATAGTGGTATTTGTTAAGCGCCTACTATGTACCAAGCCCTGTACTAAGCACTGGGGTAGATACAAGGTAATCAGGACCCACATAGGCCTCTCAGTCTGATTAGGAGGGAGCCCAGAGAGTGAATCCCCATTTTGCAGATGAGGGAACTGAGGTCCAGGGAAGTAAGGTGATTTTTAGACTGTGAGCCCGTTGTTGGGCAGGGATTGTCTCTATCTGTTGCCAAATTGTACATTCCAAGAACTTAGTACAGTGCTCTGCACATAGTAAGTCCTCAATAAATATGACTAATGAATGAACTTACCCAAGGTCACACAGAAGACAAGTGGTGGAGCCAGGATTAGAACCCAGGTCCTCTGACTCCCACGCCCACGCTCTTTCCACTAGGCCATGCCTCTTCTAATTGGGAGATTATTACTGGGAGATGGCTGTTCTGGAGAAGTCCACTCTGCAATCACACCCACATCCTAGCCCCGAATCATTGAGAAGGGTTAGGGAAGCAAGTGCTTGCCTGGGGCTGAGAGGTTGAAGGATCTCAGTTTCCAGGACCTGGCTGGACCCTCTGTGTGAAGGGCAAAGCCCACTGGCTTGCCCCTCCATGCCCTAGTGGAGGGGTGGCAGTAACCTGGGTGAAGCCAACATTTGGCAGTCCCAGACAGGAGAGGAGAGGAGGAAGTCCAAGAAAGGACCTAGGAGTCACTCTGGTCTTTCAGCCCCTTCCTACCACCCGCTTCCAGGCCAGAGCTTGGCCGGGGCTTGACTGTGGAACCGAGATGGTGGTTTCCAGACTCTGGTCAGGTAGCAAGTGGCTTAAGGAGAGGCAGAACTTCTGGCAGCAGATGAAAGTTCCATTTTCTCAAATCAACCCGACCCTTACCCTCTCCCACCTCCCCCTAACTAGGGATCACTAAATACGAGCACCAGCCCAGCCCTGGCACGAGAGCAGCAGTTGTGCCAGTGGAGGGATGAACCGGACTATCACAGTGGATGGCAAAGAAAAGCCCCCTCCCCCCAAGACCCAACCCACAGAAGATGGTTAGAATGGGCCTTCCTCAAACCCAGTGAGCCAGGCAGGAAGGCCCCAGCCAGAACAGCCCCGCTCTGCCTGACTGTAGAGAGGGCTGCATTCAATCTAGCCACAGAATAGCACTGGCCTAGCCACATGGCAGGGGGTATGCAGGAGGAGGGTCAGCACAGTTAGCAGGGGGACTAGAGCCGAGGCTGATGCCCCGGGGCTGAGGCCGGGGCCACCTCCGGGCCTCTGCTGCTAAGTGCAGCACCTGGAGCTCTCTGCTTCCAGGCATGTAAGGGGGAACCTCCTATCTGTTCTGCGGTGCTATCTTGGGGCTTGGCTGGGGGAGGGCTAATAGACCCCTAAGCGCCAGGTAAACTGTTTAGGGTCTTGTGCACTATCATTTCCAGGTGGAGGCTCGGGCCGAGGGTGGAGAAGAATCTCGGGGAGTAGACCCAGCCTGTGCCGTCCGAGAAGGTGATGGCATAAAGGGTACATTATGAGAAAGATGGCGGTACAGAAAGAGTGGGACAGAGACAGAGAAAGAGACAGAGAGAACAAAGAGTAAACCGGGGGAGCTCCCCATTACCTGAGTTCTCTGAGGAAGTCTAGACACGCTAGAGGGTCATTCGAGTCATCACTCCCTGATCCTTCAAAGCTTATCTTTGTAAAGCTTGAAGGGCTGCCTTCTTGGAGCCAGGAGGGTCCACTCAGAGGGAGGCTCAGTCCCACCCTCCTCAGTCTTAGGGAGAGGCCAGCCCCATCCCACCAACTTCTGGAGTCAGAGCTCTACCTGAAACCACCATCCTCCAAAGAGAGGAGAAAGGCGAGCATCGCTGTGTCTCGCGTGCCTATGCGCTTGGAGTACTCGGGCTGTGGGAAGTGACCCAGGATGCTCCAGAGGCAGTGCTCCCCTCCTCCACGCCAGCCAGATTCTGGAGCCATCCCCCAAAATTGACAGGACTGGAGTGACCGGAGTAGTTCATTCCCAGTAACTTAGTAACCTGGGCTTAGAAATATCAGAGGAGATGCTGACAATATGGTCTTCCTAAAAATCTCTTCGTTGGAAATCATGCTGGGGGCCTGTGCCATGGCTGCCCGGTGTCTAATAGAACAGGTTGAGACTCCACGGGGAGGAAGCAACTGGCTGATGAGCTGCTCTGTCGGGGTCTGGGGTCCGCTGGAATAATCTAAATGGCCGGTCCAAAGAAAGCGGGATCTCTCCCAGAGATGAATCACTTTGTGATGCAAATTCTTTGGAGAGATCCAGCGGGGTAGGGCCTGGAGGGAAGCTCCCGAGGGACTTAGGCAAGGAAAGTCCCAGGGGGGGTGAACTGCCCATTTACATATGACAGCTGGAGACTGTCACCTTGGGGAGAATGCCTGGGTGGGTGACCAGTGGAACTCTATCTTGGAAGATCCAGAATAAGAGGGGGATGGGGGTCAGTCACTGCCTGGAGATCCATTCTGCCTCAAGTGTTCGTGATGGCCACTAGGTCAGGCACTGGAGATGGCAGCTGTGCAGAGGCTCGAAAGAAAGCTTGGTCAGCTGATGAAAAATAGTTTGCATCAGGGCACAGCGCAGGGGTGTGGGGAGTGGGGGAACATCCGAGGGATCCTCCTAGGAAGGCTGGGTTGGAATCAGCCCTCAAGGAACCAGTTGACCTTGTGGGAGCTCGTCCAGAGGCCTGCCGCCGATGGGCATGGAAAAGGCCAAGGTGGACCAGCACACCCTCGGGGGAACCCACTGTAACCCCATCCGGCCAGCTGAGAAAAGCGGTTTGGGATCACTGGGGCCAGATGCCTGCCAAGGGGGGAGACAGTTGCCGGGGCTCTGAGATCGGTAGGCCCCGATAGGTAGAAAGGTAGCTTTACTGCAGCTGTTGCCTGAAGCTCCACCATCATCTGTTGGAGTGAACCAGTGGGGCAGAGAGTGTGGCCCCCACCCTCCCAAGATGGCCTCAAAATCATCATCACGTGCCATAACTCTGCCCAGGAACACTCCTCCTCTTCCTTTATTGACTCCCATGCCCCCGCCCACACCAATTATTCCAGACTTTTAATTCCCTCCTCAAACCTCCCTTGTCCCCACCCTGCTCCTCTCTCACCCCTGACAAACTGGCCAATGACTTCGTTGTCAAAATTGAAACCATCAGAGATGGACTCACCACTCCTCCAAGAGGCCTCCCCTGACTAAACCCTCATTTCCCCCGCTCTCTTTCCTTTCTGCGTCACCTTGGCACTTGCATCTGCCCCTTCATTCACCCCACCCGCAGTCCCATAGCACTGACACCCATATTCTTCATCGCTTTTACTGTCTATCTCCCCCTCCATTCCATTGTATTTATTGAGTGCTTACTGTGTGCAAAGCACTGTACTAAGCGCTTGGAAGAGTTTGACGACATGTACACATTCCTGCCCACAATGACCTCACAGTCAAGAGTCTGTGAGACTCTTGACTCAAGAGACTGTTAGCTACCTGTGGACAGGGAATATGTTAACCAACTGTTATAGTGTTGCTCACTACTGAGCTCTGCACACAATAAGTGATCAATAAATACCATTGATTGACTCCCCAAACTGAAACCATCATGTGTGAGCTACCCCAGATCTCCCCCTCAACTCTGCCATTTCCTCCTACTTCACCATCTACCCTCTCATCCTTCCCAGCCATCTCTCAGAAGGAGATCTCTTCCCTGATCTTGCTACCCACCACCACCACCTGTGCCTCCAATCCTAATCCTTTACACCCTAAGGACCCATCTCCACCTGCTTTTTCCCTCATTCTCCTTTACCTGGAAACTTTGTGATGACCTTTTCCCTTCTGTTTTCACACATATGCCTATGTTTCTCCTATCTGAGAAATATCTTCTCTTGACCCCAGTGCACCATCCAGCTATCCCTCCAGCTCCCTCCTACCATTTCGGTCAAAATGCCTTGAATGGATTATTCCTTCCAGCTGCTTCCTACCTCATCTCCTCCAATATCTTTCTTAACCCTTTACAATTCAGTTTACCAACCCCAACACTTCCTCCAACTGCTTCCTCCAAGGTCACCAATGACACCTCCTTGTCAAAGATAATGGATTCGACTCATTCATTCATTCATTCATTCATTCAATAGTATTTATTGAGCACTTACTATGTGCAGAGCACTGTACTAAGCGCTTGGAATGTACAATTCGGCAACAGATAGAGACAATCCCTGCCCAGTGACGGGCTCACCATCTAATCGGTGGAGACTCCTAATTCTCCTTGCCTTCTAAGCAGTTTTTGATGTTGTGGACCACTCCCTTCTTCTGGAAAAACTATTTAACCTCAGTTCCTCTTGATACAGTCCCCTCCTGGTTCTCCTTTTATCTCTCTGAGCGCTCCTTCTCATTCTCTTTCATCATCCTCCCTCAGCCTCCCACACACAAATTGGAGGCTTAGTTCTGGGTCCCTTCATTTCTCAATCGACACCAACTCCTTTGGAGCCCTTATCCAATCTCCCAGCTTCAACTATCACCTTTACCCAGATGATTCCCAAATCCACACCCTCCAGCTCCGACCTCTCTCCTTCTCTGCAGTTTTGCATTTCATCCTACTTCCAAGAACTCTCTACATGGATGTCCTACTGGTATCTCAAGCTCAGTGTGTCTTTTACTGAACTCATCTTCCCTCCCAAATCCTCCCCTGCCTCCAGTCTCTCTTCTCTCCAATCCAAACTTCACTCTACTACCCAGCTCTGAATGGTTTCTGAAATGCTGATTTATGCACATCGTTTCACTCCTCAAAAACCTCCAGTGATGGCCCACTCCTCTTCTCACCAACCAGAAATCCCAGACGGTTCCCCTAGCTACTACCACTTCAGCACTTTCACCTCACCTAACCACTTGGTTACTCTTGCCCCTGTCACTCCCAGGAGCACTTATTTATCAATCTCTATTCCTTCTCCCTACTTATATTCTATTTTAGCTAACTCCTTGAAGGTAGGAATCGTATCTGTTGACCTTATTGTACTCTGCTAAGCTCTTGGTACAGTGCTCTGAGCAGAATAAGAGTTCAATAAATATGATTGATTGATTGTCCTGGAATCTGTTTGGCCTTGCCACTAAAACCCACCCAGCTAGAGAGTAGCTTGGATAGTATTTTTGGCTTTGGTTTAAAAAGACCTCTCAGCAGAAAATGACCACAAACTCCATACCAGTTTTCTGCTCTGAAAATGGATAGTCCACAGAAAATTTCAGTCAACTTTGATCTTATCATTTACCAAAAAGGGAGAAAACACAAATCAGGTTTTGCCTGTGTGGCATGAGGAATTCCCTGCTTTTATATGTTACTTTTCTATTTTTAGGTTTGAATGTCAAATGAGGGGAAAAACAGGTGTTCCTCACCCTTGGCCTCCTATGTCTCATCCTCGTAAACAGCTCCTGTTTTTATTTCTACTCCGCCCCAACTGCAGCACTGGGTCTCGCCCATTGGTTCTGACTCCGCACCGCTGCGTGGATGCTGAACGACAAAAGGGTCGGAAGCAAAGACAAAAGGGCCACCACAACTCTCTCTCCTGCTCCTGCATGCTCAAGCCTCTTTTCCATCAACAGACCTCTCACTGACTTCAGCAGAGCCCTGGGATGGGAAAAACCCAAGTAGGGGGAAGGGGAGAGGTAGGTGGGGGGGGCAACCCTCGGGCCCTTAGGAAGGAGGCTGTGGCCTTTGTCCTGAGGAGGCTGGACAGAGGGCGTGGTGGTAGAGGGCACCCTCCCCTCAGTTCTTCATGGCAGGGGCGGAGGAATAGGGCAGCTGGAGGGCAGGCACGGCCTGAGAAGGAAGCCGGGACCTGTGGGGCTGTTGGTTGGTCAGCAATCCAACGCCCTACTGAACGGGGCCCCTGTGCCCTCCCGGAGTCCATGTTAAGTCTCCGGGGATCGGGAGGTGGGGTCGGGAAAGTACACGGGGTCTAAGAGGTGATCTGCCTGACAATATGGACCATCTCCGGCGGGTGTCTAGGTCATAAATCATTCTCTGAAAATGTGGCACTTCTTGCCAATCAGGAGTTTTGTTTCTTCATGGCTCAACTTTAAGGACTTCCACACAACATTATTTCATGTCTAAATATGAAAGATTTGGGGATTACTTACAATTTCAGACACTGGGATTTGGTACAGTTACATGGCTTTTTAGACTTTGTGTCCCATGAACTAACAGTTACTCTATAAGGATTCAAAAAGAAAATGTATTCACATGGTTAGTCTTTTTAAAAAAGAAAATTACCTAAACTTATGGAGATCGCCCAGTAAATAATTCAATTTCCAGCTCCAAAGGTTTAGGTTTATTTACAGGTGTCCAAATGAGTCCCAGAAAAACATGGGAACAATTTAAATCTGCAGACGCACTGGTCTGTTCTCTGTCGAGGGAAAATCAAAAATGATTTCCTGCAATGCAGAGCCTTGTTGGCTGCAGGCCAAAGGACCATCAGTTTGGCTCCCTGGACGTGCAGGTCCAAAGGTGGAGCTGGATTCATTTTCTAATTTACCTTGTAGAATTAATATTCACTCATATTAATGTCTGTCTCCCCTTCTAGACTAGACTGTGAGCTCATTATGGGTTGGGAACATGCCTGCTAATTCTGCTGTACTGTATGCTCCCAATCATTTAGTGCAATGCTTTGTACATAGTAAGCGCTCAATAATTACCATAGATTGATGGACTGATTGATGAGAGAATCGTCTGGTGTGTGATTAGAGATCCAGACAGGGGAGGCAGAGAAGAATGGCACTAGACACCCGACAGATTAAAACAGAAAAAAATAAGGTCAAGGCATACCATGAAGGCACACACAGGCCAAGGAGGGCAATAATGGACAGCTACATTTCTGTTTAGGGTCCCAAGTCAACAGTGATGGTGTCCGACAGGTGAGGTACTGGAAGTGACTGGCCGACATAGAAGGAGAAGGGGTGTCCCCCACCCCGATCGGAGTCATGACTGTCTGGCATAAGGACCCCTGACTCTGATCTGGGCCCTAATACCCATTCTATGACTTTTTCAGCTCACTGCTGGTCCCCGGTGACAAGTGTAGGCCTTCTCCTAAGAGCCGGTCGCCTCTTCTCTTAACTTGGAGAAGCAGCCTGGCTTAGTGGATCGAGCATAGGCCCGGGAGTCTGAAGGTCATGGGTTCGAATCTCAGGTCCACCACTTGTCTGTTGTGTAACCCTGGGCAAGTGTTTCTCTGTGCCTCAGTTACCTCATCTATAAAATGGGGATTGAGACCACAAGCCCCACATGGGACAATGGACTGCATCCAACACAATTGGCTGATATCCACCCCATTCATTCAATAGTATTTATTGAGCGCTTACTATGTGCAGAGCACTGTACTAAGCGCTTGGAATGGACAAATCGGCAACAGATAGAGACAGTCCCTGCCCTTTGATGGGCTTACAGTCTAATCGGGGGAGACAGGCAGACGAGAACAATAGCAATAAATAGAGTCAAGGGGAAGAACATTTCATAAAAACAGTGGCAAATAAATAGACCCAGGGTGATGTACATCTCATTAAACAAAATAAATAGGGTGATGAAGATATATACAGTTGAGCGGACGAGTACAGTGCTGAGGGGGTGGGACGGGAGAGGGGGAGGAGGAGAGGGAAAGGGCAGAGAAGAGGGTTTAGCTGCAGAGAGGTGAAGGGGGTGGGTAGAGGGAGCAGAGTGCTTAGTACAATGCCTGGCACACAGTAACTGCTTTAACAAATATCATTATTTTTTTTAACTGTAGCAATTTTCATGGAGAGGACTTAGAGGTTCCAGGGCAGTGGCCACCCTGATGAACACACCCCACTGACTTCCCTGGCTCCCTCCTCAGTGGCCCAATGGAGTGGAAATGTTGCCCGTTTCGGCTCAGCAGCTCGACACGGAACAGTTGAGAATTGTCTCATGTGCTACTTAGGAGATGACCACTCCAACTGTATGTGGGGACCCATGGAGCCAAGACTGGACAGCCATTCAGTTGAGGATGAAACTGCGGGTCAGGAATGGGAAGTCCCCCACATTTTCATCGGTGATTTGGACACTTCTCGGAATAGGAGGGGACTTCGGGAGTCCAGAAGTTCGCCCACTTTAAATTAAAGCCATCCCCCAGACCTCTGAAAATTCAATCTGGGGAATGATAAAGACAGGCAGCCGCCGCCACCGACACACCGGGAACTTAAAGGACTCCTTCAAATCCCTTCGTAGTTTGATTTCTGATGTGGGGGGTCACTACTTTAGCTCTTGCAGTGCTGATCGGGGTCATAGCCACGGCTAAGACTACACACATTCCCAGCATCCAAGCCCTCATCGTTGAGGGGCCAGAGGAACATTTAGCAGTCCTTCACATCTGAAGATGATGTTAACCTAGAAGACTCTGTTCAAGTGCCAATGTGACTGAAAGGACTGATGCCCATCTGACAAGTCCCTTCATGTTGAGGACAACTAGAGCTTATCCTTCTGCTGCTCTCTTCTGCATTGCTCTCTTCTGCACTGCTCTCCTCTGCACCTCTCTCCTCTGTACTTCTCTGCTCTCTACTTTTCTCCTCCATACCACTCTCCTCTGCACCACTCTCCTCTGCACCACACTCTTCTGCACCACTTTCCTCCACACTGCTCTCCTCTGCACCACTCTCTTCTGCACCACTTTCCTCTGCCTTGCTCTCCTCTGCACCACTCTCCTCTGAACCACTCTCTTCTGCACTGCTTGCCTCCGCACTGCCTTATTTTGTACCACTCTCCTCTGCACTGGTTTCCTCTGCCCTACTCTTCATGGCACTTGGTGCTGTTCTTAGTTCTGCCTCTTTCTACTGCTATCTTCCTGAGTGTCTATTCTAAAAACGGGCCCTCTTTCCTAAATTGCCAAATGCCATGCTGGTCTACAGGCTGCTGCAGACTCCCAGAGGTTTCCTGTGGTGTCACTACAACCTCTTGACTGCTTTTCGTGTTACCTGCATTCAGACTGAGCAGTCGCCCAACCTAATGTTGGTATTTGTTAAGCGCTTACTATGTGCAGAGCACTGTTCTAAGCACTGGAGTAGACACAGGGTAATCAGGTTGTCCCACATGAGGCTCACAGTCTTTATCCCCATTTTACAGATGAGGGAACTGAGGCATAGAGAAGTAAAGTGACTTGCCCACGGTCACACAGCTGACAGGTGGCAGAGCTGGGATACGAACCCATGACCTCTGGCTCCACTGAGCCACGCTGCTTCTCACTGAGCCATGCTGCCAACCTACCAACATAGAGTCATCCTCGGAAAGCTCTGAGTGGCAATGAGTTGCCTCGCTCTGTCTGACGGACTGGCTGTGTAGCTGGGAAACCTGTTTATGAGTCTGACTGGCCACCTGATAAGCACGCCAGAAAAAAGTTATCGCGAGAATATTCTACGCTGAGAAACCTGGATGGCCTGGGGAAGACAGGACACTACAACCATCCCTGCACAGCTCTTGGTTTGATTACTGGGAGCCCATGGGCAACTGGCAAGTTCTCCAAGGACATTCTAGGTTTCTGTTTTCAACACCAGCCCATTTCCCCTTGGTGAGCTACAAGCCCCAATGGGACCCCTTGACCCTCGGGAGGTTTGACTTCCAGATTCCACAGCCAGTTGTCAAAATCAAGGCCTGGTGGGTAACGAGGCTTGGTGGACCCTTGCGACACGAGCTTGAATGAAGCCCCTCAAAATGCAGACTGGCTCTCTGGCTGGATCCATTGATGATGGGGACCAAGGCCACACACTGGCAACTCTGGCAAAAACCGACATTTTGTGGTTCTGGTTGGAGGCCCGGATGGGGGTGGGGAACGGTGGTCTCTCTCCTTACGTGACTGCTATGCAGAGTTGAATGTGGCAGACGGGAATCGGTGTGGGGAGTGGACCTACTGGAGTGGCAGGTACTTCAGCTTTGGAAGCTCTTTCTGTCTCCCTGGCAGAGGCCATGAAATGTTGGATTGCTCAAAGCTGCCAATTCCCTGCTTCGGTCAATGATCTCAGAAGTTTAGGGAAAGTCATGCCACCAAAAATGGGGGCCGCTTCCAGATGGCGGCTTGGGTAACTACTTGCTTTACCCACACTGAAATTCGGCTCCGGCCGGAGCGGCGAGCAGAGGAAGTGGAGTGCTGATGCTGACTACTCCACAAGAAATATCTCCTCCTTAGAACCAATTCAGCAGAACCTCTTACACCAAATCTTGACCCAAACACCGTTCTCACTTGTTTTCCCACCTACCTCTCTGGCTGCTTTCTGACTGGGTCCTCTTCCACCTCTCACCTTGTGAGTGTCCCTCCAGGTTCTCTCTGGACTCCCTGCTCTTCTCATTCTATACTCACTTTCTCTCAAAGAGTTTATCCACTCTCATGGCTTGCAGCCCATCTGCGACCTCATCTCTTCTTGACTCCAGAACATCTCCTCCTGCATGTCCCACCAGCACATCAAGCTCAAAATGTCAATGAAGGCTTCCTCTTCCCTAATAAACGCTATCCTCCACCTCACTTCCCCATCACAGTGGATACCACTATCCTCCCTGACTTCGAAGCCCTCAACTTTGGTACTTTCCTTATTATTACTGCTAGACTGTAAACCCCTTTGCTAGACTGCAAGGTCCTTAGTGGGGGGATCATGTTTCTATTTTCCTCCCCCAAGTGCCTAGTACATTGTTCTGCACACATTAAAAGCTCTATAAATACCACTGACTGATTGACTGATCATTGGTCTCTCTCTCTCTCTTACATGCTTTCTTTCTTAACTCTCACAATCAGTACGTCGTTAAAACCTGTCGATTTTTCTTCCATAACATATCCTAGATCTGTCCCTTCCTCTTCTTCTACATGGCCACCACGCTGGTCCAGAGATTTAACATATCCCACCTGGGCTACCGTATCCGCCTTCTCACTGGCCTCCAAGCCTCCAGTCTCTCCCCTCCAGGCCGAACGTCACTCTGCTGCCGAGATCACCTTTGTAAACCATCACTCTGCATACACTTCTCACTCATCTTGTCTCCTCAAAGACCATCAAAAGTTAATCTTTCTTCTCTGCATCAAACACAAACTCCTGACTAATGGCTTTAAGGCCCTCCATCAACCCACGCCCCCTATCTTTTCTTCTCCCGCTGCACCCCAGCCCAGTCTCCTGTCCTCCTGAGTTCATTTTCTCTCCTGCCTCGAACGCTAGGCTCACACCCTTCCTCCGGCCTGGGACTCCCTCCCCCTGCAAACACACCAGACCTCAGCAATTCTAATCTTTAAAGTCCTCCTGAAATCCCACCTCCTCCAGGAAGCTTTCTCCAACTAACCATTCTTCTCTTCAGCTTACATCCTGTCAAGTCTCATCTCAAACTGTTAACCTCCTGTTATGCTTTGGTACCTATCAATTTACATACTCTTCTCTGCAAGCACTTTTCCCCCTATCTGTACATTATTCTGTGTCAGACATTAGACTGTAAGCTCCTTATAAGCAAAGACCACATCTCCTTTATCTACAGTTCTCTCTCCCAAGAGTTTGGCACAGTGCTCTGCATGAGGAAGGAGCTCAGTACATACTACTGATTGATGGAAAAATCCTGAAGAAAGGTATGATCTATTGACAGAGAATTGACTAATAATTTGGGAATTTACTTGTTTTCTGGTTCTTCTTGCTCATCCCACCCCCTCCCTCATCATTTCCTGGCTGACCTGTGGCTTCCGTTAGGCAGTTTTGGTCTCTTGCCCCTCTACCTATGCGTCCCTTCTTTCCTCCTCCCTCTATATCCCACCTCTTTTCAAGTAACGGCCTCTAGTGCTCCCAACTTGAACATGGGATGAAGACTGCTTCTTCTGAGTTTCAAAGACAAACTCTCCGGGACCCGCCCGGATCCTGGGCTGGTCAACAGAAGAAAAATACCACAGAAGCAGCAAAATTCACACTACACCATTGTGACCTGACAGAGGACCTGGAGGATTTCAAACTATTACAGTTGCATCATGAGAAGACAACAGTCCAATATGTGGTAAGTTTTCTGATTTTCCATTAGAGGACTTCCTCCTCCAACCTTAACCCCCACCCCACCCACCCCTAATTATTCTCCTAGTGAATTTTAGAAGTCAATGTCTGGGAGAGATTTTGACCCACCAATCAGTGTGTACCCTTTTTCACACAGGATCACCGAGGCATCATTTCTCTGAGGGTGTTCTTGTCCCAGACTAGGGAGGGGCTATCTTTAGGCCAGGAAGGTTCTAGAACTCAGGTGGGCTGGGCCCATGCAGGCCTCCAGAACTAAGGTGATTTGGCTGTTTTGATTCCTGGAATCACAACAGCTGTAGAAGCAGCATGGTTTAGTGGATAGAGCACGGGCCTGGGGGTCAGAAAGGCTTGGGTTCTAATCCTGAATTTGCCACATGTCTGGCGTGTGACCTTGGGTGAGTCACTTAACTTCTCTGACTCAGTTACCCCATCTGTAAAATGGAGATTAGGAGTGTGAGCCTCTCATGAGACAGGGACTGTGCCCAACCTGATTACTTTGAATCTACCCTAGCTCTTAGAACAGTGCTTGGCACATAGTAAGCACTTAACAAGCACTATAATTATCATTACTATTATTGTTATCAGTAACACAATTACAATTGACAGGAATCTCAAAAGCTGGCTTCCATTCTCCATTTCCCAGCTCAGCCTCCCAGTGCCTGAGCTCAAGAACAGGGTTTGTCCGAGCCCAAGGATGGTGGGTTGGACACTTGCAGAGATTCCCCCTTCTCTGGGCCTTCCTAGCACAGACTTGGCAGATGTGGCATTGCAGGATGACCTCCGATAGCCTCACTAGTTCATTTGCATTTCTGATTTCTGTCTAATAAGCTCAATTCGGTCTTTGATGGCATGCTCTGATTGGGTACTTCTTTCTGCTGCTGACACACTATTGTCTAAAACAGTGATCCTGCTCCAGCCTACCCTGGTCCTTGGACCAAATCTTGGCACTGCCACAATTCTGAATGTAATGTCCCCAGACTACTACAGATGTTCCTGGAAAGAAGTGTGGCTTAATGGATAGAGCATGGGCCTAGGGGTCAGAAGGACCTGGGTTCTAATCTGGGATCTGCCACATATCTGCTCTGTGACCTTGGTCAAGCCATTTAATTTCTCTGGGCCTCACTTACCTCATTTGTAAAATGGGGATTAAAAGTGTGAGCCCCATGTGGGACAGAGATTGTGTCTAAACCCAGATCTTAGAACAGTGCTTGGCACATAGTTAGCGATTAACAAGTACCATAATTATTATTGTTGTTATGTGTGACATGACTGTGAATGTTCCTGGGACAACAGAGATCTGTGACACAATTCTGAGCATTCCTGGGACAATTTACATGGCCCAATATCAGTGGAAATAACTTCCTAATGCTGAACCCCAAAGCAGGCGTCACCCCATACGGTGAGGTGACGACCTGAGATGCCCGATACTGGGAACCGATGTGATTGGTTCTGTTTCAATAAGAAAGACACTCAAGTTAAGCCACAAGTTGAACCACCACTAGAAAATCCAAAACCAAATTGAATTTCTGGATTTTCACTATTTAGAAACTCCCTAAGAACCCAACAGGATTGTCTCTGTTGCCGAATCGTACATTCCAAGTGCTTAGTACAGTGCTCTGCACACAGTAAGCGCTCAAAAGAGAACACTGGCATGTGTCAGACTACAAAGTTGAGGTTTTCTAGGGTTAGGATGGGTGGCGATACAACCAGGGCTTCTCCACTGGGCTGGAAGCAGAGCCGGGATCTACCTGATGATATGGCCCCTCTGAAAAATGAAAACGGCCCCAGGCTTGCCGACAACAATGAGGGAATTCTGCCCGAGGGGGCGGCAACACCTGAGTGGATTTCTCGATGTCCTTTCCGCAGTTGTTTTCCATGCTCTTTTCATGGGTGAAGCCCTACGCGGTGGACAGATGGCGACACGTTAGGTGGTGTCACCCCACCCTCCGAGAGATCGGCATCATACGCGGAGTCCCAGACACAGGGAGAGGTTTCAGAGATGAGGGACTACCGAGGGGCCTGCCGACTGAATGTTTTCAAGAGTTCTCCCTTGGTATACAGAGAATTAAGCCATGACTTCTGAATTTCAAGAACACTAAGGACATCCCTATTGACGAAATGACAAAAATCCCATTATCGTGGACTGTGGAATCTTCCTCCTTTTCAACTCTGCTGAAATTCTGGCAAAACCCGATGGGGAGAGGGCTCTACTGTGCTCTCGTTGGTTGTATACAGTTGAACTCCCAACTTCATTTTAGGCCTTGCTCTGGAGACAGCGACATGGGTTTTCCCCAGGACACCAGATGGCAGAAAAGCAGCCAGGCACTTCTGCCATCACATCGGCTCCAGCCAAAGCTCTGGACCCTGCCAACTGGCTAGACTCTCACAGGGACTTGGAGAGTTCTGGGCTCGATGCTCAGAAAAGTAGGCTGAGTCTCATGGTGGTTTGGCCAATGATCTTAGTCTTCTAGCGACATCTCATCCGATTCAATCTCCAGCAGTGACAGAGTGGAGCCAAGCTGTGTGGTGAATTGATCTTTACTCATCTCTTCCATGGCATGAAGGCCCAGTGCTTGCCTTTAACAGAACTAGGGTTTGAACATCCAAAGGCAGACCGAAGAATACCAAGCGCACAATGATCCTTATTGTCCTTCAGGGCCAAAAGATTCCATAAAGTTCAGCCCTTTTGCCTGTCTGCCAACAAAGGATTCACTGCTAGTGTTAGTGGTGACGGGACTTCTTAAATGCCTACTGAACGCAGTGTACTCCATTAAGTGCTCGAGCAGTACCTTGAACAGTCCTGTAGTTATTTGAAAAGCACCTGCTGAAACACATAACTCTTCTGACCCCCCCCCCGCCCCAGCACCAGAGTCGGGACTGATGATGGCGAGCCTCAGGAGCCTGAAGAACAGTGCCACTGGACCTCTTTCGGCCCCTGCGAATGTATGCAGGAGGAGACAAAGTGGTGGCGGGAGGGAAGAGGGGAGCTATGCCGATTGGCATGAATGCATTAGGGAGTGTGCTGGCTCAGCACTGAGCTCGGGTCCACGGTGACGAGCACAGGCAATCCATGGTATCAGTGCTGTGGCACTTTGTGTATGCAGCTAATCACCAGAGTCTAGTTATGAGCTGACTTCTTTTCTCACTCTCTTTCTGTCTCTCCCCTCTCACATCCCTGCCCCCCACCCCACCCCGGCTCTCCCTCATATCATCCTTTCTTTCTCATTCTTCTGCTCTCTCTTTTTACCCTCTTTCTTCCTTGGCCCACTTCTTAGGCCATATCGTAGTGCTGATGCTCTGCTTTTGCCTCATTGGTGGCACTCGGCTTTATAGCGGTCGTAGGCATTGACCATCATTGGTAACAGTGCCCCATTTGGCTTTTGGACTGTTTTCCTCCATGAGACCTTTGAGCATTTCCAGCGGCGAGAAGGAGGCATCCCCAAGTCCTGGATTGCGCCCCACCTTCCGCTCTCAGAGCCGCTTTCAATCGCTCCCCTGGACATGTTGTGGCAGGAGGGGAAGAGGGGTGACACAGATTAGGGAGGACAGAAGCAGCCCTCCGGGGCCATACTGAGACACCACTCGAATCGAGGGGGCTTCACTCCTGATCGGCACAAATCTACCCAGTGACAGGCCAAAAGTGCCTCGGTCGGACCTCAAAGGAGGCAAGAAAGAATAGCCGTGGGTATTCATGAGCATTGCAAACAGTGGTCACTGTTAATCCCCGGGAGAAAAACTACAAGTCTACTTGGGGTGGAGAGAGTGAGCTTGGTCTTTTTGGCCTGGTTGTGGACAGAAATGTAGCCTGCAATGACATCTTCTGAAGGTCCAAGAGGGAAGGGTCGGCTCAGTCTCATGGCTCTGGCCCCACACGAACAGCAGGTCTGTGCTCTTGCCAGGCTAGGAGGAAGGAGTCGATCCAGGCGCAAGAGGGAAAGATGGGCAGACAGAGAGTGATGGGGTCCCTTCCTTGGGATTTCCCGTCCCCTTCCCGACAGGTGGTGGGAGGCCGGGGAAGGGCCAGGGTCTCAGGCCTCCGGCCCCAGTCCCTGCCTTGCTACTTTGTGCTCGCCCCCAGGGCCACGTCTCCAGTTGCTCTTTTTGGTCCTTGGATAAGCTGGCCTGGCCTGAGGCATGTCGGCCAACATGGAATGTGTGTGATGTCCATGGGCCAACAGGTAAGAAATTTTTGTTTTAGCATTCACCCCTACTGTGACAGATGGTTGCTTTTAACAACTTTTAAACCAGTGGCAAATAATGGTTTGAACATTTCTTACCCAGCTACTGTTACGCCTGTCGGCCCTTGAAGATTTGGTTCTGAAAGAAATGTGGCTCCATCAGTTGCTGGTGATGAGGATCCCTGTTCAAGCTGTTCAAAACAGAAACAGGCATTCAGAGAACAATTCATTCATTCATTCAATCATATTTATTGAGTGCTTATTGTGTGCAGAGCACTGTACTAAAGCGCTTGGAAAGTGCATTACAGCAAGGATTGTCTCTGTTGCCGAATCGTACATTCCAAGTGCTTAGTACAGTGCTCTGCACACAGTAAGCGCTCAATAAATACAATTGAATGAATGAATGAATGAACCAATGCCCACGAAGGGCTCACAGTCTAGAACGGGGAAGACAGACATCAATAAAAGTAAACAGGCATCAATATAAATATAGATATATACATATATACAGAAGTGCTGTAGGGCGGGGCGAGGGGGAAGAGTAAAGGGAGAGAGTCGTGATGATGTGGGAATGAGGGGGATCTGAGGAAAACCGGCGCTTAATCTGGGAAGGAACAAGGATGATGGAGCATCCCATTGGGAAGGACAAAAGAGCTGTGGCCCCGAGACTTTAGGACCAAGAACCCGAGTGGAGGAACCAATTTTTGTGCAGGTGATTTGCATAGCACCACTGGCACTCTTTGGTCCCCGCGAGCAAAGTTCTCACTGGGGCATGGAAGGCAGTGAGTGAGTGATCCAAGCCCTTATCCTATCCTACATTGACTACCACATCAGCCTCCTTGCTGAGTTCCCTGCCTCCTGTCTCTCCCCATTCCAGTCTGTATTTCACTCTGCTGTCCGGATCTTTTCTCTACAAAATTGTTCAGTCCATGTTTCCCCACTCCTCTACCCTTCCACCTCCGCATTAAACAGGAACTCCTTATCATTGGCTTTAAGGCACTCCATCATCTTTCAGAACCCAGGTCCTTCTGACTTTCCAGCCCAAGCACTATCCATTAGGCCACGCTGCTTCTTGACTTGCCACTTTGTCTCCTCCTATCTTAACTCATTGCTTTCCTACTACAACCCAGCCCGGACACTGCATTTCTCTCTTGCCAACCTACTTGCTGTACCTCGACCTCATCTATCTCGCCACTGTCCTCTTGCCAACATCATGCCTCCGGCTTGTAATAATAATAATAATGTTGGTATTTGTTAAGCACTTACTATGTGCCGAGCACTGTTCTAAGCGCTGGGGTAGACACAGGGGAATCAGGTTGTCCCACGTGGGGCTCACAGTCTTCATCCCCATTTTACAGATGAGGGAACTGAGGCACCGAGAAGTTAAGTGACTTGCCCAAAGTCACACAGCCGCCAAGTGGCCGAGCCGGGATTCGAACCCATGACCTCTAACTCCAAAGCCCGTGCTCTTTCCACTGAGCCATGCTGCTTCTCTTTGTAATATCCTCCTTCTCCAGATCCAGCAGACAATCATTCTCCCCACCTTCAACACCTTATTAAAAGCACATCTCCTCCAAGAGGCCTTCCCTAACTAAGCCCTCTTTTCTTCTTCTTCCACTCCCTTCTGCATTGTCTTTATTCACCTTTTATTCACCTTTCTCTTAGTCCCTCAGTATTTATGTATATATTGGTAATATATTTACATTAATGTCTCTCTCCTCCCTCTAGATGGTAAACTTGTTGGGGGAAGGAAATGTGTCAACCAACTCAGTTATATTGTACTCTCCCAAACACTTAGTACAGTTCTCTGCACATGGTGAGTGCTCAATAAATGCAATAGATCGATCGATTGATAGATTGTTATGGGATGAATGTAAGTGCCATGGTGGTCGGAAGTACACCAATGCATAGGTGGCCCAGAAGTCCTGAAGTAAGCTCTAGTTGAAAAAGCTCTAGTTGACTGTTCTTTTGTATAACTACTCTTGCTGTTGAAGTGCCCTAATTTGAAAACTTGCTATCCTAGAGAGGGAAATGGGACATCTGTCATTCCCTGCAAACCTCAGCCATCATCCCTTGGGGTACAGTATAGCTTAGTTGGAACCCAGATGCTTCCCATATATTTCAGGGGAACCAAATCTGAGAGTCAGAGCATGGCGCCATCAAACTACTGGAGTGATCCCAGGGTGCCCGAGATAGAATCCTGTCCATCCCGTCCCCACCACCACCACCAAGAAAAGCTCCATCCCACCTGTAAATTGCCCTGGGCCCTGGTAGACCCTGATGTTATACTGGGAAGTGGCCGGAAACATCTGCGGCACTCAGAGCTGGCTGGAAGAGATTCTGCCCCAGTTGACCTTCGCTGCAGCTGTTAAAGAGCTGCCTGGGGTCAGAGCCTGGGGCGAGAGGGGGGAACGACACACGGTACCACCTTTCTCCCACAAAGTGGCCAGGATGCCACAGGGTACAGCACATGAGAGCAAACATTCATTTATTTAATTACTTAAGTACTAACTCAGATTCACATCCCCTTTTCCCCCTTCCTTCTGTTTGTGGATCATTCTAGCGTCTAATTCTCCAACTAGACTGTAAGCTTCTGGGTAAGTCACTTCACTACTCTGTGCCTCAGTACCTCACCTGGAAAACAGGGATTGAGACTTGGAGCCCCACATGGGTCAGGAACTGTGTCCAGCCCGATTTTCTTGCATAAACTCCAGTGTATAGTACATTAACTGGCACACAGTAAGCACTTAACAAATACCACAGTTATTATTATTATTATCTCGAGTCTAACTCTGTTGTACTTTCCCAAGTGCTTAGTATAGCTCTCTGCACATAGCAGGCCTTCAGTCAATACAATTGATTGATCAATTGATCAAATGATGCAAAGCAAGATGGTGAATTGATGCTGTTATCGGGTTATTGCAGTAGCAGGGATCTGTATTTAGAACACGGCAATGTCGGGGTTTCAAAGAAAAAATGCCTCACCTGTTGTGAAATGAAATTCAAATTAGCTGGGACTGGCAAAAACCTTCCTACTAAAGTAGTCACAGGTTGGGATCCATCTGCAAGAAAAGCAAAATGAAAATGAATTCAGAGCATGGAAATCTGTCTTCCTCTTACCAATGAGAGAATGTCTGAGAGATTCCAATGCTTGACCAATTTATGGAGGCATTGATGAATCTTCTTGCCGTCGGGTTGTGTTGAGTGTGGAGTGTGGCCACTTATTTTCACTCCTAAGGTCAGCGTAAATGTGGCCATCTTTGTTTTCGAAAAGCTCAAGTGCACAAGGATGGTTATTAAAAAGAAGAAAGGAAGGGAAAGTTGCCAGTCACCCTATGCTGCCAGCTGTGCAGTGGGGCTGAACGTGGAGAGCTCCTGACCCAGTGGGGTTCAGGGAAGAGCTTATTGCTGAGACACAGTGTGGCCTAGAGTATAAACATGAGCCTGAGAGTCAGATGGACCTGGGTTCTAATCCTGACTCTGCCCTTTGTCTGCTGTGGTACTTTGAGCAAGTCACTTGACTTCTCCTTGCTTCAGTTCCCTCATCTGTAAAATGGGGATTAAGACCGAGAGACTCCTGTGGGATGAAGTGTGTCCAACTCGATTAGCCTGTACCTATCCCAGTGCTTAGAACAGTGGATGGCTCAGAGTGAGAGCTGAACAAATACCAGAAAAGCAAAAAAATCCCCTGGCCAGTGCAGCCCTGGGTGAGTCCTCTAGGAAGGGCAGTCGGGTCGCTTGTCCCTGTTGCTCCTTCCCTGCTCACCTGCCCCACTCACCCCATTGACGGGCCACCACCACGCTCTGGGCTCGACAGGAAGTCCAGGCCCATCAGCCAGGGAGGACGGGCATTCGTCTCACTCAGCCAGTGGACCTGGGCTGCTGCGGAATGGAAGGGAGGCGCTGTTTCTGCTCGCTCACCTGATGGGCCTTCCTGGAGAGTTGGAGTCTTCCTGGACAGAGCGGGGCTTTCTGACGATGGGGGATTTAGAGAGGCCATGCTGCATCCAATGGGTCTGGAGGATCCCCCCGACCAGGGAATCGACAGTGGTCACAAGAGTTCTCCAGATGCCATCTGACCAGATCCACAAACTGGACCTCGGCAACCTCAGGGAAGTGCAGCAGCACTGGACACCTGTCCATATGTCCTAGATCAATGACTCCAAGAGGAATGGTTTGGGGCTTGAATCAGCTCCAATTGCCCTGAAAACGGCAGGACTTTCCATTTGCTTGGCCTCTTGGTTTGATCATCCCCTGCCCCACTGGTCCTGAAACACTCACTTCCAAATGCAGAAAGGAGATGAGAGGAGTATGTACATGTGCAATTTATTTATGTTAATGTCTGTCTCCCTCTCTAGACTGTAAGCTCATTGTGGACAAGAAGTGTGTCTGTTTATTGTTATATTGTACTCTCCCAAGCACTTGGTACAGTGCTCTGCACACAGTAGGGGCTCAATAAATCTGATTGAATGATTGAATGAAAGAGGAGATGAAAAGAAAGAAAAAGATTTGGTGACAACTGAGTAGCGCAGGGCTTCCTCTGGTTTTGTACCTGACTGCAGGAGATCATTTTGGTCTTGGTGCTGCGGGATCAGATGAAGTGTCCTTAGCTCTCCTGGGCCAGAATTGTTCAGACATAGTATCTGCATCCCCCCTTTCAACTGGCAGAGCACCTGAAAGAGAAAAGCAGGACCACCTTTCATTTCAAAATCACCACCTTTCATTTCAAGCAGGAAAGTTCTGATTTGGGGTGAAAAAACATTACAGGAACCTTGAATCTGTTAGTTATTTTCTTTTACAATTGATGACCTAAGCAAAGGATGGTAAAATTGTCCAATGTCAAGTACCCATCCCCTATTGGTAAGGTCTGATTTTTACTGGACTTCCCATTGCTTTCAGGATTGAATTTCAAACCCAACTAGTAGCAGAGTTCTAAGCACCTTATCAAAACACTTGCCCCTCACTTCTTCCCTCCCTGATCACCATCTTCAACTGTTCACTTTCCAGTGTCTCCTTCCCCATTGCTTTCAAAAATGTTCACGTCTCCCCTGTCCTTAAGAAAAGCCTCCCTTGACCCCAAGGATTCTCCAGTTATTGCCCCATCTTCTCTCCGATCTCCTCAAACAAGTTATTCATACCTACTGTCTCCACTTCCACACCTCCAACTTTCTCCTTGCCTTGCTCCAATCTAGTTTCCACCCCCTTCCCTCCAAGAAATCTGCCCTCTCCAAAGCTTACCAGTGACCTTCTTGCCAAATCCAATGGCCTCTACTCAACCTCTCAGCTGACTTTGACTCTGTGACCAGCCCCTTCTCCTGGAAACACTATCCTACCTAGCCTTCGCTGACAACATCCTCTACTGGTTCTCCTCCTCCTAGCTCACTGGCCACTCCTTCGCAGTCTCTTTTGGGGCTCCTCCTCTGACTCCCACCTCCTAAATATGGGATGCCTCAAGGCTCCATTCTGGGTCCCCTTTAATTCTTCATCTGCACTCACTCCCTTGGAGAACTTATTCACTCCCATGGCTTCAACTACCATCTCTATGTGACTAATTCCCAAATATAACTCTCCAGTCCCAATCTCTATCCTTTTCCATAACCTCATATTTCCTCCTGGGTTCAGGACATCTGTACTTGGATGGCCCGTTGACACCTCAAACTTAACATGTCCTAAACAGGACTCCTCATCTTCCCACCGAAACCCTATCCTCCCCCTAAATTTCCCCATCACCGTAGACTCCACCACCATCCTCCCTGTCTCACAAGCCCACAACCTTGGTGCTATCATCTACTCATCTCGCTCATTCAACCCACATATTCCTTCTGTCACCAAATCCTGTCGGTTCAACCTTCACAGCACTGCTAAACTCCACTCCTTCCTCTCCATCTAAACTGCTACCTCGCTGATCCAAGCACTTATCCCATCCTGCCTTGATAATTGCATGAGCCTCCTTGCTGACCTCCCTGCCCCCTCTCTGCCAGCACTCCAGTCCATATTTCACTCTGCTGCCCAGATTATTTTTTTACAGAAATGTTCGGGCCATGTTTCCCCACTTGTCAAGGATCTCCAGTGGTTGCCCATCCACCTCCACATCAAACAGAAACTCTTCACAATTGGCTTTAAAGCACTCAATCACCTTGCCCCCTCCTACCTCATCTCACTACTCTCCTACTACAACCCAGCCCGCACACTTTGCTCTTTTAATGCCAACCTTCTCACTGTACCTCAATCCTGTCTTTGTCACTGACCTTTCGCCACAACCTCCCTCTGCACAGTAAGTGCTCGATGAATACAATTGACTGAGTGGGGTGACATGGACTAAACATTTTTGTAGAAAAATGATCCGGGGAAGTCAGCAAGGAGGATGATGCAGTAGTCAAGGCAGAATGGGATAAATGCTTGCATCAGCGAGGTAGCAGTTTGAATGGAGAGGAAAGGGCAGATTTTAGCAATGTTGTGAAGGTTGAATCCAGAGGATTTAGTGATAGATTGAATACGTAGGTTAAATGAGAGAGAGGAGTCGAGGAGGGCACCAATTTTACAGGCTTGTGAGACAGAAAGGATGGTGGTGAAGTCTACAGAGAAGCAGCATGGCTTAGTGGAAAGAGCCGGGACTTGGGAATCAGAGGCTGTGGGTTCTAATCTCAGCTCCGCTATTTATCGGCTGTGTGACTTTGGGCGAGTCATTTAACTTCTCTGTGCCTCAGTTACCTCATCTGTAAAATGGGGATGAAGACTGTGAGCCCCACGTGGGACAACCTAATTACCTTGTATCTACCCCAGCACTTAGACAGTGCTTGGCACATACTAAGCACTTAACAAATACCATCATTATTACTATTATTACAGAGATGGGAATGTCGAGGGCAATATAGGGCTTTCGTGGGAAGATAAGGAGTTCTCTTTTAGACATGTTAAGTCTGAGGTAGTGGGAGGACATCCAGATAGAGATGTCTTGAAAGCAGGAGGAAATGCGAGACTGCAGAGAAGGGGAGATCAGGACTGGAGATGTAGATTTGGGAATCACCCGCTTTGAGGTGGTGGTTAAAGCCAAGGGAACAAGTGAGTTCCCCAAGGGAGTGGATGTAGATGGAGAATAGAAGGGGACCTGGAACTGAACCCTGAGGGGACTCCCATAGTTAGGGGGTGGGAGACAAAGGAGGAGCCTGCCAAAGAGCCAGAGAAAGACCAACCAGAAAGATAGGAGGAGAGCCAAAAGAGGAGAGTGTCCGTGGAGCCGAGGTTGGATAATGTTTCCAGGAGAAGGGGGTGGCCAACGGTGTTGAAGGCAGTTAGAGGTCAAGGAGGATTAGGATGGAATAGAGGCTGTAGAATTTGGCAAGCAGGAGATAACTGGTGACCTTTGAGAGGGCGGTTTCTGTGAAGGGGATGGAAACCAGATTGGAGGGGATCAAGGAGACAACTGGAGAGGAAGTTGACAGAGAGGGTGTAGACAATTTACTCAAGGAGCTTGGAAAATGGTAAGAGGGAGATGGGGCCATAACTGGAGAGAGCCATGGGGTCAAGGGAGAGTTTGGGTTTTTTTAGGATAGGGGAGATATTATGAATATGTACATCGGTGTGGCAAGACTGAGGGTAGGGTGAATCTCAAGTGCTTAAAAGGTATGGATCCAAGTGCCTAGGTGGCACAGAAGGGAGAGGGAGTAAGTAGGGAAATGTGGGCTGAGCCAGTGAAAGCCTCTTGGAGATGGGATTTTAATGAGGCTCTGAAGGTGAGGAGTGGTGGACTGTCATATTAAGTGGGAGAGAGTTCCAGGTAGAGGATGGATGAGGGCAGGGGGTTGGCGATAATGTAGATGAGATTGAGGTACAGTGAGTAGGTTAGCATTAGAGGAGCAAAGTGTGCAGGCTGGGTTGTAGTGTGAGAGCAAAGAGGTGAGGTAGGAGCAGCAAGGGGATACTTTAAAGTCGATGGTAAGCAGTTTCTGTTTGATGCGGAGGTGGCTGGACAACCACCGGAGGTTCTCAAGGACTGTAAGATCATTGTGGGCTGGGAATGTGTCTGCTTATTGTTTACCTTGTACTCTCCCAAATGCTTAGTGCAGTGCTCTGCACACAGAAAGCGCTCAATAAATACGATTGAATATGATTGAGTGGGATGACATGGACTGAATGTTTTTGTAGAAAAATGATCCAGGCAGCAGATTAAAGTAAGGACTACAGTGGGGAGAGACAGGAGGCAGGGAGGTCAGCAAGGAGGCCGACGCTGTAGACAAGGCGGGATAGCATAAGGGCTCAGATCAGGGAGGCAGCAGTTTGGATGGAGAGGAAACCACAGATTTTAGTGATGCTGTAAACGTAGGGTCGACAGGACTTGGTGACAGACTATGAGGGCTGAATGAGAAAGAGAAGAAAAGAATAATGTCAAGGTTATGGGCTTGTGAGACAGAGAGAATTGTGGTGCTGTCTACAGTGATGGGAAAGATAAGGAAGGCCGGGTTTGGGTGGGAAGATGAGGAGTTGAGATTTGGACATTCATTCATTCATCCAATAGTATTTACTGAGCGCTTACTATGTGCAGAGCACTGTACTAAGTGCTTGGAATGTACAATTAGGCAACAGATAGAGATAATCCCTGCCCAGTGACAGGATACTTACCCTCCCTCCTTCCCTCCCTCTTAGACTGAGTCCCATGTGGGACAGTGAGTGTGTCCAGTGTGATTATCCTATATTTACCCCAGTGCTTAGCACAATGCTTGACACATTGGAGCAGGGATCATATCTAACTGCCAAATGTGTCTTCCCTCCCAGTGCATAAAGTATACACTTAGTAAATGCTATTACCACTGTTCCTACATAGTAAGTTCTTGATAAACACATGACTCAATTACTACAACAGAGAAGCGGGTAGCTTAGTGGCAAGAGCCTGGGCTTGGGAGTCAGAGGTCGTGGGTTCTAATCCCAGCTCCACCACTTATCAGCTGTGTGACTTTGGGCAAGTCACTTCATTTCTCTGGGCCTCAGTTACCTCATCTGTAAAATGGGTTGAAGACTGTAAGCCCTATGTGGGACAACCTGATTAACTTGTATCTATCCCAGTGCTTAGAACAGTGCTTGGCACATAGTAAGTGCTTAACAAATACCAACATTATTATTATTATTATTATTCTGTACTTTATTTTGTTCTCTCATGTGGACCATGTAGTACTTATGCATGCTTTGGTCATGTGTGCTTGAACTACCATGCTCTACATATTTCTCTGCTCATATCTATGGCTCTGTGTTTTTTGTGTCTTTTCCCCGTTGGGCAGTGCTTTGCACACAGTAAGCGCTTAATATATACAATTGAATGAATGAATGACATGATGCTGGAGGGCAGGGACCTGGACACTTGTCATCATCAGCTCCGGCCACCCTCCACTCACCCTTCCCCACCCCTGTAGGCCCCGGACTGTGCTGACCCCCGTCTGCCCCTCTACCTTATGTTGTCTCTACAGACAGCATGAACACCATTCCACCCCCTGTGGGGGAATGCCTGGAGGCAGCCTGGATTTCCCCAAATTGGTATACGCAGAAGCGGAGGGTAAAGTGTGAAAACTAAGGTCAGAGACTGCCAGATCCAGGGGCAAGTTGGCAGCTGGAATAAATGGATGAACATACTAAAATTTTGAAAGATGGAGACCCAAACCTGGCTACTTTATCTTCATATTATCTCGACCATTAATTACCATTGGGTTGGGATCATTTTGGTGCGAACAGCTGGCATTTTCCCCTATCTCTTGAAATGATGGAAACATGTCACAGGCACTTGGAACAGTTAGATTCTGAAAATCAGCTCCTTCCTGGCTGTTTCTTCCAGTATTATCAACTGGGTCTCTCATGTCAACCTAGAAAAAACAATCACATTGGAAAAGCATACCGAGGACCCTGCCTTACACTGCTATTTGGGGGAGAATATTTACACTCTCATAATTCAAAACGGGGCCCCTCTCCTAATAATGTATTATTAATTATTCTAATAATGTAGAAATAGAGAAGCAGTGTGGCTCAGTGGAGAGAGCACGGGCTTAAGGGTCAAAGGTCATGGGTTCTAATCCTGGCTCCACCACCTGTCAGCTGTGTGACTTTGGGCAAGTCACTTGACTTCTCAGTGCCTCAGTTACCTCATCTGTAAAATGGGGATTAAGACTGTGAGCCCCAAGTGGGACAACCTGATTACCCTGTATCTACCCCAGCGTTTAGAACAGTGCTCAGTATATATTAAGCGCTTAACAAATACCAACATTATTATTATATATTATTATTATTGTATTATTAAGCACTTACTATGTGCCAGGCACTGTATTCAGTGCTGTAGGGGACTACAAGCAAATCGGGTTGGACATAGTCCCTGGTCCCACATGGGACTCACAGTCTCAATCCCCCTTTTACAGATGGGGTTACTGAGGAACAGAGAAGTGACTTGCCCGAGGTCACACAGCAGACAAGTGACAAAGCTGGGATTAGAATCTACGACCTTCTGACCCAGCCCTGTCCTCTATCCACTTGGCCATGCTGCTTCCTCCCACTGCGGCTCCGGGGAGCAATCGCTGCACCCACAGAGGCCTCGGGGGAAGCAGAGCAGAGCCCCCTCCCTAATTCCTTGAACAAAGATGGCTTTGCTCCCAACCCAGTGCTCCCTCACAAAAGAATTGCCAGCCCATCCAATGACATTAAACCCTGCCAATTTAGGATCATGTTTGGAAGCCCAAGTGGGAACAGCGCCGGTTCCTATAAACATCAAGTATGACAACACAAGGGACTTATTTCTATTAATGTGTGTCTCCTCCTAGAGACTGAAAGCTCCTTGTGGGCAGGGAATATTTCTACCAGCTCTTGTCATACTGTTACTCTCCCAAGAACTTAGTCCAGGGCTTAGAACAGTGCTTGGCACATGGTAAGTGCTTAAAAAATACCATCATCATTATTATCACAGTGCTCTGCACATAGTAAATGCTCAATAAACATGATCAATTAGTGTGCACACAACACGGCCAGGATTATTGAGCGTTTTGGAATAAAAGCGCTATAAAAAACCAAGCCATGGGTGAATTTCACCATTGGTGGTGTCTTCTTCAAATATGAGACAACATTCTCTCTCTCTCATTGCCTATCTCTCTCTTTCCTTGTGTTTCTGATGAGCTGCCAGACAGGATTTCATGAGTCTGAGGTGGCTTGAGGTCCCCCGAGGCCTGAGGAGAGCTTGGCCCCAAGAGAAGCCCACCCATCCGCCTCAGGAGGCTGATGGTCCCAGAGGAGCCGGACCGAGCTGTTTCCCAGTTCTGGGTGGGCTCGTCTTGGGAGTCGCCAGGCTTTATTAGAGAAGCAGCGGGGCTGAGTGGAAAGAGCCCGGGCTTGGGAGTCAGATATGGGTTCCAATCCCGGCTCTGCCACTTGTCAGCTGGGTGACCTTGGGTAAGTCACTTTACTTCTCTGGGCCTCAGTTCCCTCATCTATCAAATGGGGATGAAAAGTGTGAGCCCCACGTGGGACAACCTAATTCCCCTTGTATCTACCCCAGCGCTTAGAACAGTACTTGGCACATAGTAAGCGCTTAACAAAGACCATTATTATTATTCTTCTTCCCTCCCGGTGGTCGGGTCCTTCACATGTAAGGGCCTCCGTGTGTCGTGTCCCCCCGGCCTCGTGTGTCCCCTCGCGGGCCGGGGTGGGAGGGGTGTCTTGGCCTCTGCCCCGGGGCCTCTCCGGGCCTTACTCCGAAACCGAGCGCGGCTCCTTCTACAGGAGCGGAGCGGAGGGGCGAGGGCTGCAGGCTGGGCGGCTGCGGGGCCACGGGCGACAGAAAATGGACGTAGTGCGCGTGGCCCCGCGGCGGGGACAGGGACGGGAACAGCGCTTCCTCCAGGGAGCTCAGCTCGGGGAGATTTGCGTAGTCGTCGAGCAGGTCGCCGTCGCCGTGGCCGGGGTAGAACGGAGGCAGGAGCATTTCGGGGGGGTCCACCGGCCCCAGGTAGGCGTCTTGGAAGGTGAGGAAGTCCCCGTCGGGCGGGATCCCCGCGACACCGCCCGGCTCCAAGCTCTCCGCCCCAAACTGCCGGCTCTGGCCGAGGAGTTCGGCCACCAGTCGCTCCTCCGGACTCGGTAGGGGCTCCATCGTCCGCTCCCCGTCGCCCTCCGAGCCCCAAACGGAGGAGAAGGGCCGTTGCTCCCGCCCCGCCGCGAGGCCGAGGCCGCCACACCTCGAGCGCCCGCCTCGTGCCTCCAGGCCGGGAGGCCGCCGCCTTTCCCGCCGCCGGGACGCGCGACCACGCGCGCGCGCGCGCGCACGGGCGAAGGGTGTTTTCCCGCCGCCGGACGCAGCCCGCGCATGCGCGTTGCCCGGAATGGGTGGGGGCGGGGAGGGCCGAGCTCCGCCCGCCCACGCGCGTTGCCCGTCCCGAGGCCGAATCCGCGCGCTCGCCCCTCCCGCCCCTGGAGGCGGTGCCCTGGGGGGGAGGGGGAGAACATGACCTCGTGCGACTCCCCCGCCCCCACCCCGGCGGCAGTTAAGATGGCGCCCGTCGCCTCAGCCTCCCTCACCACCCTCTGCCCCTTCCCCTTCCACGGCTCCACGTCCTTGCCCTCAAAAACAGACCAAAGCCCGTCGCTGGGGGAGGAGGAAGGGGGAAGGAGAGGTGTGAAAGAAGGGGAGGGGGCGTTGCTCTGTGTGTGTGTGTGTGTGTAAGACAGCTCACTGACCTGAACTTTGAGGGACTCTCAGAGTTAGGGGGTTGGGGAGGCCGAGATGGAGCCCACCATAAATACTGAGAATGAACAGCCGGAGAGATAGGAGGAGAACCAGAGTCCTTCTTGCCAAATCCAATGGCTCCTACTCCATTCTAATCCTCCTTGACCTCTCTGCTGCCTTTGACACTGTCGACCATCCCCTCCTCCTCCATACCTTATCTCACCTTGGCTTCACGGACTCTGTCCTCTCCTGGTTCTCCTCTTACCTCTCTGGCCGGTCATTCTCGGTCTCCTTCGCTGGAGCCTCCTCCCCCTCCCATCCTTTAACTGTTGGAGTTCCTCAAGGGTCAGTTCTTGGCCCTCTTCTGTTCTCCATTTACACTCACTCCCTCGGTGAACTCATTCGCTCTCACGGCTTTGACTACCATCTCTACGCAGATGACACGCAGATCTACATCTCTGCCCCTGTCCTCTCCCCCTCCCTTCAGGCTCGCATTTCCTCCCGCCTCCGGGACGTCTCCACCTGGATGTCGGCCCGCCACCTAAAACTCAACATGAGCGAGACCGAGCTCCTCATCTTCCCTCCCAAACCCGGTCCTCTCCCAGACTTCTCTATCACCGTCGATGGCATGACCGTCCTTCCCGTCTCTCGGGCCCGCGATCTCGGTGTCATCCTTGACTCGTCCCTCTCGTTCACCCCACACATCCTATCCGTTACCGAGACCTGCTGGTTTCACCTCTACGATATCGCCAAGATCCGCCCTTTCCTCTCCACCCAAACGGCTACCTTACTGTTACAGGCTCTCGTTATATCCCGGCTAGACTACTGTGTCAGCCTTCTCTCTGACCTCCCTTCCTCCTCTCTCGCCCCACTCCAGTCTATTCTTCACTCCGCTGCCCGGCTCATCTTCCTGCAGAAACGATCTGGGCATGTCACTCCCCTTCTTAAACAACTCCAGTGGTTGCCTATCGACCTCTGCTCCAAACAAAAACTTCTCACTCTAGGCTTCGAGGCTCTCCATCACCTTGCCCCTTCCTACCTCTCCTCCCTTCTCTCTTCCTACCGCCCACCCCGCACGCTCCGCTCCTCTGCCGTCCACCTCCTCACCGTCCCTCGGTCTCGCCTATCCCGCCGTCGACCCCTGGGTCACGTCCTCCCGCGGTCCTGGAACGCCCTCCCTCCTCACCTCCGCCAAACTGATTCTCTTTCCCTCTTCAAAACCCTACTTAAAACTCACCTCCTCCAAGAGGCGTTCCCAGACTGAGCTCCTCTTCTCCCTCTACTCCCTCTGCCATCCCCCCTTTACCTCTCCGCAGCTAAACCCTCTTTTTCCCCTCTTCCCTCTGCTCCTCCACCTCTCCCTTCCCATCCCCCCACAGCACTGTACTCCTCCGCTCAACTGTATATATTTTCGTTACCCTATTTATTTTGTTAATGAATTGTACATCGCCTTGATTCTATTTAGTTGCCATTGTTTTTATGAGATGTTCTTCCCCTTGACTCTATTTATTGCCATTATTCTTGTCTGTCCGTCTCCCCCGATTAGACCGTAAGCCCATCAAACGGCAGGGACTGTCTCTATCTGTTGCCGACTTGTTCATCCCAAGCGCTTAGTACAGTGCTCTGCACATAGCAAGCGCTCAATAAATACTATTGAATGAATGAATGAATGAATGAATGAATGGTCAGTGAAGGCGAGACTGGTTATGGCTCCCAGGAGAAGGGGGTGTTGGGCAGGGCCAAGCAGCTGAGAGACTGAGGAGGATGAGGATGGAGTCAAGCCCAGTGGATTGGGCAAGAAGGAGAGTGTTGGTGACCTCTGAGGGGGCACTTTCTGTGGAGTGAAGGGGACAGAAGCCAGATTTGGGGCGGGGGGAGGGTCAGAGAGAGAATTGGAGGGAAAGAAATGGAGACCGTGAGTGTAGACAACTTGCTCGAGGACTTTGGAGGAGAAGGGGTGGGAGGGAGATGGGGCGCTAACTGGAGAGAGCCGTGAGGTCGAGGGAGAGTTTCCTCCTGTGATCGGGAAGACGTGAGCGTGTTTGAAAGCAGTGGGGAAGAAGCCAATGGAGAGGGAACAGTTGAAGATGGTGGTCTGGGAAGTGAGAAGGGAGGGGTCATGTGCTTTGATAAGGTGCCCCCTCACTCCTCACCGCTCCACTCGGGCCTCCTCATCGTTCTCTGCTTCCCAGCTGTTTCTCAAAAGGAAGTCTTCCCCACTTGCCCTCTCAGAAGACCCTCTCTTCCCGCGCCTCTGACCCTAATAAAAGGGAAGCAACACGGTCAAGTGGAAAGGGGTCCAGGCCTTGGAGAAAGAGGACTTGGGTTCTAATCCTGGCTCCAACAGAGTGCTGTGTCAACTCGGGCAAGTCACTTCACCTCTCTTCCTCTTGGTTACCTCAACTGCAAAATGGGGATTCAATTCTATTTCTCTCCCCTACTTAGACTGTGAGTCCCATGTGGGACAGGGACTGTATCTGGTTTGATGCACTTGTATCTACCCCAGTGCTTTGAGTGGTCCTTGACACATAGTGAGTGCTTAACAGATACCAGAAAATTATAACAATAATAGTTATAATTAACTATATATACTATACTATGCATAATACTATGTGCCAAGTACTGTACTAAGTGCTGGAGTGGATTTAAGATAATCATGTTGGACACAGTCCCTGTCCCACCTGGGACTCTCACTCTACCCCATAGAGCCCAGAGATAGCAGCCTATCTCTGCTGACCTCCTAAAATCAGTTGCTCCCCCTCTTTTCCCCTACCTCAGGCTATTTTCCTGCTCTCCCTGTGTTGACCCCTTACCTTCTGACTTCAAGTCTCCCCCCGGCTTAAGAACCTCTCTCTGGCTCGTGCTCCAGCTATCACTTCAGTTCCGGCTACCATTCTCATCAAAATCCTGGAATGGGTCATTTCAATTATTTTATCAGTCTCCCCACTCCACAAAACCTCATGGTTTCCTGTCCAGCTTCAGCTTAAGAGGAAACTCTCGATCAGATTTAAGATACTCTATTGACTCTCTCTCCCCTCCTATTCTCACCTCTCTCCCAACCCTCACCCCACATACTTTGCATTTCACTCTGCCATTTACCCTCACTGTAATTATTTTAATGTTTGCTTCCCCAACTAGATTGTAAGCTCCTTGGGAGTAGAGATCATATCTCCCAATTTCAAAGTCCTAGTGAAATCACATCTCCAGAAATCCTTCCTTGACTAAACTTTCATCTCCCCACCCTATATTCCTTCTTACTGTGTGTACCACTTGGGCACTAACGTCCCCTGCCCCCCACCCCCCACAACACACACACACACACACACACACACACACACACACACACACCCTCCCACTCACATCCATCTTCTTATGCTCGATTGCCTCCCTTACCTGAAATGTATTTCAATCTGTCTCCTCCATTAGATTATTAGATCTTTGAGGGCAGAGATTATAATAATGATGATGGTACTTGTTAAGCACTTACTATGTGCCAAACACTGTTCTAAGCCCCAGGGTAATAATAATAATGTTGGTATTTGTTAAGTGCTTACTATGTGCAGAGCACTTTTCTAAGCGCTGGGATAGATATAGGGTAATCAGGTTGTCCCATGTGAGGCTCACAGTTAATCCCCATTTTACAGATGAGGTGACTGAGGCACAGAGGAGTTAATTGACTTGCCCACAGCTGACAAGTGGCAGAGTCAGTATTCGAACCCATGACCTCTGACTCCCAAGCCCGGGCTCTTTCCCTGAGCCACACTGCTTCTCTATACAAAGTAATCAGGTTGTCCCAGATGGGGCTCACAGTCTTAATCCTCATTTTACAGATGAGGTAACTGAAGCACAGAAAAGAGACTTACCCCAGAGATGCACTGGCCTGGAATGCCCTCCTTCATATCTAACAAATGCATCATTCGCCCACCTCTAAAGCCACACCGATGGCACATCTCCTTCAAGAGGCCTTCCCTGACTAAGCCATCATTTTGTCTTCTCCCACTCCCTTTATTCACTCCGCCCTCAGCCCCACAGCACTCATGTCCAGAACCATCATTTATATATTTCTATTGATGTCTGTCTGCCTGCCTGAGGCAGCCGGCAGAGTGAACAGGTCGGGGCCGTGGCCCCTCCGAGACTTGGGCAGCAGGTGCCCTGCGAGTGCTGGGAGCAGCACTCCACTGACAAACACGTGCCCAGTAAACCCCATCTCAAGCCAATGTCAGGGCTGCAGTCACAGGACTCGGCCCTGGCACTCCCACAGTCAGACCCCCCCAATGCCTTTGCCCACCGTGAACTGTTCGGGCCTGTCCCACGTTTTGGCCTCGGTCACATCAGGGCTTCCACATTCTTCCATCATGGTCCGTCTCATCGCTTCTCACCTCCAGCTCTTTCATTCATTCGTTCTATAGTATTTATTGAGCACTTACTATGTTCATTCATTCATTCAATAGTATTTATTGAGCGCTTACTATGTGCAGAGCACTGTACTAAGCGCTTGGGATGAACAAGTCGGCAACAGATAGAGACGGTCCCTGCCATTTGACGGGCTTACAGTCTAATCGGGGAAGACGGACAGACAAGAACAATGGCACTAAACAGCATCAAGGGGAAGAACATCTCGTAAAAACAATGGCAACTAGATAGAATCAAGGCGATGTACAATTCATTAACAAAATAAATAGGGTAACGAAAATATATACAGTTGAGCGGACGAGTACAGTGCTGTGGGGATGGGAAGGGAGAGGTGGAGGAGCAGAGGGAAAAGGGGAAAATGAGGCCTTAGCTGCGGAGAGGTAAAGGGGGGATGGCAGAGGGAGTAAAGGGGGATGAGGAGCTCAGTCTGGGAACGCCTCTTGGAGGAGGTGAGTTTTAAGTAGGGTTTTGAAGAGGGAAAGAGAATCGGTTTGGCGGAGGTGAGGAGGGAGGGCGTTCCAGGACCGCGGGAGGACGTGACCCAGGGGTCGACGGCGGGATAGGCGAGACCGAGGGACGGTGAGGAGGTGGGCGGCAGAGGAGCGGAGCGTGCGGGGTGGGCGGTAGAAAGAGAGAAGGGAGGAGAGGTAGGAAGGGGCAAGGTGACGGAGAGCCTTGAAGCCTAGAGTGAGGAGTTTTTGTTTGGAGCGGAGGTCGATAGGCAACCACTGGAGTTGTTTAAGAAGGGGAGTGACATGCCCAGATCGTTTCTGCAGGAAGATGAGCCGGGCAGCGGAGTGAAGAATAGACTGGAGTGGGGCGAGAGAGGAGGAAGGGAGGTCAGAGAGAAGGCTGACACAGTAGTCTAGCCGGGATATAACGAGAGCCTGTAACAGTAAGGTAGCCGTTTGGGTGGAGAGGAAAGGGCGGATCTTGGCGATATCGTAGAGGTGAAACCAGCAGGTCTCGGTAACGGATAGGATGTGTGGGGTGAACGAGAGGGACGAGTCAAGGATGACACCGAGATGGCGGGCCTGCGGGACGGGAAGGATGGTCGTGCCATCCACGGTGATAGAGAAGTCTGGGAGAGGACCAGGTTTGGGAGGGAAGATGAGGAGCTCAGTCTCGCTCATGTTGAGTTTTAGGTGGCGGGCCGACATCCAGGTGGAGACGTCCCGGAGGCGGGAGGAGATGCGAGCCTGAAGGGAGGGGGAGAGGACAGGGGCGGAGATGTAGATCTGCGTGTCATCTGCGTAGAGATGGTAGTCAAAGCCGTGAGAGCGGATGAGTTCACCGAGGGAGTGAGTGTAAATGGAGAACAGAAGAGGGCCAAGAACTGACCCTTGAGGAACTCCAACAGTTAAAGGATGGGAGGGGGAGGAGGCTCCAGCGTAGGAGACCGAGAATGATCGGCCAGAGAGGTAAGAGGAGAACCAGGAGAGGACAGAGTCCGTGAAGCCAAGGTGAGATAAGGTATGGAGGAGGAGGGGATGGTCGACAGTGTCAAAGGCAGCAGAGAGGTCAAGGAGGATCAGAATGGAGTAGGAGCCATTGGATTTGGCAAGAAGGAGGTCATGGGTGACCTTAGAGAGAGCAGTCTCGGTAGAGTGGTATGTGCAGAGCACTGTACTAAGCGCTTGGAATGTACAATTCGGCAACAGATAGAGACGATCCCTGCCCAATGACAGGCTCACAGTCTAATGTGGGGAGACAGACAGCAAGCAAAACAGAACAAAACAAAAACAAGACAACATTATCACGATAAATAGAATCAAGGGGATGTACACCTCATTAACAAAATAAATAGGGCAATAATATATACAAATGAGCACAGTGCTGAGGGGAGGGGAAGGAGGAGGGGGAGGAGCAGAGGGGGGTGGGGGGGAGCAGAGGGAAAGGGGGCTCAGCTGAGGAGAGGGGAAGGGGGAAGGCGGAGGAGCAGAGGGTGGAGGGGGAGGAGAGGGAAAAGGGGGAGCTCAGTCTGGGAAGGCCTCTTGGAGGAGGTGAGCTCTCAGTAGGGCTTTGAAGAGGGAAAGAGTTTGGCAGACGTGAGGAGGGAGGGCGTTCCAGGACAGCGGTAGGATGTGGGCCAGGGGTCAACGGCAGGATAGGCATGAATGGGGGACAGCGAGGAGGTGAGTGGCAGAGGAGCAGAGCGTACGGGCTGGGCAGTAGAAAGAGAGAAGGGAAGTGAGGTAGGAGGGGGCAAGGTGATGGAGAGCTTTGAAGCCAAGAGTGAGGAGTTTTTGTTTTGTGTGGAGGTTGATAGGCAACCACTGGAGGTTTTTAAGGAAGGGAGTGACGTGCCCAGAACGTTTCTGTAGGAAGATGATCCGGGCAGCAGAATGAATAGACTAGAGTGGGGAGAGACAGGAGGGAGTTCAGAGAGAAGGCTGACACAATAATCCAGTGGCGATATTATGAGAGCTTGTACCAGCATGATAGCCATTTGGATGGAGAGGCAAGGGTGGATTTTGGCGATATTGTAAAGGTGGATTGGATATGTGGGGTGAATGAGAGAGTGAAGTCAAGCAGGGCACCAAGGTTGTGGGCCTGTGAGACAGGAAGGATGGTTGTGCTGTCCACTGTAACAGAGAAGTCAGGGAGAGGACAGAGTTTGGGAGGAAGGAGCTCAGTTTTGGACATGTTGAGTTTTAGGTGGCAGGCAGACATCCAGGTACAGACGTCCTGAAGGCAGGAGGAGATACGAGCCTGAAAGGAGGAGGAGAGAATGGGGAGATGTAGATTTGGGTGTCATCTGCATAGAGATGATAGTTGATAGTGGGAGCGAATGAGTTCACCAAGGGAGTGAGTATAGGTGGAGAACAGAAGAGGGCCAATGCCCTTTCTCTTTTCCTCACCTCCTCCAATCTGTCCGACCTGGCCCTCACTCCCTTCCCCTCCCCCCTCCTCTAAGACTTCTCCCTGGGCCCGGGGCCCTATTCCTCTGATCTCCCCACAGGGTCTTCCCCTCCCCTGCCACCTGTGCCCAACCATCTCCCCTTCTCTCCTCTGGGTCCCGGTGTGGTGTCAAGTGGCAGTGGGCAGGTCCTCATGAGGGGGGCCCAGGTCGGGGAGTCGATAGACTGGGGCTCTAGTTCTGGCTCTGGCCCGGCAGCGTGGCTCAGTGGAAAGAGCATGGGCTTTGGAGTCAGGGCTCATGAGTTCGAATCCCAGCTCTGCCACTTGTCGGCTGTGTGACTGTGGGCAAGTCACTTAATTCTCTGGGCCTCAGTTCCCTCATCTGTAAAATGGGGATTAAGACTGTGAGCCCCACGTGGGACAACCTGATTCCCCTATGTCTACCCCAGCGCTTAGAACAGTGCTCGGCACATAGTAAGCGCTTAACAAATACCAACATTATTACCCTAGTGAGCTTCAGTTTCCTTACCTGCAAAATGGGGAGAAGGGCCGCTTCCTCTTCCTGCTCCCAGGGATGAGAATAAAACGGGAAAACTCCAGGGAAACAAATCCAGAGAGTTGTGAATGAGAGAGCCAGCTGGGATTCAGAGAAACATTTGGGGAATCTTGCATTCCCCTCTTGTCGACTGTCCCCATCCTTTTTGTTTTTAAGATGGTATTTGTTATGCACTTACTCTGCATCATAGACTTTTCTAGGATGGCCTCTCCCCGCTTCCCTCCGCCACCCCCAAGTCTCTCCCGTTCTCCTCTTCTGCCCCCTCCCAGCTCTACAGCCCCCCAACTCAACTTCACTCCGAAACTCCACACCCCAACACTGCTCTCCTGACTTGGGATCCCCTCCCTCCTCACACCAGACCAATCCCAGCTGTCCCCACCTTTATCGCCCTCCTGAAATCCAGCCTCCTCCTCCAACAAGCTTTCCCCCAATTAATTCCCCCGCCACTACCCCCCCCCCCCGAGTCATAGCATCCCTTCCACCATTCCCACATACTCGGAACTCTCCCTCCTCTTGTCCAGTTCCCCGCCTAATGCCTCTGGTGACCCCGCTGGCTCCGTGAGCTCTCCCTCCCTTGCCCAGAACTGCCCAGGGTCCCTGAGCCACAGGTGAAGCGCCAAGTCTCTCCTGATGCTCCAAGCCCAGGGATGCCACAGTCCGGTGACCCCGGGCCCTGCTGTGGTGGTGGGTTCCAGAGTGGGCCAGACCGGACCAGACCACTCCCAAGGCAGCAGGGCTCGCTCACTCCCGCCCAGACGCCCGACTTGGACCGGGAACGATGGGCCTTGAATCAAAGTCCTCTCTCTGAAGGAAGCAAAATGAGCAGAATCACAGTCCTGGTGTGAAGAGGAAGGTTGACATTAATTTCTTTATTACTGAAAACTGACCTTCAGTTTGCATTTCCAAGATTTACATCCAAGAGTTTATTATATTTACATGCAATGGTCATTCCAAGCTCTCAGTGAATTCCAACTCCTAGCTCCAATAAGAACTTAGGATCCGTGCCAAATAAAAATTAAATACACAAGCACTCACTGCCCTTTGCAACATGTAAAATAAAAAAACTCTTCCTGTGCCAATTAGGTTGACATCCTTTGAAGAAAGGTGAGATTGCATTGATAGCTGCTCTGATTAATTACATCTGAAACCTGAGTCATTCATTCCCACAGCCTAGCGCCCGCCCCTCCCCACCCCCAGCTCCCCTGCGGGTGTAAGCCCCACCGCAGGGTTCCGCTTGCCCGGGCAGTCAGGTGGTCCGGTCAGGAGGCCGGAGGGCCAGCCCTCCCCTTCTGGTGGTTCCTTGGTTCCTCTTCGCTTCCCCGCTACTCGAGAGGCTTTTTTAGAGAGAAATAATCATCCGATGCCTCCCGCGGGGGCCCCGGGAGGCCAGTGGGTCCCCCAAATCGGCGGGGGTCTCAGGCCCAATCCCTAGCCAGGGTTACATAGGTAGTTGGGACTCTGAAACCAACCGAGCTTGCCAGACTGGAGCCAAATGCCCCAAGACTGCAGCCGCTTCTGGTTGATCAACTTGTCCCCGGGGCGAGGCTGAGGGAGAGTCTGGGCTCAGCCAGCACGTGCTCCCTCACCCCCTTAGGTCCTCTCAGGGACATCACCCCATCCTGGCCCTGCCCCGCTCCACCATGCCCACCTTGATGATTCCTTATTTTCTCCATACCACGCCACAAAGCCCCGGGCCGGGGATTTTTTTCTCTCCCCAGTGGGACCCTGCAGGTCAAGGCCCTGACAAGTGTCCACGACTGTCCGGACCCACTCCGAGGACATTTTTTTCGCTGTCTCCCCCGCCTTCCGCCCTCCTCCACCCCCACCCCGCCCCTGGTTTGAGCTTGGCCCACGACCCGAGGCCCCAGAGGAGTGGTCATCAGCGTGCCCAACAGGCACCAGTGGTCCTCTGCAGCCCCGACCCGGGTGACTGGTCCCACCGGGACAAAGCATGACGGGCCGGTAAACGCTCAGGAAACTGAGCACAAAATCACGGGGGTGCGGCCTTCCGGAGAAGCGGTGATCGGAAGTGATCGGCGACCTCCGACGCTTGGCAACACCCCCCCACTCCACCGGGACCGTTCTTGCTTTATGGTGCTGGGTCACCCACACAGGCCCCGTCCATTCCCGTGGAAACCACACCTCGGCTAGGTCGCACCCCCTTTCACAGAGGGCAGAGACGGGTCTCCGGGCCGCTCATTCCCAGAGCGCGGCTCTGCCGCCTGGGCCATGCCCAGGCCGACGCTGGCTCCACGCTCACCTTGTCAACGGAAAGAAATGAAGTTTGTTTAGAAAAGGAAAACTTTACACAGACTGCTCGATAAAAATGCCCGTTAAGTACCAGGTATACAGTCGCCACTGGAGAAATACACTGCATGATGTTCTGCTCCCAACATACAGGTAGTCAAAACTCCTCTGTTTACACTTGGTTAAATGGAATACTAGTCATGATCCCTTCATTTATTAAATACAAGCGGACTCAGTGATTTTAGCATAAAAATGATCAGAAAGTCATGAAATTAAGACAGACCTAGAAAATGCAAAACTGCACATTTTCACACGCGGCTATTGTACTGTGCGCTCTAAAAAGGGACGACGGATCCTCTGTGGAAATGGAATCCTTCTGATCAAAGCCCCCAAAAAAGAAAGTCTGACTCTTGGTGAGGGGTGGGTGGAAGGGAGAAAGGGAAGGAGGGAGGGAGGGACGGAGCGATCAGACGGCCATCTTTGTTTGGGTTTATCAGAAGAGTTCCCATCCCGGGCCTCCGCGGCCCCCGGACTCCCCGAATTACTTTTTGGCGTTTCGACTGAGGTTGAAAAGAGTGATGATGTCAATCATTGCTTGCTTGATGTGTTTTCCAAATCGATGAGAATCCTTGGAATTGGAAAAACGGATACAAATGAGATACGGAGGCTGGGAGTGCTTGCCACATCGTCGGAGCTGCGTCTACCAAACCTTTACTCAGGCCCGCTCCACCACTGAGATTTCTTTCTGAACCGTCCCCGGCAGGCTTGAGCCCGCATTAGGACAGGAGAGCCGCCCCGGGGCCAGTGCCCGGTGGGACTGAGCATCCCAGGTCCCAGATGAGTGCGGGCAGCTGGCCCTGTCCTTCATGCTGCTCTGCATCCTGCAGCCAAGGGTGACAAAGAGCACCCACCCTGTGGGGCTCCAAGTATTCATTCATTCATTAGTACTTATTGAGCGCTTACTATGTGCACAGCACTGTACTAAGCGCTTGGAATGTACAATTTGGCAACAGATAGAGACAATCCCTGCCCAATGACGGGCTCACAGTCTAATCGGGGGAGACGGACAACAGAGCAAAATAGACAAAACAAAAACACAACATTATCACGATAAATAGAATCAAGGGGATGTACATCTCATTAACAAAATAAATAGGGCAATAAATAATATATACAAATGAGCACAGTGCTGAGGGGAAGGGGGAAGGGGGAGGAGCAGAGGGTGGAGGGGTAGCAGAGGTAAAAGGGGGGGGCTCAGTCTGGGAAGGCCTCTTGGAAGAGGTGAGCTCTCAGTAGGGCTTTGAAGAGGGGAAGAGGGAGGGCATTCCAGGACAGTGGTATGAGAAGGAGAGGAAGGAGGGGAAGTAGGAGGAGGAAGGTGAGGCAAACCAGACGATGCCAGGTCCAAGTGCCCTGAAGGCAGTCAGTGGATTCAACTGCTGAACTGCTTCTGACGGGATGGCATTGGGCCCCTGGAGGCCTAGTATCTCGGCAGGAGCTGAAGGGTCAGCAGGTACTAGTGATGCCTGCCCAACTCCTCCCCATCCGGTTCACAAGGCAGCCCCTCCAGGAAACACCAGTCTCTGGCATGACTGCCAAGCCCCGGAAGGGGAGGTGGGAAGGGGCACCCGCACTCCTAACCACCGATCCCAGCCTCTGTGAGATTACTAGGGGTGGGAGGATGGGTGAAAGAGAAAGCAAGAGGAGCTTAGAGGAAGAGGACGAGGAGGAGGAGGAGAAAGGAGCGGCCCAGGATGGAGAAGCGGGGAACCGGCCATTTCCCTATAAAAGCTGAGGCGCCGTGGGTCCCGCGCCTGGGTGGACGGGGCAGCCGGGACCGAGGCCACTTCGCTTACCGTCTCGGGGCTGGAGAACTTGGACGAGACATGGAAGTTGATAAGCTTCTCTCCCACGATGATGTATGACACCCCATAGCCATCGTCGGCCACCTGGGGAGACGGACAGGGAAAAGCCCCCGGTCACCGCCAAGGCGACGACCAAAACCGCCCTTCCCTCTGCCCAGTCACCAACAGGTCTCGGGGCCGGCCTTGGCCACTGGGCACCCGGCATAGCGATACCGTTGCCAGCCAGCACCCGGCACAACAGAGAGGAAAACTCAGCTTCAGAAAGCACTGCATCCCAGCCAAAAACTGGGAGTCCATCGCCGGGGATATACCTGCCCGGCCCGGCCTGCCACACAGCTGCGAGGAAAGGGGCAGTTCTTTAGGAGCAGAAACTTTCATTCATTCATTCAATCGTATTTATTGAACGCTTACTGTGTGCCGAGCACTGTACTAAACGCTTGGAATGTACAATTTGGCAACAGATAGAGACAATCCCTGCCCAACCACGGGCTCACAGTCTAAAAGTGGGAGACAGATAGCAAAACAAAACAGGTAGTCAGGTATCAATTCCATCAAAATAAACAGAATCTGAGATATATACACATCGTTAATAAAATAAAGAGTAGTAAATAATATATACAAATATACACAAGTGCTGTGGGGAGGGGAAAGGGGTAGAGCAGAGGGAGGGAGTAGGGGAAATAGGGAGGAGAGGAGGGGCAGAGGGAAAGGGAGGACTCAGTCTGGGAAGGCATCCTGGAGGAGGTGAGCTCTCAGTAGCGCTTTGAAGAGGGGACAAGAGTTAGTTTGGTGGAAGTAAGGAGGGAGGGCATTCCAGGCCAGATGTAGGACGTGGGCCAGGGGTTGAAGGCAGGACAGGCATGAATGAGGCACAGTGAGGAGGTTAGTGGCAGCAGAGAAGAGTGTGCGGGCTGGGATGGAGAAGGAGAGAAGGGACGTGAAGTAGGAGGGGGCAAGGAGATGGACAGCTTGGAAACCAAGAGTGAGGAGCTTTTGCTTCATGCGAAGGGTGATGGGTGATGGAGATTTTTGAGGAGTGGGGCGATATGCCCAGAGCGTCACCCAACTAATAATCCAGGTAATAATAATAATGATAACGCTGGCATTTGTTAAGTGCTTACTATGTGCCAAGCACTGTTCTAAGCTCCAGGGTAAATACAAGAGAAGCAGCGTGGCTCAGTGGCAAGAGCCGGGCTTGGGAGTCAGAGGTCATGAGTTCGAATCCAGGCTCCGCCGTTTGCCAGCTGTGTGACTTTAGGCAAGTCGCTTAACTTCTCTGTGCCTCAGTTACCTCATCTGTAAAATGGGGATTAAAACTGTGAGCCCCACGTGGGACGACCTGATCACCTTGTATCCCCCCAGCACTTAGAACAGTGCTCAGCACATAGTAAGCGCTTAACAAATACCAACATTATTATTATTATTATTATTATTATTACAAGGTAATCAAGTTGTCCACGTAGGACTCGCAGTCTTCATCCCCATTTTACAGATGAGGTACCTGAGGCACAGAAGTTAAGTGACTTGCCCAAGGTCACGCAGTTGACAAGAGGCAGAGCCAAGATTAATAATAATAATGTTGGTATTTGTTTAAGTGCTTACTATGTGCCAAGCACTGTTCTAAGCACTGGAGTAGATAAGAGGTAATCAGGTTGTCCCACGTAGGGCTCAGAGTCTTCATCCCCCTTTTGCAGATGAGGGAACTGAGGCCCAGAGAAGTGAAGTGACTTGCCCAAGGTCACACAGTTGACAATTGGCAGAGCCGGGATTAGAACCCACGACCTCTGACTCCCAAGTCCGGGCTCTTTCCACTGAGCCATGCTGCTTCTCAAATAATAATATTAATGACGATGGAAATTGTTAAGCACTTACTAGGTGCAGAGCACTGTTTTAAGCGCTGGGGTAGATACAGGGTAATCAGGTTGTCCCACGTGTGGCTCACAGTCTTAAACCCCATTTTACAGATGAGGTCACAGAGGCACCAAGAAGTGAAGTGATTTGTCCAAGGTCACACAGCTGACAAGTGGCGAAGCAGGATTCGAACGCACGACCTCTGACTCCCAAACCCAAGCTCTTTCCACTCTGCCACGCTGCTTCCAATGTGAAGTGAAGCGGCATGAAGTGAAAACTGAGGCGGGAAGAGACAGGAGGATGGGAGATCAGAGAGGAGGCTGATGCGGTAATCCAGTCGGGATGTTGTGAGATTGTACCAGCAAGGTAGCGGTTTGGATGGAGAAGAAAGGGCGGATCTTGGCGATGTTGTGGAGGGGAGACCGGCAGGTTTTGGTGACGGATTGGATGTGTGAGCTGAATGAGAGAGCGGAGTCAAGGATGACACCAAGGTTGCGGGCTCATGAGGCGGGAAGGATGGTCGTGCCGTCTGCAGCGGAGGGATAGTCAGGGAGAAGTCAGGGTTGGGGAGGGAAGATAAGGAGCTCAGTCTTGGACATGTTGTTTTAGGTGGTGGGCGGACATCCAGGTGGAGATGTCCTGAAACTTTGAAAGGAAGTCACGAAGTCAGTCAGTCAGTCACATTTATTGAGTGCTTACCATATGCAGAACACCGTACTAAGTGCTTGGGAGACTACGGTCTAACAATAAACAGACACATTCCCTGCCCACAACTTACAGTCTACAGTCTACACCCCCCACTAGTTCCAGTCTCTCCCCGAAGAAATCCCAGCAGGCATCAGTTCAGGGGCCTTAACTTTTGGGAACTCAGATTTATTGAGTATTTAATGAGCTCTTACCCTGGGCAGAGTGCCGGCCTCTGCGCTAGGGAGAGTTCAAGAGTTAGCGGGCACGTTCTCTACCCGCTTCCTTAAGTGCTTAACAAGTACTATAATTCAACAATTAAATGCACAAGTACCATAATTCTGGGACGAGAGACAAGGAGGCAAATGTAAAAATGTAAAAAGAGTACCAGGTATTGCAAGTAAACACGATGGCCGGGGACTCTGTGTGTGTATTTGTGTGTGTGTATGTGTGTGCGCGCGCATATGCCCTCCCAGTGCAGTGGGGGCCATGGGCCTGGCATTAACCGGCTCAGTCCCCCCGGCACCCAAGGGTGGTGAACTTCACCATCAGTGGTGATTGTGAGCACGGCGGGCGCACAACTCCAGCTGCGGCTGGAAGTCTTCCCCGCAGTGGCAGGGGGGGCCCGCGTTTCCTATTTGGTCTCAGGGTGTCGGCCCAGAGCAGTTGGGCTCATTTCTCTCACCTCAACCCGCAGCTGGGGGAACAGCCCCGAGGGGCAGCCGGCCCTCCTTCTGCTCCGGGGAGAGGCCTCCCCAACTCTCTCCTCTTCCGGGGCCGCGGGCCAGCCCGGCTCTCCCAGCTCCTGCATTCACCTGGAAAGCTCCAACCCCTCCCCCGGGGCCCAGGCGAGGACAACTCTGTAGTGGTGACAACCCCATTTCCCCAGGCACCTGTGCCAAACCATCTCCCCCCTCCTCCTCCTCCTTCTCCTCTTCCTCCTCCTCCACTCAGGAGAGGTGCCGCTCAAACTTACCGGTCCGAAGCCCCCGCCACTGGACACATACTCAGGGTGTTTCTCCAGATCGAACAGCTCCACCTGCTGCTGGGGTGTCTGGCTCGTCGACAGCCTCCACGGTTCAGACAGAACCTGGGAGGGAAAACAGAAGCTAAATCGGTCTCGCCCTGCTGCTGGGAGGCCGGGAGCCTTTCCCTTGGGGGAAAGCGGCCCCGGGGGCAGGACCGGGATCTTTTCTCATCAGGTGGAGTCAGGTCTTTCCCTGTTCTGGCTTTCGCTGGAGCGCCCCTCTCCTCCCTCTGGCTGCTCGGGTGTGGGTCAGAGAGGGCAACTCCCTGGGTGCAATCTGATCACAGGCCGGTCCGGGGCCTCCCTCTTGGCCCTGGGGGCATGACCGGTCCGGCTCGCAGCAGGGATTCGACTTCCTTCCTGACCATCAGCATGACCCGCTGCTGAGGCCAAAGGGTTGTTCTACCCCCGAGACCAGCCGTTGGGCAGACCCTGGCAGCCGTGCACTCTCAGCTTAGAAGGATGAGCCGGGAGGGGCAGAGGGAACCACCCCTATAGGGCAGAACCTTGGGGCTCAGAAGCGCCAGATGACAGAGAGTCTCCCAGAACTATTGGCTGGATCTGGGTCCCGGGCCGCGCTGACGGCCTCGCTGACCTCAGGGTCCATCTTCCCCTTCACTGACAAACCCAGATCGGGACGAGAGCATGGGCGGCGGTGACAGCGATGACGACGTACCTCCTTTAGAAAAGGAGACTCCACGGCCAGGTACTTGGAGACCACGTAGAGGCAGAAGAGATGGCGGTCGATGCCGGCGCCAGTCATAGCCAGGCGATAGGAAAGCTGGTGCTTTTCCGCTGCGAGCTTGAAGAGCTTCAGCTTCTTTTCCACCTTTGGAAAAGGAGATGCAAAGAAGGGGCGTTGGTCACGCCCAGGGCCAGGGCCAGGGTTGGGGAGTCGGTCATACACATCCAGGATTGGGGTGTATGTGGAGGGGTGGATACCAGCAGCATGGTTTAGTGGAAAGAGCATGAGTCAGAGGATATGGGTTCTAATCCTGGCTCCACCACTTATCTGCTGTGTGACCTTGGGCAAGCCACTTAACTTCTCTGGGCCTCAGTCATGTCATCTGTAAAGTTGGAAGTAAGACTGAGCATCCCATGTGGGACTACCTGATCACCTTGTATCTACTCCAGCACTAAGAACAGAACTTGGCACATAGAAAGCGCTTAACAAATACAGTAAAGTGTCCAGGGTAGGTCAGGAGGCCACGAGACAGACTTAGTGAGCAGACTGAGCAGACCTCTTGGGCACAGCGGTCCTCAAGAGGCCGCCCTTGGGGACGAAGCTAGCCTGCAGGGGCCATCCCAGCAAGGTCCCAGGGGGCACCCGCCCAGACCCTATGACCACCCAACCAATATCGCTGGATGCCGAGTCTTCTCACAGAGGCCTTCGAGCCACAGAGTTGCAGGCCAGAGAAACGTTGGACCTCGTGGGAGTAGCAAAAGAAGCGAACCACTGCAGTCCTGTCCCGCAGAGGTCCCCACTCCCCACCCCACCACCACCACCGACCTACATCCTCTTATCTTTCCCTGACGGACCCTTCTCTGTGAACTTTCACAGAATGGGAGGGGCTGGGGGGGTCAGGGCAGCAGGCCTGCATGGACCAGTTGCCCGGCAGCCCTTGGGCCACCTCCAGCAGCCTGCGAGCAGGAGAGGAGGAGTGAGAAATGGGTCTGGCTGGGAGTCCCTCCCAGGCTCTAACTGGGTCAATGGGGCCTAGGCTCCCAGCACCACAGAAGAGGACGATCTGGCCGGTGTCCAGCCTCCAGTAGGGAAGCAGAAGGCTTGGGGGAGGCCAACACCATGGGTGCAGTGGAAAGAGCTGGGCTCTGGGCATCAGGAGCCCTGGGTTCTGGTTCCAGGAGAACAGTAAGTGATTTTTTTTTCTGTGGTATCGGTTAAGTGCTTATATACGCCAGGCACCATGCTAAGTGCCATTTGGAAAGATACAAGCTAATTAGGTTGGACACAGTCCATATCCTATATAGGGCTGTCTTAATCTCCATTTTACAGATGAGTTCACTGAGGCACAGCGAAGTTAAGTGATCTACTTAAGGTCACAGAGCAGACAAGTGGCACATCTCCAAGTGAAGGACACCCTAGGGCTCAGCGGGAAGCTCGAGAACCAGCAGCTAATGTGGACCAATGACGTCTCCCACCACCGCCCAGCATACCTTTCTGGCCTGGGGTTCAGGTCTCTGGGGGTGGGGAAGACCCATCTTGCTTCTAGCTTTGCTTTTCGGGATCATCCCTACCAGCGGGGTCGGAACCCACCCTCTCCTTGTCTCAAATGGCCCTTGGTGCCCTTTGGACCCTGCCCACCCCAAGGTGGAGCCAGCCGGATCTTGGGCTCCCCACGGCCGCCTCCCTGCAGCTCGGTCAGCTCACAGCCCCTTTGGCAGGGATCATAATAATAACTGTGGTATTTTTTAAGCGCTTACTATGTGCCAGGCACCGTACCAAGTGCTGGGGTGGATACAAGCAAATCAGGTTGGAAAGGAAGAGGAAAGGAAGAGTTAATCAGTTGTCCTTTCAGAATGCCAGGATCCACAGACAGTGTGTTTCACCAGAGAAGACGCCGCGCAGGAGGGGCCCGCGGGCGGCCTGCTCACCGTCTGGGATGGGTCCGCCATGGCCTGCACGAAGGTGCAGGACTCGGTGGTGCAGGACCGCACGGTTTCCGTCCGGCCTTCCCTGAAGAGTCGCGTCATCGAGGCTTCGTATGTCAGGCAGAACTTGCCCATGTCCTGGAAGTGAAGGGAAACCGGAGCGGATCTCAGGGGTGCCCAGGGCGACGGGCCCAGCAGCAGAGGCCCCGACCAGCACACGGAAACCTGGCATGACCCCGCACCATCACCTGACCCTCACGCAGCCCAAGCCACACTTGGAGGTGGTGGGGGACGGAGAGAGACCCTGTGGGGGGGCCGGGGGGAGGGTGAAAAGAGCTTACCATCCCCCCAGCTCCCAGGCAAGGCAGGAGGGTGAAAAGAGCTTACCATCCTCCCAGCTCCCAGGTAAGGCACCTTGCCTGGGTGTACGGAGAGGACAGAGCCTGGCAGGGTGTGGGACCTCCTCGGCTGGGGCCACAGGGACCCCCGGAGACCCACGGCAGCTGCTGAGGTAAGAGACATGAGGCCCCGCGAACGGGAGGCTCCAACATCCCCAGGGTCAGTTCCCGTGGGAAGAGCCCCTGTGTGGCTTCCCCACCAGCTCACCATGGGGACAAATGTGCTACAAACTGGGCTTCATTGAACCCAGGAGCCTTGAAGCAGATAGACACGTTCTGGCACTTCCTGGGTATCGTGGCAGCTGGCTACACTTCCCCAGGCCTGGGACCCTTTTTTCCTAGATTTCCCCAGGACAAGGCCCTTTCCATCTAGATCCCTCCAGGGCTGGGCACCATTCTTGGACAGCCCCTGGCCCCCCAGCCCTCCCCTCCCGGGGACCATTCCCAGCCAGATCCCCTCCCCCAGAGTCAGGCACGCTGTTCCTGGCTGCCCCAATCTTCTTCTGGTGCCTGGGTTTTGCCCAACTCCAGATAGGAGCTCAGTGAGGGAGGAAGAGAAAGAGTGAGGTGGAACCAGAACACAGCCCAGGAAGCCCAAACTCAGGGGAAACGCCCAAACCGGCTATGCCGGAGAGGGATGTCCAAACGCAAAATCAACAAAATCCGTGGGCCTCTGCCCTCTGCTACTGCGGGCGCAGAGACAGAAAAGGGCAGAAACCCTAAGACCACTAGGGGGTGGGGCAGCCTGGGCCCCTCAGCTCCAGAGCGGGGCAGGTCGAGGCGACTAAGCCCCCATCTGGAGGGGGAGGACGGGGCGGGGAGGAGGGGGAGGAGAAGGAGGCCTTGAGTGGGATTTGAATTTCAGTTGCTTGTCTATGAGGGCTGTTTTCCGAGCGTATCCACTGGGGGCCCGGCCTCAGAAGGGGGGAAAGGAGCGGCTGCAGTTGGCCAGGAAATGGGCCCCACTTTATGGGGATCATGCCTGCCTTGGCTCAGGGATGGTTAGTGGATGCACCTGCCCCCCTCCCCCCGCTCCCCAAAGCTGCCATGCAATCCACTCGCCCCTCGGAGTCAGCGTAGGCCGGTGGGGAAGCGCGCAGCACACGGCAGCAGCAGAGCGGCTACACGGGAGGCTCTCTGACCTGCATCCGTGAGGAACCCCGCCCAGACCAGCACAGCCACAGGCCGATCTCCAGGTCCCGTCGGCCGCCGCCCACCCGTCTGCACGTGCGACTCGGAGGACACGGCGCTGGAGGCCGGGTACCGGGCCGAGGTTGGGCGGGCACCGACAGGGGCAGGCTTCGGGACTGGTCTCTGCCAATGGGCGCCTTAAACCAACACGGCTCTGCCTCTGGGGGCGGATGACGAAGAGGGAAGGGAATTCACCTGACACCCACGTGGGCGGCACCGTGGCTGGGGGGGAGACGTTCTGGGGTCGGGAGCAGATTATAATAGTAAGAAAATAATAATGATAATAATAGTGACTGTGGGATTTGATGAGTGCTTACTACATGCCAAGCATGCACTAGGTACTGGGGAAGACAAGAGGTAATCAAGTCCCACATGGGACTCCAGGTCTAAGTAGGAAGGAGAACAGGTAGTAAATCCTCATTTTGCAGAGTAGAGAACTGAGGTCCAGAGAAGTGAAGTGACTTCCCCAAGGTCACAGAGCAGGTAAATTGCAGAGCTGGGACAGAGAAGCAGCGTGGCTCAGTGGAAAGAGCACGGGCTTTGGAGTCAGGGCTCATGAGTTCGAATCTCAGCTCTGCCACTTGTCGGCTGTGTGACTGTGGGCAAGTCACTTAACTTCTCTGTGCCTCAGTTCCCTCATCTGTAAAATGGGTTTGAAGACTGTGAGCCCCACGTGGGACAACCTGATTCCCCTATGTCTACCCCAGCGGTTAGAACAGTGCTCAGCACATAGTAAGCGCTTAACAAATACAAATACCAATACCAACCCAGAGCCTCTAACACTCAGGCCCAAGCTATTTCTACTTGGTCCCGCTGAAGAGTAGTCGGGCGTCCCGCCCACCTGGCCGGCCACCCCCTCCCCAGCATCCCTTTGGGGGAGAGGTGTTGGTTGGGGGGGGCGGGAGTGGGGTCTGACCCTGTAATGAGCCAGCTGGAGGGCGAGCTGCACAAAGGCGTCGGGGCTGGTCCGGCTCTTCTTGATTAGCCCCTTCCCGAAATCCTCAAAGGGGAAGGAGTGGAAATCCACATCGTTGGCCAAGGTGGATGCCAAGTTCAGGGACTTCTCGATGACTTCTTGACACTGAAAAAGAAAACCGACTCTCAGGGAGAACCTGGAAACTGCCATCCCCCTCCACACCCTTTTCCCATCAGCTGCTGACCAGTGGGCCCCACCCTCTCCCCCTGGGGTCTGCTCGGGCCCGCGATTCCACGATCGGGAAGGCACTGCCTGGCCTCCAGGAAGGCAGCCTGAGGAGACCTCCCTCACCGAATCCTCAGTGCTCTGAATTCCAGGAGCAGCCAGAGACCACCCCCATCAAAACCACGAGGGGACAAAGCCGGGACCTGTGTTCAGCCTGAAGCAGCCAGGGTCCAACCCCATCGGAACTGCGAGAGGACGTCAGGAACTAGCGCTCAGGCTGGAGCAGCCAGGGACCACCCCCACCAGAATTGCGAGGGGACAATGCCAGGGAGCGGCCCTCGGACCGTGGGAGACACTTAGTAAATTCTATCCATCTACTGAGGTCATGTGAGGTGAAGACCGATAGCACACTGTATCACAACTAGTTTGTAGTGTACTCTCCCAAGCACTCAGTAAAGTGCCCTGCACACAGTATGAAAGTGATCCATAAAACCCCCTTATTGATTGACTGATATTGAGGGTTCATTTTGCAGAGGGATAGAGGTTCCCAGCCCTCTCCAGCTCTAGCCTGGGGTCTTTCTTCCCAGGGCTCTGAGCCAAGCTGCCTCCCTCAGACACCTCTTCTACAGACCCTTGCAGTGGCGAAGAGGCACGAGGAGGAGGCCACAGCTGCTCTGGGCCGACTTACCTCCTCAGGGATCTCCCACTGGAGCCTGGTGGGACCCGGGACGTTGGGGTTGATGTCCCCTTTACAGTGCCCGTCTTCGGCATAGCTCAGGTCGAAGCAGTCGGTAGCCAAAACGTACTAGGAAGAATGGATGAGATTGTGAGCCCCCCAGGGGACAGGGACCATGTCTAATTCCCACCTGTGTACTCTCTCCCAGCGCTCAGTCCAGTACTCTGCACACAGTAAGTGTCAAATAAATACTACTACGATGGCTACTGGGGGAGCCGCAGTTAACGTCCCTGGGAATCCCAGGCAGTCTACAGAGACCTTGGGGATCCAACCGCTTTCCATAACTTTTCTCTACTGACAGAGTGTGTGTACCCTGGGGGCGGAGGGGGAAGGATAGGGTGAGAACCGAACCAGGCACTGGGCGGACGGTGGCATTAGAGTAATAAGAGGTGGTTGGAGGAAAGCCACCTAATGGGGAAACGAGCAGCTGGCCGGACTGTGCCAGATTGAGCCGGTTGGGGCCAGTGGTGGAAGAAAGCCCCATACGGACAGACTAAGCCCAAGCCCAGGTCGGGCCCAAGACAGGCCTGGGTCATGCCTGAGAGTTCCTGCCATTCGGCGGTCAGGACGGGCATTCTTTTCTGAACCGCTGGTACCTCAGCAGGCCACAGTGCCTGTGGAAAGCTCTTTCCTGGGTCAGAGGGTGGGCTAGAAACGTTGCCTGTGGGAAGCAGGTGAGATGCCCGGTCCCACTCACTCAGGCCCAGGCGGAACCAACTCAACCTCAGTCTGATGCCCCTGTACTCTTTGGCCACGGGAACCTCCCAGGGCAAACAGCGGGCCGGAGCGGGGTCCAAGGTGGGCATCCGCAGCCCATTCCACTCAATGCTGACTGTCCTAACTTCTCTGTCCCAGAGCAGCAGGGTCAGCTGTCTGTCCTTCCATCCTTTCCTCCCTCCCCGGTTGCCAACTTCCCGGTGGAGCACTTGGACGTGCTCCCCGACACCCGCGGTTGTCAGGGTAGGGGGCGGGGTCCAGGATTCTCTCAGAATGGTCCAACGCCTACCCTGCAAATGGGGCACTGCCTGGCCGTGGCTGTCTCCTCTTTCCTCATCAGCCACTGGACTCCAAGTCACCATCGGGCACCTATTGTGCGTTTAGGCAAGTCCCAGTGTTCCGCCCTGCCCACCCACGGGAGGCTTCTGACCCAGCACGTGAAGGCAGGAGGGCACAGGTTCTTTCCATCCAGAGCTTGCTCAGCAGCCAAGGAAGTTGTCCTGGGTGAGCTCAGCTGGATCGACTTTGGCTCGTTTTCTGGCCCTCACGCTGATTCCAGCAGCGGAGGCAGCATTCATTCAATAGTATTTATTGAGCGCTTACTATGTGCAGAGCACTGTACTAAGCGCTTGGAATGAACAAGTCGGCAACAGATAGAGACAGTCCCTGCCGTATGACGGGCTTACAGTCTAATCGGGGGAGACGGACAGACAAGAACAATGGCAATAAATAGAGTCAAGGGGAAGAACATCTCGTAAAAACAATGGCAACTAAATAGAATCAAGGCGATGTACATTTCATTAACAAAATAAATAGGGTACTGGCTGCACCCCGCTGGTCACTGATGCACGGCACCGTGCCCGGCTGCAAGGGCAGAGGTGCCAGCGGGGGCGTCTGACTCGTGGGATCAGGCCTTTGAGTTCCGAGCCCATCTTTGGCCGGGGAGCCTTGATGGAATCACGAGAGATACACCTGCCTGCAAGGGCGGCCCTTCGAAGGCATTCTGGAAGCCAGAGGCCAGAGGCACCCCGGCTCTGGCATCCGATGGCCGCTGACCCCCTGGATCTCGGATCCAACGACCGGTGCAGGTATTTCTGCCCCCCAGGGCGGCACCACCGCCGGGCTGCCATCTGTCTTCTTTCTGCCCTAGGGTTTCCTCTCCATCCCCCAGTCCAGGCTGGCAGAATGGGAAGGGTTCCTGCCCTGGCTCTGCCAACACCCTCTGGCTCAGAGCACCTGGCCTTACACGACGGAAAGGCTGAGTCAGCTGGGGACTAGTTGACAGCTAGGATGTTGCGGGGCTACTTGTGTGTGGTCTCAAGCTCAACAGGCCTCAAGCCTCCCTTCCCTCCCTCCCTCTCCTTCTCCTCACTTTTCCAACCCAGTCGACGACACTGCCATCCTCCCATCTCACAAACCCAGAAACTTGGTGCTGTCCTTGACTCCTCCATCTATTTCAATCTCCATATTCAGCCTGCCACCATATCCTTTCAGTTTCTCCTCCACGACCTCTCTGGAATCCGCCCCATCCTCTCCTCCCAAAATGCCACCGTGCTGGTCCAAGCACTTGTCGAATCCCGACCACTGCATCAGTCTCCTCACTGGCCTCCTGGTCTCCAGCCTCTAACAAATACCATTTAACAATAATAATAATAATAATGTTGGTATTTAAGTGCTTACTATGTGCAGAGCACTGTTCTAAGTGCTGGGGTAGATACAAGGTAATCAGGTTGTCCCATGTGAGGCTCAGTCTTAATCCCCATTTTACAGATGAGGTCATAGGCACAGAGAAGTTAAGTGTCTTGCCCACAGTCACAAAGCTAACAGGTGGCAGAGCCGGGATTTGAACCCATGACCTCTGACTCTCAAGCCCATGTTCTTTCCACTGAGCCACACTGCTTCTCATTTTCTTCCAAGCAATATTCTGCACCCAACAGACACACCATCGGTTGATTGATTCAACTCAGTAAATGCAGATTCCCCAGTTTGATCCACTGGTGAGGCTGCAAGTTACATTTTAATGTTCAGAGTTTTGGGGCCCAGGAAACATTTTATGGTGGAGATTGCTCCTCTATCTCATCAGGGCCAATTTGGGCTGCCCGAGACATTTTCTGCTCGCCTTCATGTGCCTCAGAAAGCTCCAGGGCCTGCCCGTGCCTCTCTTGGCCACCAGCTTCTGAGGGACCACAGCAGGTCTGCCCTTCCTGTTTATCCACTCTTGTCCCACTACCCCCAGTTCTCCCACATCGTTCCTACTGATTTGCACCTCGTTCTCAGCTCTGTCGCCATCGGCCTCTTGCTCACGCCCTCCCTTCCACCTGGAAGGCCCTCCCGCTTCAAATCTGGTACACCGCTGCTCTCCCGGGGTTTAAAGCAGCCCCTCTGAGATGACATCTCTCCCCCAGTTCAGCTCGTCCCCACGCTCTATTCCCCCACTATGACCACTTTAGCCCTTCCATACTCGCAGTTGGTGGCAACACATGGCACTCTCATGATGCCCCCAGGGGAGGCACCCCGGGCTCAGAGCCACATCTGAAGCTGGGGGGACAGGCAGCGGCCCCTGGGGGCCACCTGTGCCGCGATCCCACGGCAGAGCCAGGACCGTCAGTGATTCCCAGAGAGCCAAGAAGGCTGTCTTGCTCCCTCCGGCCGAGGTCCGACGGCTCCCAGACTCACCTCCCACAGGTGCCCGACGATTGGGGCGTCGGCCCAAGCGTGTTCCGTGTTCAGGCCCATTTTACCATTTTTGAAAACAACAAATGTGAACGTTTTGTCAAACCACCTACAGTGGAAGTCAGCCAAAGGGGGAAGAGAGCAGGAGGGGGAAGAGGAGAAAGAAAACAAACAAAAAAAATGTGATGCTTTTACAAACAGCACAGTGACTTTTCAATTGATTAACCGGTGAGCTTCTCCATCGCCTCCCAGTTAGGCACCCCGCCCCACAATGGGACAGGGATGGTACAGAGATCAAACTCCCATAAAATCAATCCCACAGTCTCCCCGTCGGCCAAAGCCTCAGCTCCGTTTCCCTCACCCCAAGTCAATCCCCTTTCGCAGTGGCCACTAGGGAACAAAACTGGCTTTCCCCAACGTGAAAAAGATCCACTGCCAGTTTTACTAGGGCCAACATCCGTCAGGGGCCAGAGTAGCCAGGGACCGGACAACAGCCTCTGGGGATTCAGAGTTGACCCGATTGCCCGTAGGTATGCCAGGCAGATTCTCTTTTACTGATGCTAACTCAGGGCCCCTGCTTCACAAGGGCGTGGGAAAACCCTGAGAAAAGACCCCCGTTCAGAGCGGAATCTCCATCCTCGTGGAAAAATAAGAGCTGGAGAGGCCAGGCTCTGGGGCCAGGTGAGTCCTTCAACGTCCCACTGGCCTCCCGGGTCAAGCAGAGTGGGGGAGGCAAGAGGCTGAAATCAGAGGCTGAAAGGAGCCACTGGGACCACCTCCATTGCAGAATCCCTGGAGCAGGGCTCCCCAGTTACACCCTAAGTGCCCGCAGTACAGGATGTCCCTACCTGTCGTAACATTTCCCGTGCAGGAGGGATTTGGCATAGCTGTCCAATGACATCACGGGGTCCGCTTTCTTGTATCCCTGCTCTGTGTCATCCAGAGTCACAAAGAACGCCGCTTTCTCCACCGCTTCGAGGGACAGCTTGTTCTTTCCTCGTCCAAAGTATGTCTGCCGAGCCCTCGCCCATGGCACTCTGCCGTGGAAACATGCAGCCGTTACACCCACGCAGGCAGGGCGGCCTCCTGGGGACCCGTGGGCTTGGACACACAGCACTAAGAGGGAATATGCCCTTGACCGGGGCACCGGAACCACCCTTCTACCATGTGGCGGGAAGCATTTAGTCAGGGCAGCATGTGTAGACCCTCCCTGCTGTCAGAGAGCCGCCCTTTACAAGCTCTGATACAGAAGTTGCTCCCACCCTTATCCAGCCCCTGGGACCACTGATAACAATGCCAGGCCCCTACAGCCCATTGCCCTCATACGGCCAGCCGGGAGGAGATCTGAGGGTCGGTCCCTGGCAGCAAGGGATGAGGCGCTCCGCCAGCCTGGGCGTGGGTGAGGGCAGGGGAGGCCTCGGTTGGCCCAGAGCAGGGCTCTCCACATGAGCCCCAACCGCTCACCGCCCCGAAGCATCCAGCTGAGAGGTCGTCTGAGAGTCAGCCCCCAGAAGTGTGGGACAAGAAGCTCCACTGGCCCGGAGGCAGGAGGAGGGAGGAGGCGGGAGGGGAGGGTTAGCCCACAGTTAGCCAGCGCACAGCGGGGCTCCCCATGTCAGACAAAACTGGAGTGGAGGCAAGGTTCTGGACGGAACTGTGTCCAACCACACCAGAACTGGGAGGGCCACCGCTGCACCGCGCTATGCTGATCTCGGGGCCAAGCAGGGGCCCAGACTGGGGGACCGGGCAGTTGGTCACTCACGGGCAGGGGCACACGAGTGCAGGGAGCAGCCAATGAGAAGGGAGTGTGCCTCCTAGGAGGAAGGACCAGCCACCTGCAGGGGCCAGGCCAGCTCCACCTCCTCCCACCCCCCCATCCTGGGCTGGTGTCTGGGACCACAATCACACCACAGAGGGAGAGGTGGGGGCTTCTCATCACTGCAGGGGGGAGGGACACTGGCCTCCATTTCAGTCCTGCCTCTCCCCAGGACTTGGCCTCCAGCAAACACATAATATTCAGGGTGCCTATGAGCCCCTTCCTCGGGCTAATCGCTGGGGTGGATACAGGATAAATAACTTGGATACAGTCCCTCCATCTCCCGCATGGGGCTCACAGCCTAAGAGGCTGGGGAGAGCATGGGTCTTGGGCCCACTTAACAATAATAATAATAACGGTATTTGTTAAGTGCTTCCTATGTGCCAGACACTGAACTAAGCGCTGGGGTGGATACAAGCAAATCGTGTTGGACGCAGTCCCTGTCCCACATAGGGCTCACAGTCTCAATCCAGTCCCTGTCCCACATAGGGCTCACAGTCTCAATCCACATTTTACAGACGAGGTAACTGAGGCACAGAGAAGCAAAGTGATATCCCCAAGGTCATACAGCAGACAAGTGGCAGAGTTAGGATTAGAACCTTCTGACTCCCAAGCCCAGGGTCCATCCTCCAGGCCACGCTGCTTCTCTTAACATTTGACAGCTGTTGCAGGGATGGGGATGGGACACTGAAGCTCCCAGAGGTTGAATGACTGCCCAAATTCACCCAGCAGCTCAGTGCAGAGCGGGTACTGGAAACCCAGGTCTCCCAGCTCCTCATCCCATGGTCTTCCCACTAGGCTATGCTGCCAAGTCCTGGTTCTGCCCTCCAGGAGTTTTCAACCTGAGGCAGAAACCCAAACTGAAGCCAACTTCAAATTCAAAACCTAAAATCATGGGACAGTGATTTAATGATAAGGCATTTAATGAGAAAAACAATGTGAAGCAGAGTGGCCTAGTGAAAAGAGTCCAGGCCTACAAGACAGAGGACCTGGGTTCTAATCCCAGCTCTGCAACTTGTCAACTGTGGAACCTCTGGGAGAGTCACTTAAATTTTCCGAGCCTCGGTTTTCTCTTATGAAAAATGGGGATTCGACAGATGTCCTCCCTCTGTGAATAGACTGTGAGCCGCATGAGGGACAGAAGACTGTGTCTGACTGATGATCTTGTATTTCCACCAACACTTAGTAGTGTGCTTGGCACAGAGTGAGCACCTAACACACTTTTGAATTATTAATATTATCACCATCCTCATCGTTGTGATGATTAAAAGCCCGTGACAGCACCACATTAAAAAACATAAGGCAGAAGTACACACCGTTCCCCAGCTGTGAGGGCAGCTAATTTCTCTTCTCCAGCCTGAGGCTCAGAAGGGTCATCAAGTATTCTCTCCATCTGCTGCTCAATTTCTCGGGGTTTCAACAGTCTCCCATCGTGGTAGAGCCCCACTTTGAAGTATCTCCCCCTATGGTACACCACAATATGTTTGCTGTCCTTCACGTGCTGGATAACATCTGCAATTGTAGACATGTGTTAGGCTGCAAGTATGACCGTCAGCAAAGCACGGACAGCAATCCACCCACCCACCCACCCATCTATCTATCCATCTATCCATTCAACCACAGAATCACGCATCCATTCATCCATCCACCCTCCCATCCATCCATCACCCATCCATGCATACATCCGTCCACCCTCACATCCATCCATCCATCACTCATCCAACCACCTATCCACTCATCAATCCATCTACCCACCCATTCATGCATCCATCCATCCACCCACGGATCCATCCACCCAACCACTGAGTGCCTGGGAGAGTATGACAGATTAGTGTGGGAGGCAGACAGCCAGCCAGACAAACACACAAGAAGTGGGAGTGGAAGGGCTGTCCAAGATGACCCTCCGGGAGCCACCCTGCACTGACACGTTCCGAACTGCACGACATACACTCACACGCACGCCAGGTCCTGGCGTCCCAGGATGCTCTGCTCCCTCCACCCACCATGCTTCCTTGCTTCGGAACCAATCACAATGTCTTCAGCCCACTTCCTTTCCTTTCCCAGGCTGGGGGACTGGGACTGGGATAAGGATGGTGGGGGCTGGGAGCTGGCCCAGGGGTCTGCGTTGCAACACTCGCACAGGGAGTGGTGGGAATATTGGCTGCCCCCCTCCCCCTCGCCCCCTGTGACTCCAAATCCCTAACTTTCTCAGCCCCCACAGCGGGTTGTCTCTAACCACTCCAAGGACCAAAAACCAGACCTCTTTAGTGGTTCTGGAAGAAGAGCCAAGGAAACTCCATGGTCCTGGGAGCAAACGCAGGGAAATGAGGGGCCCCTGGCAGGGAAAGGTCCTGTGCCACTCAAAGTTCAGGGCGAGGGGAGGGTCCTCACAGCTAGCTGGCTGGGTTCGTGTGTTTGCGATCCACTCCATGCCCTCAGGGAAGATTTCCAAGGAATCTCTGCTTCTCCAGGCCTCCCCCATCAAACTATCGTGCTTCATGTCAGCACGTCGGCTCCACATCCTGTGACCCAGTGGACCTGTCTACTCTTTCCATGGCCCCTTGCAAGCTCACCTCTACCACTCTCATCTCCGCCCCTGGCGCAGGCCGCTCCCCAGCCGGGGGTCTCCTGGCCCTCATCCCGTAGGCTACAGCTCTGCCTATGTTGAACGCCCTCCTCAAATCTTATCTCCTCCAATGAGCATCCCCTGACACACCCCAAGTTGCCCCAAGCCACGGGCCAAACGGAGCCCCGACGCCCCAGTCCTCAGCCCTCTTTTGTGTATACGCCCTCGGGGTCCCTATTCCATTACTTGTCCTGACTTCTCGTCTCTATCAATATTCTAACGTCCCGTCACCCTCCGTTTAGATAGTAAGCACCTTGTGGATGGGAAACATGCCACTTCTCTGTTTCGCCCGTCCTAGGCGCTCAGTACGGGGCCTTCATCGGGTCAGTCCCCACCCTCAGTTCACCATCACCGCCACCAGGGAGCGCCACAGCACGGGGACAACATCCAGCAAGACAGTGCTAGGGCAAGGGCGGAGGAACCCGCCTTGCCCAGGTTTAGGGCCTGGGAGACCCCCCTCACCTGTCTCCTCTCCTGGAATGCGGGACGTGTTGAACATCCGCTCCCATTGCGCTGAGCAGAGCGGAACAGTGGATCCCAACAGAAAAATCTGGTCACAAACGCATATCAGAAATGAAACTCAGGGGGTGGGAAGAGATCACTGCCTGATTGCCTTGTTCATCCATAGACTGCCCCCATCCCGCCCCCTTCCCAACACCCACACCGCACCTGCTATTCCAGCTATTCCCTGACTGGGGGGGTGGGGCAGAGGGGAGGGCATGACATAACCGGGGGTGGGGAGGGGGGGTCCGGGACCCGCAACGTTGACAGCATAGAGTCAGGAAGGGCTCTGAGGCCAGAAACAAGGCCAGATCCCCAAGCCTTTAGGTGCCACCCCTTCCAACTGGCAGTTATCAATGAGCACCTGTAAACACGTTCGAATGTCTCCCAACTAACCAGACTACGCCATGTTGGGCGGGGGGAATGTGCCTACCAACTCTGTTATACTGTCCTTTCCCAAGCACTTTGTACAATGATCTGTACACAGAAAGTGCTCAATAAATATAATTGATTCTTAAAAACCCTTTCTCTACTCTTCTCCAACATTCCATCTCCCAACCAAACCGTCCTCGCAGCCTCGACTCTCTACGGCTCCCCGATCTCATACAGGGATGTTGAAGGGAAAATCGAGAATGGGTGACAGACACCAGGAAGCCCAAGAAACTGCCGTCTGGAGAACAGACATGGGGAAACCATAAGCAAGGAGGCCCGTCTAAACAGATTAAGGACACAGAAAAATAAAACCCCAAACAAAGAAAAATGGGAATCAAGTGCCGAGGGCAGACCGGCAGGACGCAGCGCCATCTGCAAGGGAGCGGCTCTTTATGAAAAACTTGGTAAGCTGTATTTCAGCACAAGTTGTTCAGAACGTTCTCCAGACAATGCAAGTCCGAGTATTCAGCCGTTGTCCATTCTCTTCACATGTTCCCAGCAGAGCTTGCTGACATGTGGAGTGGGAGCTTCGGTGCTAAAAGACTGACTTTGTTCCAGGACTTAGTTGTCTGGGGTTCCATCCTGCCACTTTGGCCATTGAGTCGGGCCCACCAGTGACGGCTGTGTAGGGTCTGCCTAGGCCTCCCGACCGAAGAGGAGGTTAGGGGCCAGCAGTCCTGGAGATGTTGCGCTTGACTGGAGACCGCCACCCCACTGCCGCCGCCCTCCTCTGCAGTCTGATGTTCTCCCTAAGGGGCGGCTGGCCTTCTCGATTCTGTTTCCTGAAGCAGTCAATCATTGCATCCTCCATTAGGCTGCTGCTTAGGTAACGCAATTCTGTGATGGGCTTTTGCTCCACAGGACAAATAAGAGTTTTCGGCTGGGCCAGGCCATGCCAACACATCGCCTCCGTGTTCTTCAGGCTTGGCGCCAGTTCATGACACCAGGCTGAGGTGGGTCATCAGTTTGCGATACCCTGCAGCCCTTCCCGGGCGTGGACTTCTAGGGTGGCACACAACCATTCCCAGATGACGCTCCGACTCGGTCAGGTCGGAAGAGTTTCCTGGAGATGTTGAAGAGCGTTCTCACACGTGCACCAAGTCCCTCGCTGCCTCCTCCATCCCGGCTGCGGGGAACATGTCAGACAGGACCGGGCCCACTACCCAACTCTGCCCGTGGAGGAAAGGCTTGGCTCCAGCGGACGGGGTCCTGGCCGCTCTGGCCCAGAGGTCATAGAATCTTGATGAGCCGGGCCACCCAGATGAGGCCGAAGGTGGAGGGGAGGAGAATGGGGTGAGGGGAGGTGAAGGGGATACTAACGGGACTTGGAGAGTTACAATAACAACAATTGAGGGTATTTGTTAAATGCTTGCTAAACACCACGATACAATCCTGTCTCCTTTTAGCCTTCTCAGCTTGAAGAAAACCAGCCTTGCAGCCTACCTAGTGATCTCTGTCTCTGTGTTCGATCTCCCTCTCTCCCCCTCTGTGGCCAACAGTGCAGCCACGTGTCCGCCCACATCCCCGGCCCAGTCGGGACTCTCCGGATCATGTAGCCCAGGTTCTCCATTAACCCAGGAGGACCAGGTTAATCTGCCCGGCCCACCATCTCACTAACCACAGAGAAGTCCCTCTGTAAGACCCTCACCGCGGTGACTCTGGCTCCGCTGCCCAAGCCTTGAGTTAACAGGAGCCATCGACAAAGTGGCGCCTCTCAACTCGGCCCACGTGCCAATAAAGTTTTATCGTTGGGTGACCGAATTTTCCAAGTTCTTTGCTCAGGGATAAACTTCCCCTCAGACATCACGAGGCCCAGCTGGGTCCCTGAGTAGTCTGCAGGGTGTTTGTTTCATGCCGGCTTTTCCTCACCTGAAGCTGCCATTTCTCCACCCATCATGGATAAAGGAACAGACTGACATGGATAAAGGAACAGACTGACAGCATATAGGGTATAATCCTTGGGCTGGTGTATAGAAGTAGCCCCCAGTCCCTTGCTCCCCTCCCTCAGGCAAGGCCTCCGAGGAAGGCCCATGCTGCGTACCCACCCACCTACCCCCTGGGTGAGGAGGGCTTCCCGAACGCAGGCGGCCCATAGTTACATACGGGCTTGATTTCCTCACGGTCCAGCTTCTTCCGGTAGAGCAGGATGGCGTGGATGGCATTGCCAGCTCTGGCAGCCTGCAGGTGTGTCGGGGTGACATACAGCAAGTCCTGAACGGGGAACAGCCGGACCCAGGCAAAGTGGGGAAAAGGAAAGCGTTAGGGTCAGAGCGTGGGGATAAAGCAGGAAATCCACTTGCCAAAGTCATCATCATCATCATCAATGGTACTTATTGAGTGCTTACTGTGTGCAGAGAGCACTGTACTAAGCACTCGGGAGAGTACAATACAACGGAGACGGAAGACAAGTCCCTTGCCCACAGTGAGCTTACAGTATAGAGGGGAAGACGGACATCAATAGAAATAAATCATTTATAATAGATAATTTAGAGGTTTGTACACAAGTGCTGTGGGATTGAGGGTGGGGTGGATATTAAATGCCCAGAGGTCACAGATCCAAGAGCATAGACAACACAGAAGGGAGACAAAGCCGGGAAAAGGGGGGCTTAACTGGGGAAGGTCGCTTGGAGATGAGCCTTCCAGTTACATCAGACAGCGTTTCGCCACTCTTCCCTGATAAGCTCTTCCCAGTTGGTTCAAGCTTCACGTACTAGGTGGCGGCTGCTCAGTTATGCGGGGAAAGGTCTCCATATACCAAGAAAAGGGTCACTTTGCAAGTTTTAGTCACCCTAGAGTTTGACATTTGTGTTCCAATCGTTTGCCTGAGAATTTTCTCCGAAACTGGTGATCATTCTGCCCCAACTGGGGTTTCCAGGCCAACGGCACGTTTTCCCTCCAGAGCTCCATGGGTCAGAGCACGGCTGCCCTGGGGGTCAGGGGGTGGGTGGGGTGGGGAGGAGATCCGGAGCACCGGACGGGGCACTAGCAGAGGCCCATGTGACCCAGAGCCCCTAGGAGACTGGGAACGCCGGGGTCCCTGCCGCTCCCTAATCCTGGTCCCACCTCATGCTACCGGTCCCCGGGAGGTTGCCGGGGGAGGCTGCCATGGGCACCGGGAACTGGGAGACGGTGGGGAGAGTAGGGAATATGGATCTTGTCACAGAGAGTTTTGCTCTGTTCCTGCTCTTTCCAGTCTCCCCCAAGTCTCAACTCAACTGAGGAGCTAAAGCCTCATTTTCCCCTTTTCCCTCTGCTCCTCCACCTCTCCCTTCCCATCCCCACAGCACTGTACTTGTCCGCTCAACTGTATATATTTTCGTTACCCTATTTATTTTGTTAATGAATTGTACATCGCCTTGATTCTATTTAGTTGCCATTGTTTTTACGAGATGTTCTTCCCCTTGACGCTGTTTAGTGCCATTGTTCTTGTCTGTCCGTCTCCCCCGATTAGACTGTAAGCCCGTCAAACGGCAGGGACTGTCTCTATCTGTTGCCGACCTGTTCATCCCAAGCGCTTAGTACAGTGCTCTGCACATAGTAAGCGCTCAATAAATACTATTGAATGAATGAATGAATGAATGAATGAACTGGGAACCCCGGCAGGAGCGAACCTAATTGCTTTACCTTCTGTCGACCCAACACATAGCACAGTGCTTGGCACACAGAGGGATTTAATCAATCCAATTGACTGATGGGGCCTCTTAAAGAAACAACGGTGAGACTCAGTCCTGTCACTACCATTATGAGATCATTCTAATAATAATAATGATGCCATTCATTAAGCACTTCTATATGCCTAGCACTGTCCTAAGCACTGCAGGAGAAACAAGGTAATCAGTTGTCCCATGTGGGGCTCACAGTCTTCATCCCCATTTTCCAGATGAGGTCACTGAGGCACCGAGAAGTGAAGTGACTTGCCCAAAGTCACACAGCTGACAAGTGGCGGGGCCAGGATTGGAACCCACGACCTCTGACTCCCAAGCCCAGGCTCTTTCCACTGAGCCACGCTGCTTCTGCTGTAATTATACGCAGCATGGTTCAGTGGAAAGAGCACGGGCTTGGGAGTCAGAGGTCATGGGTTCAAATCCCAGCTCGGCCACTTGTCAGCTGTGTGACTTTGGGCAAGTGACTTAACTTCTCGGTGCCTCAGTTACCTCATCTGTAAAATGGGGATTAAGACTGTGAGCTCCACATGGGACAACCTGATTCCCCTGTGTCTACCCCAGCGCTTAGAACAGTGCTCGGCACAGAGTAAGCACTTAACAAATACCAACATTATTATTATTATACCACAACCACCACCATCACTCCCTCCTCCATCACCACCACCCCTCCTTCGACCACCACCATCACCACCTTCCTCCATCACCACCTTCCCCCATCACCGTCACCTCCTTCCCCCACCACCATCTTCACCACCACCTCCTCCATGGCCACCATCTTCAAAGGGTCTCTCCACCATCCCCATCACTGGATGCTACCAAGGATAACAAAATTGATGGGGCTGAGGGAAGTTGGAAAAGCTGCCTGGGAAATCTGGCTAAACCTATAGGAACACAAGGGAATGCTACTCTCCGGGCAGAAACGCCACCAGACCAGCACCAGCCTGGTCCCACTGACCCAGCTTTCCTTTGCGCTTCAGTAAAATGGGGGCTCAGCAGACGCTGGGTCGGGCTGCCCTCCTGCCTCTCCTCTATCAACGCTCAGAAAGAGTCTTTCCCTTTTCTGGGGAGTCCGAGTGTCCATCTGTTTCCCCAGGCCCTCCCTGGGTCGAGTCCCGCCTGAGCCGGGATCCTGGCCTGCACCAAGCGCAGGTCCAAGAGCACTGAAGGCCCGGACCGTGGCTGGGCCGTGGAACAAGTGGACCGGGGCTCTCCTTCCAGTGGCACGGCAGAAAGGTGTGCGCAGAGATATCACGGCGGGCACTGTGGTGGGCACTGCAGCAGGCATCGCCACTTACGGGCAGCGGCCGCTGCTTCTGTCAAGGCCTGGCGGGGTTCACCGGTGCCAGATTCAGTCCAGAGCAAAGCTGTACATTCCTCTCCACCGCACAGAGGGGCTGGGTCGCCCGAACCCTGGCCATTTGAGCCGAGAAGGCAACCCCTCTGGTGAGAGCTGCCCTCGGTCCCACCACCAACCAGTCATGAGATTTTCGTGCTGCCCGACGGTACTCACCATGGCAAAGTAGTTGCTATTGACCATAATGGGTCCACGCCCCCGGAGGTAGATGTATTCTTCCCACCAGTCGCTGACCTGTGTAGGGGTCGAGGACAAGAGGCAGAGGAGCACAGACACCCTTAGCAGACGACCGCACATCTACCGTCACCCATCTGGGCAGGGCTGCGGGCGGGGCTGAAGGCAGGGCCAAAGGCAGGGCACGATCCCCAAAAGGGAGGAGAGAGCTCGGAGCTGGGAGAAGCGAGAACTCGGAGACTGCGGAGACCGCACAGACCGCCTCGGGCACATCACTCCCCATTTCTGGATCTGCCTCTGTCAATAGGGGACCAGATCCCTGCTCGTTCTCTCTCCTTCCGGCTGAGAGAGTCGGTGAGCCCTGGGCATGGGGGTGGAGTGGGGGTGGGGCCGGGGGACCCGGTCTGATCGATCGAATTAGCCTCTGCCCCCTGCACCCAGCCCAAGAGTACCCACTTGATGCCCCAATCCTCTCTATTATTATAGTGATTCTTATTCTGATAAGAGTGGACTTGGAGGTAGAGGAGGTGCCGCAGTGCCGTCCCATAGGAAAGAAAGAACGGTGGCCACACGAGTTGACGGACCTGGGAACAGAAACTGAGGCTCGGTCCGGCGCCTCGGGAGGGGTGGGGGATGCTGGGGCCGCGACTGTGGTGCCTCCCCTCAGTGAATACACCCACCCCAGAGGGATAGGCCACGTGACTCAAGGGACAAGGACCCCAGCTGGGCTGGGACAATGCGGTGTCTGAATGCTAGGTGGTATCCTCCCAACTTGGGAGGATCCCGGGGGGCGGAGCTGCCCCCTGGACACCTTGCCTTTGCCAGGCAGGACCTGGGCCGGCCCACCTTGATATCACAGCCTCCCAGAGATTCACCCCAGGAGGAATTTTCACCAACCATGTGGTGAATTTTAAAATAATAATAATAATGATAACAACAATAATTGAGGAATTTATGTGCTTACTAGGTGCCAAGCACAGAGAAGCAGTGTGGCTCAGTGGAAAGAGCACGGGCTTGGGAGTCAGGTCATGGGCTCAAATCCCGGCTCTGCCACTTGTCAGCTGTGTGACTGTGGGCAAGTCACTTAACTTCTCTGTGCCTCAGTTCCCTCATCTGTAAAATGGGGATTAAGACTGTGAGCCCCACGTGGGACAACCTGATTCCCCTGTGTCTACCCCCAGTGCTTAGAACAGTGCTCTGCACATATTAAGCGCTCAACAAATACCAACATTATTATCCAAGACAATCGGTTCGGACATAGTCCCTGCCCCATGAGGGACTCACGTTTAAGTAGGACGGAGAACAAATATTGAATCCCCTTCTACAGATGTGGAAACTAACAGAGAATTTAAGTGACTTGCCCAAGGTCACTCAGCAGGTAAACGGTGGAGCTGGGATTAGAAGCCAGGTCCTCTGCCTCCCAGTTCCGGGCTCTTTTCCCAGTAGACTGACCAGGCAAAATCGACCGATGGCTGGCCAGGAGGCAGGAGGCCCTGCTTCCGCTTCCTGGGTACCCGGGTGAACCTGATGTGGCTCAAAAACCGTCCAGGCCACTTGGTGGCTGTGACTCAGCAGAGGGGGTGTGGGTTGAAGCAGTGTGGCTTAGTGGAAAGAACCCGGGCTTGGGAATTGGAGGAAGTGAGTTCTAATTCCAGCTCTACCACTTGTCAGCTGTGGGACCTAGGGCCAATCACTTAACTTCTCTGTGCCTCAGTTACCTCATCTGTAAAATGGGGATTAAGACTGTGAGCTCCACATGGGACAACCTGATTACCTTGTATCTACTTCAGCGCTTAGAAAAGTGCTTGGCACATATAAGGGCTTAACAAATACCATTATTATTATTATTATTATTATTATTATTATGTTGAGGGGTGGGCTGGGGGCCAGGAGGAAGGGACCAGCCTTCAGCGCCTGCTCTCCAAGGAGGAGGTCTGCTGCTCTGCTACTCAATCTTCCTGCTAAGCCCAGGAACCCGGGCACCCACTCCCTTCCCCACACAGGCCTCAGGGTGAAGGGAGAGCCACGTGACTGGCTTTGGGCCCCAGCTGGATGGGTGCCAGGGGCCGGAGCCAGGGGCTCTGCTAGACACTTACATAATTGGTGGCCCACCAGGACTTCAGCTTCAGATACCACTGCAGCTTGGGTCCCAGACTGATTGCAAAATCTTTGGCAAGACTGTCCATTCTTTTGAAATTTTCTTCATTCATAAGTGGCCGAACGGATTCCAGGTACTACAGTGAATGGGCGGGAGAGGATCGGGTCAAACAGGCGGCTTTCCCTGAAGCTGTTATGACCTTCCTCGCTCGCTCCCTCCCTCCCTCCATCCATTCCAGGGGGCACGGGTTGGGACAGAAACAGCTGGAGCCATTCAAGGGGGCGAGGGGGATCCATTCCCACCAGGCCTGGCGCTCCAGCCAACTATGCACCCACACACCGACACAGACCCACACATCATTCCAGCCAGCAACGCATCCGCACAACACCACAGCCGGCCCCGAGGGGAGCCCGGGCGGAGAGGGACTGGGCCGCTGCTGGGCCAGGGCTGGTAACCAGCCCCTCGCTCGTCAATCACGGTGCACGACTGGGGGCCTCATGGGTCAAGCTGGAAATTTCAAGGGAAATCAAGTCCAGCCCATGCCACCCAAGCTTAATTCACCCCGAAAGAGTACCTGACCTCGAGCATTCCCTTCCAACTGTCCACGACGGCCAGGGTCCAGGGAGGCCAGGGAAGGTCCCTCGGGACAACTCATCCATAGGCAGTTAACCACTCAAAGGTGGAAACTCACCCTGTTCACAGTGTCCTTCACAGCGGGGACAGGCAGGCGGGGCAGAGAGGTCTGGAAGCTGTAGAGCATGGGCTTCCGGCCCGAGAAAAGCTTGACCATCCCCTGAAATGACCAGAGAAAATGGGGTTGGCTCTCGGAGGGTCCCCGGGGCAACCTTGGCTTGGTATCTCACCCCACTGATGGGATCCCCGCAGACTAGTCACAACCTGCCCCGACAGACCCCTCCAGAAAGTATGCCCCGGTGCAACCGCCTCTGGGACCCCAGCCCCCAAACCATGCCCTTCTCCAAGATCTCGGCCCCACACCATCCCCTTGGGAAACACACCCACTGGATTGCTTTCCCCCCGCCCTTGTTGTCTCCTCACAATAGTCCCCCTGCCCCAGGACCATCTCCTCTTCACATGACTTCACCCCTCCTCCAAGGACTGTGCCCCCCATCGATACGCACATACCCAAAGCATCCCCCAGCAACCCAGCCCGCTAGATTCACTCACCCCCATCCTCCGTTTTAGAGATCCCTAAGGAACATCAATTTTTATTTTATTTTTTTAATGATACCTGTTAAGCGCTTACTACTTGTCAAGCACTGCTCTATGTGCTGGAGTAGAGTCAAGATAATCAGGAGAGACACATGGGGCTCACAGTCTGAGTTGGATGGAGAACAGATTTTGAATCCCCATTTTATAGATGAGGAAACTGAGGCTCTTAGAAGTGAAGTGACTGGCCCAAAGTCACACAGAAGGCAATCTACCGGTCAATCAATTGAATTTATTGAGCGCTTACTGTGTACAGATCACTATACTAAACACTTGGGAGAGTAGAATATAACAGAACTGGTAGATACATTCCCTGGTAAACAATAAGCCTTCAGTCCAGAGACAAGTGGTGGAGCTGGGATTAGAACCCAGATTTAAGCCCCCCTTTTCCTTTGCTCCCCCTCCCCTCCCCATTGCCCTGACTCACTCCCTTTATTTTACCCCCCTCCTCGCCCCACAGCACTTGTATATATGTACATATGTATATTTATAATTCAATTTTTTACTAATGGTGTGTATATATCTATATTTATTTATAATTATGCTACTGATGTGTGTTTACTTGTTTTGATTTCTGTCTCTCCCCTTCTAGACTGAGAGCCTGCTGTGGGCAGGATTGTCTCTATTTGCTGTTGAAATGTACTTTCCTAGGACTTAGTACAGTGCTCTGCACCCAATAAGTGCTCAACAAATACAATCAAATGATTGAATTAGAATCCAGGCTCTGTGACTCTCAGGCCCAGGCTCTTTAATAATAATAATGTTGGTATTTGTTAAGCGTTTACTATGTGCCGAGTACTATTCTAAGCACTGGGGTAGATACAGGGTAATCAGGTTGTCCCACATGAGGCTCACAGTCTTAATCTCCATTTTACAGATGAGGCAACTGAGACACCGAGAAGTCAAGTGACTTGCCCAAAGTCACACAGCTGACAGGTGGCGGAGCCAGGATTAGAACCCATGACCTCTGATTTCTAAGTCTGTGGTCTTTCCACTGAGTCTCCCTGCTTCTCATTTAACTCTGCTGAAACCGCCAAAACTGGAATGCAGCACAGACCAGTGAGATGAGTCTGGGACTGGGGAGTCATGAGACCTCAGTTCTAGTCCCGGCTCTGCGTCTGGGCTACTGTGAGACCTCGGGCAAGTCACCAAAACCTCTCGGGACCTCAGTTTTCTCATCTGTAAAATGGAGCCAGGGCCGGAGGCTGATCCCATTGCATCTAGCCCGGCACTTAGCCCGATGCTGGGCCAGTAGTAAGCGCTGAACCAATTCACTGATGGTGTTTTTACTGCTGGGCCACTTGAGGGAGACCGTGAAGGAGAGCCGCTTTGCCTCGTCTCCAAGACCCCTCCCCAGCCACGGCCCTTTCTCACCGACTGCAGGGGGGCCCTCTGGGGGTTCAGGTTGGACTCAGAGCCCCCAGACCACTGCCAGAAAAGGGCCCAGCTGGACTCTGGCCTTGATCTGGCCCCTACACACCCCAAGGTCCCCCACCTTCACCCTCCCTTCTGGGCCTGGCGGGCAGTGGTTAATTGGCTGGACAACTGCCGAGCCCTCTGAAGCCACAGCAGCTGCCCACGGCTCCCAGCTCCCAAAGCTCCCACAGCCCCCGAGCTCCGTCCGGGTGGGTTCCCGGGCCGGGCTGTTGGAGGCCATTGGGGGCAGGGGGTCTTCCGCTGGAAGCTTCGGGGTTCACCCTGCTGTGTGGTGCTCCCTGTCCGAGTGGGGTCCCGGGCCAGGCTGTTGGAGGCTGCTGGGGGCTCCTGCTGGAGGCCTCGGGGTTCGCCCTACTGAGAGGTCCTCCCTGATAGAACGGGCTGGAGCTCGGGAAATGGACGAGGCCACTCCCCCATCCTCCCGCCCACTGGCCCTGCTCTCTCCCCCCACCCTTGAGGAGCCGCCCTGCTCCTTTCCACTCTCTTGAAGGCGGGTGCTGGAGCTCCCTCCCCTCCGCAGCCTGGAGCGGCCAGAAGCCAACATGGCAGCACAGGAAAGGAGTGTCAACATGGGCACAGTGTGGGCAGTGTGGCCACAACCCCAGGGGCCACTGTGTCCTTCTGGTGTCTGCCTCCCCTGAGCCTGGAGGACAGTTGTAATATATGCACTCACCACATGCACTCGATCTCTCTCTCTCTCTCTTTCCCTCCTCTTTGCCCAGCAGGGAGAAGAGGAGGGTTAGGTTCCCCAGAGAAGCTGCACACAGAAGCTTGGGCCCCGACAGTTGAGGAAGCAGCCCTGGGGACGAAGCAGCATGACCTAGTGGAAAGAGCTTGGGCCTGGGAGTCTGAGGGCCTGGGTTCTATCCCCAGCTCTGCCATCTGACTGTTGTTTGACCTCGGGCAAGTCACTTCGCTTCTCTAGGCCTCAGTTCCCTCATCTGCAAAACGGGGATTCAATCCTATTCTCCCTCCAACTTAGACTGTGAGCCCCATGTGGGACTTGATTAAGCTGTAACTACTCCAGCACATAGTAAGCACATCACAAATACCCCCATTATAAAGCCAGAGAATCCCATTGTCACCGGGGCGGGGGGCAGGGCACTCCCGCCCCTCTGGGTCCAGATGACGATGAGGATGTCGGGGGGCGGTGATGCCGGCTGTTGCTGGGGACGGTTGGGGAGGGGGCCTTACCATCCAAACCTTGGTGGCCTTGGACAGTTTTCCATGCTCCGAGAACATCCAGCCGTGGTAGGAGAGCAGCATCTTCAGGGAGTAGCGCATGGTCAGCATCAGGGTCACCCACAGTCCGGTGCCAAACAGGAGGCCGCTCACGACACTCCGCGTCTTGCTGGACAGGCACCCGCTGCGACACAAGAGAGTCGGCCCCATGTCACCAAGGAGCCGGGAGCCACTGCCACCCCCCACGCCGAATTCTCCTGTGATGGCATCCAGTAGTCACTGCACCAGACTAGGGAGAGGGAGGCCTGCTGGTCTGCATGTGGCCACGCCAACCCATCCCAATTGGAGGGGGATCCAGGCCGTCACAAGGGTGAACCCCAGGGTTACCTCAATCCATCTGTCCATCCGTCTGACAACCAATGGTATTGATTGAGCACTTAGTGTGTCCAGGGTACTGTACTGAACACTTCGGAGCTCAGTGGGTGGACATGGTCCCTGCCCTCAAGGACCTTAAACTCTCAAGGAGGACAACACAAATTAATGACAGGTGGGGAAGGCAACCAAAACTAGAGGTATAGACCTAGATGTTCGGGGGACATTGACTCAAGGGCGGAGGTGACCCAGAAGGGAATGAGAAAGAGTGTGGTGGGGGGGTGAGAGATTAGTCAGGGAAGGCTTCCTAGAGGAGATGTAATTTGAATAGGGCTCTTACGATAGAGTGCCGTGGTCTACCCAATATGGGGGGGTGGGAGAGAGGGTCCAGGAAGAAGGGAGGGAGGGCATGAATAAGGGGTTGACAGTGAGAGAGATGACACTGGAGCACAGCAAGAGGACTGGAGTGATAGGACCCACGTGTTTGAGCTGGACTGTAATGGAAGAACACAGAGAAGAGAGAGAGAGAGAGGGAAGGAGAGAGGGAGGGAAAGGGAAGGAGGAAGGAAGAAGCTAACCAAGAGCCTTAAAGCCGAAGGTCAGGAGTCTCTGCCTGATGGGGCAAAGGCCGGGAAACCAATTCCAATCTCTTGGAAATAATGAAACCCCTTCCTCTTCCGCTTAATCCACCTGCATGAGAGTCTATCCCTCCCCTTGGGGCTGGCTTTCAAACACAAATGTGGAAATCGGGTGTTTGTCTTTTTCTTTATTCACTTGCAGGGGCCAGGGGTGGTCTTTTGGCCCACTCAACTCACATTACATTGAAACTATCTACCCCAGCGCTTAGTAATTATTTATTCATTCATTCAATAGTATTTATTGAGCGCTTACTATGTGCAGAGCACTGTACTAAGCGCTTGGAATGAACAAGTCGGCAACAGATAGAGACGGTCCCTGCCGTTTGACGGGCTTCAAATATCATAATGACAATGATAGTGATGATTAAAATGATGCTGATGTTCAACAACCCAAAGCACATCCTTCTCCTCCTCCTTCCAGGTTGGAGGTCAGGCAGATGGGACCGGCCTTGTGGGGCCCAGGGGACTGTGGGAGCCGAAGCCCCGCTCCCTAGAGTTCAGTGTTCTTTTTTCAGTATATTCAATCAAATGAATACTATGTCTTCCACCAAATCCTGTCAGTTCGCATTGCTAAAATCTGCCCTCTCCATCCAAACTGCCATCGCGTCAATCCAAGGACTTATCCCATCCCGCCTTGACTACTGTATCAGCCTCCTCACTCACCTCCTTGCCTCCAGTCTCTTCCCACTCCAGTCCAAACTTCACTCTGCTGCCTGGATCATTTTTCTACAAAAATGTTCAGTCCATGTTTCCCCCACTCCTCAAGAACCTCCATTGGCTGCCCATCCACTCAATCCTTTTGCCCCCTCTCAGCTTACCTCACTGCTCTCCTACTACAGCCCCGGGCGCACACTTCGTTCCTCTAACAAACCTACTCACGGTACCTCAGTCATCTATCTCACTGCCAACCTCCCACCCACATCCCACCTCCAGCCTGGAACCCCCTCCCCTTTTATATCCGACAATCACTCTCCCCACTGTTGAAACCTTATCGAAGCCACATCTCCTCCAAGAGGTCTTCCCTGACTAAACCCTCATTTCCTCCTCTCCCATTCCCTTCTGTGTTGCTCTTCCACTTTGATTTGCTTCCTTTATTCACCCCTCCCTCAGCCCCACAGCATTTATGTCTATAGTCAGATTTTAATTTATTAATGTCTGCCTCCCCGTCTAAACTGTAAGCTCTTTGTGGGGAGGGAACATGTCTAGTGACTGTTATAGTGTGCTCTCCCGAGTGCTTAGTATAGTGCTCTGCACCCAGCTAGCGCTCAATAAATATTATTGACCGATTTTTCTGTTCAGATCCAAATGGTAGCAACTCCTCAGTTTGCTCTAGCCACACTTCAAATCTTTCACCTCCGTGGCCAGAGAAATTAAAATTTTGTCCACTTGAGGACTGCTCTGGTCAAGGTGAAAATGTTTGGCCCAATTTCCAGAAAATCTGCCTTTCTCATTAGTCCAGAGGGAGGGAGGGAGGTCTGGCCAGGACCCCAGGGACCCTATCTCTTTTCCCCACTCCCAGAGACCTTTACCATTTGCCGGGCCTTCAGCCTCCATCTCCCCTACCAGTAGGTCCCCAGTCTGGTCAGCACACCTCCCCCTTCTCCAAAAGCTGCCCATTCCTCATGGAGTCTGACAGACCCAGCCACCAGCTTTAAAGCCCTCGCTCCCCCTCCTACTCAAACTCGCTCCTCTCCCACTACATCCCAGCTCACGTCCTTTCTCTCTCTTGAGCCAACCTACTCACTGGGCATCATTCCTGCCTCTCTGGTCACCCAACAACCTCTTCCACCTGCAGCTCCCTTCCCCTTCACACCCATCAGATCATTATTCGCCCCATTTTCAAAGACCTCCTGAAATCCCATTTCCTGCAGGAGACTTGTTTTTGTTGCTCTTTTTATGGTATTTGTTAAGCACCTACTATGTGTCAGGCACTGTTCTAAGTGCTGGGTTAGATACAACCTAATCAGGTTAGACACAGTCCACAACCCACATGGGGCTTGCAGTTTTAATCCTCATTTTACAGGTGACGTAATTGTGACACAGAGAAATGAAGTGAAGGTCATACAGCAGAGCAGAAAAGTGACAGAGCCGGGATTAGAATTCAGGTCCTTCTGACTTTGAGGTCTGTGCTCTACTCACTAGGGTATGACGCTTCTTAGGCCTTCCCTGATTCATCTCTCCCATCCGCCACCTATCTCCTCCTCCCCTACTGCCGTTCTAGCAGTTCTGCGTCACCTGAGCCCTGGGGAACCCATCCTCCCTCCCCCAACCCACCCCTGGCCTGAGGGTGTCCATTCTATTTCCCAATTTATCACTTCCTCCTATAAGCAATTTACTTTGGGCTCTGTCACCCAGTCTAGACTGCTGGCTGCTCCTCAAGAGCAGGGGTTGTTGACTACATAGCCTAGGGAATAGAGAGCACATGTTTGGGAGTCAGAAGGTCATGGGTTCTAATCCCGGATCTACATGTCTGCTGTGTGACTATGGGCAAGTCACTTAACTTCTCTCTGCCTCAGTTCCCTCATCTGTAAAATGGGGATTAAGACTGTGATCCCTTTGTGTGAAAGGGACTACGTCCAACCCAATTATCTTGAATCTACCCCAGCGCTGAGAACAGTGCCTGGCACATAGTAAGCACTTAACAAATAACATAATTATTATTTAATATTATTATCATCGACCCTACTGGACTCTCCCTGGGGCTTTACCACAGGGCTCTGTCCACTATACTACCCTCTCAGTCTATACCACTGACGCGACGGGCAGACAAGCTGGTCCTCACAGTCACCAGCTCCATCCATCCGTCTCCCCCTTCCCCTGCCGATCCCGGACGCCAAACCCTCAGCCCTCCATCTTTCCAACCAGCCTGGCTTTGCCGGTCCTGCCGCTCTGCAATCCCAGATGGCCCAGGGAAGGCGGTGGCACTTGGCCCCAAATCTTCCACCCTGGAGAGACTCCCCACCCTGCCTTATGCTCTCCTCTCCACCAGGTAGGGGTTCCCATGCCTAGACCCCTGGGAAGCAGCCGATCTTCATTCTCCAACCCCAGGGAAGCAGGTGATCTTCGTGACCAGACTCCTGGGAAGCAGCAGATCTCCCCGCCCAGACCCCTAGGAAGCAGCTGATCTCCACGCTCAAACCTCTGGGAGGCCGCCAATCTTCCAAACCAGGCCCCTGAGGAGAGGTGGCCCACCCCAAGTGGTTCTGCAAAGGGGCCTGGGGAGCTCTGACAGCTTCTCCCCTTCCCGCCCCCGGCCACCTCGCCGGGGAGAGGCAGCGACCCCGTCGAGGAGGGCAAAAGCTCCAGGGACCCGGGAAAATGATGCCCAGACGTACGTTGTGTCGAGCGTCTGATTGATTCTTGCGATCAAGCCCAGCGAGGGGTCGACTTGAGCATATGTAGTCGACATGACGCCCACCACCACGACGAGCCAGCTGGTGGGGCTGGCAGGGTACACGCCCGTGATGATTCCATTCTGGAAGGAAACAAAGACACATGACTTCTTACCCCCAGCCGGGCCCAACACACCGCACCATCAAGTGCCAGGATCAGTCGGGGGCGAAGGGGCTTCCAATGCACCTCCCACTGGCCCACCACCACCACGAAGCCCACCCCAGCCCACGTTGTCCTAGGACTGTCAGGTCCCCCAGCTGATGAACTTGACCCACCCGGCCCCCGCCCCCAGGCTACGGCCCTTCCATTTCTCTCAGCCTCCCCTTCCCCGCTAAACCACAACCACCTGCGAGGAAGAAATGAAAGCCTGTCAGACAACGAGAAAAGGAAGAAAAGCACTGAGCTCTAAATGTTAGGTCAGTTAGGAGCCCAGTCAATCAATCAGTGATATTTATTGACTGATTGCTATGTGCAGAGCACTCTACTAAGCTCTTGAGAAAGTACAAGATAACTGAGTTAGTAGACACATTCCCTGCCAACAAGGACCTTGTAATATAGACACAACAAAACAATACTAACAGTCTGTGTGCAAGATGTGTGGTCCGCCATGTGCTTGGCCAGGCCACACACACACACACACACACACACCCCACCCCACTTCCACTCCAAGGGCGTCACAGTGGGGCTAAGTGAGGAAGGGCAGACCCCCAGAACAATGTGCCTAGAACACCAAGAGCCATGAGAGGAAACGATCCCAGCAATGGAAAATGGTCCCAATTCAGCAGGCTCAGGAGCAGTTACCCAGTGGCTGGGATTCAACTCTCCACAAACCTGATGCCAGCTGGCCACGCCCAACCAGGGCCCACGAATGGCCAAGGGCCCACCCGCCTCTGGTGAGACCCACTCAGAGGTCCCTGTCACCGCCGGCTGGGGCGGCTATCCGGGCAGACGCTGCTCTTCACCGTGAATAAATGACCACTTCACAGAGGGAGGGCTCCCACAGACGTTGCTTCAAGCAGAAAGTCACACAATGGAACTCGCTTCTCCCGCCTACCAGACTCCCACCGCTAAACTGTCCAGTCAGTCAGTCTACCTGTCCACTCCAACTGAAAAATAAAACCTTCCCTGGCCGGTCCCTTCCAGCTCTCACCCCACCTCCCCAATGCCATGCTTGTCCAGATTCCCGGATCGGGCTGCCAAAACTCTGTCCTCCAACTCTCTCTTGGACCCCCTATGAATGGCCTCCGCTCCCTCTGCTCCCCGGAAACCGCTCTTTCCGTGGTCCCCGGAGACCCGCTCCTCCTGGCCAAATCTCTGCTCTGCTCTGGGCTAATGCTCCACCATGTCCCCCTGGCAGCAGCCTTTAATGCGGTGATCACCCCACTCTCTCAGAAAGCATCAGATCATCTTATGGAGAGGGTCTGGCCCAGGACTGAGGCCAGAGGGGCAGGAGCAGCAGAAGCCCTTACTACCACAATAAGAGCGGCTGCTCTGATTGCAATCCACGACCCCTATCATCCCAGCTGGCCCCAAAGCCCCCCACCTTACATTATCCTCAATGGCCCGCTCTCTTTCAAACCCTCACATTGGGTCTGTCACCAAATCCTGTGGGTCTCCAACCCCCACTTCCGGGGCATGCCTCTTCCTCTACATTCCCACCGTGCCACCCTGGGCCGGGGCACTTGTCCCATTCCACCTTGACTCCGGGGCTCAGCCTCCTCCCTGGCTTCCCGGTCACCAACTTCTCCCTTGTCCAGTCCAAATTTGCTCCTCTAACACCAACCTACTCACTGCACTTTGATCTCATCTATCCCACCACCGACCTCTCACCCACTTCCTGCCTCTGGCCCGGAACGCCCTCCTTCTTCATATCTGACAGACCACTGCTCTCCCTAACTTCAAACCCTTATTAAAATCATATCTCCTCCACGAAGCCTTCCCCGACTAACCCCTCATTTCCTTTCTCCCTTCTGCCTCACCCTTGCACTCAGATTTGCACCTTTTATTCGCCCCACCCTCAGCCCCACAGTACTCAGGTCCATATCTGTAATTTCTTTATTTCGATTATTGTTGGTCTCCTCTTCTAGACTGTAAGCTCCTTGTGGGCAGGGAATGTATCTACCCACTCTATTATATTGAATGTATTATATTGGATTCTCCCAAGTCCTTTGACTCCTTTTGAGGAGTCAAAAACTCTTCACTAGTGGCTTTAAATTCATTCATTCATTTCATTCAATAGTATTTATTGAGTGCTTACTGTGTGCAGAGCACTGTATTAAGCACTTGGAAAGTATAATTCGGCAATTTAAAGCTCTTCATCACCTTGCCCCTTCCAACCTCACCTCCCTTCTCTCCTTCTCCAGCCCAGCCTGCACTCTCCACTCCTCTGGTGCTAACCTTCTCACTGTGCCTCCATCTCAGCTGCCTCACTGCTGACCCCTGGCCCACGTCCTACCTACCTCTGGCCTGGAATGCCCTCCCTCCTCAAATCCACCAAACTATCACTCTTCCCCCCTTCATAGCCCTACTGAAAGCACATCTCCTCCAAGAGGCCTTCCCAGACTGAGCCCCCTTTAACTCAGCTCCCCCTCCCTTCCACATCACCTCGACTCATTCCCTTTGCTCTTCCCCCAATCCCCGTCCCACAGCACTTATGTATATATCTATAATTATATTTATTTGTATTGATGCGTGCTTATTTGTTTTGATGTGTGTCTATCCCCTCTGGACCATAAGACCCTGGTGGGGAGGGACTGTCTGTCTTTATTGTTGTACTGTGGGCAGGGATTGTCTCTCATTATTGTTGTACTGTACTTTCCAAGCGCTTTAGTACAGTGCTCTGCTCACAGTAAGTGCTCAATGAATGCAATTGAATGAAAGTCCTTAGTATAGTGGACTTTTTTAAAAAATGGTATTTGTTACCCACTTACAATGTGCCGAGCATTGTACTAAATGCTGAGGTAGATACAGGCTAATCGGGTTGGACACAGTCCCTGTCCCACATTGGGCTCATCTTAATCCTTACCATCGGCTTTAAAGCACTCAATCACCTTGCTCCCTTCCTACCTCATCTCCTAATTTCCTATTACAATCCAGCCCACACACTTTGTTCCTCTCATACCAAACTATTCACTGTTCCTTGACCTCATCTATCTCACCACTGACCTCTGGCCCACATCCTGCCTCTGGCCTGGAACACCCTCCCTCTTTTTATCTGATGGAATCACTCTCCCCACCTTCAAAGCCTTATTGTAAAAGGACATCTCTTCCCAGAGTCCTTCCCCGACTAAGCCCTCACTTCTCTTCTCCCACTCCCTTCTGCGTCACCCTTGTTCTTGGATTGGCACCCTTTATTCACCTCTCCTTCAGCCCCAGAGCACTTATGTTCATATCTGTAATCTATTCATATTAGTAACTGTCTCTCCATAAAGACTGTAAGCTCGCTGCGGGCAGGGAACGTGTCCACCAGATCAGTCAGTCGATTATATTTATTGAGCAGTGACTGTGCAGAGCACTTTACTAAGCAATTGGGAGAGTACCATATAACAATAGAGCAGAGGTATTCCTTGCTCACAACAAGCTTACTGTCTAGAGGGGGAGACAAATAGCAATATAAATAAAATTACAGATATGTACATAAAGTGCTATGGGGCTGGGAGGGAGGATGAATTAAGGGAGCAAGTCAAGAAGACGCAGAAGGGAGTGGGAGAAGAAGGAAGGAGGGCTTGGTTGGGAAAGGCCTCTTGGAGGAGATGTGCCTTTGATAAGGCTTCGAAGGTGGGGGAGAGTAAAAAGAGTAATTGTCCATAGGATATGAAGAGGGAGTGTTTCAGGCCAAGGGCAGGACGTGGACAAGAGGTGAGTGGCGAAAGAGACGAGATCAAGGTACACTGAGAAAATTGACAAGAATAACTCTGTTATGTTGAACTCCCAAACGCTTAGTACTGTGAAGTGTTCACAGTAAGCACTCAATAAATATGAGTGATTCATTAATCTGCATTTTACAGTTCTCTAGACTGCAAACTCTTTATGGGCAGGGATTAAGTCTACAGTCTATTGTACTGTCCTCCCCCAAGCACTCAATACACTGCTCCGCACATAGAAAGCGTTCAATAAATATTCACTGATTGATTTTACAGGTAAGGTAACTGAAACCCAGAGAAGTTAAGTGACTTGCCCAAGACCATATAAGATACATGTGGCAGAGTCAGGAATAGAACCCAGGTCCTCTGACTCCCAGGCACGGGTTCTATCCACTAGGCCATGCTGGTTCTCTGTACTAAGGGCACCGTGCTAAGCTCTCCATCTTTCCATTCTCTTTCTCCCAGTTGTAAATCATCTGCTTCCCACCTTCCCTCTTGGACTGCAAGCTTCCTAAGGGCAGAAACTGTATCCACTAACTGTATTGGACTCTCCGTAGTGCTTAATAATGCACTTGCTATCATGTCCTTGACAAAGTAGATTGTTAAGCTCCTTGAGAGCCGGGATGGCACCTACTAACTCCATGGTTCTCTCTCCCCCAAGTGCTCAGAACAGTGCCCCGCATGTGGTACTTGGGGTGTCAGTAATGGACCTAGTATTAGCTTGGGGGGACTCAGGACACCTGTGTGAAAAACCTTCCCATGTCCCTTCTGTCACCAATAGAGCTTGACCCCAGGAGGTGGGCTGTTTTCCTTTTCCTAGGGGTCTCCCCTTACCCCGCACCCCTGAGACCGAGAGCCCCTTTAGCCGGGGGCTACGATGACCTCCGAGCCCGGGGCCTCTCCTAGCGCTCAGGGTGGGGGCTTTGCCCACCGTGAGCGCTGACCACCGGGGTCCAGCCTCCGGGGCCACCCACCTCCCAGCCCCCGGGGCTGCCCACTCTGCCCTTCTCAAACCATCTCCAGAAGAGATAACAGGAGTTGGGCCTGCAAGTTCCAGAAACCTTGAATCGGATGAACTTCTTCTTCCACGAGTGGAGGCCAGAGAGGTAGATCTGTTTCAGAGCTTCATGACTGAGTCGCAGGTCGATGCCATCCGGAGTGACCGTGAACTGGAAGGCGACAGCCTGGTGAGCTTCCGCCATGTTTCAGGAGCACGCAGCCTGCCAAGGGACACCCAGAGAGGAAGATGGAGCATTAGGGCACACATGGGAACACATAGAGAAGCGGCATGGCTCAGTGGAAAGAGCCCGGGCTTGGGAGTCAGAGGTCATGGGTTCTAACCCGGATCTGCCACTTGTCAGCTGTACGACCTTGGACAAGTCACTTAATTTCTCTGTACCTCAGTTCCCTCATTTGTAAAATGGGGATGAAGACTGTGAGCCCTACGTGGAACAACCTGATTACCTTGTATTTACCCAACCATTTAGAACGGTGCTTGGCACATAGTAAGCGCTTAACAAATACCAACATTTATTGTTATATTTACATGGGCGGAGCACTTGACGGAGTCCCTAGCAATGAAGGTCTCGGTCCAAGGGCTAAGCATTTCCAGCAGGGCAGACAGATTATTATTATCTTTTTAATCTGGGAGTTTTTTCATTTTACTTAGATACACAAACAGCTAAGGCACTCCCGGCATCATATAAAGACAACACTGTACTATTGATAACGATGGTATTTGTTAAGCGATATGTGTCAAACACTGTTCTAAGCACTGGGGTGGATCCAAGATAATCAGGTTGGACAGAGTCCCTGTCCCACATGAGGCTCACAATCTTAATTCCCATTTTACAGATGAAGTAACTGAGGCCTAGAGAAGTAAAGTGACTTGCCCACAATCACACAGCAGACAAGGGGCAGAGACGGGATCAGAACCCATGACTTTCTGATTCCCAGGCCTGTGCTCTATCCACTACCGGTGGAAGCTTACACTCCGCAGGCAAGGAGGACAGAGAAAACTTTTGGGAGATAACCGCAGAGGCTGCTGCATCCCAGCTGAAAACTGGGAATCCCCTGCTGAGGCCAGCCCAGCACCGTGCCCCGTTCTCCTGGAGGGAAGCAGGAAGGGAGGGCTTCTCCTTGAACAAAAACTTTCTGAGGAATGTCAGAGACAAGCAAGGCCAGGCGCTGTAAACATTAAGCAAGGCAACCCAAAGAGGGATGAGCCCCTTTGGGGTTTAGGGGAGCAGCACGGTCTAGGGGAAAGGGTCCAGGCCTGAGAGTTTGAGGACCTGAGTTCATTCAATAGTATTTATTGAGCACTTACTATGTGCAGAGCACTGTACTAAGCGCTTGGAATGTACAAATCGGCAACAGATAAAGACAGTCCCTGCCCATTGACAGGCTTAATGAGTTCTAATTCTGGGTCTGCCGTTTGACTGCCATGTGACATAAGGCAAGTTACTTCACTTCTCTGGGCCTCAATTACCTCCTCTGTAAAATGGGGATGAAGACTGTGAGCCTTACGTGGGACAGGGAGTGTGCCCAACATGATTAGCTTGTAACTCCCCCAGCGTTTAGTATGGTGCTTGGCACATAGTAAGTGCTTAACAAACACCACAACTGTTATCTTGGGCAAATCACTTCACTTCTGTGGACTACAGTTTCTTTCTTCAGTTTTTATCCAGTTTTCTTTCTCCTCCGTACAATGGGGATCCAATAACTATTAATAATGTTGGTATTTGTTAAGTCAGGTTGTCCCACGTGAGGTTCACGGTTAATCCCCATTTTACAGAGGAGGTAACTGAGGCACAAAGAAGTTAAGTGACTTGCCCACAGTCACACAGCTGACAAGTGGCAGAGCCGGGAGTCGAACCCATGACCTCTGACTCCGAAGCCTAGGCTCTTTCCACTGAGCCATGCTGCTTCCCCCGACTATTCTCTCTCCTCGACTGAGAGCTCCAGAAGGGACAGAGGCTGTGTCCTGCCTGTTGCCTTGTATCTACTCCAATGCTTAGTACAGTGCTTGGCACATAGTAAAAGCTTAACAAACGCTACTGCTAACAAGTGCACTGTGTGGCCAGACTGGCAGGACCCACACTGGCCTTTTCGGTCCTACCCGCACCACGGGTTCATCCCATGGTGGTAACGTGGACTAAGGCGCTGGGGTAATTCAATTCAACTGAACAGTAATTATTGAGCGCTTACTGTGTGCAAAGCACTGATAAAGTAATAACTACTTGGGAGAGTACAATATAACAATAGAAACCTTCCCTGCCCACAACTAATTCACAGTCTAGAGGGGGAGACATATATTAATATAAATACATAAATAAATAAATAAATAAATAAATAAATAAATAAATAAATAAATAACAGATAAATATGTAGATGTCCTGGAGAAGGGAGCAAGTCAGGGTGATGCAGAAGGGAGTGGGAAAAGAGGAGTTGAGGGTTTAGTCAGGGAAGGCATCTTGGAGGAGATGGGCCTTCAATAAGGCTTTGAAAGGGGGTAGACGTAGTACATTCCACTGAGGTTCAGCCGCCCTTTTCGTTAAGTGCCTACTTCGTGGTAGGTGTGTACTAAATGCTGGGATTTCTCCAAAATAACTGGATTGACCCCAGCCCCTGACTCACGTAGGGCTGGCTCACAGTCTTAATCCCCATTTTACAGATGATGTACCAGGCCCAGAGAAGTTGAGTGACTTGCCCGAGGCCACGGAGCAGACAAGATTGGATGAGAACCCAGGTCCTCTGTTTCCCAAGCCCGTGCTCTTTCCATCCAGCCATACTGCCTTCTTCCCGTCCCCCCCAGGGGTTGCCACTCCAGGCCAGGCCTGTGTTGAGGTCTGCCCCCCCCTTCCTTTCCCTCCGGCCTGGGGCCTGATGCCCAGCTGCCCCCGCTGCACCGCCGAGCCCTGCCCTGCCCCACCGTCCAGCTCTCCTCCACGGAAAAGAGAGGATAGGAAGCAAATGACGACTGACTGACCGTGACCTAATTTTCATTGGAAACTGAGCAGGGACCGGATCGGCAACGGGAAGCAGCAGCAAGAAGCAGCACTGTGCAGTGGATAGAGCACAGGCCTGAGAGTCAGAAGGTCATAGGTTCTAATCTCACTTCCACCCCTTATCTCCTGTGTGACGTTGGGCAAGTCACTTCACTTCTCTGTGCCTCAGTTACCTTGGAGAAGCAGCGTATCTCAGTGGAAAGAGCACGGGCTTTGGAGTCAGGGCTCATGAGTTCGAATCCCAGCTCTGCCACTTGTCAGCTGTGTGACTGTGGGCAAGTCACTTAACTTCTCTGGGCCTCAGTTCCCTCATCTGTAAAATGGGGATTAAGACTGTGAGCCCCACGTGGGACAACCTGATTCCCCTGTGTCTCCCCCAGCGCTTAGAACAGTGCTCGGCACATAGTAAGCGCTTAACAAATACCAACATTATTATTGTCTGTAAAATGGGAGTTGAGACTGTGAGCTCACAGCACGTATGTATATATCTGTAACCTCATTTATTTGGAGAAGCAGCGTTGGTTCAGTGGAAAGAGCCCGGGCTTGGGAGTCAGAGGTCATGGGTTCTAATCCCAGCTCCACCACTTGCCAGCTGTGTGTCTTTTGGCAAGGCACTTCACTTCTCTGGGCCTCAGTTACCTCATCTGTAAAATGGGGATTAAAACTGCGAGCCCTATATGGGACAACCTGATCACCTTGTACCCCCTCTCCAGCGCTTAGAACAGTGCTTTGCTCATAGTAAGCGCTTAACAAATACCACCATCATTATTATTATTATTATTATCAGAGGGCTCTAGCCAGGCCCTCACCTCTCCCTGGGGAGAGTCCCACTGCTCTGGGGGCTGGTTTTATATACACAAACACATATGCATATACATAGACATTATGTATTAGAGTTGCAGCGTGGCGCAGTGGAAAGAGCATGGGCTTTGGAGTCAGGGCTCATGAGTTCGAATCCCAGCTCTGCCACTTGTCAGCTGTGTGACTGTGGTCAAGTCACTTAACTTCTCTGTGCCTCAGTTCCCTCATCTGTAAAATGGGGATTAAGATTGTGAGCCCCACGAGGGACAACCTGATTCCCCTCTGTTTACCCCAGCGCTTAGAACAGTGCTCGGCACATAGTAAGCGCTTAACAAATACCAACATTATTATAGACATATGCATATACATAGACATGTGTGTATACATAGACATGTGCATACACAGACGCCCACCCCACCTCCATGTGCTTCTGCTGCAAAACCTGTGGGTCTACGATCAGGAAGGGAAGGGAAGCAGTGGATGAGTGAGGCAGGGATTTGAGGATTAGAGAAGCACCGTGGCTCAGTGGAAAGAGCCCGGGCTTGGGAGTTAGAGGGTGTGGGTTCTAATCCCCGCTCTGTCACTTGTCAGCTGTGTGACCTTGGGCAAGTCACTTGACTTCTCTGGGCCTCAGTGACCTCAACTGTCAAATGGGGATGAAGACTGTGAGCCCCACGTGGGACCACCTGATCACCTTGTATCCTCTCCAGCGCTTAGAACAGTGCTTCACACATAGTAAGTGCTTAACAAATACCACCATTATCATTATTATTATTTCCCCGTGCAAAGGACCAAGGGCTGGTAACCCTGTTGGCACATTCTTCAAGCGCTTAGTACAGTGCTCTGCACATAGTAACCGCTCAATACATACTGTTGAATGAACATTCTTCTCCAAGTAAGGGGGGTTTAGGGGGGCGTCCAGCTGGGTGGCTTTGAAGGCTTCCCTCTCCTCCCTGGCCTAATCCCGGGCCCACAAATACGAACGAAAAGGGAAAGCGGGAAGGGCGGAGAGTTATTTTCAGAGCAGCTGGCACTGCTTTCGTGGGATCGTTCAGTTTTCCATTCCTCGGGCGCCCAACCTGAAAAGCCCCACGCCTGCCCCAGTGGACCCCGTTTGTCATTTCGCCAATTCGATGATAATAATAATAATAAAGTTGGTATTTGTTAAGCACTTACTATGTGCCAAGCACTGTTCTAAGCACTGGGGTAGGTACAGAAGCAGCATGGCTCAGTGGAAAGAGCACAGGCTGGGGAGTCAGAGGGCGTGGGTTCTAATCCCCACTCCGCTGCTTGTCAGCTGTGTGACTCTGGGCAAGTCACTTCACTTTTCTGGGCCTCAGTGACTTCATCTGTCAAATAGGGATGAAGACTGTGAGCCCCACGTGGGACCACCTGATCACCTTGTACCCTCCCCAGCGCTTAGAACAGTGCTTTGCACATAGTAAGCGCTTAACAAATACCATCATTATTATTATTATTATTAATACAGGGTCATCAGGTTGTCCCCCATGGGGCCCACAGTCTTCATCCCCATTTAACAGATGAGGTCACTAAGGCCCAGAGCAGTGAAGTGCCTTGCCGCAAGTTCCCCAGCTGACAGGTGGCGGAGAGGGGATGAGAATTGGATCCGTTGGCCCTCCTCCCTCACTTTGTCAACAACACGGGGAGGGAGGTGTCCAACCCCAACCCTTTTGCACAACTGAGGAAAACAGGGTTGAACTCCCCTGATGGGCAGGGGAACAAAAGGAAACCTCCTCGCTCTCACAGGAGCCTCCCAAAAATCCACTTCAATATCCATAATTCCCGTGGCTCAGTGGAAAGAGCCCGAGCTTGGGGGTCGGAGGTCATGAGTTCAAATCCCACCTCTGCCGCTTGTCAGCTGTGTGACTGTGGGCAAGTCACTTAACTTCTCTGTGTCTCGGTGACCTCATCTGTCAAATGGGGATTAATTGTGAGCCTCACGTGGGACAACCTGATTACCCTGTATCAGCAGCGTTGCTCAGTGGAAAGAGCATGGACTTTGGAGTCAGGGCTCATGAGTTCGAATCCCAGCTCTGCCACTTGTCGGCTGTGTGACTGTGGGCACGTCACTTAACTTCTCTGTGCCTCAGTTCCCTCATCTGTAAAATGGGGATTAAGATTGTGAACCCCACGTGGGACAACCTGATTCCCCTGTGTCTACCCCAGCGCTTAGAACAGGGCTCGGCACATAGTAAGCGCTTAACAAATACCAACATTATTATTATTATTATTACCCCAGCGCTTAGAACAGTGCTCTGCACATAGTAAGTGCTTAACAAATACCAAATTATTATTATTATTATTATTGATTTGAATCCCGCCTCTGCCACTTGTCAGCTGTATGACTGTGGCAAAGTAACTTAACTTCTCTGTGCCTCAGTCACCTCAGCTGTAAAATGGGGATTAACTGTGAGCCTCAAGTGGGACAACCTGACCCTGTATCTCCCCCAGCGCTTAGAACAGTGCCCTGCACATAGTAAGCGCTTAACAAATACCAACATTATTATTATTATTTATATTGATGCTATTCATTCAATAGTATTTATTTCAATAGCATTTATTGAGCCCTTACTATGTGCAGAGCACTGTAGTAAACGCTTGGAATGAACAAGTCGGCAACAGATATAGTCCCTGCCGTTTGACGGGCTTACAGTCTAATGGAGGAGACAGGCAGACAAGAGCAATGGCAATAAAACTACTGATTCCCATCTACTTGTTTTGATGTCTGCCTCCCCCCCTCAGACTGCCAGCCCATTGTGGGCCGGGATTGTCTCTCTCTCTTGCTGAATTGTAGTTTCCAAGCGCTTAGTACAGTGCTCTGCACAGAGTAAGCGCTCAATAAATGTGAATGAATGGATGAATGGATGAATGAATGAATGAATGCCTCCTCAGGTCCCGGACCGCCCTTCCCCCCGCCCCTCCCCCCTCCTCAGGCCAGGCCCGGCCCGGCCCGGCCCGCCCCTCCCCCCGGCGCTCGCGGCCCGGCCCCGCCCCCGCCCAGCAGGGCAGACAGCGGGGAGGCACGTGACCGCGGGAGAAACTGGGGAAAAGGTCACCGCCGCGCTGGGAAGCCGCTTCAGAAACAAAGCTCTCCGCGCGCCTCCGCGCGCGCCCCACAGCCCCCGCGCGCGCCCCACAGCCCGCCCGCCCTGAACCCCCCCAGTCCCTCGCGCCTGGGTCCGGGCTTCCCCCGCTCTCGTCAGGGGGCGGTCCCCTGCTGGGCTCTGCTCCTTTCATTCATTCATTCAATAGTATTTATTGAGCGCTTACTATGTGCAGAGCACTGCACTAAACGCTTGAAATGTACAAATCGGCAACAGATATTCATTCATTCATTCATTCAATAGTATTTATTGAGCGCTTACTATGTGCAGAGCACTGGACTAAGCGCTTGGAATGGACAAATCGGTAACAGAGACAGTCCCTGCCCATTGACGGGCTTACAGTCTAATGGGGGAGACAGGCAGACAAAAACAATAGCAATAAATAGGATCGATGGGATGTACATCTCATTAAAACAATAGCAATAAATAGAATCAAGGTGAAAAACAACTCATTAACAGAATAAATAGGGTAATAAAAATATATACAAATAAGCAGACGAGCACAGTGCTGAGGGGAGGGGAAGGGGGGGGGGAGGAGCAGAGGGAAAGGGGGCCTTAGCTGTGGGGAGGTGAAGGGGGGGTAAAGAGGCAGCAGAGGGAAAAGGGGAAACTCAGTCTGGGAAGGCCTCTTGGAGGAGGTGTGCTCTCAGTAGGGCTTTGAAGAGGGAAAGAGAGTTAGTTTGGTGGAGGTTAGGAGGGAGGGCATTCCAGGACAGCAGGAGGACGTGGCCCAGGGGTCGACGGCGGGATAGGCCAGAACGGGGAACTGTGAGGAGGTGGGCGGCAGAGGAGCGGAGCGTGCCGGGTGGGCAGTGGTAAGAGAGAAGGGAGGAGAGATAGGAGGGGGCAAGGTGATGGAGAGCCTTGTAGCCTAGAGTGAGAAGTTTTTGTTTCGTGCAGAGGTTGATAGGCAACCACTGGAGGTTTTTAAGAAGGGGAGAGACATGCCCAAGAGCATTTCTGCGGGAAGATGAGCCAGGCAGTGGAGTGAAGAATAGACCGGAGCGGGGAGAGATGGGAGGAAGGGAGATCAGAGAGAAGGCTGACACAATAATCCAGCCGGGATATGAGAGCCTGTAACAGTAAGATATCCATTTGGGTGGAGAGGAAAGGGCGGATCTTGGCAATATTATAAAGGTGAGACCGGCAGGCCTTGGTGATAGATCGGATGTGTGGGGTGAATGAGAGAGCCGAGTCAAAGACGACACCAAGGTTGTGGACTTGAGAAATGGGAAGGATGGTCGTACCATCTACAGTGATAGGGTTCATTCAATCATATTTATTGAGTGCTTACTCTGTGCACAGCACTGTACTAAGCGCTTGGAAAGTACAATTCAGCCACAGAGAGAGACAATCCCGGCCCACAATAGGCTTGCAGTCTAGCGGGGGGGGGGGGGGGGGGCAGGGAGGGAGACAGACATGAAAACAAGTAGATGGGAATCAACAGCATCAATATAAATAGAATTGTGGATATATACACATCAAAACAAGTAAACAGGCATTAATATAAACAAACAGAATTATGATATGTACATATATACACAAGTGCTGTGGGGCGGGGAGAGGGAGGTAGAGCAAAAGGAGCGAGTTGGGGTGATGGGGAGGGGGAGCTGAGAGAAAGGGAGGCTTAGGGAAGGCCTCCTTGAGGTGAACCCTCAGTAGGGCTTTCAAGGGGGGAAGTGTGATTGTTAGGTGGATTTAAAGAGGGAGGGCATTCCAGATCAGAGGTAGGACGTGGGCCAGGGGTAGATGGCGGGACGGGTGAGAATGAGGCCCAGTGAGGGGATTAGCGTTGGCAGTAGAGCGGAGTGTGCGGGCTGGGCTGGAGAAGGAGAAAAGGGAGATAAGGTAGGACAGGGCAAGGGGATGGAGAGCTTTGAAGCCAAGAGTGAGGAGTTTTTGCTTCATGCAAAGGTTGATAGGCAACCACGGAGACTTTTGAGGAGGGGGGTGACAGGCCCAGAACATTTCTGTAGAAAGATAATCCAGGCAGCAGAGTGAAGTAGACTGAAGTGGTGAGAGACAAGAGCGGCCTGCTCCTGCCCGGGGCCCACTAGGCCGCCGCCGCTGCCTCTCCTCCTCATGGCAGCAGTGCTGGTTGGGGCCCTTGGTAAGCGCTTATTCTGCGACAAGCACTGTCCTACAAGCTAGAGTAGACATGAGATACAAAATCAAGTCCCACACCAGCCCTGGTCCACCATTCCCATGTCCCAAGACTCTCAAATCCCACCTGCTCCAGGAATCGTCATCCATTCATGTCTCATAATAATAATAAAATAATGTTGGTATTTGTTAAGCGCTTACTATGTGCAGAGCATGTTCAAAGCACTGGGGGAGATATAGGGTAATCAGGTTGTCCCACGTGAGGCTCACAGTCTCAATTCCCATTTTACAGATGAGGTTACTGAAGCACAGAGAAGTTAAGTTGGAGAAGCAGCGTGGCTCAGCGGAAAGAGCTCGGGCTTGGGAGTCAGAGGTCATGGGTACGAATCCCAGCTCTGCCACTTGTCAGCTGTGTGACTGTGGGCAAGTCACTTAACCTCTCTGTGCCTCAGTTATCTCATCTGTAAAAATGGGGATTAACTGTGAGCCTCACGTGGGACAACGTGATGACCCTGGATCTACCCCAGCGCTTAGAACAGTGCTCTGCATATATTAAACGCTTAACAAATACCAACATTATTATTAAGTAATTTGCCCACAGTCACACAGCTGACAAGTGGCAGAGTCTGAATTCGAACCCATGACTTCTGACTCCCCAGTAAGTGCTCTTTCCACTGAGCCATGCTGCTTCCTCCCTCCACGAACCCCCAACTGCCACCTAAATTCCCTCCTGTGCTGTCTCCTCTAAGGCTATTTGGTTTTTTTACCGGCGTTTAAGTGCTTACTAGGGGTCAAGCATTGTTCAAAACACTAGGGTAGCTACAAATTAATCCTGTCCCTGACCTTTTTGGGGCTCACAATCAAGTAGGATTGAGTGCTTAGTACAGTGCTCTGCCCACAGTAAGTGCTTAATATATACAACTGAATGAACTAGGAGGAAGAACACGAATCCCCATTTTTTTGCAGATAAGGAAACTGAGACCCAGAGGTGAAGTGATTTGCCCAAGGTCACATAGCGGGCAAGTAGCAAAGTGGGAATTAGAACCCAGGCCCTTTAGCTCCCAGCCCCCATTTTACTTGCCACTATGGCCTCGTGGATAGTTGTACAGTGTCAGCACTTAGAACAGTGCTTGGCACATAGTAAGTGCTTAACAAACACCAACATCATTATTATTATTACTGCACAACTGCCTCCATGTATACAAACACACTAACAAGATGACTGTACAACACACTGGAAGAAAACTTCACTGACCGTAAAGTTCACCTATAAGTAATTGTCTGGCTGGACAGGCAAGGCTCCCAGTCCCAGTCCCACTGTGACCACTGAAGTCTGTCCCTTGTTCCGTCCTCAGGCTCAATGTTTGCAGTGCCTGGCATTGTCTTCTTTTTTGCTCCCTTGCCTCTCCCAAGTGCTTAGTACAGTGCTCTGCACATAGCAAGTGCTCAATAAACACCATTGCTTGTTAGAAGGGGAGACATGCATTAATATAAATTACAGATCTGTACATAAGTGCTGTGGGGAATCTGAGTTCACTTTGCTTTATCTTGCTTGTATCTTACCCCAGAGCTTCAGTACAGTGCTTAGCATACAGTAATTGTTCAACAAATGCCACTATTATCACTATTAGTAGTGTGCCGAGCAGCTGGGCAGCTGACTCCCAGTTTCCAGCTGAGATGTGGCAATCAATGGTATTTATTGAGCGTTTACTTTGTGCAGAGCACCGTACTAAAGGCTTGGTAGAGAAAAATAAAACACAGTCAGCAGACACATACCCTGACCATGAGCTTATAGTCTAGAGGGAGAGACAGACATTAATATCACTAAGGAATGTATAATATATCATTTAAAGATAGGTACATAAGTACTGTGGGGTTGAGGGTGGAGCAAATTTCAAATGCCCAAGTGCTTGGAATACGATAACAGGAGTCAGAAGGGTATCAGAAGGACTTGGGTTCTAATCCCGGCCCTGCCACTTGTCTGCTGTGTGACCTCGGGCAAGTCACTTCATTTGTCTGGGCCTCAGTTACCTCATCTGTAAAAATGGGAATTAAGACTGCAAGCCACATGTGGGACACGGACTGTGTCCAACCCTATCATGAATCTATCTCAGTGCTCAGTACACTGCCCGGCACATAGTAAGCACTTAACAAATACCATTAAAAAAAACAAAACAATAAAAAAAAACAGAGTAAGAAGGCATACACTCCTGCCCAAGGAGCTAAAATCTAGATAGGAGGGGAAGGAGAAAGGAAAAATAGATGCATGAGTAAGTGCCTAAGGAGCTGATGTCTTTGGCTCAGAGCTGTACTCACCACAACCTGGATCCCCTGGGTGGAACATGTGAGGAGAATGGATGACAGCAGGAGATTTTAAACAGCTATTGGATGGAGAGCTGAGATTGGGAACTGGAAAGCCAGGAAGGCGGAGGACACTGACACAGAGAACTTCAGATGGGGCCACAGCCCAGGGGCAACCTAGGAAGCAGCTGCCAATGATAGTCTAGCACAGGGAATGTCTGGCAAGGAAGCCGTAGTGGGCAGCAGAGCGGACCTGGGGGTGGTTTGGGAGTCGGAGGACCTGGGATCTATTCCCTGCTCTGCCACTTGCCTGCTGTGAAGTAGGCATGGCATTTACTAAGTGCTTACTATGTGCCTTGACTTTGGGCAAACCACTTAACTTCTCTGTGCCTCAGTTTCATCATGTAATTAGAGTATTATTCACTAAGCACTTATTGTGTGCAGGATGCTGTACTAAGCTCCAGGAAAGAGTACCCAGTACCCACGTCCCCTCTGGTTTTGAATCTGAAGGGCAGCTCTAATTACGTTCCCCCAACCCGCCCTCGACATCTCTGCCTCTGCCTGTTCCCCTGGCTCTCCTCGGGCTCCAGGGCAGAGAGGTGAGCCGTGCGTGGGTTGCTTCGACCCCATTGCCGCCACGGGGCATCCCCAGGCTGCCGCTGCTGCAGCCCCCAACCCACCACACACCCCCACCCCACCCCACCCCACACAGCTCCTTCCCCTCTCCAATCAAGAATCAATCAGTCGTATTTATTGAGGGCTTACCGTGTGCAGGGCCCTGTACTAAGTTCTTGGGAGAGTACAACACAACAATATAACAGACATACCCCTTGCCCAAAATGAGGTTACAGTCAAAAAGGGGGGACAGACATTAATATAAATAAATTATGGATATGGACAGAAGTGCTGTGGGGCTGGGCAAGGCAGAAGGGAGTGGGAGAAGAGGAAATGAATGCTTAATCAGGGAAGGCCTCTTGGAGGAGATGCCTCTTCAAAAAGGCTTTGAAGGTTGGAGGAGAGTGACTGTCTGTCACACAAGAAGAGGGAGGGCGTTCCAGGCCGGAGGCAGGATGTGAGAGATCAGCAGTGAGATATATGAGATCAAGGTACAGTGAGAAGTTGGCATTAGAGGAATGAAGTGTGTGGGCTGGGTTGTAGGTGTAGAACAGCTAGGTGAGAAAGGAGGGGGCAAGGTAATTGAGGACTTTAAAGCCGATGGTGAGGACTTTAAAGCCGATGGTGAGGAGTTTTTGTTTGATGGGAAGGTGGATGGGCAGCCACTGGAGGTTGTTGAGGAGTGGGGTAATGTGGACTGAATGTTTTTGTAGAAAAACGATCAGGGCATCAGAGTGGTCTGGAGTGGGGAGAGACACGAGGCAGAGTGATCAGCAAGGAGTTTGATAGAGTAATGAAGGCGGGATAGGATAAGTGCCTACACTAATGTGGCAGCAGTTTGAATGGAGAGGAAAGAATGGATTTTAACAATGCTGTGAAGGTCGAACTGACGGGATTGAGTGATAGATTCAAAATGTGGGTTGAATGAGAGAAAGGAATCAAACCTCCAACCCCCACCCCATCATAGCTTCTCTTAGAGAAGCAGCATGGGTCAGTGGAAAGAGCACGGGCTTTGGAGTCAGAGGTCATGAGTTCGAATCCCAGCTCTGCCACTTGTCAACTGGGTGACTGTGGGCAAGTCATTTCACTTCTCTGAGCCTCAGTTACCTCATCTGTAAAATGGGGAGTAAGACTGTGAGCCTCATGTGGGACAACCAGATTACCCTGTATCTACCCCAGCGCTTAGAACAGTGCTCTGCACATAGTAAGCGCTTAACAAATACCAACATTAACATTAATAGCTTGGAATGACCCTAGCACTCCTTATTTCCTCTACGCCTTGGTATTGTCTCTCCCTCACTGACCACGTGGCTCCGTGATGGTAGATCGGGCTACGAGGTGGAGATCAACAGATCGTTGGAGCCCACCCCTGCGAGGGAGAAACTTTGGGCCAGCCAACGGAAGCTGACTGTGTCAACAAGGGACGGTCTGATGCGAATGAATGGATTTGATAAAATCTCATCCGGGTATGCGGCACGAGCTCAGTGCCTGAACCAAGGTCAGTTCCCGGACCAAGCTCAGTGCCTGGTCCGGCGGCCTGGACCGAGCTTAGTGACTGGACCATTGGCAGTGGGCTGAGCCTTCCCAGAGGGGAGAGAGTGGGATAAAAGGTGGCTGAGTGGGAGTGAGATACTGCCTCTGTGCTCTCTACGCTCAGCCTCTCGAAGAGCAGGAGCAATGACCTTGCCACCCGCTCAACATATCTCTCCTCTGCTCCAGAATGTGTCTGCTCGGGGGTGTCACGAGGGATTCTCGGCCCGGGAGCTGTGGAGGGTAGAGAATGGAGAAGTTCAAAGTCATCTGAGCTCTCCACGCCAACCCTGAAGGTCGTGGCAGCCTGGGGGAGACAGGGGTGGGGGTGGGGAGCAGAGAAGCTGGGTGAGGGCAGGGTGGGCATGGTGGGCTGAACCCCTGTTAGGTCTTCTAGGTTGCCATCAAAGACACAGATACTAGACGCTAAGCTCTTTGTGGTCAGAGAGCCTAACTACCAACTATTGTATTGTCTTCTTTTTTAAGCTATTCATTAAGCGCTTACTATATGTCAAGCACTGATACAAGATAATCTACCCTGATGCTTACAACAACGCTTGGCACTTAGCAGACGCCCTTCCCCTGACATGGGCAACACGCTCTTTCTGCCACAGGGCCAATGCATACCGACCAGTGCTGGGTCCCGGGGACTGCAGCCCCGAGAAGTGGACCCTTTAAAAGTCATATTACTTTATAACACATTATTCGATTATATCATTCTACATTGTATAACAACATATTATAATTTACATATTGTAATTTACATCTTGATATTAATGACAGTCTCCCCCTCTAGACTGTAAGCTCATTGTGGGCAGGGAACGAGCCTGCCAATTCTGTTGCATTGTACTCTCCCAAGTGCTTAGAACAGTGTTCTGCACATCGTAAGCGCTCCATAAATACATTGATGATGACAATGAGTCCTTGCAATTGGCAGCGTCAACCTGCGCTTGGCTCCCGGCCAGCCCTCTTCATCCTTTAGACTGTGAGCCCGTCATTGGGCAGGGATTGTCTCTATCTGTTGCCGAATTGTACATTCCAAGTGCTTAATACAGTGCTCTGCACATAGTAAGTGCTCAATAATACTATTGAATGAATGAATCCTGTGAGTGTGGCACCTCTCACCACCCATTTCTCCCCAGCTCGTGCTCCGTACGCAACCTCTCCCCTGTCCCTCACTCTTGACTCTCCCATCTCCAGTCCTCCCTCGCTCCTGCTGCTCCCTCAGCCTGAAACCCCCTCTCTCCTAAAGCCACCAGACATTGTTAAAGCCTCCTGAAATCCCACCTGCTCCAGGAAAGCTTCTCCGATTGGCTCCAAACGCCAGTTGCCTCAGCTAACCCTCCCCCTTAGCCCTTGGGCACTTGAACCCTATCCTTGACACGCAGACAAACATTGTGCGTTTTTTTTTAATACTATATTTCAATTCTGAATCTATGTGTCCACTGTGTGGTTTGTTTGTTCCTTGTTGCTGAATTGTACTTTCCAAGTGCTTAGTACAGTGCTCTTCACACGGTAAGCACTCAATAAATACGATTGACTGAATGAATGAATTGGGGGCAAGGGAGCTAGGGTCTCCCTTGGGCTGGGCTCTGCTGAGTGCTCAGTGCAGGGCCAGGCCAATGCACTGATCCGCCCCCGAAGGCCTGAAGAAGATGGGAACATACAGGACCCAGTGGCCCGACTAGAGCCCAGGGAACTGGTTCACAGCCCGCTGCTGGGGAATAACTCACGTGAGGCCGCTCGTATCCCAATCTAACCTCATTGCTCTTGAGTGGGGGGAGTCTCTTCTGCCCCTGCAGTTTCTCATAGTGGCAAAACCCCCTCCTCTCATCCCGAAGGCTACCTGGCCCTTGCTGTTTGTCTTGGACCTCCCGACCCAGGAGGACAGGCGCAAGGAGAGACCCGAGGACAGCAGGACCAGGAGGGCACCACACGGACAGACCCACCGCGGTCTCTGGGCAGGGAGGAGAGTATCTGCTGGGCCCAGCCTCAGGTATGGTCAGTGGCCAGTCCACCACACCAACCGATCAGAACTTTAAAATGCGGCAACGTCACCTTGATGGGCATTTCAGTCCATGGGTCAACGGCATCCATCGAGTGCCTAGCGTGAGCAGAGCCATGCTCAAGGACCACACGCAGATACAATCCCTACCCGCCAGGCACTTCCACTCTAGCGGGGTGGGGGGGAGAGACAAATGCATGATAATTTGCAGGTGGGAGGAAGACATGCTTAAAGAGCAGAGCCCGGAGTATACAAGAGGGCCCGGGATCTGGGAAGGGCCAAGGCGCTGAGCAGGGAAGGGCACACCGACTCTCCCGAGTGCTTAGGACAGCGCTTCCAACACAGTAAGTGCTTGATGAACACCAAAGATGGCTTGATAGTGCGGAGGCTGTAGCCTGGGAAGAAGGGAGATGAACCAGGAAAGGATTCATTCATTCAATCATATTTACTGAGCACTCACTGTGTGCTGAGCACTGTACTAAGTGCTTGGAAAGTACAATTCGGCAACGAATATGAATCGTCCCCTCCAACGTGACCTCGTCACTCTCCCCCGAGAGGACGACCCACTCGCTCTGCTCCTTCGCCACCAACCTACTCACTGCACTTCCACCTTGTCTGTCTCTCAGCCAACCTATCGATTTATCGTAGCGCTTCATTCCCTACATGTCCCCCGCGGAAAGGGGAAAACCCGGGGACGACTCGGCAGCGGCCCAGCTCTACCCGCCCTGCTCCGCCCCGGCTCCTCCCCTCCCTGGTTCCACCCTGCCTCGCCACAGCTCCACCCAAGCTCATGGCCTAGAGGGCTTGGGGGTGCCGGCTGCTGGTCTCGAGCCACACCCACCCCCGCCCCGGCGGGCCCTGCTTGGGCCTGGCCCTGGCCCCCGTGTGCCCCTCCTCGGACCACAGCGAGGGCATTGGGCTAGAATGGCCAGTTGGCCGCAAGATGCCACCCCGTGACAAGTGAACATTCCCGATGGCGATCCACCTCAGCAACCATCAGTCCCGCCTCACCCCACCGGGCCCGGTTCCTCAAAGGCGGGCAGCCCTGCTCCGGCCCTGCCTGCCCACAGTTACCGCGACCCTGCTCTGGCCCCGCCTGCCTGCAAACCTCTCAATCCCCTCGCCCCCTCCTACCTCACCTCACTATTCTCCTACTACAACCCAGCCCACACACTTCACTCCTCGAATGCCAACCTTCTCACTTTACCTCCAACTCGCATCTATCTCATCGCGGACCTCTCGCGCCCATCCTGCCTCTGGCCTGGAATGCCCTCTTCCTCATATCTGACAATTACTCTTCCCCCACTTCAAAGCCTTTTTGAAGGCACAAGTCCTCCAAGAGGCCTTCCCTCAGCCCTCCTTTCCTCTCCCTCCTCATCACCCTGAAATGCTCCCTTTATTCATTCTCCCTCCCAGTCCCACAACACTTATTTCCATATCTGTCATTTAATTATTTATATTAATGTCCGTTTCCCCCTCTAGATTAAGCTCACTGTGGGCAGGGAATGTGTCTGTTGTGGTACTGTACTCTCCCAAACGCTTAGTACAGTGCTCTGCAAACAGTAAGCACTCGATAAATACAACTGACTGCCTGCCGGCCCGCCCAGTTACCAGAGCATCCAGGGGAAGTGGGAGACACTTGAGAGGTGGGGGCCCCATCTAATTCCCACTTGGATGCTCTTGCCCAGTGCTTGGGAAGGTGCTCTCTGCACACAGTAAGCACTCAAAAAACACTCTCACTACTTGTGGAAAGCTTGGGTCTGGGAGTCAGGAGACAAGGGTTCTAGTCCCTGCTTTACTACTGGCCTCTGCAAGACCTTGGGCAAGTCATTCAACCTCTCTGGGCTCAGCTTCCTCATCCACAAAATGGGGAGAAGATTCCTGCTCTGCCTCCCTTTTGCCTGGGAGCCTCGTTTAATGATAATAATAAGCACCGTTGCAAGCACTGTAGAACAGAGATGGTGTCTGATCTAATTACCCTGGGCTTATTAAATGCCACCTTTTTCAGTTGGCTTCTCTTATCTGGAATCTCCCAGCCGTGCTGGGTTTGGGAGCAGAAGATGGTGAATGGGCCGGACGTTTGCCTGTGAGCAGGAAGCCACGTCCAAAATTCAGGCTCAGCAAACTTTGGCTTCTTTCTCCACAAAAAAGTGGTCAGATGGTCCGGACTCTGCCTCTGTTTGCTGCTGTTTGTTTGAAGTCGTCTCCCCCACCCCACCCCACCCCAGCTAACTGCCCAGCAGGAGGGACCAAAGGAGTGGAAACAGGACTCCCCTCCCTTCTCATTTTGCTTGGAGCAAGAATTTATCTGTGGCCTCAAGCCCCCTGGGCAGAGCCAGGCAGGGCAGAGGCTCCCCACAAACTCCTCGGCCCTGAATGCCCAGAGTCCCTCGCACCCACAAATAATAATAATAATAATAATAATAATAATAATAATAATAATAATAATATTTGTTTAATGCTTACTATGCGCCAGGCACTGTTCTAAACTCTGAGGTACAAGATAATCAGGTTCATTCATTCACTCATTCAATCATATTTAATGAGCACTTACTTTGTGGAGACCATTGTACTAAGCACTTGGGAGAGTACAATAATAATAATAATGTTGGTATTTGTTAAGCGCTTACTATGTGCAGAGCACTGTTCTAAGTGCTGAGGTAGATACAAGGTAATCACATTGTCCCATGTGAGGCTCACAATCTTAATCCCCATTTTACAGATGTAACTGAGGCACAGAGAAGTGAAGTGACTTGCCCACAGTCACACAGCTGACAAGTGGCAGAGCTGGGATACGAACCCACGACCTCTGACTCCCAAGCCCAGGCTCTTTCCACTGAGCCACGCTGCTTCCCATGAATAATAATTATTATTATTTAATATATTTAAGAATATTTAATAATAATAAACAAACACATTCCGTGCCCATCCCATAGGGCTCAAAGTCTTAATCCCCATTTTACAGAACAGGGAACTAAGGCACAGAGAAATGAAGTGACTTGCCCAAGCGGCAGAGCCAGCATTAGAACCCAGGTCCCTCTGACTCCCAGGCCTGTGCTCTATTCATTCACTCATTCATTCATTCAATCGTTTTTTTTGAGCACTTACTATGTGCAGAGCACTGTACTAAACACTTGGAATGTACAATTCAGCAACAGATAGAGACAATCCCTGCCCAGCAACTGGTTCACAGTCTAAATGGGGGAGACAGACAACAAAGCAAAACAAGAAGTCTGGCGTCAATATCATCAAGATAAATAGAATCATGTATATATACACATCATTAACAAAATAAATAGAACAATAAATAATATATAGAAATATGCACAAGTGCTGTAGGGAAGGGAAGGGGGAAGAGCAGAGAGAGGGAGTGGGGGGATCACATTGCTTCTCATTGACGTGAAGTTCCCCATGTATGTACAGATCTATGAATACAAGCTTACAGAGAGCTTAACATATTGTACATCCAATCTCTTATTCTTTCAGGAATCTGGAGGTAAGGAGAAGTCGGGTCACAGAACCCCCGGCTTGAGAGACGTGACCCGTACGCATGCATGCGTGTGTCCACATGTGATGCACACATAAACACACACACACACACACATTTCACCCGACACCACGTCCTGCCAGATCCAGAGAGGCATGTACTGGGGGGAGGGCCCTCCCTCACCCCTCACCAGGCTTCTAGCCAACGCATGTGATGGAAATGCGGGCCCCTGCAGGCCACGGCAGAGCGGCCACAGGAGCCGCTTCTCTGACCCGAGGGGGCCAACCCCACGGAGAGAAGCTTCTCTCTTCTTCTGTGGAGTGGACATCGGACTCAGTCCTCTTCCTCCCGGGGGGGAAAAGTCCACTGGCGTTGGCAGCGTTCAAAAGAACAAGCCGATGGCCCCCTGGGGAGCCGCCCTACTGTCCTCCCTACAATTCTCCAATAGAGATTAAGAGTGACCAGATTTTTTAAGGGGTAAGTCAGTCCTGGGCCCTTGGCTGAGCTCCGGGGTGGAAATAAGATGATCATTTTGTACCCAGACCCGGCTTAGGGCTCGGGGTTGGGGGCTCAGGGCTTGGAGCTTGAGGCTCAGGGTCTGAGAGGGAGGAGGAGCACAGAGCTTATCTGCAGGTTTCAGATGAGGAAACCAAGCCCCAGAACGGTTATGTGACTGGCCCAAGGTCACCCAACAGGCCAGGGGAGGAGGTGGGACTAGAACCCAGGTCACCGGGAGCCCAGTACTGGGCCCTCTCTCCAGAAATGGGCCCTGAACCTGGTCAACAGGGTCCAAACTCCAAGGACCAGGGAAAATACCAGTCTCAGGTAATCAACCCACAATTTTCCACCCTCTCCACTGTGAGAGACCTACAGGAGTCTTGAACAACCTGTGGCAGGGAAGGTCCCAGGAAAAGGCCCCCGGCCCAGTGGCGATCAGCGGCCCCTCTTCCTCCCTTGGGCTCTTTGATAGACACCCGGTCCCCAGGCCCACAGCCCTTCCATCCACATCCATCTGTGACTGTCTCCAACATCTGTCTTCCCAAACCGCCACCAGTCGTGCTGAGCCTCATCCAACCGTGCTGAGCCGCGACCGACCACACTGAGCTTTCCTGACCCGCACTGACCCGCTCCAAGCTGTACCGAGCCACAAACCGCACCAAACCGCTCCGAGCCTCACGGAGCCATGACAGGCCGTGCCAAGCCTCACCGAACCTCTCCGAGCTACGACCAACCATGCTGAACGACACTGAGTCACGACCAGCCATGCTGAACTTTGCTGAGCCACGGCCGACCACATTGACCCTCGCCCGACGGCTCTGAGCCAGACTCTGGCCCAGGTGCCCGGTAAGGAACTGGCTCCACGGTGCGGAGCTTCAGCTGAAGGCTGGGCCAAGGAGGGACTCGGCCGGCAACCCATGGTTTTCCTGTGTGCTCTTCCTCCCTCCCTCTCTCCCGCCACCCCCCAAACACAGCCCAAACAGCTCTGCCATGGCAACAGCCGGCCTCCCCTTCCCCTGAACATAGATCTTCTGGCCAGGACACTGAGGATGGAAGGGCCCCAGGAGCCTAGGGCCTGTCTCTTACCCTCCAGGAGTTTACCGTCTGAAGGTCTCGGAGAAGAACAGGATTAGATAGATTCAAAAGGAACCAAGCAGCAGAGTAACAGATCTCTCTGTGACCTAAATCCCAAGCAGGGGGAGAGGCAGGAGGGAGGGCTGAGAAGCGGGCAAACTGACCGGGGGCCTGGACGGCGGCCCCGCCCCCTCCCCTCCACTTTCCGCAGTGCCAGGACCCCAAGTCACCTCACCGCTACACTCAAATGAACCCGGCAAGGAGCCATTTGCGAGCAGTGGTGGGAGAGTGGGGGGGAGCCAGGGGCTCATAGGAGGCCTCAGCTTAGCGTCCCTTTTTCAGCTGAGGCCACGGCGGGGTCATCCACGGGTCAAAGACAACACCGGTGAGTCCTCCTCCCTGCAGGGCTTCATTTGGTGATGACCAGAACAGAGAGACCATAGAGAGAGAGACCAGAGAGAGAGAGAGAAGAGACTTGTCAGTCCAGGCTACCTCAACTGGCGGGCGAGGGGCAGGGGTGACCAGGCTTCCAGGCCCTCCCCAGATCAGCTTGTTCCCTCCCTCCCCCACACTGGGCCAGGGCCCTGGCGCTCTCGCATTCCTCACTTCTCCAAAGCCAACATTCTTCATACTCTGGGCAGTGTGCTCCTACTGCTCCTAACACTCCTAACAACAATCCCGGCTGCTCACAGCTGGGTCTCCTGCCATGGAACTCCCTCCCATCTTCCTCTGACTGGGGGCAGAGCATGGGACTAAAGTGGCGATAGACACATTCCCTTCCCACAATGAGCTGACAGTCTAGAGGTGTGGAGTGTAGACATAAAAAAGCAAGCTGCCTGCCCTCAAGGAACTCACCAGCTCACAGGGAGACAAACACAAAATTATGTACTAAAAGTGGGAGCTGGGGGAAGGACCAGACATTCAGACAGCCTATGGCCATGGAACTAACATGCGCTGGGCACCCACGGGGGAAAACACCATGTACTGAGCACTGAAGGGGGAATAGCACAGACAAAGCACAGAATATCATGGTTTAACACATACTGAGTGTCAACATGGGGAATAGCACATACTGAGTGTCAAGGGGGGAATAGCACATGTTGAGCCCCAAAAGGGGGAATGGCGCATACTGAGTGCTGACACGAGAAATAGTATGTGCTGAGCGCTGATGGGGAGGGGGCTGCGTGGGCTGAGCGCCGGTGGTGGGCCCAGCACAGTCTGAGCACCGACAGGGTGCAGCATGCTGAACCAATAATAATGTTGGTATTTGTTAAGCGCTTACTATGTGCCGAGCACTGTTCTAAGCACTGGGGTAGACATTGGGGAATCAGGTTGTCCCACGTGGGGCTCACAGTCTTAATCCCCATTTTCCAGATGAGGGAATTGAGGCACAGAGAAGTGAAGTGACTTGCCCACAGTCACACAGCCGACAAGTGGCAGAGCTGGGATTCGAACTCATGAGCCCTGACTCCAAAGCCCGAGCTCTTTCCACTGAGCCACGCTGCTTCTCCAAGAGAACCAAGAGAGTGGGAAGTCTAAAACCCAGACGTGGCATGATCCTTACCCACGGGGAGGGTCCATTCTAACAGGGTGGGAAGGAGAGCAGATGACTAAATGCCTGACTAAAAAGTTGAGGGCATGGAGTGCTACTTATGCAGGTGCTTCTGTCTGCATAAGGGTTAAGGGTGGATTTACTTAGAGCTGTACATACACATCAACTCAAAGTCATTATATATAAGTAACAAGGGTGGTTATGTATGCATAAAGGCTAAGGGTGTTTACCTATGCCCAGAGTTAAAGGTTATGTATGCAGAAAAGTTAAAGGTCTCTGTTGGGATGACAGTGGAGGGGGAGGGTTGGAAGGAGGTGGGGGCAGAGGGGGACTAGTTCAGGGAAAATATCCATCCGTCCATCCATCGGTGACATTTATTGCACACCTACGGAGTGCTAGGTGCCTGGAAAGCCACCATAGCAGCCAGCGGGATAGTACAACAGGATCAAATCACAATATACCATTTCCAGTCCATAAGGAGCTCACATTCCTCCCATCAGGGAGAGGGACCAAAATTACTTCCAGAGAGTGAATGCTGGAAGAGGAACAAGGATAAAGCAGGAAGTAGAACTTGGGATAAAGTGGATGAGAAAATACCTGAATGTAAACACAAATCGATAAATCACTAAAAATGCACAACTGTGTACACGAGTGCCTTGACAATCAGATAATTCAAATAAAAATGTAAATAATACTACTACTAATAATAATGATGCCATTTATTAAGTGCTTACTATGTGCCAAGCAATGTTCTAAGCGCTGGGGTAGATACAAGGTGATCAGGTGGTCCCACGTGGGACTCACAGTCTTAATCCCCATTTTACAGATGAGCTAACTGAGGGCCAGAAGTGAAATGACTTACCCAAAGACACACACAGCTGAGAAGTGGCAGAGCCAGGATTAGAATCCACAACCTCTGACTCCCAAACCCGTGCTCTTTCTATTAAGCCATGCTGCTTCTCTAAGGGCTTAGGACAGTGCTCTGCACATAGTAAGCACTCAATAAATACCACCAATTGATGGTTTGAGGAGGGAGTTTCAGGCTGGGGGAACTGGGTAAGCAAGGGGGAGGCGGGGAGGCAGAAGTGACGAGAGCGAGGGCGGCTAGCGGCGGCTAGCTGCAAGCAGAGCGAGCAGCAGGTGAGGATAGCGGAAGGGGGAGGGTGCCATGCGCAGTCTGGGCACCAGCGGGCAGTGGGCAGTACAGCTTCTGCCTGAGGCTTTGGAGGAAAGATCAATCAATTGTCCTTATTGAGCGCTACATACAGAGCACTGTACTAAGCACTTGGGAAAAGTCCAAGATAACACTATCACAGACACATTCCCCATTCACAATGAGCTTTGATTAGAGAAGTAGCGTGGCCTGTTGGATAGAGCACAGCCTGCGAGTCAGAAGGACCTCCGCTCTAACGCTCTGATCCCTGCTCCGCTACTTGTCTGCTCTCTGACCTTGGGTCACTTAACCTCTCTGTGCCTCAGTTACCTCATCTGTAAAATGGGGATTCAGACTGTGAGCCCCATGTGGGACAGGGATTAGGTCTGACACAATCTGCTTGTATCCATACCAGCGCTTAGCACAGTGCCTGGCACATGGTAAGTGCTTAATAAATACTATAGTTATTATTATCTTGTATCCACCCCAGGGCTAAGAACAGTGCCTGGAACATAGTAAGTGCTTAACAAATACCACTATTATTATTGATTGATGGATTGATTGGCCCAGGAGAGCCCAGTAAACAAGCCTGTCAAAGGGCGGGGACTGTCTCTATCTGTTACCGATTTGTACATTCCAAGCGCTTAGTACAGTGCTCTGCACATAGTAAGCGCTCAATAAATACTATTGAATGAATGAATCTTCAAAGCACTCCAAAGCACCATAACCCTTAAGGGGCATTCCCCACAAAGAAGCGTGGAGGGAGGATGGGGTGAGAAGAGGGATGGGGTGGGGTTGGTGAGAGTCAGAACTAAAAAGGAAAAACAGGCCAAGGACACCCATGGCTTCTGCCAAAATGACTGATATAATAATTGCAGTATTCGTTAAGCGCTTACTATGTGCCAAGTACTATTAACCGCCAGGGTAGATAAAGATCATCAGATTGGACACAGTCCCTGTCCCACACTGGGCGCAAAGTCCAAGTAGAAGGGAAAACAGGTATTTAGGACCCATTTTACAGATGAGGCAACTGAGGTGCAGAGAAGTTAAAAGACTTGCCCAAGGTTACACAGCAACCTTGAACAACCTGGAGAAGCAACCTTGGCCTAGTGGGTAGAGCACAGGCCTGGGAGTCAGAGGACCTGATCTGCCCTTTCCCCCATCCAAAATACCACTTCAGTACAATCACTCATCCTACCCCGACTGGATTATTGCAGCCGCATCTTTTCTGATCTCCCAACCTCCTACCTCTCCCCACTTCAGTCCACATTTCTCTCTGCTTCCCGGATTATCTTTCTACAGAAACGTCTGGGCATGTCACCCCTCCTCAAAATTCTCCAGGGGTTGCCTATCCACCTCCGTAGCACGCAAAAACCCCTCGCTCTTGGCTTCAAAGCTGTCCATCCCCTTGCCTCCTCCTACCTTACCTCCCTTCTGTCCTTCTCCAGCCCAGCCCGCACACTCCACTCCTCTGGTGCCGCTAACCTTCTCACTGGGGCTCAGTCTCGCCCGTCCCGTCATCGACGCCTGGCCCCTGTCCTTCCTCTGGCCTGGAATGTCCTCCCTCCTCAGGTCTGCCGAACAATCACACTCCCCCCTTCAAAGCCCTACTGAAGGCTCACCTCCTCCAAGAAGCCTTCCCAGAAAAAGCCCCCATTTTCCTCAGCTCCCCCTCCTCTCCCCATCGCTCCGACTCGCTCCCTATGCTCTACCCCCCTCTCTCTGCCCTACAGCACTTGTGTATATATGTACATATCTAAAATTCTATTTATTTTTATTAATGCCTGTTAACTTGTTTTGATGTATATATCTATAATTCTACTTATTTATATTGATACTTTTGATACCTGTTTACTTGTTTTGATGTCTGTCTCCCCACTTCTAGACTGTAAGCCCATTGTGGGCAGGGATCGTCAATCTTTATTGCTGAATTGTACTTGACACATAGGAAGCGCGTAACAAATACCATTAAAAAAAAAACCAACAGGCAAGTGGTAAAGCTGAGATTAGAACCCAGGTTCTCTGACTCCCAGGCCCAGATTCTTTCCGCTAGGCCTCACTGCTTCCTGCTGAGACCAACACAAAGCAAGATATCAAGATCTCTCTCTCTGTCACTGTCCCTCTCCCTCTTTCTCTCCAGAGTGAGATACACTGAACTAAACCGATGTGGCTGTCAGCTGTTTGGGCGGATCTGTCCAGAACTCCCTGGGGACGCCTCTGGAGGCCGGTCAGTTCTGACCACATTCATCTGGTCCGGGAAAGGAACTTGGACCTGGACCGGCCATTTCTTCTGGCCTTTCCTGAAGCTGGACCCCTGAGAGGTTTCGACCCCTCCCCTCGCCCCCGCTCCCGAGGGCAGACCCATCAATGGGCTCCAAAGCCCATCCCCGACACAGTGGGAAGGTGGGCTTGGCTCCTGGACCGGACATCCGGGAACGGGACGTGTCTTCACCATCCCACCGCGCATGGCGACAACCGCCTCCATCCCTGACTTCCCAGCACGGCCAGCAGAACCCTGACTTCCCGCCGGCAGCACCGCAAACTGCCCCTTTCATCTAAAACCCTCTCGACACACCCCAAAACCGCAGGGCTAGTCCCAGGTCTGGAAATCGATCGGGGACAAAACAACACCAGGTGCCGGCGTGGGGAGGTAGGACCGGCCAAATGTGACAGAGAAGGACCTGGCCACAGGGGCGGGGCCCGCTGGCCTCCTGCTGCCAACCACACCACCATACACTCCCCTAATTTCTGGTGGAGGGTCTCTGTACACCCCCTGTGATTCGCAGATTGCTGGCGGAGGGGGGTCTCGGCACATGACCCAAGACCCCTGGATTTCTGGTACAGGAGAGTCTCTACTCCTGCCCCCTGACACACTCAGATTTCTGGTGGAGGAAGGTTTCCACACACCCTCTGAAGCCCCCGGATTTCTGGGGGAAAAGGATGTCCGCACACCCCCGAAACCCTTGGATTTCTGGGGGAAAGAGGTCTCCACACACCCCTGTTACCTCTAGACTGTGAGCCCTTTGTGGGTAGAGATTGTCTCTCTTTATTGCTGTATTGTGCTTCCCTAGAGCTTAGTACAGTACTCGGCACACAGTAAGCGCTCAATAAATGCAACTGAATGAATGAATGACCCTCAGATTTCTGGTGGAATAGTTGTGACACTTGTAATTCACCACAAGAAGCCACAGGCTAGTGCCCTATTTTCCAGTGTGCCTGTTAGAGCTGTGCAATTGGTGACCTGATTCTGATGCGGGGCCTGAAAATGTATCACAAAGGGATTTTTTTAAATGTATCCGTTAAGCGTCTTCTACGTTTTCAGCACTGTTCTAAGTTCTAGGGTACACAGGTTAATCAGGTCAGACACAGTCCCTGTCCCAGATGGGGCTCACAGTCTAAGTAGGAGGGGGAGCGTGGTTTAGTGGAAAGAACACGGGCTTGGGAGTCAGAGGTCATGGGTTCTAATCCCGGCTCCACCACTTGTCAGCTGTGTGACTTTAGGCAAATCGCTTCATTTCGCTGTGCCTCAGTTCCCTCATCTGTAAAATGGGGATGAAGACTGTGAGCCCCATGAGGGACAAGCTGATGACCTTGTATCTACCCCAGGGCTTAGAGCAGTGCTTGACACATAGTAAACGCTTAACTACCATCATCATCATTATTATTATTATTTGAGAAAAACAAGGCACAGAGAAGTTAAGTGACTTGACCAAAGTCACAAAGCCAAGTGGCGGAGCTGGGATTAGAACCTAGGTCCTGACTCCCAGTCCTGGGTTTTTTCCATAAGCCCGATGTGCTCCTTTCCTAATTGGGCCTTCGGGATTGGGAGTTCTTAAGAAATCACAGCCACAGCAGACTTTAGCCTTTTGCTCAGAGGAGCAGCATTTTACTACCAGGGATTTCTGCGCTGCCACAGTGGCCTCCTGCTCCCCCATTTTGACTCCATGAGTTCTCAAATTTACACCCGGGAGCAAGTACAAGGCCCGGGCCGGGGTAAGTGCTTAATCAATGCTAGGGCAGAATAATATTGTGGCCGATAATAATAATAAAGATGACAACAGCTATTATAATAATAAACATCAGCAGCAACAGGCCTTCAAAACCTAATTTCCTTAGGATCCGCCCACAATGCCGACATTCAGTCAGTAGTATTTTTTGAGTGCTTACTATGTGCAGAGCACTGTACTAAGCGCTTGGAATGTACAAGACGGCAACAGAATGTAAGGGAAGGTTCCATTCGTTAAGTTTTAATGACCGTTTTCCAGGCTTTTTAGAAGCCCAGAATGCCGGGCCACAGGGACCACTCGCTATTCCGGCCAGAAGGTAGGGAGCACCTAGGCAGCCCTCGCCGGCACGCTCATGCCCCCTCCAGAGAAGCAGGGTGGCTCAGTGAAAGGAGCCCGGGCTTGGGAGTCATAGGTCATGGGTTCGAATCCCGTCTCTGCCACTTGTCGGCTGTGTGACTGTGGGCAAGTCACTTCACTTCTCTGTGCCTCAGTGACCTCATCTGTCAAATGGGGTTTAATAATAATAATAATGTTGGTATTTGTTAAGCGCTTACTAGGTGCAGAGCACTGTTCTAAGCGCTGGGGGAGATACAGGGTCATCAGGTTGTCCCACGTGAGGCTCACTGTCTTCATCCCCATTTTACAGATGGGGGAACTGGGATTAAGTGTGAACCTCCCGCGGGACGACCTGATGACCCTCGATCTCCCCCAGCGCTTAGAAGAGTGCTCTGCACCTAGTAAGTGCTTAACAAATACCAAGGTCTTTAGAGAAGCAGCGTGGCTCAGTGGAAAGAGCATGGGCTTTGGAGTCAGAGGTCATGAGTGACCATGAGTGGTCATGAGGTCATGTCAGCTGTGTGACGGTGGGCAAGTCACTTCACTTCTCTGTGCCTGTTACCTCATCTGTAAAATGGGGATTAAGACTGTGAGCCCCACATGGGACAACCTGATTCCCCTGTCTACCCCAGCGCTTAGAAGACTGCCCTGCACCTAGTAAGCGCTTAACAAATCCCAAGGCTTTTATTTTATTCTTCCCAGGGGGCAGGGCTGCGCGCGCCGCGCCGCCGAGTCATCGTCAGGGCCCCTTCCGCCGGGCGCGAGGCCCCGCCCACCCCTCCCCCCCCCGTCCGGGTCACATGACGACCCGAGAAAACTGGGTGAAAGGTGAGCCGCCGGCGGCGCGCGCACGCCGTTTCTATACTGGAGGCTACGGATCCTGTTTCGCTGCCTCATTACTAACTGAAGGAAACGGCACTGGCTTCCTGGCGAGCCGGGGGAGGGGAGAGGGTTTGCGTGCGCCCACCCACTCCCACCCATCACACATACCACCCTCTCTTTCTCTCTAGGGGAAAAAAATGTGCCTTCATCCACACACACTGGGGGGGAAATGTGTGTGAGCGCGCGCACACACGCCTACAGGAAAAATGGGTGTGCGCGCCCACAGCCCCGGTCAACGAGGGCGAGGCAAACTGAAAATAAAAGTGCGCTTTTCTTAAGGAAAAACGTCGGCCAGGTCTCGCCAGGCCCCAAGCGCCGTCCTCCTGGACGGCGGAAAAGCGGAGGCCCCGCGGGGGTCCTTCCACCTCCTCCTCCCCCTCCCCGGGCTGCGGCGGGAGACCCTGCTGCTGCTGTTCTAGTAATGATACTACTTGTCATTGTCTGCCACTTGTCTGCTGGGTGACATTGGCCAAGTCACTTCAATTCTCTGAGCCTCAGTGACCTCATCTGCAAAATGGGGATTAAGACTGTGAGCCCTACGCGTTGCAGGGACTGTGTCCAACCCGATTTTCTTGTAGCCACCCCCGGGGCTTAGTACAGTATCTGGCGCACATAGTGAGCGCTTTAATACCACAATTATTAAGATCTTACCGTCTGCCGCTGTGAATTCTCTCCCAGGATTTTAGTGCATTCATTCATTCATATTTATTGAGCGCTTACTCTGTGCAGAGCACTGTACTAAACGCTTGGAATGGACAATTCGGCAACAGAGAGAGAGACAATCCCTGCCCCAACAACGGGCTCACAGCGGGCTCTAAACGGGGGAGAGAGACAACAAACCAAGTAGTACTGTGCTCTGCACACACAGAACGCGCTTCAAAAATACTTTTACCGAGCACTGTACGAAGCGCTGGGAAACATCCACAGGTTTGCATTAGAACCGGTCCTTTGACCCTCAACAGGGGGGCGGGGCCACAACCTAAGAATGAGGAATCGAAGGGGGGATAGGGGTCTAAGCCCTTGGACAAGGCATCGTTTGCCGGGCTGCCGATTCCTCATCTGTAAGTGGGGATGAAATATCTGTTCTCTCCCTTGGACTGTGAGCACCAGTGTTCGACCCATAGTACAAACCCCACTAGTTCTGTATCTAGCCCAGAGCTTTGTCTACAGTAAGCGCCGAGTCTCTGCCATCATTACTGTCAGACACTCCAAAGAGCTGGGCAGCTACTCCTCCTTCGGCCTAGGGGCCCCCGGGGGTCTGAGCTTCACCTCCCCTCAGCTAAGCCCCCTTCCGCTCCCTCTTCCCCTCCCCTCAGCACTGTGCTCATTTGCATATATTTTAGTTAACCTATTTATTTTGTTAATGAGGTGTACATCCCCTTGATTCTCTTTATCGTGATTATGTTGTCTTGTTTTTGTCCGTCTGTCTCCCCCGATTATACTGTAAGACCGTCATTGGTCAGGGATGGTGTCTATCTGTTGCTGAATTGTGTATTCCAAGCGCTGGGTACAGTGCTCTTCATATAGTAAGCGCTCAATAAATACTATTAATGAATGAATGAAAAAAGGGACTGGAGCCAAGGTTTCTCTCTTGCCCAGTTCTGGAGGGGGAGTGGGGTCCTCCTCCCACACCCTAAACGGAAGAAGGGGGAATGAGGGGAGTAGCAGTGACTGTATTTATTAAGCGCCTACCAAGTACCATGCATTGAACTAGGGTATGGGAGAGCACGTAGCGCGTTCTACACAGAGTAAGGACTCGCTTGATAAACATCACTGACGGAGTGAGAAACAATGAAAGGCTCCCTGACCTCAAGGAGCTTATACTTGGAAGGCAAAATGGACTAAATGCACTTTTCATTGCGTGGAAACGACCAAAACATGGACAAGGGAAATCAGAAGGAAGGCAAGTCCCAAAACCTAAGAGAATTGCCAGGAAATAATGAAGCCAAGAAGGAACTGGGAATTGGATTCTGACACCCTGAGAACTTGCCAAATGGCCACTACTCTGACAAGGAGTCTGACAAGCACGGATGGGGCAAGATAAGGCCGGCCCTTTTGCTGCGGAACAGCCCGGGGGGGAAAGCTTCAGAAAGGGACACCCTACTCCGTGCCGGCCAAGAGGGAAAAAGCCTCACGGTTCAGCCACATGAATGCAGCCGGCTATGTTCAAGGAAACGCAAACTCTCGTAGATCTGGAATGACCAGAAATAAGACTCCCGTAGGAAAAAAAACAAATGGGGCAACGACGTACCACTTTCCAAAGGCTGGATGGGGAGGGAGCACTTTTCCTCTCGGCCCGGCGAATGTTCTGATGATGAATGTTTCGGGACAGAGGCGCCTTCCCTTTTCACGGCTACCCACGGTGCTTTGGAGAGAGGAGTCACGCACCTCTAGGTTTTCCGGGCACAAACCAGGAGCCCGATTGCCAAAGGCGGGCCTGGAACTCGAGATGGTAAGCTCAAATTTACCCTGAGCTTTGCTTCCATGAACATTACTTGGACTTCGAACCAATCTCGATAGTTAAAAATTAAGATGATTTGGTGGATTCCTTTGGTCAGCTTTACCACAGGATGGACCCGTGTAATGATTTACATTGCTCCAGTCCCACCCCGCTGCCAAGACAGGGGAACCCGGTTCCTCGGCCCCAAACAGTCACCAACGTGGTCAGCTCCGACCTAGCACGCTGATCTTGCCCACCGCCTTTCCGCTCAAACTGCTCTGAAGCTTTCGCAGAGTAGGTCATTCAATAGTATTTATTGAGCGCTTACTATGTGCAGAGCACTGTACTAAGCGCTTGGAATGAACAAGTCGTGCCCCCCGTGCCCCCCATACCCACGTGTTTCCACGCCTTCCTGGCTTCGACTTTTGGAAGTTTGGTGCGCTGTGGCCTCGAGGCCCAGGACGAGCCGGGGGTGTCTGATGGTGTGAGCGGGGCCCTGAGCTGTCCGGAGGGGTTTACCTCGGACCCTCCGCGGCGAGTCTAATGGGAACTTTACTCGGTTTCTCCCTCCCATTAGTCAATGGGATTTATTAAGCACGGGACTAAGCGCTCGGGAGAGTCCACTATAACAATAAAAAGGCACATTCCCTGCCCACAGAGAGCTCGGCAGTCCTATCAACAAGTTGCTGTGGCTGACTCATGGCCTGACCTTGGGCAGATCACCTCAACTTCGTAGGTCAAGTTGGGAAATGTCACCCGCTTTTGCCTTCTGGCAGAAACTGGCTGGCGCGGCGGGGGGATCTGAAGAGCCCCACAGGGCTGCAGGGGGGCTGCAGGGGAGGGGGCTCGGCGACCAGGCCGGGCCGAAGCGGGCTGGGGGGTGGGCGGGGGGAACCGGGCCTGGCGGGGAGGAGGAGGAGGAGGAGGGGCGGCGGCGGCGTCTCCCCGGCCAGACGCGGGCTGGGCTGGGCTACGTAGGCTGTTGGCCGGACGCCCCTCTCCCGGTCGGGTCCGGTCCTGCCCCGCCCCGCCCCGCCGCCCAACTTCGGGCTTAAGCGGCTCCGGCGGGAGACTGAGTCAGCGCCCTCCCGGCCTCCACCCCACGACCTCCGGCCCCGAACCCACCACCTTGACCCGCCCCCTGCCCCCGCTCACACTCTGTGTGCCACGCTCGCTCCACGCTCGCTCGGACTCTGTCGCTCTCACTCTGGATGGCAGAGTGGCTGACGCTCAGGGTGATAGCGGCAGTCAAGCAGGCAGGCAGGCAGGCAGTCAATCCCGCGCTTTCCGCCCCTTTACCTGAGGACTGGCGGGGGGCGGCGGGCGGAGCGCCGCGTCTGAGCAGCCCGGCGGGAGGTGGAGAGGCCAGCAGGGAGGGAGGCAGGGAGGGAGGCAGGGAGGGAGGAGGGCGGGGGCGGGCCGCCCGGAGAAGCCGGCTGCCACCTGATTGGCTGAGACGCAGCAGTGACGTCTGCAGGGGGCGGGGCGGGGCCGGCCTTGGGAAGGGGCGGGGCCTGGATGGGCGGGGTGGGGGCGGGGCCTGTGCGGGGGCGGGGCTCCTCCGCCTTTCATTCATTCATCCATTCAATCGTACGTAATAGTAACGATGTTGGTATTTGTTAAGTGCTTACTATGTGCGGAGCACTCTTCTTAGTGCTGGGGTAGATAGAGATTAATCAGGTTGTCCCACATGGGGCTCACAGTCTTCATCTTTATTTTACAGATGAGGTCACTGAGGCACAGAGAAGTTAAGTGACTTGCCCAAAGTAATAATAATAATAATGTTGGTATTTGTTAAGCGCTTACTATGTGCGGAGCACTGTTCTAAGGGCTGGGGTAGATACAGGGTAATCAGGTTGTCCCACATGGGGCTCACAGTCTTCATCTTTATTTTACAGATGAGGTCACTGAGGCACAGAGAAGTTAAGTGACTTGCCCAAAGTAATAATAATAATAATGTTGGTATTTGTTAAGCGCTTACTATGTACGGAGCACTGTTCTAAGGGCTGGGGTAGATACAGGGTAATCAGGTTCTCCCACATGAGGCTCACAGTCTTCATCCCTATTTTACAGGGGAGGTAACAGAGGCACAGAGAAGTTAAGTGACTTGCCCAAAGTCACATAACTGACAAGTGGCAGAGCCGGGATTCGAACCCACTACCTCTGACTCCCCAGCCCGTGCTCTTTCCACTGAGCCACGCCGAATTGAGCGCTTACTATGTGTGGAGCATGGGACTAAGCGCTTGGAATCTACAATTCGGCAACAGATAGAGACCTCCCCCGCCCAACAACGGGCTCACAGTCTAAACGGGGAGACGGACAACAAAACAAATAGTCAGGCATCGATACCATCAAGCTAAATAGAATCATAGATATATACACATCATTAATAGAGTAATAATATATACACATATGCACAAGTGCTATGGGGAGGGGAAGGGGGAAGAAGAGAAGGAGGGAGTAGGGGGAACGTGGAGGGGAGAAGGGGGGAGGGAAAGGGAGGGCTCAGTCTGGGAAGGCCTCCTGGAGGAGGTGAGCTCTCAATAGGGCTTTGAAGAGGGGAAGAGAATTAGTGTTGAAGAGGTGAGGAGGGAGGGTATTCCAGGTCCGTGGTAGGACGTGGGCCACGGGTCGACGGCGGGACAGGAGAGAACGAGGGACCGTGAGGAGGTGAGCGGTGGCAGAAGAGTGGAGTGTGCGGGCTGGGCTGGAGAAGGAGAGAAGGGAGGTGAGGTAGGAGGGGACAAGGGGATGGACATCTTTGAAATCAAGAGTGAAGAGTTTTTCTTCTCGCCCTCCTCCTCCTCACCAGTTTGGCGGGCTCCAGGGCTCCTCCGGCCGGTCCCGTCTGGTCTGGCCCCACCCCACGCGGGTCTCAAGACGGGGAGGGAGGGAGGGAACAGGAAGGGAAGAGGAGGAAGGGGAGGGGAGGGGATCCAAACACATAATCCTTTCCCGCCTTGATTACTAGGACCGCTCATCTGTGAAATGGGGATTGAGACTGTGAGCCCCACATGGGACAGGGACTGCGTCCAACCCGATTTGCTTGCATCCATCTCAGTGCTTAGTACAGCGGCTGGCACACGGTATGCATTTAACCAATACCACAATTATAATTACTACTATTACTACCAAATCAACCTCCTCGCTGACCTCCCTGTCTCCTATCTCTCCCCTCACCAGTCCATACTTCGCTCTGCTGTCCGGATCTTTTTTCTCCCCAGAAGTGCAGTACATGTTTCTGTCATCCTCAAGAACCTCCAGTTGTTGTCCATCTACCTCCACATCAAACAGAAGGTCCTTAACCTTAGGTTCCAAGCACTCAGTCACCTTGCCCCCTCCCACCTCACTCCATTACTCTTAGGCCATCTCAATTGCAACTGCAGCCCATGTCACTCCTGTAAGGTCAACCTACTCCCTTTTCCTCCATCTCGCCTATCGGGTCGCCCACTTCTCATCCTCACTCCCTCCCTGCCCTCTCTCTCAGATAATCAAGATCCCCACCTCCAAAGACTTACTAAAATCCCATCTCCTTCAACCGTCCTGCCCCAACTATGCCCTCTTTTCCCCCACTCTCTGTCCCTTCTGCCTCATCCTTGCACTTGGATCTGTACCAAGAGGAGCAGCATGGCCTAGTTGCAAGAGCACGGGCTTGGGAGTCAGAGCTAGTGGGTTCTAATCCCGGCTCTGCCACTTGTCTGCTGTGTGACCTTGGGCAAGTCACTTCACTTCTCTGGGCCTCAGTTACCTAATCTGTAAAATGGGGATGGAGACTGTGAGCCCCACATGGGACAATCTGATTACCTTGTATTTACCCCAGTCCTTAGAACGGTGCCTGGCACATAGTAAGCACTTAACAAATATCATAATTATTATTATTACCCTTTAGAAACTTGACTTTAACCCTACCTCAGCCCCACTACACTTATGTCCATAGCCATTATTTATTTTAATGCCCGTCTCCCTGTCCAAACTGTAAACTTCTGGTGCACAGCATGGTGTAGTGGATAGAGCACAGGCCTGGGAGTGAGAAGGACTTGGTTCTAATCCCAGCTCTGCCACTGGTCTGCTGTGTGACCTTGGGCAAGTCACTTCACTTCTCTGGGCCTCAATTACCTCATCTGTCAAATGGGGATTAGAACTGTGAACCCCATGTGGGACAGGGACTGTGTCCAACCCAATTTGCTGGTATCCACCCCAGTGCTTAGTACAGTGCCTGGCACACAGTAAGTACTTAAATACCATAATTATTATTATTATGTCTACCAACTTTGTTATATTGTACTCTCCCAAGAGCTTAATATGGAGCTCTGCACAGAGAAAGCACTCAATAAATGCTATTAATTGGTTGATTGAAAGGAGGGAGGGAGGAGGAAAAGGGAAGGCATGGAAAGGGGGAGGGGAGGAGTCTAAGGCTCCCTCATCCCCATGCAGTTCCAACACCTCAGCAAGGAATCAGTAGAATCAGTGCACAGTATCGATCAACCATATTTATTGAGAACTTACTGTGTAAAGGACATAGTAACAAGCACTTGGGAGAGTACAATGTAACCTGTTCCCTGCCCACAATGAGAGTACAGTCTAGAGGGGAAGACAGACACTAATATAAATCAATAAATTACGGATATGGACATCAGTGCTGTGGGGCTGAGGGGTGTGTGTGAATACAGGGTGCAAATCCTAGTCCAAGAGCAACAAAGAAGGGCGTTAGAAAAGAGGAAATGACCACGTAGTTGGGGAAAGCCTCTTGGAGGAGATGTGCTTTTATTAGGGTTTTGAAGGTGGGGAGGGTAATCGTCTGTTGGAAAAGAAGAGGGAGGGCCTTCTGGGTAATGGTAACGAACACCCACTACCTGCTCTCCTGCCCATCCCTCTCCCTGTCACCAGCTTTCCTAGATGCTGTTCTGAGACCTCTTCCCTACCTCTGCCTCCACTACCTCCAGCCCAAGGCGTTCAAGACAGGCTCTCTCTGCCAGCTCTTGCCCCACAGAACTGTGCCTTGCCATCTTCTCTAGATCTGCCTCTCCCTCAAATCTGCCAACCAAGACCCTCCCCATCTTCAAAAACCTCCTGAACCCCTCCTTCTCCAGGAGACCTTCCCCGATTAATTCTCAACACCCCAAGTTGTGCCACTCAACAGCCACTGTTAGCATCTCTGCATTTACCCCCATCCCCAGCACTTACTGTGAGCCCATTACTGGGCAGGAATTTTCTCTATCTGTTGCCGAAATGTACATTCTAAGCGCTTAGTACAGTGCTCTGCACGCAGTAAGCGCTCGATAAATACGACTGACTGAATTTACATTCAGTGATTTTATTCATTACCCTATTTATTTTGTTAATGAGATGTACATCACCTTGATTCTATTTATTGCTACTGTTTTAATGAGATGTTCATCCCCTTGACTCTATTTATTGCTATTGTTTTTGTCTGTCTCCCCCGATTAGACTATAAGCCCATCAATGGGCAGGGACTGTATCTGTTGCCGATTTGTACATTCCAAGCACTTAGTACAGTGCTCTGCACATAGTAAGCGCTCAATAAATACTATTGAATGAATTAATTTTATTCACTCTGACATTCATACTACCTGTTCTCTCAGTGCTCTTCCTCCTACTCCCCCTCGTTGTTAATAACACGTGTCTCTTCATCGGACTGTAAGCTCCTCGAAGGCAGGGACCTTGCTTGTGTCTTGCTGTGATGTGCCTTCCCAAGTGTTTAGTCCAGGGCCTAGGACTCAGGCCAATAAATCCCACTGATCAACTATGTGGCCTGGGCTGGAAAAGTCTGAAATGCTGTCGGTCTGTCTGGCCATCAGTTGCTCTGTCCGTCTGTCGACCTGTCTGCCTGTCCATCTGTCAGTCACTTGGTCCGTCCGTTCGTCGATGGGTATGTCGGGCAGTCTGTCAGTGTGTGTGTGTATGTGCCTGTCATAGAGACATGCTGGCATCAAGGCTCCCAGAGCTGCGTGGCTTCCAAAGAAAGTCTCCAGGCCCGCAGCAGGGCACCATCTCACAGATGTTGGCCGGGGTCCAGGCCGACCGGCTCTGATCATGGCATTTTTTCTACCAGAGATTTTGCTCCAAAACTCCACTTTGCTCATAATAGTTCCCTTCTAGCCGTCTTGGGCTTCCCATCTCTGCCGCTCCCGGCCCTTCCCCCACCCCCACCCCAGCCGCTCCGGCCCCTGCCACTCCCTCCCCTGCCATCCATCCCGTTCCTTCCTGGCAGCCCCACCATCTGACTGCCAGGGGAGGAGAAGGGAAGGAAAGAGCCTCCCCTTGTTCTCCCGTGATCCCTTGCTCTTCCCAACAGTGCTGTTTGGAGGCACACCTACTCCCAGATTGCCCCTCCACGGCTCCATCCCCTAAGGGCAGCCCAGCATTCCCAAAACTCTACTTCATCTGGTCCCATCCCTCCAGATGCACCTCTTGATCCCATAATTTCTGATGAGGATGACACTGTGGCGATTTCCCTAGGCAGCCCACCATGTGCCGGCAGACTCGAAGTCCAGTCCGTACATCCAACCAGCCACCCGTCATTAGTCAATCCATGGGATTCACTCATTCATCCATTCATATTTATTGAGCACCTACTGTGTGCAGAGCACTGTACTAAAGTGCTTGGAAAATACCACTTGGCAACAGAGACAATCCCTACCCAACAATAGGCTCACAGTTTAGAAGGGGAGACAAACAAAAAAACAAAACAAGTAGACAGGCATTAATAGCATAAAAATAAATAGAATTGTAGATATATACACATCATTAATAAAATAAATAGAATAATAAATATGTAGAAATATATACATTCTGTGGGGTGGGGAAGGGGGTACAGCAAAGGGAGGGAGTAGGGGTGATGGGGAGGGAAGGAGGAGCAGAGGGAAAGGGGGGCTCAGTCTGGGAAGGCTTCATGGAGGAGGTGAGCTCACAGTAGGGCCTTGAAGGAGGAAGAGAGCTAGTTTGGTGGATGTGAGGGGGGAGGGCATTCCAGGCCAGAGGTTGGATGTGGGCCAGGGGTCGATGGTAGAACAGGCGAGAACGAGGCAGAGTGAAGAGGTTAGCAGTGGCAGAGGAGCAGAGTGTGCGGGCCAGGCTGTAAGAGGTGAGAAGGAAGGTGAGGTAGGAGGGGCAAGGGGATGGACAGCTTTGAACCCAACAGTGAGGAGTTTTTGCTTCATGCAAAGGTTGATAGGCCACCACTGGAGATTTTTGAGGAGTGGGGTGACATGCCCAGAGGGTTTCCGTAGAAAGAGAATCCAGGCAGCGGAGTGAAGTATAGACTGAAGCGGGGAGAGGCAGGAGGTTGGGAGATCACTCTAGGCTTCAAGGCTCTACATCACCTTGCCCCTTCCTACCTCTCCTCCCTTCTCTCTTTCTACTGCCCACCCCGCACGCTCCGCTCCTCCGCCGCCCACCTCCTCACCGTCCCTCGGTCTCGCCTATTTCGGTCACGTCCTCCCGCGGTCCTGGAACGCCCTCCCTCCTTACCTCTGCCAAACTAATTCTCTTCCCCTCTTCAAGACCCTACTTAAAACTCACCTCCTCCAAGAGGCCTTCCCAGACTGAGCTCCCCTTCTCCTTCTACTCCCTCTACCACCCCCCCTTCACCTCTCCGCAGCTTAACCCTCTTTTCCCCCCATTTCCCTCTGCTCCTCCCCCTCTCCCTTCCCATCCCCTCAGCACTGTACTCGTCTGCTCAACTGTATATATTTTCATTACCCTATTTATTTTGTTAATGAATTGTACATCGCCTCGATTCTATTTAGTTGCCATTGTTTTTACGAGATGTTCTTCCCCTCGACTCTATTTATCGCCATCGTTCTCGTCTGTCTCCCCCGATTAGACTGTAAGCCCGTCAAACGGCAGGGACCGTCTCTATCTGTTGCCGACTTGTTCATTCCAAGTGCTTAGTACAGTGCTCTGCACATAGTAAGCGCTCAATAAATACTATTGAAGATCAGAAAGGAGGCTGATGCAGTAATCCAGTCGGGCTATGACGGGAGATTGTACCAACAAGGTAGCGGTTTGGATGGAGTGGAAAGGGCAGATCTTGGTGCTGTTGTGAAGGTGAGACAAGCAGGTTTTGGTGATGGGCTGGATGTGTGGGGTGAATGAGAAAGCAGAGTCAAGGATGACACCAAAGTTGAGGGTTTGTGAGGCAGGAAGAATGGTAGTGTCATCCACAGTGATGGGAAAGTCAGGGAGAGGACACGGTTTGGGAGGGAAGATAAGGAGCTCAGTCTTGGACAAGTTGAGTTTTAGGTGGCGGGCAAACATCCAAGTGGAGACATCCTGAAGGCCGGAGATGCAAGCCTGGAGGGAGGGAGAGAGAACAAGGGAGGAGATGTAGATTTGAGTGTCATCTATGTAGAGATGATAGTTGAAGCCATGGGAGCAAATGAGTTCACCAAGGGAATGAGTATAGGTGGAGAACAGAAGGGGGCCAAGAATTGACCCTTGAGGAGCCCCTACAATTAGGGGATGGGAGAAGGAGGAGGAGCTCGCAAAGGAGACCTAGAATGAACTGCCAGAGAGATAAGGGAACCAGGAGAGGATGGAGTATGTGAAGCCTAAGTCAGATAACATGATGAGGAGAAGGGGATGGTCGGCAGTGTTAAAGGCAGCTGAGAGGTCAAGGAGGATTAGGATAGAGTAGGATTGATTTAGCGCTTTCAGCTGGGCCTAGTGGAAAGAGCCTGGGCCTGGGAGTCAAAAGAGGGAGGTTCTCAACCTGGCTCTGCCACTTTTCTGCTGTGTGACCTTGGGCAAGTCACTTCCCTTCTCTGTCAATCAATCGTATTAATTGAGCACTTACTCTGTGCAGAGCACTGTACTAAATGCTTGGGAGAGAACAAAACAGACACGTTCCTTGTCCACAACCAACTTACAGTCTAGAGAGGGAAACAGACATTAATATGAATAAGTAACAATCAACTGTGCTTTAGTTCCCTCATCTGCAAAATGGGATTCAATACCTTTGCAGCGTGAGAAGCAGCGTGGCTCAGTGGAAAGAGCACGGGCTTTGGAGTCAGGGCTCATGAGTTCGAATCCCAGCTCTGCCACTTGTCGGCTGTGTGACTGTGGGCAAGTCACTTAACTTCTCTGTGCCTCAGATCCCTCATCTGTAAAATGGGGATTAAGACTGTGAGCCCCACGTGGGACAACCTGATTCCCCTATGTCTACCCCAGCGCTTAGAACAGTGCTCGGCACATAGCACTGTTATGGCTATAGCACTGGCTTAACAAATACCAACATTATTATTATTATTATTACTTTTCTCCCTCTTGCAAAGACTGTGAGCCCCCATATGAGTCCTGATTATCTTGTTTCCACCTCAGTGCTTAGTACAGTGCTTGGCACATCATGAGTCTTTAACCAATACCACAGAGCTCTGTTCTAAATGCTTGATGAGGAGTGGGCAGACCCGATCCCTGCTCTCAAGAAGCTGACAGGCTAGGGGAAGTCTGCAGTGTAGCTTCCAGCCAGGCTCCCAGCCTCACTGTGCCCTTTCCAGATGGGGCCTGGCTCTCTCGGGGATCTGGAAGCCCTGGGCTCAATGCAGTTTCTCTCCCGCCATGATATAATGACTGATGAGTCCACGCAGTGATCCCCTCCACCAGTTCCAATCTCACACCTGCATGGGGAGCCCCACCCCAACAATCCTCAGCCTAAAAATAATATTAATAAAATTTTCATTATTATTATTATGGTACTTAAGTGCTTATCATGTGCCAAGCACTGTTCTAAGCAATGGGGTAGATACAAGGTACTCAGGTTGGACACAGTCCCTGTCCCACATAGGGCTCACAGTCTTAATCCCCATTTTACAGATGAAGTAACTGAGGCCCAAAGAAGTTAAGTGATTTGCCCAAAGTCACTCAGCAGACTTGTGGCAGAGCTGGAATACAATCCATGACCTTCTGACTATCCACTCACTGCTTCTCCACTCACTGCTACAGTCCAAGACACCTCCCCCTTGTCCAGATGGCTTCAAAATGAATCGTGGTAGGTGCCAAGAACCGTACTGAGCGTTTGGGTTAGACACCAAATCTGTAATTTTTTTATTTACATTAATGTCTGCCTCCCCCTGTAGACTGTGAGGTCATTGTGAGTAGGCAATTTGTTTCTTGTTGTACTCTCCCAAGCGCTTAGTACAATGCTTTGCACATGGTATGCGCTCAATAAATGCGGCTGAACGAACACCAGAAAATCAGGTCAGACACAGTCCAAGAGCCTTATTAGCCAAGCCTCCGTTTCCTAAGGAAAACTCAACCTAGTGATGGAACTCCTAGGCCGAACGCCCCTTGTGGGCTGGGCTCGGCTCCGCCAATTCATTAACGGCATTTATTGAGTGCTTACTATGTGCCAAGCACTAAACTGCGCTGGGGTAGGCACCCAGTAATCAGGTGGAAACAGTCCCTATCCCACATGGTACTCACAGTCTGAGGGGGATGGAGAACAGGTATTGAATCAGGCTCTCGAAATATCCCGGCTAGACTACTGTGTCAGCCGTCTCTCTGATCTCCCTTCCTCCTCTCTCTCCCCGCTCCAGTCTATTCTTTACTCCGCTGCCCGGCTCATCTTCCTGCAGAAACGCTCTGGGCATGTCAATCCCCTTCTTAAACACCTCCAGTGATTAACCTCCGCACAAACAAACCTCCTATCAACCTCCGCACAAAACAAAAACTTCTCACTCTAGGCTTCAAGGTTCTCCATCCCCTTGCCCCCTCCTACTTCTCCTCCCTTCCCTCTTTCCACTGCCCACCCCACACGCTCCACTCCTCTGCCGCCCACCTCCTCACCGTCCCCCATTCAAGTCTGTCGCGCCGACGACCCCCGGGAACGCCCTCCTTCCTCACCTCTGCCAAACTAATTCTCTTCCCCTCTTCAAAACCCTACTTAAAGCTCACCTCCTCCAAGAGGCCTTCCCAGACTGAGCTCCCCCTCTCCCTCTGCTCCCTCTATCCCCCCCCTTCACCTCTCTGCAGCTAAACCCTCTTCTCCCCCCTTTCCCTCTGCTCCTCCCCTTCTCCCGTCCCATCCCCTCAGCACTGTACTCGTCCACTCAACTGTATATATCTTCATTACCCTATTTATTTTGTTAATGAGATGTATATCACCTTGATTCTACTTATTTGCTATTGTTGTAATGAGATTTTCTTCCCCTTGATTCTATTTATTGCCATTGTTCTTGTCTGTCTCCCCGATTAGACTGTAAGCCCGTCAAAGGGCAGGGACTGTCTCTGTTACCGATTTGTACATTCCAAGCGCTTAGTACAGTACTCTGCACATAGTAAGCGCTCAATAAATACTATTGAATGAATGAATGAATGAATGAATCCCCATTTTCCAAATGAGGAAACTGATGCCAAGAAAAATGAAGTGACTTTCTTTCATCCTCTAGATTGTAAACTCTCTGTGGGTAGGGAATGTGTCTGTTATATTATGTTGTACTCTCCCAAGCACGTAGGACAGCGCTCTGTACACAGTAAGCACTTAATAAATACAGTTGTCTGACTGACTGATTTGCCCAAGGTCATGCAGCAGGCAAGCGGCAGAGCTGGAATAAGAATTTAGGTCCCCTGGCTGTGCTCTTTCCACTAGGCTGCAGAGCTGGCTCCCAGGCGCGGTCCTGGAATGCCCTCCCTCCTCACCTCCGACAATCTAATTCTCTTCCCCTCTTCAAATCCCTACTTAAAGCTCACCTCCTCCAAGAGGCCTTCCCAGACTGAGCTCCCCCCTTTTGCCCTCTGCTCCCTCTACCACCCCCCCACCTCTCCGCAGCTAAACCCTCTTCTCCCCCCTTTCCCTCTCCTCCTCCCCTTCTCCCGTCCCACCCCCTCAGCACTGTACTCGTCTGCTCAACTGTATATATCTTCATCACCCTATTTATTTTGTTTAATGAGATGTACATCACCCTGATTCTATTTATTTGCCATTGTTTTTATGAGATGTTCTTCCCCTTGACTCTATTTATTGCCATTGTTCTTGTCTGCCTGTCTCCCCCGATTAAACTGTAAGTCCGTCAAAGGGCAGGGACTGTCTCTATCTGTTGCCGATTTGTACATTCCAAGCGCTTAGTACAGTGCTCTGCACATAGTAAGCGCTCAATAAATACTATTGAATGAATGAATTTTTGCTGTTTATTGTGTTGTGCTTAGTACAGTGCTTTGCTCCCAGAAAGTGCTCAGTAAATCTCATGGACTCGAACCTATCCATTTCTCAGCCATCCAAAATGGTAGGAATGTCCAGGGCATGAAATGCAGAAAGCCACTGATGGAGAAGTGGTGTGGCGTGGTGGATAGGGCATGGGCCTGGGAGTCAGAAGGACCTGGGTTCTAATCCCAGCCCTGCCATCTGTCTGCTGTATGACCTTGGGCAAGTCGCTTCACTTCTCTGGGCCTCAGTTACCTCATCTTTCATATGGGGATTAAGACTGTGAGCCTCATGTGGGCCAGGGACGGTGTCCAATCCTATTTGTTTTTATCTATCACAGAGCTCAGTACGGTGCCTGGTACCTATTAAGTGCTTAACAAATACCACTATTATTGTTATCATTATTATTAAAGCCCAGCCACCAGAAGGCAGGAAGGCAGGACCGCTCATCGAAGTAAATGTTTTGGGGGCAGCCGGTAACAACCCTCCACCTCGCCGCTCCTGTCCACTGTATCTGTTGGGCCAGTGGAAAAGGGCTGGACCAGAACGGAACCACTTTGGACCAAGTTAGCAGTCTTCCACCACCCTGACCAATACCTACCTCCCCACCCGCGAGCAGAAGGCAAAAGAGCCAAGGCCAAGATGGACCCTGACAGTTGTCAGTCACGCTGAGCTGCTCAGTTGTCCCCATCCACTCCCTCCATCCCCCTTCCCTCATCACATGGCCAGTCCTGATTAACCCTTGGTGAGCTGGAAGAAGGTTGAACAAACACTCCAACTCCTTAAACACACAAACAGCCTGAGTCAAACCACCTCCCTAACGTCCGAAGGATTAGCGATCATGGCGATCGCCCTACAGAAACCGAGCCACGAAACCGTGTGCTTGCCAGAGTCTGCTTCTCCTCAGAAAAGCCTTGTGACATGAAGGATCATTTTTTCCCCCAAATCTCTATTCATTATATGATTGATACCTGGTTGCCTCATACTAAGACCTTTCCCCCAAATCAGTAACCCTTATCCTAAGCTTGTCTGTAGACTGTACATCCATTATAGGAGGGGAGCTTGTCTGCTAATTCTGTTGTACTGCACTTTTCCGAGTGCACAGTACAGTGCTCTACACATAGCACTCGGTAAATAGGAGAAGCAGCGTGGCTCAGTGAAAAAGAGCGTGGGCTTCGGAATCAGAGGTCATGGGTTCAACTCCGGCTCTGCCACTTAGCTGTGTGACTGTGGACAAGTCACTTCACTTCTCTGTGCCTCAGTTACCTCATCTGTAAAATGGGATTATCAGTGTGTAAAATGGGATTATCAGTGAGCCTCATGTGGGACAAACTGATTACCCTGTATCTGCCCCAGCGCTTAGAACAGCGTTCTGCACATAGTAAGCGCTTAACAAATACCAACATTATAGAGAAGCAGCGTGGCTCACTGGAAAGAGCACGGGCTTTGGAGTCAGGGCTCATGAGTTCGAATCCCAGCTCTGCCACTTGTCGGCTGTGTGACTGTGGGCAAGTCACTTAACTTCTCTGTGCCTCAGTTCCCTCATCTGTAAAATGGGGATTAAGACTGTGAGCCCCACGTGGGACAACCTGATTCCCCTATGTCTACCCCAGCACTTAGAACAGTGCTTGGCACATAGTAAGTGCTTAACAAATACCAACATTATTAAATACCATTGATTGACTGATTGAATTCAGGACACTTCTCCCCTCCACCTTGATTATGCTTCAGTCTCTTTGCTGACCTCCCTGCCTCCTGTCTCTCCCCAGTCCAGTCTTCACTCTGATACCCAGGTCACTTTTCTACAAAAATGTTCAGTCCTTGTTTCCCCACCCCTCAAAAAACTCCAGTGGTTGCCCATCCACCTCCGCATCCAACTGAAACCCTTCGCCACTGGCTTTAAAGCACTCAATCACCGTGTCCCCTCCTACCTTACCTCACTGCTTTCTTACAAAAACCCAGCCCACGCACTTCACTCCTCTAATACCAACCTACTCCCTGTTCCTCGATCTCGTCTATCTTGCCGCCGACCTCTCACCCACATCCTGCCCCTGGCCTGGAACGCCCTCCCCGTCGTATCCAATAGACGATCAGTCTCTCCACCTTCAAAACCTTATTGCAAACATATCTCCTCCAAGAGATCATTCAAGAGATCATCAATCAACTATATTCAGTGAGTGCTAACTGTGTGCAGAGCAGTGTACTTGGGGCTTGGGAGAGTACAATATACCAATATATTAATAATAATAATTATGGTATTTGTTAAGCGCTTGCTAGGTGCCAAGCACCATTCTAAGCACTGCTCAGTTCAGGAATCTCCCTTCCCTTTCCCACCCCCACCTCCCTTTTCTCGCTAGGCCTCTCCGCCTCCAGGCCCTGACCCATCCCCCAACACCTCATGGGTAGGTGACCAGAAGTGTGATCTCCTGATCCCCTGGGCCAGTGGGTGTGAGCCATCAGCGATCTGGCAATCCCTGGCAGAAATAGCCCTTCTGGCCCGGGAATGACCCCTCTTTTCATCCCCTAATTATAATAATAATAATAATTATGGTATTTGTTAAGCACTTAACTATGTGCCGGGCACTGTACTAAGTGCTGGGGTGGATACAAGCAGATCGGGTTGGACACAGTCCCTGTCTGCTTGTAGGCACAGTCCCTATCCCTACTAATGTCTGCTGGTTCTGCTAATGTCTGCTGGTAGATACAAGGAAATCAGGTTGTCCCAAATGGGGCTCACAGTCTTAATCCCCATCCCATTTTCTTTTGACTGTAAACCCATCAAACGGCAGGGACTGTCTCTATCTGTTGCTGACTTGTTCATTCCAAGCGCTTAGTACATCTTATTAAACAAAATAAACAAAATAAATAGGGTGAAAAGATATATACAGTCGAGCGGACGAGTGCAGTGCTGAGGGGGTGGGATGGGAGAGGGGGAGGAGGAGAGGGAAAGGGGGGAGAAGAGGGTTTAGCTGCGGAGAGGTGAAGGGGTGAAGGTGGGGTAGAGGGAGCAGAGGGAAAAAGGGGAGATGGGATTAGAACCCACAACCTCTGACTCCCAAACCCATGCTCTTGCCACTAAGCCACGGGCAACGAGCTCACAGGCTAAGGGGGAGACAAAGGGGTAAAGGAGGAGTGGAGTTTGCTAGGCCAGGAGCCCCAGTCTGGCCGGTCCCCAGCAGGGAATAACTTGTGGGCTTTAGGACCCATCAGACATTAGTAGGGGGTGAAAAGAGGGCGTCATTCTGGGGCCAGAGGGGCTATTTCTGCCAGGGATTGCCCCATGGGATCAGGAGATCAGACTTCTGGTCACCCACTCATGAGGGGCCAGCCGGGGGATGGGTCAGGGCCTGGAGGGGGAGAGGCCTAGTGAGACAAGGGAGGTGGGGGTGGGAAAGAAAGGAAGGGAGGGGAGATTCCTGAACTGAGCAGGAGACCCAGCTGGGCCACCCTCCACTCAACATGTTGCCACAGGCCCCAGGAGTTGGCACAGAGTTCTCCCAGATGAGTTCCCACAGCCCAAGTTCCCCTAAACAGAGTTCCCCCAGAGTTCCCAGTGCCTGGAGAAACGTGTCCTGCACCTCCCCAACAGCAATGGAGGCCCGAGGCGGACCATTGGAGAGGGGTTGAACACCCCTGTGCCTTCAGATTCATTCATTCATTCAATCGTAGTTATTGAGCGCTTACTTTGTGCAGAGCACTGTACTAAGAGCTTAGAAAGTACAATTTGGCAACAGATAAAGTCCCTACCCAACAGTGGGCTCACCATCTAAAAGCGGGGAGACAGACAAGGCAAAACAAGTAGAGAAGCATCAGTAGCATCAAAATAGATAAATATAATATACACGTTATTTATATATATATATCATTAATAAAAAATAGAATAATAAATGTGTACAAATATACACAAGTGCTTTGGGGTGGGGAGGTGGTAGAGCGGAGGGAGGGAGTAGGGGTAATGGGGAGGGGAGGAGGAGCAGAGGAAAAGGGGGGCTCAGTCTGGGAAGGCCTCCTGGAGGAGGTGAGCTTTCATACAATTATTTAAATACAATTGAATGACTGAATTCAGATAAACAGGCGGGCCAACCCGGGCCTGGGGAACATGGGCAAGGATGTAGCAGTCTGGAATAGAGGAACATCACAAAAATTTGACCTTTCCTCTCCATCCAAACTGCTACCATGCTGATCTAAGCCCTTAACCCATCCCATCTGGAATACTGCATCAGCCTCCTAGCTGACCTCCCTGTCTCCTGTCTCCCCACTACAGTCCAGACTTCACTCTGCTACCTGGATCAGACTTCTACAAAATTGGCCAGTCCCCACCTCCCCACTCCTCAAGAACGCCCAGTGATTGCCCATCCATCTCCTCATCAAACAGAAACTCCTCACTATTGACTTTAAAGCACTCAATCCCCTTGCCCCCTCCTACCTCACCTCACTCATTTCCTACCACAACCCAGTCCACACATTTTGCTCCTCTAATGCCAACCTACTCTCTGTACCTCCATCTTTCTATCTCCACGCTGACCGCTTGCTCACGAACTGCCTTTGTCCCGGAACACCCTCCCTCTTCATCTCTAACAGATCAACTCTCCCCACCTTCAAAGCCTTATTGAAGCACTTCTCCTCTGAGAGGCCTTCCCCAACTAGGCCGTCGTTTCCTCTTCTCCCACTCCCTTGGATTTACACCCTTACTCACCCCTCCCTCAGCCTCATGGCATTTATGCCCATATCTGTAATTTATTTATATTAATGACTCCCCCTCTAGACTGTAAGTTCACTGTGGGCAAGGAACATGTCTACCGACTCAATTGTATTGTACTCTATCAAGCATTTAATACACTGCTCTGCCCACAATAAGTGTTCAATAAATACGACTGATTGATTTGCTAAACAGAAACCCCTTACCATCAGCTTTAAAGCACTAAATCAACTTGCTGTTTTCCTATTAATCAATCAGTTGAATTTAGTGAGCACTTATTGTGGGCAGATCAGTGTACTGCTACAACCCAGCCCACACACTTCACTCCTCTAACACCAAGCTACTTATTGTACCTCGATCTCATCTACCTTGCCAAAAATCTCTCACCCATGTCCTGCCTCTGGCCTGGAACAACCTCCCTCTTCATATCCGAAAGACGATCGCTCTCCCCACCTTCAAGCCTTTATTAAAACACATCACCTCCAAGATGCCTTCCTGACAAAGTCCTCATTTCCTCTTCTCCCACTCCCTTCTGTGTCACCCTTCTACCTGGATTTGCACGCTTTATTCGCCCTTCCCTCAGCCCCATAGCAATTCATTCATTCAATAATATTTATTGAGCACTTACTATGTGCAGAGCACTGTACTAAGCGCTTGGAATGAACAAGTCGGCAACAGATAGAGACAGTCCCTGCCGTTGGACAGGCTTACAGTCTAATCGGGGGAGACGGACAGACAATTGCAATTGCAATTGCATCCATAGCTAAAATTTATTCACTTCTATTAATGTCTTTCTTTCCCTCTAGACTGTAAGCTCGTCGTGAGCACGGAATGTAATATAACTGTTATATTATACTCTCCCAAGCCCTTATTACAGTGCTCTGTAACAATAAGTGGTCAGTAAATACAATTGATTGGTTCACTGACTGTTGGGTGCAATGAGGATCCCCTGGCCCTGACCCAGCCCTTCCAAGCAATTACTCTCCTCCCTTCAAAGTCTTATTATTATTATTATTGAAGGCAAGAGGCCTTCCCTGACTAAACCCTCCTTTCGTCTTCTCCCACTCCCTTCTGCATTGCCCTGACTTGCTCCCTTTATTCATCCTCCCTTCCACCACCACAGCACTCATGACTTTTCACTCATGTGAATAATTCACTCATGTGGTGAATTACATATCTGTAATTTATTTATTTATATTAATGTCTGTCTCCCCCTCTAGACTCTAATAATAATAATAATAATAACAATTGTAGAATTTGTTAAGAGCTTACTATGTGCCAGGCACTGTACTACAAACTAATTGGGTTAGACACAGTCCATGTCCCACCTAGGGCTCACAGTCTTAATCCCCATTTTACAGATGATGTAACTGAGGCACAGAGAAGTGAAGTGACTCACCCAAGGTCACACAGCAGACAAATGGGATTAGAACCCATGTCCTATTAACTCCCAGGCTCAGGCTCTAGCCACTAGACCACACTGCTTTGAGAACAGTGCTTGGCATATAGTAAGCACTTATCAAATACCGTCATTATTATTGTCCCTTGTCCTCCTCATCAATTTCCCATCACTGCAAATGGAAACACAATCCTTCCTGTCTCACAAGGCAGTAATCTTGGCATTATTCTTGACTCCTCTCTCTCTTTCAATTCACATATTCAATGCATCACTAAATCCTGTCGGTCCCATCTTCACAACATTGTTAAAATCCATCCTTTCTTCTCCATCCAAATGGCTACCACGTTAATATAATCACTTCTCTATTATCTGGAACAAATGATGAGGGTGATGGGCATGGGTGTCAGTAAGGGAAGAGAATAGATAAGTGATTATATTAATGTGGTAGCTGTTTGGATGGAGAGGAAAGGACAGATGGGAAAATAGAAGAGGGGGCTGAGAGAATGGGGGGAGGTCTGATTTGAGGTAGTTCAGACCTGACGGTGTTAATTTTCCTAATGAAGTAGGTGGACAGATTGTTGGGGGTGAGGGATTGGGGCTGGGCAGGGATGGGGGCTTTATCTATTCTCTATAAAATAGAGAATATTTTAGGTCATCTCAGGTCATCAATATAGAGTATAACAGTTATATTACGTTCCCTGTTCACAACGAGCTTACAGTCTAGAGGGAGAGACAGACATTAATTGAACTGAATAAATTATAGCTATGGATGTAATTGCTATGGGGCTGAGGGAAGGGCGAATAAAGCATGCAAATCCAGGGACATTTAACTACCTCCTCAGCCCCCTCTTCTATTTTCCCTTCTCAGCAGTAACTTCAGAGGAAACTCCTCCCACCTCTCAAGTGCCACCCCCTCCACATGCACATTGGATTCCATTCCCTCCCACCTTATGAAAACTCCAGCCCCTTTTCCCCCCCGCCCCCATTTCTTTAACTTCCATCTTCAACCACTCACTCTCTAATGACTTCTTCCCCTCTGCCTTCAAACATGCCCACATCTCCCCTGTCCTAAAAAAAACCCTCCCTCGACCCTAAAACCCCCTCCAGTTATCACCCCATCTCCTTTCCTACTCTTCCTTTCCAAACTCCTGGAGCAAGTCATCTATACTCGCTGCTTCAAATTCCTCTCCTCCAACTCTCTCCTGGACTCCCTCCAATCTGGCTTCTGCCCCTCCACTCCACTGAAACCATGCTCTCGAAGGTCACTAATGACCTCCTTATTGCCAAATCCAATGGGTCCTACTCCATCCTAATCCTCCTTAACCTCTCAGCTGCCTTTGACACTGGGGACCATCACCTTCTCAACACATTATACAACCTTGGCTTCACTGACTCCATCCTCTCCTGGTTCGTCTCTCATCTCTCTAGCCGTTCATTCTCAGTCTCCTTCGCGGGCTCCTCCTCCCTCCTCCCATCCCCTATCTGTAGGGGTCCCTCAAGGTTCAGTTCTTGGTCTCCTTCTATTCTCCATCTACACTCATTCCCTTGGAGAACTCATTTGCTCCCACTGTTTCAACTATCATCTCTATACAGAAGACACCCGAATCTATATCTCCTCCCCTGTTCTCTCTCCCTCCTTCCAGGCTTGCATTTCCTCCTACCTTCAGGTCATCTCTACTTGGATGTCCTCCCACTACCTCAAACTCAACATGTCCAAGACAGAGTTCCTTATCTTCCCTCTTAAACCCTTTCCTCTCCCTGACTTTCCCATCACTGTGGATGAAACTACCAACCTTCCCATCTCACAAGCCTGCAACCTTGGGATCATCCTTGACTCGGCTCTCTCATTCACCCCATTCATTCATTCATTCATTCATTCATTCAATCATTCAATCGTATTTATTGAGCGTGTACTGTGTTCAGAGCACTGTACTAAGCACTTGGAAAGTACAGTTCAGCAACAAATAGAGACAATCCCTGCCCACGACAGGCTCACAGTTTGGAAGGGGGGAGACAGACATCAAAACAAGTAAACAGGCATCAGTAGAATAATTATAAATAGAATTATAGATATATCCACATCATTAATTTTAATTATATGTACATATATACACAAATGCTGTGGGGCGGGGAGTGGGGAAGAGTAAAGGGAACGAGTCAGGGGGAGCGAGTCAGGGTGATGGGGAGGGAAGGAGGAGCAGAGAAAAAGGAGGGCTTAGTCCAAGCTGTCACCAAATCCTGCTGGTCTCACCTTCACAACATCGCCAAATTTTGCCCTTTCCTCTCCATCCAAACCGCTACCACGTTAGTACAATCACTCACCCTATCCCGACTGGATTAACACATCAGCCTTTCTGACCTCCCAACCTCCTGTCTCTCCCCACTTCAGTCCATACTTCACTCTGCTCTCCAGATTATCTTTCTACAGACACATTCTGGGCATGTCACCCCACTCCTCAAAAATCTCCAGTGGTTTCCTATCAATCTCCGTATCAAGTAAAAATTCCTCACTATTGGCTTCAAAGCTGTCCATCACCTTGCACTCTCGTACCTCACCTCCCTTCTCTCCTTATACAGCCCAGCCCACACACTCTGCTCCTCTGTGACTAACTGCCTCATTGTGCCTCGTTTTCACCTGTGTCGCCGTCGACCCCTGGCCCACATCCTACCCCTGGCCTGGAAGGCCCTCCCTCCTCTAATCCACCAATCACACTTCTCCCCTTTGAAGCCCTACAGAAGGCTCACCTCCAGGAGGCCTTCCCAGACGAAGCCCCCCTTTTCCTCAGATGCCCCTCCCCTCCCCATCACTCCAACTCACTCCCTTTGCTCTACCCACTCCATCCCAGAGCACTTGTGCATATATGTACATATCTATAATTTTACTTATTTATATTAACATCTGTTTACTTTCGATGTGTATATATCTACAATTCTATTTATTTATATTGATGCCTGTTTACTTGCTTTGATGTCTGTCTCCCCCTTCTAGACTGTAAGCCCGCTGTGGGCAGGGATTGTCTTGTACTTTCCAAGCACTTAGTACAGTACTCTGTACACAGTAAGCATTCAATAAATGATTGAATGAATGTATTATCCTATCCTGCCTTCATTACTCTATCAACCTCCTTTCTGACCTCCCATCTCCTGCATCCTGTCTCTCCCTGCTCCAGTCCACACATCACTCTGCTGCCCAGATCATTTTTCTACAAAAATGTTCAGGCCATGTTTCCTCACTCTTCAAGGACCTCCAATGGCTGTCCACCCATCCCCGCCATCACATAAAAACTCACCATCAGCTTCAAAGCACTCAATTATCTTCTCTCTTCCTCATCTCACTACTCTCCTACTCCAACCCAGCCCGAACACTTCATTCCTCTAATGCCATCCTTCTCACTGTGCCTCGATCTCGTCTATCTTGCCGCTGACCCCTTCCCCGCATCCTGCCTCTGGCCTGGAATGCCCTCCTTCCTCAAATCTGACAATTACTCTCTCCCCTTTCAAAATGTTATTGAAGGCCCATCTCCTCCAAGAGGCCTTCCTTGACTAAGCAGTCCTTTCCTCTTCTCCCACTCCCTTCTGGGTCGCCCTGACTTGGTCCCTTTATTCATCCCCCCTCCCAGCCCACAGCACTAAAGTACATATTGTCATTTATTTGTTTATTCTAATGTCTGTCCCCCCCCCCCCCCCCTAAATTCATTATGGGCAGGGAATGTATCTGCTTATGGTTATATTATACTCTCCCAAGTGCTTAGTACAGTGCTCTGCACACAGCAAGCGCTCAATAAGTACAACTGAATAAATGAATGAGTGAAGTCCCCACCCTTCTTTCCATCCCTGAAGCCAAAGAGCTAGGGGTCACACTCCAAATCCTTTCAACTCTCTTATCCAGTCTGTTGCTAAAACCTGCTGACTCTTCCTCCGAAACATCTCCAGGATCCTCCCCTTCAATAGCAGTAGTAATAATTGTGGTGTCTGTAAGCAACTACTCTCTGTCAAGCAATTTATTAAACACTGGGGTGGGACAAACTAATCAGACTGGACACAGGCCCCATCCCATATGGAACTCCCAGTTAAAGAGGGAGGGGAGGGAGGACAGACTGCTAGCTCCTTGTGGGCAGGTAATCACTAAGTAATAGTAATAATAATATTTATTAAATGCTTACTGTGTTCAGAGTGCTGCACTACGTGCTGGGAAAGAGCATTTCGATAGGCATTGAATTAGACACAGACTGTCCTCCAAGGGGCTCACGAGCCCCGATTAGACTGTAAGCCCATCAAAGGGCAGGGACTGTCTCTATCTGTTGCCAATTTGTACATTCTAAGCGCTCAGTACAGTGCTCTGCACATAGTAAGCGCTCAATAAATACTATTGAATGAATGAACAAGCTAGGAAGACATCTACCAACTTGATTGTATTGTACTCTCCTGGGCACAGGTAAGCAATCAGTGCACAACTTTGATGGAACGGGTGAGGGACCGGAAGGCCCGGAGAAGTGAAGTGACTTGTCCAAGGTCACCCGGCAGGCAAGTGGTAGAGTTAGGATTAGAAACCAGAACCCCGACTCACAGGCCTGGGCTCTTTCCACTAGGCCACCACCCGGCTTCTTGACTGAGGCCCAGGCAAGTAGAGTGACTTGCCCACAGGTCAGAGTCAGCAAACGGTCAAGCGGCTCCTTCCAAACAGGCCCAGGGCTGGTTCCAGGCATTCTGCACAAACTCCAACTAGTGTCTCAGCCTCCCTGGCTGGTTTCCGTCATCCTCCTCCTCCTCGTCATCATCCACCGCGGCAGCTGGAGCAGCAGCGTGTTTCAATGGAGAGAACACGGGCCTGGGAGTCAGAGGGACCTCTGTTTTTATCTGCTGTGGGACCTTGGGCAAGTCATTTCACTTCTCTAGGCCTCACTTACCTCATCTGTAAAGTGGGGATTAATAGTGTAAGCCCCATGTGGGACAGGGATTGTGGCAGTGCTTAGAACAGTGCTTGGCACACTATAAGAAATCAACAAGTACCATCATTATTATTATCCTCGTTATGCTATGTTGCTTTAACAGGGTATCTCTTTGAGGCATCCCTCATCACACACTAATGAGGTGTGGCTCAATGGAAAGAGTCCAGGCTTGGGAGTCAGAGATCATGGGTTCGAATCCCGGCTCTGCCACTTGTCAGCTGTATGACGGTGGGCAAGTTACTTCACTTCTGTGCCTCAGTGACCTCATCTGTAAAATGGGGATCAACTGAGAGCCCCACAGGTGACAACCTGATTCCCTGTATCTTCCCCAGCGCTTAGAACAGTGCTCTGCACATAGTAAGCGCTTAACAAATACCAACATTACCAGCGCTTAGAACAGTGCTCTGCACATAGTAAGCGCTTAACAAATACCAACATTATAATAATAATAATAATAATGTTGGTATTTGTTAAGTGCTTATAATAATAAATAATAATAATAATGTTGGTATTTGTTAAGCGCTTACTATGTGCAGAGCACTGTTCTAAGCGCTGGGGTAGACACAGGGGAATCAGGTTGTCCCACGTGGGGCTCACAGTCTTCATCTCCATTTCACAGAGGGAACTGAGGCACAGAGAAGTGAAGTGACTTGCCCACAGTCACACAGCTAAGTGGCAGAGCTGGGATTCGAACTCATGACCTCTGACTCCAAAGCCCGTGCTCTTTCCACTGAGCCACGCTGCTTCTCCACTAATACTAATGTTGGTGTTTGTTGAGCACTTACTATGTGCCAAGCACTGTTCTAAGCACAGGGGTAGATACAAGGTAATCATGTTGTCCCACGTGTGGCTCACGGTCTTCATCCCAATTTTACAAATGAGGGAACTGAGGCACAAAGAAGTTAAGTGACTTGACCAAGGTCACACAGCTGATAAATGGAGGATGAGGGATTAGAACCCACGACCTCTGTCTCCCAAGCCCGTGCTCTTTCCACTAAGCCACGCTGCTACCGCTCTCCTCAAACCCAGCGGGGACCCCTAATCTCCCTCCACATCAGGCGGAGACTCCCCCCGCAGTCCTCACCAACTCTCTCCCTCCCATGCATGGTGTCTCTTTGCCACCCACCAGCTCACGTTCTCACCCCACATCCTTCGACTGTCCCACCTCCAGCTCCCCCCATCCTCCTGGCTCGTGCTGCTCTCCCCACCCCCCCTTCAAATCCGCCTCCGCTCCAGCTCTCCCACCTCCTAAGTCCTTCTGAAAACCCACTTCCTCCAGGAGGCCTTCCCGCATTATTCCGCCAGCTCCGCAGGTCCGATGTCCTCTGCCATGCCGTCATCAAATGCGGTGGCCCTCCCCACCCCAGCCCACCATAATGGCCCTTCTGTACCTGTGCCAATCTGTGAGCCCAACTACCCGCTCTTCCGTCTGCCTGCTCACAGCCCGCTGGCTGTGCGAGCGCAAGGATGCCGAGGACTTGCCCCGTCTTCTGCCTCTGTTGTCCTCTTCCAAGAACCCAGAACAGTCTCTGGTATATACCATCAGCGCTTGATAAATACCACTGACCAGCTGAGTGAGGGACGGGAAGAGGTCAGTGGGGGAGAGGGCAGAGCGTAGGAGCCGTGTTGCAGGTGTGGGTTGAAGGGCTCGTTATCTCTCCGGGCCCAAGGGCGGAGAGGCTGGTCGGCCCAGAGGACACTCGGGGAGGTAAGGTCCGCCCAACCGCCCACTCGGCCTCCCCGGGTTAACCCATAGCCTTGCCCTTCGGCACAGTTTCCCCTCGGGGGCAGAGGGGTGGGACCAATGGAGGCCCGGCACGGAGGGACTGGAAGGGGCCACTCGATGGAGATGAGGTGGCAGGCCAACCCTGCCCCAAGGAGGTGGGGGACAACAACCAGCGTGCCCAGGCTGGGAGAGAAGGGGCATAGAAGGAGAAGTGCACCCGCTCTGTGTCCAGAACATGCCGCACCCAGGTGCTCCCAGGGCAGCCGTGAGGAGGCTGCCTCTCCCGGCGTGGTGGAGACCGGTCCACAGCCGAACCCTTGGGGGAGGGGCCAGGATGGAGGGCGGGAGGGAGGGACGGAGGGGGAGGTCAAGAGCACCCCGTCAAGGTGCTTCAGATTCAGATGGAGATGTACGCAGGGCACCAATCCTGAGAAAGTGGGAGGGTATGAAGACCACAAACACTGGGAAGCGGGGAGATATTTCAAACTTCGATTTCAAGTCAAAGATCAATTTCAAACAACTTGCCCAGGGCCGGCCCGCTTCTTGGGCCTGGAGCCAGCCTGTCCCTGGCCCACCCACCACCTGGCTCGCCCCACCTGTGGCCCAGCCCCCGGCCCACCCAGCCAACAGCCCCTTCTCTCGGGTACCTTCGGCTAAAGCCACGAGACCTTGGGACGGACTGACACACTCCAAGCTGCTGCCGTGACAGCAGATGTGGCCATCTGGTGGGGTTTATTTGCTCGCGGCCAGGGCCGCTGGGATTTGTGCTGGAAAAGACACTTTCCCACCCCAATGCTCCAGCATCCTCCCCGCGGAGGCCCAGTCAGGGCTGACTGACACTCAATCTCTCCCAGCACATGCAAGGCCCTGGCTGGAACCAGCTGTAGATGTCAGGCAGGCTGGGGTCTTGGGTGAGCGCATGTGAATGCGCACGAGTGTGTGTGTGAGAAAAGTGGTGGTGCCGAGAGGTGGGGAGGCGGGGGGGGGGGGGGGGGGGGGGGGGCGTCTCTCATTTTCTCCACAAAGGGCACTGCCTGGGCAGGGGAAGGGGATGTTTCTTGTCTTCTCATTTCTCTTTGTCCCATTTCTTGGTCTTCCTCTGGTCAGTCAATGCACTGAGCTTCTTGTCCAGTTTCCTCTGGAGGCAGGCCCGCTGGGTGGAGTCCAGACCCCGGGCCTTGGGGCCGCTGCCGGAGGTGGCGGCGGCTGCCTCTCTGCTGGCCCTGCGGCGGGCACAGGCTCGGGCCCTCTCCCCGCAACCGTGCACCTGCCGGGACAAGCAAACACTCACCCCCTGGCCTGGGCATCACCCCACTGGAGAGGACCCGGGAGCCTCTGGGAGAGGGTGATCATACTCCATTGGGGAGCTGAGGACCCGAGCCCGCCGGGAGCGGGAGGGAAGAAGGAAGGGAGGCTGGCTAGTTGGCACCACTGGATTTGGGGCAGCCACACTACCAGGCTGAGGTCCCAGAGGCTCGTCCCCTGATGCGACAGGGAGGCTCCGCCCAGACCAGGGGCCCGGACCCTCTCTGCCCCAAGCCTGGCTGCTGTTGCCACAGCCAAGGAGAAGAGCCCAGTCAACACCGGATCATTTTTCTTGGCTTCCGCATTCTCTCTCACTAGAGAGGGTCTGGGTGGGCCCAAGTGCAAACCCACATAAGGTTTCCTCAGGGCCCAGTCCCAAGGGTCCACGGTCCCGAGGGGCCGCAGGGTCGGGGCTGCCCTGTGCTCCTGAGGTGGCCGAGGCAGCCGTGTCGCTCTGCCCCCGCCCCCACCGACAGCCTGCAGTCGAGAACAACCAAATCTCCCACCTACGTGGCCACCAACAGGAACCACCCCAGAAACCGGCCAGCTGGGTGGCTCTTGGACTGACCGCCCCCACCCTTCCCGGACTGAGCCCCGGGGCCTCTGGGTCCCGAGGTGGCTGTGCCAAGTCGGTGGGCCGGGCCACCGTGCCAGGCCACACTGAGAGACCAGCTGGCCAGGTGGGGTCTCCAGGCCATGTGACCTCTGTCTCTGGGCCATACCTCTGGGACGTGGTGTGCGGGGCAGTAGCGACGATTACAGTGCAGGCAGAGGAAACCCAAGGTGGCAGTGCTGGCTCGGCACTTGGGGAATGCACACGTCCTGTCCGCCTTCATGGCAGCAGCAACCAACTCGTCAAAGTCTTCTTCCCCCGGGCTGGCCGCCACTGCTCCTGCCTTTTCCGTTCGCCCTGAAAAAGCCCCAACGTCCATGAGTTGAAAACGAACCCGAGTTTGGAGAAGGACTTCGCTGGTGCCCACTCTCTTCACCCCAGGACCACACTCACTCTCACCCTGGCAACCTTTCCCTGCTGGGGCCTGGTGTACCCCAGCCTGTCCTGTCTGGAGAAGGGGGAAATGGGGAGGGGAAAGTGTGGGGGGGGGAAGGGAGGACAGTTTCACGAGGGCAGAGAGCAACCCTGAAAGGTCCAGATGCAGCACAGTTCTGGCGAGGTTATAAGAAAGGCCAGCCTGGGAGGCTTCGCTCAGGGTGTGGGGGGGCAGGGGAGCGGGGCGGAGGAAGGGCGCCCCAGGGGGCTTGACTCAGGGGGTAGGGGGCAGAGGAGGTGGCAGCTCAAGAGGAAACAAAGGGGAAGCAGAGGCGGGGGAGGGAGGGAGGGCAGGAGGGCAAGGGGTTGAGGGCACCTGGGTGCTGGAGGAGGAAAAGCAGGGCAGCCAAAGGACAATATTTCTTGCCCAATCCACAGCTGGAATTGGGTCAAGACAAGTCCCCGTGCTGGCACAAGACCAGCCGGAGCCAGCAGACACCGAGCGCTGAGTCCGGCTGACACCGAGAGCCAAAAGTGGCGGGGTCGGGGCCCCCGGACAGACCGGAGTGGACTGGACTGGACTGAGAGTAAAAGTGCTCAGACAGAGTCCATTGCAGGGAGAAAAGGAGGGAGTGAAGGGGAGGCGAGGGGGAGAAACAGACAGGTGGATGGACAGACAGAGGATGGATCGGCTGTTGGATTGACGGACAGATGACAGGTCGACAGGTGGGTGGATGGACTGTTGGGTTGATGGACATATGGACTGATTGACTGTCTTCCCTTGTCCTGAATCTGGAGCCAGAGGAACTCTGCAGTCCCTCACCGGACTGGTGTGACCCAGGCCTACCCCGTCCAAAGGAGAGGCTAGCTCAGAGTTAAGACCACCTGCACGTCACCCCCAAGTCAGCCCCCAGGCCCAGCCCCAGGCCCAGCTCCAAGACCTGCTGGGAGCAGGCCCACTTGACAGTCAGCCGGAAGGGCCAAAACCCTATGGAGGCACAGACTCTGCCAATTCCTCACAGGAACGCCAGAGCCAAGGGCGGCAAGCACCCGCCCAGAGGAGCAGCCGGCAGCATCCGCGTGGGGAAGCGGGACAGAGATCCCCACCCTGGTGCGCAGGACAGTCAGCATCCAACCGGGGGAGCAGGACAGCGAGCATCCGCCCAGAGGAGGCAGGATAGAGAGCGTCTGCCCCGGAGTGGCCAGAGATCATCCGACCGGAGAGACAGGACGGGTCCCATCTACCCGGCGGAGCAGACCAGCGTGGCATCGCTCCAGTGGGGCCCGGCCTGCCAGGAGGTGCAAAACCCCAGGCTCCCAATGCGTCACAAAAGGGGAGAGGATGCCGGAACAAGAGTCCCAGGGCGTGGGCTGGGGAGGCCGGGCTGGGCCAGGGCAGACCCGGGGGATGAGGGGATGGGCAGGGCAGGGAGGGGCCGAAGATTCCAAAATGGCCCGTGGAAAGCTGGGAGGATAACTCTCTTTCTTGAACCCCAGAAAACTGTTGGCCAATGGGACCAGCTTTTGGAAGAAGACTACTAGGGGTGCCGGCAAGACGGCCACCACAGTTCAAGCTGAGATGGGCGTGGGCCACACAAGGTATGACAGTGTCTGTTCAATAGCCCTCTACTCATAGATTTCGCCACCGGGAGCCTCAGGCTCTTCCCAGCTAAGTCAGCCGGGCCCCCAGCTCTGAGCCTGCAGCTAAGCCCCGGCACCACGTCCCCAGCTCAAGACCCCAGCTCTGAGCGCCCACCTGTGCCCAAGGCTCCTGCGCCCCCCTCCCGCCACCCCAGCTCTGAGCTCCCGGCTGCGCCCCCGGTCCCTGGCTCTGCGGGCAGAGCCGCTCCGCTGGCCCCCAGCCCACCAGGTGCACCATTTACCTCGGGCTCCCTTTTTCTCCTGGCCTGCTGCCACCAGGGGCCTCAAAGTCCCAGGAGGCAGCAGTTTGACGGTTTCCTGCAGAGCGGCTCGTCTCCTCATCCTCTCCAGGTGCAGGGCTTTCAGGTTCACGGGGTCCCGGGGGCTGGCTAGGGGAGGGCCGGGCTGGGGCCGCTCCTCTGCGGGTGGAGGTCCTGGTAGGGGGCACTCCCCGGGAGTTGAAGGCCCGTGTGGGGGACGCTCCCCGGCAGGTGGAGGCCCAGGCGGGGGCTGCTCTCCAAGGAGTGAAGGCCCGGGTGGGGGACACTCCCCGGCGGGTGGAGGCTCAGGCAAGGATTGCTTTCCGACAGGTGATGGTCCGGGTGGGGGCTGCTCCCCAGGAGGTGGAGATCCAGGTGGGAACCGCTCCCTGGCGGAAGGGAGCACGGGATCATCTGAGGACACAGCAGACTCAGCGGGGGACACAGCAGACTCAGCGGAGGTCTCAGCTGGGGTCTCAGCATGAGGCTCAGCTGGGGGCTCTATGCGGCTGATGGTGAGGAACCTCTTCCTCCCTTGTCCTTGACTCTCATGCCTCAGGCCCAGCTCTTGGGCGATTTGATGGAGCAGCAGCCGGTCATGGGAGCTGAGGGACGGGGGAAACTCCAGGCGGCTCTCGCGGCTCTCCAGGAACTTCAGCACGGTTGCCCGCCACCTCCCCAAGGCCTCCCTCACCTCCGCTTCAGCCTCTGCGGCATCCCCCACCACCAGGCCGCCGGGTGCGTGGCTCGTGGACCCGGGACCCGTGCTCTGGGGCGTCTGGGCCAGAGGATTCCCCCTGCGGGGTCTCCGGGTGGGGACGGCTCTCGGGCCACCCCCTTGCCGTGCCCTGCTGGAGGCCGGGGCCCCCGGGGGAGTTGGGGCGGTGGGGCCCGGGACTCGGCCCTGCCGGCCGTCTCCAGCATAGTTCCCAGGCACCAAGTCGTCGAGGTACTCGAAGGCCGAGCGGACCTCCCCGTGGGCCGACAGGTGGTCCACCAGTCTCTTCAGGAAGGGGTGGGTGCCAACGGTGCGGGAGTCGCAGACCACCGCGACGTGTCTCCGGGCCCGAGTCACTGCCACGTTGATCCGCCGGGCTTCGGACAGAAAACCCACTTCCCCTGCCAGGGTGGAGGGAAAGGGCAGAGTGAACTGAGGGCGGGGGAACCGGGAGCCCCAGAGGGTGGGCAATTCTGGCCCAAGCACTGGGGGTCAGACCCACCCCACACCACCCTCAAGTAAGGTGCGGTGAGGGGTCGTGACCCCGGTAGCCAGGTCTGGGGGACAGACAGGCAGAATCCAACTCCAGAAACTAGGCAGCTCGGCTGGGTGCACAAAAGGGTACAATATAGGTGAAAGACGCAGCCCTTGCCCTCGAGGAGATTATGCTCTGATGGGTTCTGGGGAAGACCCACCAGGAGGCTGCCCCAGAGGTGGGGAAAGTCAGACCCAGGAGTCCCCGGGAGGCTCGGCCCCCACCTCAGTCTGCCCTTGCCACCAACCTTTTCTATTAGACCTGACGAAGGACAGCACGACAGCCTCCTTCTCTCTTCCCTGAAAGCCATCCACGGACTTCACTTCCAGCTCGGGGTGTTTCGGCATGAGGTCCTGCCTGAGCAGATCCACCTGGAACCCCAAATACCCGGCCCGGAGGGCAACGATGGTCAGCTGCCACCCGCCACGGGCCAGACCCGCAGCTCTGGGGTTATCTGTGCCTATGGCCACCAGGCAGAATAAGCTGGTAGTCTGGGTGGGCGCAACGAGGGCGCCCGCCTCCTCTAGGCTGGGAAAGCCCAGGGAGGCCCCTTCCAGCTTCCAATGAGGAAGAGATGGGCATTGCAGGGGGAAAGGGGAAGGGAAGCCTCACCTGGAGATTGTACGGGGCGATGACGGCGATGTCAGCTGCTCGAACACCAGCCTCCACCAGCGCCTGGACATGTAGACCGACAAGGCGGACCTCCCCTGTGGCGGGGGGAGAGGCGGGAGCAATGTCAACCTGAGCGAGAGCGTCGCTAGAGATCCCAGCCGAGACGGTCCGACCGAGTGGGAACAAGAGGGGCAAACTCAGTCCATCAGTAGGGTTTACTGAGCCCATATCACGTGCAGAGCACTGGACTCAGTGCTTGGGAGAAGACAATAGAGTAGGCAGAAAAGATCCCCCCACAAGGGGCTTATAATCTAGTCAGGGAGATGGAAGTTAAAAGGAATTACAGGTAGGAAAGTGACAGAGTATAAGGATAGAGTCAGGGGTGCCGTGTAGGTGGGGGAAGGATCCAAGTGGTTGGAGATATGTACTTCAGTGGCCAAGGGACAGAGGGAGAACGGGGTGGCGGAGATGAGAGATCAGTAGGGGCAGTGAAGACAGGGTGGTGAGGAGGGAGGGAGCTGACAGTTGGGTCCCGTTTGGCTGGGGGCTGGATGAGGGCAGCTCAGAGATGGGAGAGTGGGTGCATCAGGAGGGGGCCTTGGGGATAGCTGAGGGGGTTGGTGGCCAGGCCACTTGCCTGAATCAGTAAGAGCTGGGACCAGATCTGTCCAGTCATCAAAAGACGGCCCTTTTTCTGGGATTCTCCCCACTTGCACTCTCCCCTGGTTGGTGGTGACTTGTCCATCCTGTCCTCCCCCTCACCCAGGCCCTCCCCAAATTGCTGAGGGAACGTCAATCCCCCTGCCCAGCTCCCTGGCTGGACTGTCTGAGCCACCTGGCACCGGGGTCTGTCCCCTTAAAGTACTTAATATTCAACCCACCCTCAAACCCACAGCACTTCTGTACCTATCTGTAAATTATTTTTATATTAATGTCTGTCACCCTTTCTAAACTGGAAGCTCCTTGTGGATAGGGAACGTGTCTGCCAACTCTGTTATATTCATTCATTCGATTGTTCATTCATTCATTCGATCACATTAATTGAGCGCTTACTGTGTGCCCAGCACTGTACTAAGTGCTTGGAAAGCACAATCGGTAACAGATAGAGACAATTCCTACCCAATAACGGGCTCACAGTATTGAAGGGAGAGACAGACAAGAAAACAAAACAAGTAGGCAGGCATCAATAGCATTGTATGCCCCAAATGATTAATAAAATGATCTACACACAGCAAGTACTCAATAAATCCTAATAATAATAATGTTGGTATTTGTTAAGTGCTTACTATGTGCAGAGCACTGTTCTAAACGCTGGGGTAGATACAGGGTAATCAGGTTGTCCCACGTGAGGCTCACAGTTAATCCCCATTTTACAGATGAGGTAACTGAGGCACAGAGAAGTTAAGTGACTTGCCCACAGTCACACAGCTGACAAGTGGCAGAGCCGGGATTCGAACCCATGACCTATGACTCCCAAGCCTGGGCTCTTTCCACTGTGCTACACTGCTTCTCTAATGAATCCTACTGATTCATTCATCCGTTCATTCATTCAATCACATTTATTGAGCACTTACTGTGCGCAGAGCACTGTACTAAGCACTTGGGAGAGCACAGTATAACAATAAACAGACCCATTCCCTGTCCACAGTGAGCTTACAGTCTCAAGGGGATTGACTGATAAACTGTAAGCTCCTGGTGGGCAGGTAATGTATCCACTAACTTTTATAACGTACTCTCCAAAGTGCTTAGTAAAGGCTCTGTACACAGAAAGTTCTCAAATACAACTCCCTGATTTATTGATCCATAAATTATTTATATTATCTGCCTCCATTTCCAGACTGCAAGCTCCTGGTGGTCAGGGAAAGTATCTACCAACTCTGTCTCATCACTCTTCCCAGCGCTTAGTACAGTGCCTGGCACATAGTAAGCACTTACCAGATACCATAATAATTATTATGATTATTACCGTGCTCTGCACACAGTAAGTACGCAGCATGGCTCAGTGGAAAGAGCATGGGCTGGGGACTCAGAGGTCATGGGTTCAACTGCCGGCTCCACCGCTTGTCAGCTGTGTGACTCTGGGCACGTCACTTAAGTTCTCTGGGCCTTAGTTACCTCACCTGTAAAATGGGGGTTAAGACTGTGAGCCCCCACGTGGGACAACCTCATCACCTTGTATCCTCTCCAGCGCTTAGGACAGTGCTCTGCACATAGTAAGCGCTTAACAAATGCCATTATTATTATTATTATTCTGCAAGAAATATCACTGATGGATTCGTTCAGTGCTCTTCTCCTCCAACGGCTCACAAGGGCGCCACCTTGTGATGCATCGGTGTCATTGCACCCTGCCGCCTCTACTCATTATTTCCCTGTTCAAGCCATGATGATAATAATAATAATAATAATAATAATAATGGTGTTTGTTAAGCGCATACTATGCGCCAAGCACTGTTCTAAGCTCTGGGGTAGATACAAGGTAATCAGGTTGTCCCACGTGGGGCTCACAGTCTTAATCTCCATTTGACAGATGAGGTAATGGAGGCACAAAGAAGTTAAGTGTCTTGCCCACGGTCACACAGTAGACAAGTGGCAGAAGCAGGATTAGAACCCATGACTCCTGACTCCCAGGCCTGTGCTCCATCCACTACGTCATTTCCGCTTCATTATAATGATAATAATAATGGTATTCGCTAAGCGCTATGTGCCAAGCATTGTTCTAAGCACTGGTATAGAGACATGGTAATCAGGTTGTCCCACATGGGGCTAACAGTTTTAATCCCCATTTTCCAGATGAGGTAACTGAGGCACAGAGAAGTGAAGTGACTTCCCCAAAGTCACACAGCTCACAAGTGGCAAAGGCAGGATCAGAACCCACGACCTCTGACTCCCAAGCCCGGGCTCTTTCCACTAAGCCATGCAGTTTCTACTCTGTCCTTGACTCCTGCATTAGCTTCCTCGCCAACCTCCCTGCCTCCTGTCTCTCCCAACTACAGATAATTCTTCACTCTGCTACCTGATCCCTTTTCTACAAAAACATTCAGTCCACGTCCCCCTGCTCCTCAAGAACCTCCAGCGGTTGCCCGTTCACTTCTTCTGCAGCCAACAGAAGCTCCTCACCATCAGCTTTAAAACACTCAGCTCACCTGCCTCTACCTCATCTCACTGATTACTTCCTCCAGCCCAGCCCATGCACTTCACTCCTCTAGCACCAACTTGCTCTCGGCACTTGGATCTCATCTATCTCGCTGAGGATCCCTTTCCCTCATTCTCCTTCTGGCCTGGAACTCCTCCCTCTCTGAATATGCCAGATCACCCCTCTCCCCACCTTCAAAGCCTGCAAGGCCAAACCTCCATGCACCCTTCCCCAATTAAGCCCTCTTTTCCCCAGTTCCCGCTCCTTCTGCATCATCTGTTCCTTTTGGATTTGTTCCTTTTGGGTGGTATATATTCATCCACTCTTGGTCCTACTGTACTTAAGTCCATATTCATAATTTACTTATACTGTCTGTCTCCCCCTCTAGACTGTAAGCTCCTTAAGGACAGGAAACCAATTCCAGTATATTGTACACTCCTGAGCGCTTAGAACGGTGCTCTGTTCAAAGTAAGAGTTTAATAAATACCATTAATAGATTGAGTGGCCCTGGCTGCTTCTGCCCCCAAGGAACAGCTCCCTGCTCCTGGAAACATTCTGGACTTCATCTCCGGGCTGGTGGCCCCCAAACCTCCATCACCGGCCCCGATCATTCACCTGCCTGTGCGTTGTCCCCACCCGGTCTCCATGACAAGCGGACTCGCTGGGCTCGTCAATCCAACCCGGCATAAAACAACTCTCCTTTCTCTCTTGAAACCCACTCCACCCGTGTTCCAGGGCTGGCTGAGGAGAGGAGGCGGCAGATCGCTTGAGGCATTTGCAAAGCGCCTCCTATGTGCCAAGCACTAGGCTGAGGGCTGGGTTAGACACAGTTCAATCTGTTAGAGGGCTAGAAGGCCAAGCCCGAGTCCCAGGCCCAAGAGGGACTGAAACGGTGGACCCAGGAAGGCTTGACACCTGACCAGAGCTCTGGCAACGGGGGATGAGATCGGGGACTTGGTGGGGGGCAGAGGGTCAAACTGACTGCCCCTCCAGCCCGCCTGATCTCTGACCATGGAGCCAGCTTCCCCAAGTCCCTCACTTGCAAACCATAAACAATGGCCATGCACTTGTCCAGAATGTCAACCCTGTCCCCCACCCCCTGACCCCGGGTGGTCAGCCAGTACCTTGATTTCCTTTGGACTGCTCATCTTCCTGTTCCAGCTCCAGCAGGCCACAGCCTGCAGTGTCTATTAGCAGCAGCGGGGTCCCCGTCTCCTCGGTGGAGGCCACGCCGGGCAGGTCCCTGAAGGGCGTCGGGGAAGACTGCACTTTCGTGCCTGGACCCAGCCACCCATCCCCTCAGGCTGGGAAGAAGAGGATGACCCCTCGCTTTCGGGGTCAGGCGCCCAGCCTTAACCCCACGGCTTCTTACTGCCGGGACTCGACTCTAGCATGCCCGAGTTCACCCGGGGGTGGCCGCCCTCAACCCACAGCCCCAGTCGAACCCCCAGGGGCCCGGGAAACGTTCGAGTCTCAGCCGGCCAGTCCTGCACCCCACGGGCAGTTGCAGAGCCTGGAGAAGCGTGAGGAACCAGGGGAGCCAAGGAGGCCGGGGGAGTATGGGGAGCCCAGGCCCGACCCCAGGCAGCAGGACGTGAGCTGGCAGCTCAGCCAGTCCATTAGTCACTTGTATTTAATGATCACTTACTGTGTGCAGAGGACTGTACTAAGCACTTGGGAGAGAACAATAATAAAACCAAATAACAGACATCTTCTCTGCCACAACGCCCACCCGGGCCCGGTCTCTGACTTGATGGGAGAACTGCTACGTTCTTGGTTCAAGCCTCAGCAGAGGGACTACAGCCCCTCGACTGACCATGGGGACAGCGGATGATCTCTAGCCAGGCCCTCGCCCCAAACCTAAACCCAGGCAGCTCCCGCCTCTGTCTCATCCCAGCAGCCCCTCTGCCCTGACAGCTTCTCAGCAGAAAAGCAGCTTCTTAAGGGCCTCCCCAGTCAACTGGTCGGGGGCCTACCCACTGAGTTTGTGCTATATGCAGAGCACTGTGCTAAGCGGTGACACTTGCCCACCTGGCCCGGCGTCCACCCCCAGCCCAGCCCCATCCCTGTGACTGGCCGTGCTCCATCCAAGTAGCCAAAGTGCCGTGTAGGGCAGCTCAGCTCTCCCTTTGGGAGGGCCCTGGGGTGAGCAGAGCAGGGGACCGCCAGTTTGGAAAGCTTCTGGATGAAATGCCTGACAATTTCCTCCTGCATGCTTGGGGGCCCCCCCAGCTTGGACATGTATCCCAAAGGGGTCGGAGGACTGGGGAAGGGCTGGCTCCTCTCGCTAAAGGGCCTGGCTGCTAGCCCCATCCCTGCCAGGCCACTTACCTCAGGAGATGACCGGCGACGGACGGGTGTGCAGTGAGCCGGCCATCGTACATCTCCTGGGAGGCCCACTGCATGATGGCCTGGTGCATGCGGTACTGCACGGTGAGCATGCGTACCACGCTCTCGCCCCGCTCCTCCACGAGGCGCTCCATCAGACTGACTGCCAGGCCCTGTGTGGCTGCCCTGCATTGACACAGGAGGGGAGAATGGGGGTGGGAAGGAGAGGGGGAGCGGGGGAGTCAGTCAGTCGGGCAGTCAATCGTCTTTACTGAGCGCTTACTGTGTGCAGCACGCTGTACTAAGTGCTCTAAAGAGGACAATATAACAATACAACAGACATATTCCCTGCCCACAATGAGCTTACCGTCTAGAGGGGGAGATGGACATTAATATAAATAAGTAAATTACAGATATGTATATGAAATACGTATACAGATATATACAGATATGTAATAAATATGACTGAATGAAATGATTGAATGAATGAGTGCTTTGGGGCTGGGAGGCAGGATGAATAAAGGGAGCAAGTCAGGGTGACACAGAAGAGAGTAGGAGAATAAAAAAGAGGACTTAGTCAGGGAAGGCCTCTTGGAGGAGATGCCTATTCAATAAGCTTTGAAGGTTGGGAGAGTAAGTAATTGCGTCAGATATGAAGGAGGGACGGTGTCCCGGGACAGAGGCCAGGGCGAGAGGTCAGTGACGAGAGAGATGAGATCGAGATACAGTGAGAAGGTTAGCATCAGAAGAGCAAAGTGTGCAGGTGGGTTGTAGTAGGAGAGTAACAAGGTGAAGTAAGAGGGGGGCAAGGTGATCAAGTGCTTGAAAGCCAATAGTGAAGAACTTCCATTTTGATGCGGAGGTGGATGAACAACCACTGGGGGTACTTGAGGAGTGGGGAAACAAAGACATAACATAGAAGAATCACACTTCCCACCCTTCAAAGCCCTACTGAAGGCTCACCTCCTCCAGGAAGCCTTCCCAGTGTAAGCCCCCCTTTTCCTCAGCTTCCCCTCCCCATCGCCCTGACTTGCCCCCTTTGCTCTACCCCACCTCCCTGCCCCACAGCACTTGTTTATGTATGTACGTATCTGTAATTCTATGTATTTACATTGATGAAATTGATGCCCATTTACTTGTTTTGATGTCTGTCTCCCCGCTTCTAGGCTGTGAGCTCGTTGTGGACAGGGATTGTCTCTCTTTGATGCTGAATTGTACTTTCCAAGTGCTTAGTACAGGTTCTGCACTCACTAAGCATTCAATAAGAAGAAGAAGAATGTTGGTATTTGTTAAGTGCTTACTACGTGCCAAGCACTGTTCTAAGCACTGTGGGGGGGATACAAGGTAATCAGGTTGTCCCAAGTAGGGCTCATAGTCTTCCTCCCCATTTTACAGATGAGGTAACTGAGGCGCAGAGAAGTTAAGTGACTTGCCCAAGGTCACACAGCTGACAGGCGGCAGAGCCTGGATTAGAACCCCTGACCAGACTCCCAAGCCTGTGCTCTTTCCACTAAGCCACGCTGCAAATATGACTGAATGAATAACTGAACATTTTTGTAGAAAAAAGATCTGGGCAGCAGAGTGAAGCATTAACTGGAGTGGAGAGAGACAGGAGGCTAGGAGGTCAGCAAGGAGGTTGGGTAGCATAAGTCCTTGGGTTAATGGGGTAGGAGTTTGGATGGACAGGAAATTTTAGCAATACTGTGAAAGCTGAATGGACAGGACTTAAGGATGGATTGAATATGCGTGTTGAATGAGAAAGAGGAGTCAAGGATAACGCCAAGGTTACGGGCTTGTGAGACAGGAAGGATGGTGGTGCCATCTACACTGATGGGAAAGTCAGGGGTAGGACAGGTTTGGGTGGGAAGATAGGGAGTTCCGTTTTAGACATATTCAATTTGAGGTGAGGGGAGGACATCCAGGTAGGGACGAAGACAAGAGGAAATGTGAAACTGCAGGGAGAGAGATCAGGGCTGGAGATGGAGATTTGGAAATCATCTGCACAGAGGTGGTAGCTGAAGCCATGAGAGTGAATAAGTTCTCCAAAGAGTGGGTGTAGATGGAAAATAGAAAGGGTCCCAGAACTGAGCCTGGAGGGACCCACCCACAGTTAGGGAGAGGGAAGCAGAGGAGGAGCCCATGAAAGAGACTGACAAGGAGCAGCCACAGAAATAAAACAACCACCAGGTGAGGACAATGTCGGTGAAACCGAGGTTGAATAATGTTTCCTGGAGAAGGGGGTGGTTGACAGTAACAAAGGGAAATGAGAGGTCCAAGGGGATTGAGAAGCAGCGTGATTTAGCGGAAATAGCAGGGGCTTGGGAGTCAGAAGTCGTGGGTTCTAATCCCGACTCCGCCACTTGTCAGCTGTGTGACTTTGGACAAGTCACAACTTCTCTGTGCCTCAGTTATCTCATCTGGAAAATGGGGATTAAGACTTTAAGCCCCATGTGGGACAACCTAATTACCTTGTATTGACCCCAATGCTTAGAAAAGTGCTTGGCACATAGTAAGTGCTTAACAAATACAGCATTATTATTATTATTATTATTAGGATGGCATGCAGGTCGTTGGATTTGAGAAGATGGAGATCACTGGTAACCTTTGAGAGAGTGGCTTCTGTGGAGCGAAGGGGGTGGAAACCAGATTGGAGGGGTCAAGGAGAGAATTGTAGGAGAGGAATTTGAGACCATAGGGGTAGATAACTCGCTCAAGAGGACAGGTGGGCACAGGTCAGGCCAAGCAGTACGGATGGCAGGATGGTGGGAGGGGGAATTCCTCACTCTGCAAAGGTGCTCGACTGTGCTCGACTTGGCTCCGTTCGGCTGGGAACACACTGGGAAAGCAGCCAACACTGCCTGGGACAACAGCCTGGCCAGGGGCTGGGGGAACTGTCGGGTGGCTACGAGCACATGTGGGGCAGATGCACTCTTGGGACCAGACGCGGCTCTTCCGAGAACACGGCCCCCATCCGACAGAACTGGGAGTCTCCGCTGAGCAGGGATTTTGCGCAGAGCCCGGTGCCGGGCCTGGGACCGCTCATTAAACATCTGAGGTGCCATCCCTGCCCTCGAGGAATTTACGATCCCACTGTAGAGGCTCGCATCCGTAGATGGATGGCTGGCCGGCTGGATGTAAGTATGTTTACAATGGCATACTTTCAGTGGGAACAGGAGGAGAAAAACAGGTACAACAAGTCCATAGTGGTTACTGAGAGCCGGCCTGCCGTGGACATGAGGGAGCAAACCGGGCCCACTGGGGAGAGGATGGCAGAGGTAGGAGACGTGATCCGGGCCCAAAGAACATGGACCCATGGGAGGAAAGGAGGATTCCTGCCTCCAGCCTCTCGTTCCTCCAATCTCTACCTCACGCTGCCATCGTCTCTAGACTGCAGGCTCCTGGTGAGCGGGGAATGTGCCTACCAAGTCAGTCATATCATACCTGCCCAAGTGCTCAATTCAGTGCACTGCACACAGCAAGAGATCAATCAATACCACTGATCGATTGATTGCCGCAGCCGAGATCATCTTGCCAAAATGTCGCTCAGCCCATATCGCTCCTCCACGCCATCCGCTGGCTCCCCCGGTCCCTCCTCGTCAAGCCAAGACCCCCTCCCCCCCCATCGGCCCCGAGGCTCTGCCCCGTCTTCCCCATCTGCTCTCTTCTCCTACTAATTCCCACTCCGCGTGTTAGTCCTCCCAAGCCAATGACAACTTTCTAGCTGGGCCTCGCTCTCCACTCTCCCCCTGGCGTGGATCGCCCTCCGTTCCTCCCTTCCCACCTCGGACAGCCCGCAGACCTCTCCACAACCAGATTCCTCCTTAAACCTCACCTCCTCCAACCAGCTTTCCCCGATTAATTCCCCAACCCCCTAGAGTCACCTCGGCCAACTCTGGCACTTGGGGACTGACTTACAGCCTCCTCAGCAAACCGGTATACATGTCTGCTCTATTTATTGTGACTGCTTGAGTGGTAAATGTTTTTCTTCCCAAAGCCCACTACTGGGCACCACGCCAACCACAACTAGCCCTGCCACTGCTGTTACCACTACTGGTGAGCGCTGCTCCTGCTTCCCTCACTCCCCGCCTCTTCCTCCTCTTCCCCTCCCACTCCCCCTTCGAAGTCCGCTGGGCACGCGCGAACCCCTCTTCCCCTTTTCCTGTGCGCGTGCCCACTTAGTTACTCAGCGTCTTGGTGCGCCGTTAGCACCTCGGGGGCGTGCCGGGCCTGACTCCGGCCTGCAGGCCGCCCGGGCCCAAAACGAGCACACCGCCTCCCCTTCAATGCCCTACTGACAGCTCACCTCCTCCAGGAGGCCTTTCCCCTTTTCCTCTGCTCTTCCTCCCCTCCCCATCGCCCCGACTCCCTCCCTCTGCTCTACCCCCCTTCCCGCCCACAGCCCTTGTGTACATATATTTCTATTTATTTCATTAATGATGTGTATCTATCTCTATTTACATTGATGCTATTGATGCCTACTTGTTTTGTTTTGTCTGTCTCCCTCCCTTCTAGACTGTGAGCCCGTTGTTGGGTAGGGATTATCTCTATTTATAGCCGAACTGTACTTTCCAAATGCTTAGTACAGTGCTCTGCACACAGTAAGTGCTCAATAAATGCGACTGAATGAATGAGTACTATTACTATTAAGATCGCCATCGATGCTGGTGTCACTTCTACTGTACTGCTGCTCCTTGTGCCGACAGACAAGACGGTCAGAGGGATAGTGAGTGGGTGGTGTCTTAGGTGTGGGAGAGGATGGTGGGGGACAGCCATGAATGGGAGAGCAAGCGGGCAGGGTCTTACTTTTGGGAGAGGATGGTGGGGGGCAGCTGCTGGTGGTCTCCAGCCAGGACGCACTTGCGGGCCCTGAGCAGGGGGATCCAGCAGCCGGCCTCGAGGGCCTGCGCGCACTCGTCGATCACCACCAAGTCGAAGTAGTCGTCGGGCAGCAGCTTCAGCGGCCCGTCGGCAGAAGCCCCTGCAGACACAGAGCGGGTCAGACGGGCAGGGCTGACCGGAGGGGACGCCCCACATTCCAGACTGGGGACGGTCACGGCCGCAGGCCAAGCAGGGCTCCCGGGAGGCTGAGGGTGCCCCCGGAGGGGTTCCCGGCTGCCCAAGGTGGAGGCTGGGTTCACTTGGGGCCAGGTTTCAAGCCCAAGGGCAAAGCCCCCCGCCCAGTGCAGCCGGATCCCGGGTGACTGGCCAGCTCGCTCCCCCACCCCCTCTTCTCCCCTAGAACTCTAGCCTGGACAAAAATTCTGGTGGCTGAGGGCCAGGAACCCAGAGTGGGAACGAGGGCTAGGCAGGGGAGCCAGGAGCTGGGGTGAGACCGAGGGCCAGGTGATGGGGTCTGGAGCCTGGGGTGGGGCCAAGGGCCAGACCCGGGGGGAGGGGGCAGGGCAGGAGCTTGGGGTGGGGCCAGGGGCCAGGTGGAGGCCAGGCACCCGGGCTAGGGCCAGGGGCTAGGTGGGAGGCCAGGAACCCAAGGTAGGGCTGGAGGCCAGGAGTCCTGGGTGGGGCGAGCAGAGGCCGGCCAGGGCTTGCTGCCCCCAGGACCTTCTCCCCACCTGTCTCCAGCATACAGCGAGTGGGTACAAATTTGGGGGTGACGGACTCCTGCCTGGGTCATCCCCGAGCTTCCTGCCTGGGCCGGGGCCCGCCCGCTCGCTGCCTGCCTGTGTCCCCTGGGGATGGGGATGGAGCCGCTGAAGCCGCCGGCTCCGGGCAAAGCTACCCGCGTAGCTCACCCGTGTTTGTGGCCAGCACCACGCTGGCCCTAGTGAGGGTTTCCAGCATGGCCGCCTCCTCCCGCTCCCTCAGTTCTTTCCTCAGCACCTTCACTTCACTCCGCAGGTGTTGCTTCTCCCCCTTGTCTTGAGTCTTCCGCGTTTGGGCCTAGAAAAGAAACGAAGTTCAAGCCCTTAGGGCCCTACGTAGGACCCTACCCTGAACCGTTCCCCAGCTTCCAGCCCACCTGAAACCTTCTCCTCTTGTTCCTCCTCCTGGAGGAGGCCCTCCCCACCGGATCCCCAGTGGCCTTGTCCCGTCAGCCGCGGGCCTCCCACCCCCACTGTGAGGATTTGTTCAGCCCATCAGCACCCCAGTGCCAACTTCTCTTGGCTGCTCCCCACCCGCCGTCCAGAACTGCAGTTCCCCTCCTGTTCCCCCTGTACAGAGACCAGTGGTGCCCGCCGGCCTCCCCGCCTAGTCCCACTGTACAGAGACCGCCAGTGCCCACCTGCCTCCCCACGGGATGGCCAGCACTCTTAGGGCAGGGACTGTGTCTCTCACAGATGGTATTCTCCCAAGCACCTACTTCAGCAGTCTGCCCAGAGAAGGGGCCCAGCACTCTGCCCACAGCGGGCACTCGATTCCCATCAGTGAGAAAATGCAGCCTACATGACGCAGTCAACTTCTTCTGGCAGACTAGGGGATGACGCTTCCCGGGACTAGGGCCCCACCCGGTGTACCCTCCCTCCCTGGCTGCAAACTCTCACCAAAGCCCGGTCGATATCCTTCCTGATGTCCGCCACAAGCTGGGCGCCGTCGCCACGAGCCAGGACGGCGTCGAGGGAGTGCCGCACGGTGGAGTCCAGCAGGCGGGCCGGGTGGCCCAGGCGCAGCACCCGCTCGTGGTGCCCGGCCAAGCGCTCTACCAGGTTGTCCACCGCGGTGTTGGACGGGGCACAGCACAGCACCTGCGGACAAGCACAGCCACCCCCCGCCGCCTCCCATCAGCCTCATCCTGACTGCGACTGAGGCCTCACCGGCCGTGGGGAGGAGGAGCACACGAGGGAAGTTGCTCCCTGGGAGAAATGCAGGCCCTGGGATGAGGATGAGCGGTGCCCATGCAACTCCAAGGGGACCGGGGGCTCTGAGGGGGAGCAGTACTTCGGGGCCCAAATACACCATTGAATCCCCCCAGCTACAGAACCTTGCTGACCAAAGGGGCAGGGGGACCAGGGAGAGGAGGGAAGGGGTGAGACAGCTCATCCATCGGAGTGCCCCTGGTAACGGCCTTGCCCAGCTCTAGGCTCCGAGGGGCAGTGTCGGTGGGAAGTTCCTGAGGCTGGGAACCAAGGTTCCCAGCAATTCTGTGTCAGTCGGGACCCCGCGGGGCTCCAAGGACACTGGCCAGGGTCAGCCGGCCAAGGGAGGCGCTGCCAGGCGGTTACTGGGGGAAAAGGGAACCCAGGGCTCCTGGACCTACAGGGAAGAGGGAGGTGCCAGGAGGCCCAACCACAGCTCCGGGCCAAACTGGAGGGGCACCATGAAGCACCCCTCCCTCTGGGGATGGACAAACGAGGAGGGCCTCGTCCATCTGTCAGTCAGTCGGTCAATCGATCGATCGTTACCATCAAACCCATGGGAGCGCGCCACGAAAGGGGAAGGCCTGGTCCCTACCCTGGTGGCACTCGCAGTCCTGTAGCCCAGCCCGCCTGCGGCCCAGCTCGCCTCACGGCTCAGCACACTGCGGTCCCGCCGACCTGCAGGGCAGCTCACCTTGAGGCCTTGGCGAACGGCCTGTCGCACTACCTCGACCACAGCCGTGGTCTTCCCCGTGCCCGGAGGACCGTGGATCACAGCCACTTCCCTCTGGGCCAGGGCAAAGGTCACGGCCTCCCTCTGGGATGCATCAAGGGCCTCGTCGAAGAACACGGTGGGGCCTGCGGAGAGAGCCGAGACTCGCTGCCGCCCCCTTATTGGTATCGATCACCTCAAGCTTTCTCCCGTTACAGTGGAAGCTCCTTATAAATATAATAATGTTGGTATTTGTTAAGCGCTTACTATGTGCAGAGCACTGTTCTAAGCGCTGGGGTAGACACAGGGGAATCAGGTTGTCCCACGTGGGGCTCACAGTTTTCATCCCCATTTTACAGATGAGGGAACTGAGGCACAGAGAAGTTAAGTGACTTGCCCACAGTCACACAGCTGACAAGTGGCAGAGCTGGGATTCGAACTCATCACCTCTGACTCCAAAGCCCAGGCTCTTTCCACTGAGCCACGCTGCTTCTCTACTCTTATGGGCAGGGAATGTTTCGCTTATTTAGTATGTACTTCCAGAACACTTAGCACAGTACCCTGCGCCTAGGGAACCTTCAGTAAATGCTATCATGACTACTGCTATCGCAGCATGGAGAAGCAGCCTAGCTTAGTGGATAGAGCACGGGCCTAGGAGTCAAAAGGTCATGGGTTCTAATCCTGGCTCCCCCAGATGTCTGCTGTGTGACCTCGGGCAACTCACTTCACTTCTCTGGGCCTCAGGCATCTCATCTGTAAAATGGGGATAAAGAGTATTAGCCCTATGTGGGACGGGGATTGTGTCCAACCTAACTTGTACCTACCCCAGCACTTAGAACAGTGCTTGGTGAATAATAATAATAATAATGTTGGTATTTGTTAAGCGCTTACTCTGTGCAGAGCACTGTTCTAAGCGCTGGGGTAGATACAGGGTCATCAGGTTGTCCCATGTGAGGCTCACAGTCTTCATCCCCATTTTCCAGATGAGGTAACTGAGGCCCAGAGAAGTTAAGTGACTTGCCCAAAGTCACATAGCTGACGAGCGGCTGAGTCGGGATTAGAACCCATGACCTCTGACTCCCAAACCCGTGCTCTTTCCACTGAGCCACGCTGCAAATAGTAAGTGCTTAGCAAGTACGATAATAATTTATTATCATTAGTGCGCCTGGCGGACCAAAGCAGCGCTGACCTGGGACGGCTGTTTTGCCTACAATCCCCCACCTCATACGACGACTCCCAGCCAAGCCCAAAGATCGAAGACACCTGCATATCTGAGCGGGGTCCCGGGCTCGGCCATGCCCAAGACTGAAGACACTTACGGTTCTGAGTGGGGTCACTGGGCTCAGATGAGCCGAAGAGAACATCAATCAGGCAGGATGCGGGACCGGAATGGTACTGGTTCAACCGGGTTAAAGCCCTGCCAGAAGAGACCACAGCAAAGTGGACGGGGCAGGTTGGAGGAGGATGGACAGGGGAGGGGTGGGGGTCTAGTTGGGCATGGGCATGGAGGGGTGGGGTCCAGGCAAGGCAGGCCGAGAAGGGAGGGAGTCCGGGTAGGACAGGTGGGGACAATTGTTGCCGAATTGTATATTCTAAGCGATTAGTATAGTGCTCTGCACATAGTAAGCCCTCAATAAATATGAATGAATGAATGAATGAATGAATGAATGAATGAATGAATGAATGAATGAATGAATGAGAAGGAAAGATCCAGGCAGGGCAGGCAGGGGGAGGAAGGGGTACAGATAGGGCAAGCAGAAGGAGGGAGGGAGGGGGTCCAAGCAGAGTGGGTAGGGGGAGGAATGGGGCCTGGACAAGGCAGGCAGAGGAAGGTGGTGGGTCTGAGCAGGGCAGGAGGGGGAAGGGAGGGGGTAGCCGTTTCTCCCCTTACTTCTTTAGCCGCTTGTATGTGACATCATTGGCCAGGCGGAGCAGGCTGAATGTGCTCTCTGGGTCCAAACTCAGCTGGCCCCCTGGTGGTTCCTCAAATGCCACAGTGACGGCCTCAGAGGTGAGCCGGGTCACCACCCCCCTGGCCTGCTCAGCATCCTCGCTCGCCGCGGTGCACAGACCCACGATGTCGCCTGCAGAAGGATACACCGTCAACCGGGCCGGGCCAAGAGGTCCCCAGCAAGGCCTCAGGCCAACCACACCCCAGCCGTGGGGGACCGGCCGTGGGAGACTGGCCGCGGGGGATCCTCTTTGCATTGATCCCAGTTAAAAACAGAAAGGAAGAGGGCGGGAGGGCAGCAGGGGGTGGGGGGAGGTGAGGCAGTGGAGGTAAAAAGCACCAAAGGGCCGAGACCCCAAAACAGAAAGCAGGCAGGCGGAAGAGGGGAGCCCCCAAGGCCCAGGCAGACACCCTCTCCCCTTGCTCCACTGATGCCCCTGGCCAAAGAATGTAGGCCAAGATGGCGGGATTAATCCACCACCATCTCCTCTCAGAACCGCCTATCCCAAGCACTCCCCACCACTATCTCCTCTCAAAGCTTGTCTCCTCAGAGGCGGCCACCCTGGAGATTCTGCCACTGTCTCCTCAGAGTTGGCCACCCCAGAAACCCCCACCACTGCCTCCTCTCTTAGCCAGCCACCTTGGAGACACCCACCTCCACCTCCTTGGAGTCGGCTGCTCCAGAGACCCCCAGCACCATCTCTGTGCGGAGAGAGCCTGACAACTTCGAAAACACAGACCCCCCCCGCACCCAAACTCTCCCACAGCGACTTGGAGACTAGGACAGAGGCCCGGCGTCCATGCGACCTGGTAAGTCCTGCCTGGGTGCCTGGCACTTAGCTGCCTGCCTCCTTCCCAAAGGGTCCAGGCTTCTCCGTCTAATGACCATTAGCTCCTTGTGGGTAGGGGTCATGTGCCCCCGAGCCTTGGGCATCTCTAAAGGCCAGTATGGGGCAGCTCATCCAGCTGGCACCCAGGACAGACCCTCGCTGCTCCAACACTGGCGAGGCCACAGGCCTTCTGGGGTCTCGCAGGGCCGGACCCCAGGGCTAGGGATCCCCTGGGCTGGACTCTAGCCCACAATGGCCCCAGCTCGAATTAAAGTCCTCAGTTAGTGGGCCGGGTGGCTGGAGGTGGGCTCTGACAGAACCACTCAGGTTCCCGCCGAAAGCAGCACAGACCACTACGGGCCGATACCTGCATCTTAGCGCCCGGGGGGCCGGGAAGCGGGCGGCACGAAGGGTGAGGAACAGAACCCGAAAGAAATCCAGGCCCCGTCAGAACACGATGAGGGCCTCTCGAGGCGGCCCACACTTGGGCCGAGGTCAGACGTACCGGGGCCGAAGCTGTTGGCGGGCAGCCCCGAGCCAGAGCCCCGCTTCCGGCCCTCCAGGGTCACCAGCAGCCGGCCGTACAGCCCCGTCCTCTGGCTGGTCACATGGAGTTTCAACAGGCACACGCCTCGACGCTGCAGCTCCTTGAGCGAGACATTTTTCTGCCAGCTCCTGGGAAGCAAGCAGCACCGTGGCCGAAGGGTGGTGGGCAGGAGGCAGGGGAGGGAAACGGATGGACGGGGCTGAGTCTGACCTGACCGACTTGCTTCTACCCCAGTGCTTACAACAAGGCTGGATGCATAGGAAACGCTTAGCACACAGAATGATGACGATAACGCAGGGAGACTAGAGTCGGTCAGTCCTGCCGGCTCTGTCCACTGCTCATTGCCCCTGCCCTGCACTCCTGGGTGGAGGGATAGAGAAAGGAGTACAGTGCTCCGCAAACTCTAAGTGCTCAAAAAATACGACTGAATGAAAAAAGAAGACACAGTCCACACAGAAGGGCGGATGGACAGTCTGAGCGATGGGCAGACGTGCGGACACACCGAGGGGCAAGGAGACACATGGACACTTTGAGGAGTGGGCAGACACTTTGAGGGGCGAGCGTATGCACAGACACCTTGAGGGGCGGACACATGGATATGCCGAGAGATGGGACGACACGTAAAAATAATAAATCCTGGCTCTGCCACTTGTCAGCTGTGTGACTTTGGGCAAGTGACTTCACTTCTCTGTGCCTCAGTTCCCTCAACTGTCAGGTGGGCAAATGTCCTTCAACGTGGGACAACCTGATCACCTTGTACCCTCCCCAGCACTTATAACAGTGCTTTGCACATAGAAAACGCTTAACAAATGCCATTATTATTATTAATAATAATTCTGGTATTTGTTAAGCGCTATGTGCTAGACACTGTACTAAGTACTGGGGTGGATGCAAGGAAATCAGATTGGACATAGTCCCTGTCCCGATTTGCTTGCATCCACCCCAGCGCTTGGGACAGTGCCTGGCACATAGTTAAGCGCTTAGCAAATACCATCATCATTATTATTATTATGGACCTGCCGAGGGTCAAGCGGGCACGGGGGCAGTCAGAAGGATGGCTGGATCCATAGTCACGCTGAGGGAGAGGCGGCCAAACGGAGCCTCATTCATTCACTAATTCAATCGTATTGAGCGCTTACTCTGTGCAGAGCACTGGACTAAGGGCTTGAAATTCATTCATTCATTCATTCAATAGTATTTATTGAGCGCTTACTATGTGCAGAGCACTGTACTAAGCGCTTGGGATGAACAGGTCGGCAACAGATAGAGACAGTCCCTGCCGTTTGACGGGCTTACAGTCTAATCGGGGGATTCATCTGTATTTATTGAATGCTTACTGTATGCACAGCACTGGACTAAGCGCTTGGAATGTACAACTGGGCAACAGATAGAGACCATCCCCACCCAACAACGGGCTCCCAGTTTCAGCGTGGCTCAGTGGAAAGAGACCGGGCTTAGGAGGCAGAAGTCATGGGTTCTAAACCCGGCTCCGCCACTTATCAGCTGTGTGACTTTGGGCAACTCACTTAACTTCTCTGAGCCTCAGTGACCTCATCTGTAAAATGGGGATGAATAATAAAATTGTTGATATTTGTTAAGTGCTTACTACGTGCGGAGCACTGTTCTAAGCTCTGGGATAGATACAAGGTAATCAGGTTGTCCCACGTGAGGCTCACAGTCTTCATCCCCATTTTATAGATGAGGGAACTGAGGCACAGAGAAGTTAATTGACTTGCCTACAGTCACACAGCTGACAAGTGGCAGAGCCGGGAGTCGAACCCATGACCTCTGACTCCCAAGCCTGGGCTCTTTCCACTGAGCCACGCTGCTTCCCTAAGACTGTGAAGGCTGTGAGCCTCGCGTGGGACAATCTCCCCCAGCCCTTAGAACAGGGCTCGGCACACAGTGAGCACGACTGTGAGCCCACTGTTGGGTAGGGATTGTCTCTGTTGCCAAATTGTACTTTCCCAGCGCTTAGTCCAGTGCTCTGCACACAGTAAGCGCTCAATAAATATGATTGAACGAATGAATGAACCAATACCAACATTATTATTCTTATTATCTGTTGCCGAACTGTACATTTCAAGCGCTCAGTCCAGCGCTCTGCACACGGTAGGCACTCCAAAAATACGATTGAATGAATAAATGCATAATAATAATGTTGGTATTTGTTAAGCGCCTACTATGTGCAGAGCGCTGTTCTAAGCGCTGGGGGAGATACAGAGAATCAGCGTGGCTCAGTGGAAAGCGCACGAGCTTTGGAGTCAGCACATAGTATGAGCTTAACAAATACCAACATTATTACAGGGTAATCAGGTTGTCCCACGTGAGGCTCACAATCTTAATCCCCATTTTCCAGATGAGGGAATTGAGGCACAGAGAAGTGAAGTGCCTTGCCCACAGTCACACAGCTGACAAGGGGGAAACAGACAACAAAACAAGGAGTCGGGAGTCGACAGAATCAGAGATCCCTACACATCGCTAGCAAAATAAGGGGAAGCAGCGTGGCCCAGTGGAAAGAGCCTGGGCTTGGGAGTCAGAGGTCATGGGTTCGACTCCCGGCTCTGCCACTTGTCAGCTGTGGGACTGTGGGCAAGTCATTTCACTTCTCTGGGCCTCAGTTCCCTCATCTGTCAAATGGGGATTAACTGTGAGCCTCACGTGGGACCACCTTATTACCCTGTATCTCCCCCAGCGCTTAGAACAGTGCTCTGCACATAGTAAGCGCTTAACGGCGTGGCTCAGTGGAAAGCGCCTGGGCTTTGGAGTCAGAGGTCGTGGGTTCGATTCCCGGCTCTGCCACTTGTCAGCTGGGTGACTGTGGGCGCGTCACTTCACTTCTCTGGGCCTCAGTGACCTCATCTGTCAAATGGGGATTAACTGTGAGCCTCACGTGGGACAACCTGATGACCCTGTATCTATCCCAGCGCTAAGAACATTACCGACGTTATTATTATTAACAAATAGCAACATTATTACTTCACTTCTCTGGGCCTCAGTTCCCTCATCTGTAAAACGGGGATGAAGACCGTGAGCCTCACGGGGGGCAGCCTGTTTACCTCGTATCTCCCCCGGGGCTTAGAACGGTGCTCTGCATAGAGTAAGCGCTTAACAAATAGCAACATTATTATTATTAATAATAAACAGAGGGCTAAATAACGTCTACACCTATGGGGCGGTCGGCGGCACCTGCTCTCGTCGATCTCCGCTTGGCGCTCCTCCTGCAGCAGGCCCAGCTGGCGGGACACGAAGGCCTCGGCCGCCGCCATGATGGCGGCCCCCTCCCCCCCCGGGCCTGTGTCTGCCTGCGGGTCGGGCCTCCTCGGCAGCTTCTTCCTCCCTCCGCTTGCCACTTCCGGCCGGAGGCGGGAGGAAGATGGCGACGGCGGGGGCCTGGCTGAGGCTCGGGGTGTCGTTTGGCCTCCGGCCGGGGCCCCCCGCCCGGCCCGGAGCGGGTGAGTGAGCGGGGGTGGCGGGCCCGGCCCCACCGGCCTCGAAGCCGAGGGCTTCTCCACCGCTTCCCGCCTGCTAAGCACTGCCCTAAACGCCGGGGTAAGCGCGGGTCCCCCTCCCTTGCCAAGGAGGAGCGAGCAGAGGGATGCCCTCCCCCTGCTGCCGAGGCACAGCGATGATAGCAATGATGGTATTTGTTAAGCGCTTCCTCTGTGCAAAGCACTGTTCTAAGCGCTGGGGGATCCCAGATGATTCCCACGTGGGGCGCACAGTCTCCATCCTCATTTGACAGATGAAGTCACTGAGGCCCAGAGAAGTGAAGTGACTTGCCCAAGGTCACACAGCCGACAAGCGGCGGAGCCGGGATTGGAACCCATGATCTCTGACTCCATGCCCGGGCTCTTTTTCCACCGAGCCACGCTGCTTCTCTGCAAGCGATGCGAGCAACGGGAAGTGACTTGCCCAAGGTCACCCAGCAGACAAGTGGCAGAGCCGGGTTTAATAATAAGAATAATAACGTTAAGTCCTTACTTTCTGCCGAGCACTGTTCTAAGCGCAGGGGGGGGATACAAGGTCATCAGGTTGTCCCACGTGGGGCTCACCGTTTTCATCCCCCTTTTGTAGATGAGGGAACTGAGGCACAGAGAAGTTATGCGACTTGCCCAAGGCCCCACAGCAGACAAGTGGCGCAGCCGTGATTAATAATAATTTTGATGTTTGTTAAGCGCTTACTATGTGCCGAGCACTGTTCTGAGCACTGGGGTAGATACAGGGTCATCAGGTTGTCCCACGTGAGGCTCACAGTCTTCATCCCCATTTTACAGATGAGGTAGCTGAGGCACCAAGAAGTCAAGTCACTTGCCCAAAGTCACACAGCTGACAGGTGGCGCAGTCGGGATTAGAACCCATGACCTCTGACTCCTAAGCCCATGCTCTTTCCATTGAGCCACGCTGCTAATAATAATAATGCTGGTATTTGTTAATAATAATGGTGGCATTTATATTAAGCGCTTACTATGTGCAAAGCACTGTTCTAAGAGCTGGGGAGGATATAAGGTGATGAGGTTGTCCCACGTGGGAATCACAGTCTTCATCCCCATTTTACAGATGAGGGTACTGAGGCACTGAGAAGTGACGTGACTTGCCCAAAGTCACACAGCTGACAAGTGGCGGAGCAGGGAATAGAACCAATGGCCTCTGACTCCTAAGCTCGGGTGCTTTCCACTGAGCCACATAGAACCCGTGTCCTCTAACTCCCAGGCCCGTTTGGGCCGAGATCTCCCGACCGCCGGGCCCGGGCTCTTGGCTTTAAGCCCCGCTCCTTCCCCACGAGAGACTCTGTGACCTGAGCTGGGTGACACTACCACTGGTTTAATCACCATGGCCCAGTGGAAAGAGCCCGGGCTTGGGAGTCAGAGGTCATGGGTTCTAATCTCCGCTGTGCCACTGATCAGCTGTGTGACTGTGCAAGTCATTTCACTTCTCTGTGCCTCAGTTACCTCATCTGGAATATGGGGATGAAGACTGTGAGCCCCATGTGGGACAACCTGAACATCTTGTATCCCCACAGAGCTTAGAATAGTGCTTTGCACATAGTAAGCGCTTAACAAATACCATCATCATTATTATTATTATCCATCCTGCACGTAGACGATCTCACTGTTACCGTTGGCCCCAGCCACACTCTTCCACACTCTCAACAAATAATAATGAGTAGTAGTGGTGATATTCTGACACTGTTATCCCTCTCCCCCCTGCATTGCCCTTGTACTTGAATTTGCACCCTTTATTCACCCCTGTAGTCCCACAGGATTTATGCCTTTATCCCTAATTTATTTACAATAATAAAGATGGTATTTGCTAAGCGCTTACTGTTTGCCAGGCACTATACTAAGCGCTGGGGTGATTACAAGCAAACTGAGTTGGACACAGTCCCTGTCCCACATGGAGCTCATAGTCTCAATCCCCATCTTGCAGACGAGGTTATCTGAGGCACAAAAAAGATTAGTGACTTAACCAAGGTCACACAGGAGACAAATAGCAAAATTGGGATTAGAACCCATGACCTTCTGACTCCCAGGCATGTGCTCTACTACGCTATGTTGCTTCTCCCAATATTAATGTCTGCATCCCCCTCTAACTTGTCTACCAAACTCCACTGTAGCATTTATAGTATATAAACTCTCCCAAGTGCTAGGCACGTAGCACTGCACAGTAAACACTCAATAAATATGATTGATATGTGTTAAGTGCTTCCTACCTGCTGAGCACTGTGCTAAGTACTTGGTTAGTTACATAGTAACTGGATCAGGGGTCTGTCCCACCTAGGGCTCACAGTTTTAGAGAGAACAGATCTTTAGTACCCATTCTACAGATGAGGAAATAGGCACAGAGAGGTAAGAAGTAGTGTGGTCTAGTAGGTAGAGCACAGGCCTGGAAGTCAGAAGGAACTGGGTTCTAATCCCCACTCCACCACTTGTCTGCCCTGTGATCTTGGGCAAGCCACTTCACGTCTCTATGTTTGTGACCTCATTTGTACAACGGGGATTAAGACTGAATACCTCACGTGAGACACGGACTGTGGCCAACCTGATTAGTTGTACCTACTTCAGTGCTTAGCACAGGGCCTGGCACACTGTAAGCACTTAACAAATACAAGAGAGAGAGGAAGGGAGGAGGAGGAGGAGAGAGAAGAGAGAGACCACTTGTGCCACCACACTTGACCAGGAGAAAAGGCCACAGCCTTGCGTGGGTTGTGTTGGTGGGTAGTAAAACTCTGGAAGACATTATAGCACATTGGGCTGGACACAGGAAGAGGAGCCGGACGAGATGTAGACATGGTCCCTGGCCAGTGTATTGTACTCTCCCAAGGGCTTAGCACAGTGCTCTGCTCATAGTAAGCGCTCAGTAAATACCATTTACTGATTGATTGGCCCCAAGGGACTCGCCGACTCTGAGGAAGGCCAGAAAGGGATTGGCGGCAGATGCTTACAGGAAGGTGAAACCCAAACAGAGTAGATAGTGATGAGGAAAACCTGAGAGCAGTGGGAGGCCCAGCTCCTTGTATCTCACTGACCAGAGTCACAGCCCCAGCCCTGGCAGGGGCCTTCCCTTCTAGGGGTTCACAAAGTTGAGGGAGTGGGCTCTAAGAAGCAAAGGGGCAGTGAGCACCCGGGGTCTGCTCCGGGGCCATCCGCCTAGCTTCCTTGGCCCCTAAACCCCAACCCAAATTCCCCTCCTGCTCCTGAAAGATGACACCTGGTGCGTGTTCTGTGTCTCTGGCCTGTTTCTCATGAGAAGTGCCCTGACCATGAGGGCAGATGAAGGGGACCTCTGGGTTGGGAGTTAAGAACCATGGTGCTGATTTCAACTCTGGGCTGTTCTTGTTTTCCATTTCCACCTTCAGCGTCTCTCCTGTGGGCAGCCATCCGGAGTCAGAGTTCTGACAGCCATCTTGCTCATCCCCGGTAATGTACCAGCGTGTGACCGGCCATTTGATCTGAGGGGAGCCTGGGGGATTTCTCCAGTCCTTAGAAAACTCTCCATCCTGAAGAGGTTGAAACCCAAATTGCACATCAAAAGGGTAGAGGAGAGCGAGAGAACATTTGCAGAGTTCAGGCAATAATGGAAAAGACCCAAAAGCTTAAGGGGAGGTAAGGAGCGGGCCCCAAGGAGGGAGGTCGAGGGAGGCCCAGACTGCAGGGCTCAGCATAAATACTGTAACCAAAACCATAATCAATCGGGAAGAGAAAAGGAAGTGGGGAAAGTTTGGGATGTTAGGTGGTTCCGGCCGAACTACTCAAGGTGGTCTGTGCGAGATCATTGGGGGAGTGTCAGGGGTGGCCTGTGCTGGGTCACCGGGGGAGAGTCGGGACTATGGGACGTTTGGTGCTGAGTCATGGGGGAGGGGGTTAGATGGTCCACACTTGGTTACTAGGGGAGAGTTGTAATAATAATGATGGTATTTGTTAAGCACTTATTATGTGCCAAGCATTGAGGTAGATACAAGGTAATCAAGTTGTCCCACATTGGGCTCACAGTCTAAATCAGTTACCTCAGTTACCTCATCTGTAAAATGGGGATTAAGACTGTGAGCCCCACGTGGGACAACCTGATTACCTTGTATCACCCCCAGCACTTAGAACAGTGCTTGGCACATAGTAAGCACTTAAATACTATTATTATTATTAGTAATCCCCATTTTACAGATGAGGTAATTGAGGCACAGAGAAGTTAAGTGACTTGCCCAAAGTCACCCAGCTGATAAGTGGCAGAGCTGGGATTAGAACCCACGCCCTCTGACTCCCAAGCCCGGTCTCTGACTTCTGTATGGAATGGTCTGTCCTGCGTCACTGAGGAGAGCCAGGGGTATGGGATGGTCCTTGCTGGGTCACTGGGGAGAGTTGTGTGTGGGATGGTCCTTGGGGGAGAGTCAGGGATGGAGAAGGGAGAGTTGGAGATGTTTGAAGCCTAGTGTCAGTGTGGCCCGTGCTAGAGGAAGAGGCGCCATGTTCGTGTGATCATTAGAGAATGAGGCCTGCACTGCAGCCTTTTCTTTAGGCCTCACAGGAGTGTGAGCCTGCACCGGGGGACCTGTGTGGATGACTGGCTCTCGGTGGCTCCATGCCCCCCGGCGTTGGCCCGAGCCTGTCCTGACGCTGGGCCCGTCACGCAGGGGCCCATGTGGCCCTGAGCCTGGGCCTTTTCAACATGCTGTTGCTCCTTCCCCCCAGCCTCCTCCCAAAAACGTCACTGACCTCACCACCATGGCCGAAAATCCAGCTTCCGGACCCAGCCCAAGAGGCCGGCATCCATGCAGGTAGTCGTCTCCCGGGGCCCGGCTGGGGGCCGTGCCTGGGGCGGGGGTGGGGGTCTGTCAAGCCGGTCAGCTGGATGGATCGTGGCGAGGTGCGTCCAGGCCAGAGCGGAGGGGGTGGGGGCCAGCGGTGCGGGCGTGACCAGGCCCATGTCCACCAGCGCTGGTGCAGAAGGTGAACAAGCAGATCGCCGCCGGCCAGTACGGCCGTCTCTTTGCCGTCGTGCACTTTGCCAGCCAGCAGTGGAAGGTCACCAATGAGGATCTGATTTTAATCGGGAACTCGCTGGATATTGAATGCGGAGAGAGAATTCGCTTGGAAAAGGTAAGGAAGTCGGATTGTGGCAATTTCATGTCCCCGGGGCATTGTCGGGCCCATCATTTGAGGACCATCTTAGAGAGTGGGAGGGCCTGGGGATCGTGGCCAGAAAGGGAGGGAGGCGGAGGGGAGCGGGCCCGGTGAGGGATCAGAGGAGTGGGAGGGTCTGGGGACCGTGGCCAGCGTGGGTGGGTCTGGGGTCAGAAGAGTGGCGAGGCCTGGTTTCTTGAGGGAAGATTTCAACTCTCACAAGGGAGCCCATTTCTCCCCAACGGCAGTGATTTAAATGACTCCCTGAACCTTTGCAGGTGTTGCTGGTGGGAGCCGACGACTTCACCCTCATCGGAAAACCTCTGCTAGGGTAATGCACATATTGTTGTTAGCCTTATGGGCGGCAGCCCCTCCTCCCTCTCCCCCATGGTGCCAGCTGAACCTGGTCTATGGTGGGGGCCCCACCCAGTGCCCAGCTTGGCTGCTGCTGCATCTAGACTGACCAGAGTGGCCAGCCATCCTGGCCCTCCTACCCCCTGGATGTCTTCTCTCCCAGCCCTGTCTTCTGCACCACTGACGTCCTTCAGGCTCCTTTTTCTTCAGCATCCCTTCTGTTCCCTCTCCATTGTCCTTTTTGGCCCTCCTCCATCCTCCCTCCAAGACCCTGCCATCTTCTGTTCTAGCCTGGACCTCGTCCGTGTAGAAGCCACCGTTGTTGAGAAGACGGAGTCGTGGCCGAGAGTCTATATGAAATTTAAGAAAAGGAAGAACTTCAGGAAAAGGAAAAGTACGTTGGGAAAAACCCAGCCCCTAGGACGCTGTGCTGGACCCCTCTCCCTCTCGGGTTTGAGCCAACGGTGGACCTGGGCATTGCAACGTCCCAGCCCCAAACCAACCGAGCGGTCATGTGTGGGCCTTTGAGAGTGACGGGCAGTCGGCAGTGGGGCTTAGAGAAAGACAAGAGATGGGGAGTCGTGCCTGGGGCTTGGAGACAGACAAGAGGGGCAATATACAGGGTGGGGCTGGCATCACTCTGGGATTGCTTTGGAGTGACTAGGTGCAGCATAGCATGGGGTGGCAGGTCATGATGACGGGGGCAGGGGCTGGGGGTTGATGCAAACGTAAAAGGAGTTCCCTGGCCTGGGTCTGGATGGGGCCAGGGGCTGGCCCCGTGAGGGCTCGCTGGACCGGCTCTCCCCCAGCCGCCAGATGGTGAGTGCTGGAAGGCTTGGTCACCCACTCCCCTGTCTCTTCCAGCCATTGTGACCCAGCAGACGTTGCTACGCATCAACACCATCGAAATTGCTCCGTGTTTGTCGTGACCCCGGGCTGAGCCTCAGAGGAAACGCTGGGCTCTGAGCCTGCTCGAACCAAAAATCCAATTGCCTTTTTATAATAAAATTCTGAATCTAAGAAGAATTTTGCGCCTTTTTTTCGGGTTACCACCTAATAGATTTTCAAATGCCTGGATGACATAATGTGTCCAAGCAGATGGATGGACGGATGGGGACATGAGCAAAGGCCATCCCCTGGATAGTCCTCCCCAACCCCTGCTAAATTCCACTCTGGTGACCCAGCACGGACCCTCGTCTGTGCCGGAAGTTACTCATTCCCACCTACACTGGGATCTGGTAACAACTTCCAGTGGAAAAAATAATAATAATGTTGGTATTTGTTAAGCGCTTACTATGTGCAGAGCACTGTTCTAAGCGCTGGGGTAGACACAGGGGAATCAGGTTGTCCCACATGGGGCTCACAGTCTTCATCCCCATTTTACAGATGAGGTAACTAAGGCCCAGTGAAGTGACTTGCCCACAGTCACACAGCTGACAAGTGGCAGAGATGGGATTTGAACCCATGACCTCTGACTCCAAAGCCCATGTTCTTTCCACTGAGCCACGCTGCTTCCCACATGGAAATGGATCCCACCTTCCCTCCAGCTCTGGGTGGTGGGGGCCTGGCCCCAGCCTCCCCCGCCCCCCCCACCCTCCTGGCTCTGCCCATTCCAATCTTGCATGGGCCCAGACTGCAGAGTCCTGAGCCTTACATCTGTCCCCATGCAGAGGGGGCTCCACCCCTGGCTGTGCTGCCCCACTCCGTTCCCTGCTTGGGCTCCGTCCTGTCTGTTCTCAGGTGCAGTCACCAGACTTGCCCTTAAGGTGATGGCATGGCAAACCAGGGTTTGGACAGGGTGCATAGAACTGAGTCTGGTTCTGTATTCTACCCCTTTCATCAAAGGGCCCTCCACCTCATTCCCAGCACTCCCACTGGCCAACGGTCACCCTGACTGACAGAGTGACTCCACGGCCTCTCCCCTGAGCTGGAACTGACTTAACTTCTATCCCTTACTAGTCAAAAGCTCTGACTCCACCCAAGCCCCTGTCCCTGTTCTGAAGGATTGGGGGAGCCCATCTTGCCTACCCTACCCTCAGTTTGGCTAGATTGGGAAAGGTAAGAGAATGCAGCAGCTAGCAAAACACTGCTCCACAACGTATTTTATTATATAATGTCTCCTTTGAAGACCAATAGCCTCTCCTCCTCTCCCCACCATCTTTGTGATTTAGCAAAGTAATCTTGGATCTGAACCCAAGTCTCTGGTGGTCTCTGCTGGGTCAGCAGGGATCTTTCAGAGTCAGTGCTGGCCCGAGATGGGAGGGACAGAGCCCTCTGACTCAGGGGCACAAGTTCCAAACCCCAGTTGGGTGAGGTAGGTTATGTTTCCCCCATTGGTGTTATAGCCTGTCCAGCCAGAAGAGTCTCTCCTACTCTAGCCTCTGCTCCTTCCCAGGGGCTCCCTTCAGGTAGTCCCAGTTTACCAAGGTGACCTCTTCCCCTTCAAAGCCTTAATGGAGGCATATCTCCTCCAAGAAGCCTTCCTCACTCTTTGCTCTTCCTCTCCCTTCTGCATCACTCTGATTTACTCCATTCATTCCCTTTGCCAGCCCCGCGGCACTTATGTACATATCTGTAATTTGTTCGAAGTTAAGTCTGCCTCCTCCTCTAGCCTGAAAACTCGTGGGCAGGGAATGTGTCTGTTATATTATTCTATCATACTCTCCCAAGCGCTTAGTACAGTAATCTGTACACAGTAAGCGCTCAATAAATATGATTGACTGACTGATCGACTGCTCTTCCAACACTAGGGTGAGGGGCTTCACCTCCTCTCCTTATTTGACCCCAGGACAGGCTTCTGTCCCTTCTCAGCCCAAACAAGAGGAGAGTATGCTAACTGGCTAGTCGATTGGGTGGCTGGCTGGCAGAGTTTGAGGGCCGGTCAAACCTGCAATCCAGTCAATCAATCAATTTCCCTCCAAGCCCTGAGTTGTATTCTGGCTGAGGGCACCAAGGACCTGTTCTGGTGTCAAGGGTGAGAGCGACAAGAATAATGTCCAATGGGAACCGAGCATAGGGTAGGGAAGGGGCACCTGGGGGAGGTCTTGGCTCTCGGGTCTCCCCCAGTGCCCAGAAGGTCAACGAGAAAGCTGCCTGTGAGCTAGGGAATGTGGAAATCTAAGGGACGGCGATGCAGGGAATGCAAAGCTGAAAGGCTCTAAGGATGCAGGGGTGAGGAGTACAGGGACACGGGCGTGCAGGAATGTGGGCTGAGGGAGTTCAGGGACATGGGGGTGAAGAACGAATTTGGGGGTGCAGTGATGTGAGGTGACAATACAGCTGAGTTGGTGGACATATTCCCTACCCATAACGGACAGACTAGGCTCTGGGGGCAGATAAAAGAGAAGCAGCATGGCCTGATGGCTAGAGCCCATGCCTGGGAGTCAGAAGGACCTAGGTTTTAGCCCCAGCTCCACCACTTAAAAAGTCATTTAACTTCTCTGTGCCTCAGTTCCCTCATCTGTAAAATGGGGATTAAGACTGTGAGTTCCATATGAGACAGAGACTGCGTCCAACCTGATTACCTTACTTACACTTATCCCAGCACTTAGAACAGCACTTGGCACATAGTAAGCACTTAATGAATATCATTTTTAAAAAAGCAGCAGGGATGTGGGGGTGCAGAGATATGGGTTGAGGGACACAGTGATTCTCACCTCAGCACTTCGTGCCAACCAAGCGGCATAACATGGTAGATAAAGCCTGGGCCTCGGAGCCAGAAGGTCATGAGTTCTAATCCTGGCTCCACCACTTGTCTGCTGTGTGGCTTTAGGCAAGTCATTTCACTTCTCTGGGCTTCAGTTACCCCATTGTAAAATGGAGATTAAGACTGTGAGCCCCAAGTGGAACAGGGACTGTGTCCAACCCAATTGGCTTGTATCCACCCCAGTGCTTAGTACAGTGTAAGCACATAGTAAGCACTTAATAAATATCACTTTTATCATATCCTTGCAGCCCCGTATCCACCCCAGTGCTTAGTACAGTGTAAGCACATAGTAAGCACTTAATAAATATCACTTTTATCATATCCTTGCAGCCCCCTGTAGCTCATCTGCATCAGTCTCCTTTCTGACTTCCCAACTTCCTGCCTCTCCCACCTAAACGATTGAATGAATGAATTAATCTATACACACCCTAGTACCTAAACATTCAGTCAGTCACTCACTCACCTAAATATCCACTTTCCTTCCTCCTTCTGTCTGGAAAGGATTTTCATGTCGGTCTCACCACCAGACTGTAAAGTCCTCCAGGTCAGAGAAGGCCACTGACTCCAGTCCCGCCCAGGGTCAGGGCCGGGAAGCTGCCATCCCTCAGGCCCAGGGATTTAAGCAGGGTTTTCCGCACCCACCCTCCTTCTGCTCCCCACATCCCTGTCCTCCTCTCCCACCACCCAGCCCCAGCCCGGCACCTCATCAGCCCCCTCTCATCCAACCCCTCCCCAGTCTTGGCCCCATTCCCCGATCTGAATGCAGCCTGCGCAAGTCCTGCCCCATCCTGCACAAATTCCCCTTCATCTTCCACCTCGTCCCTGCCCTACTCCCTGCCCCTCCTCGCCATCACCAAGATCTGATCTCCCCAGACAACAGGCTCCCCGAACCTCTTTCCCAAGAAGGCCTCATCTCCCACTCGTCAGGAAGCAGCGTGGCCTAGCGGATAGAGCACAGGCCTGGAGGTCAGGAGGACCTGGTTTCTAATCGTGCCTCCACCACTTTCCTGCTTTGTGACCTTGGACAAGTCACTTCACTTTTCGGGGCCTCAGTTTCCTCACCTGTAAAATGGGGATTAGCTATCTGTTCTCCTTCCTATTTAGACTGTGAGCAACATGTGGGAGAGGGACTTGTGTCTGACCTGATGATCTTGTATTTACCCCAGCAGTGAATATAGTGCTTGGCACATAGTAAACTCTCAACAAACATCATTATTATTATTATTGTTACCATCATCATCAACATGATTACACCTATTGCCTCCACTTCCTTGCCTCCTATCATTCAATCAGTGACATTTATTGAACACTTACAGTGTACAGAGCCCTGAACTAGGCACATGGGAGAGCCCAATATAACAAAGTTGGTAGAAACATTCCCTGCCCACTAAGAGCTTCCAGTCTAGACTCCAGCCTACAGTCTACCTCCCCTCTTGACCCTCTATGATCCAGTTTCCTCCCCCACCATTCTCTCCCCTGCGACAACTCCCTCCAGGTGCAGAGTGACCTCCTCGCCGCTACATTTAATGGGCTTTATTTCTCCCTACTTAGTTCTCCCTGATCTCTCTCCTGGAAAAACAAACGTTAGTTTTTCTGACACAGTTTTCTCCTGGTTCTCCTTATTTCTCTGGCCACTCAATATCTTTCACCAACTCTTCTCCCACCTCCCACACAGGAACTGTGGGTTAATCAATCAGTCATTGACATTTATTTAGCACTTGCTGTGTGCAGATCTCTGGGGCTCACAGTCTTAATCCCCATTTTACAGCTGAAGCAACTGAGGCACAGAGAAGTAAAGGGACTTGCCCAAGTCACACAGCAGACAAGGGGCAGAGCTGGGATTAAAATCCAGGTCCTTCTGACTCCCAGGCCCATGCTCTAGCCACCAGGCTGTGCTGTTTCTCTCCATACACTTCCTCTGGTCTGCAGGCGGGTTCCATGACTCCACCTTCCCAGCCCTCCCCATTAGGTTAGTGTTCTGCAAACAGCAGTAGGCGCTCAGGAAATACTGTTGATTGATAAATTCTAATCCCAGCTCCCCCACTTGTCTCAGGCAAGTCACTTAACTTCTCTGTGCCTCAGTTACCTCTTCTTCTAAAATGGGGGTTAAAACTGTGAGCCCCAAGTGGAACAGGGACTGGGTCCAACCTGATTAGCTTGTCACTACCCCAGCACTTATCGTGGTATCTGGCACACAGTAAGCACTTAATACCATTAGAAATAAATAATAAAGATCCATACCTTCAAGGAACAATCAATCAAGCAGGAGAAAATGTAGCATTCTTCTCAAAGCTCAGTTCTAGAGCCCCTTCTTTTCCCAATCTCCCTCAGAGAGCTTATCTGCTTCCACTCCCAGCTGCTGGCAGCTCCCACATCTCCCTCCTTCTCCTAGTCTCTAATCCCCACCTTTTTCCTATTTTAGTAAGAAAGGTACTGATTAAGTACCAGCTGCCTCCAGGATGACTTTATGCGGTCACCACAAACTCTACACATTCAAGTCTGAGCTCCTCCTCATCTTTCCTCCCAAATCCTCTCCCCCACCTCAGTTTTCCATCCCAGGTGAAAACACCACCATTCTCCCCATCTCCCGAACCCACAACATAATAATAATGGTGCTCCTTAAGACTTGCTATGTGCCAAGCACTCTTCTAAGCACTGGGTATACAAGTTAATCAAGTTAGGCACAGTCCCTATCCTACGTGGGGCACACACTCTTAATCCCCATTTTACAGATGAAGTAACTGAGGCCAGAGAATTTTCGGTGACTTGCCCAAGGTCAAACAGCAGACATGTGGCAGAGCTAGAATTAGAACCCAGGCCCATGCTCTATCCACTAAGCCATGCTGCTCCTCTTGGCATTATCCCCGACTATCCTCAAGCATTTAGTACAGTGCTCTGCATGCAGTAAGCCCTCACTAGATACTATTGATTGATTGTTCGATTGCCTCCTTCCTCTCTTTCAACCTCGACATTCAGTCTGTTGCTAAATCCTCTCTCTTTATTCTCCTCAACATTTTCAGGGCTCGCTGTCTTCTCTCCATCCAAGCAGCCACCAGCACTTAGTACAGTGCTTGGCACATAGTAAGTGCTTGTCAAAGTACAAAATTGTTATCACTCACACCCTCCCTCCTGCCAGGAACTCCCTCCCCCTTGAAATCTGACAGACCACCCTTCTCCCCATCTTCAAAGCTCTACTAATATCACATCTCCTCCAAGAAGCCTTCCTCAGTTAATCTCTCATCTTCCCAAATTATAACTTCCAGATGCCGCTTCAGCCTGAGACATCTAAGTACCCCAAGCCTGCTGAACCCCTTCTTTTTATTGTACTAGTTAAAGCAATTACTTTCTGCCAGGCATTGTACTGAGTGCTGGGATAGATAATCAGGTTGGACGCAGTCCATGCACCCATTTGGGGCTCACAGTCTTAATCCCCATTTTACAGCTGAAGCAACTGAGGCACAGAGAAGTAAAGGGACTTGCCCAGGTCACACAGCAGACAAGGGGCAGAGCTGGGATTAGAATCCAGGTCCTTCTGACTCCCAGGCCCATACTCTAGCCACCAGGCTGTGCTGTTTCTCTACATACACTTCCTGCGGTCTGCAAGCGGGTTCCATGACTCCCCCTCCCCGACCCTCCCCGTGAGGTTAGTGTTCTGCAAACAGGAGTAGCTGCTCAGGAAATACTATTGATCAATAAAGGACAAGGGGACATGGGGTTGCAGGGGTGAGGGGTGTGTGGAAGGGCATGGAGTGGGGCTCGGGGATACAGATACAAGGGGGAGGGGTGCAGGGAAATAAGACGATTCGGTTAGCTGCTATTTCTTTATTTCATCACTTAGGGTCAACTCTGCGTCGAGGCCAAAGCTGGGCACGTCTCCCCTCCTCCCTGCTCCACACCCAGGCCGAGAGGATGGAGGTGCCCAGGCACCGAGCTCCGACCAGGATGAGAGCAGCCCCTCGTCTTCATCCCCCCCTTTCCCATCCCCCCGGGAGGACCCCGCGGCCCCGTCCGCGCCTCCACGCTCAGGACGGACCCCCAGCCTCTGATGACGCCGTCAAGGGAAGGTCCAGGACACCGGCATCTGTAAGGGAGAGGGCGGCCACGCCGTTACCCCGCTGGGGCAACGGGATGGACACTGGATTTTTCACCTCAGAGGGAGCGGCCTTCCGGTGCCCAGATGGAAGCTCTGGGAAACGACCAACTCTACCTGATCATCCTCTCCCAAGGGCTTCATACAGTGCTTAGTACAGTATGGTAAGCGCTCAATAAAGACAATGGATTGATGGAAAAAAATCACACTGCACACTTCACGGCTAATCCTGAGGGGGTGGGGGCGGTGGGGGGGATAGGGATGGAGTGTGGTGTGTCTGTCGCCCCTCCGCCCCCATCCCCTGCCTTCCCCAGCGGTCTGGCCACCTCTAGAAGGCTGGAGCTCTTTCTCTTCTTCCCCTCTGGCCCTGCTTGGGCCCCAGCTCAGGACCCTCGCCCAGGACTTGCAGTCTGGGAAGAGGGGAAGGGTGGCAGATTTCCAGGTATAGTTGCAGCCCCCACAAACCTTTCAGGCGCAGGAAAGTCAGAAACTCGACCACAGTGCGAACAATGTTGTCATCGGCCACGGGTCTCCCCCAGGTTCCTGGAACACATGGGCAATCCAAGATATCCGGCCTGTGCAATCCCCACATCCTCCCGGGATGGCCTGGGCGGGTGGAAGACCTGACCCGGGGCCTGGGGTGGCCTGGTAGGATCGGAGGAGACTGGACCTGGGGCTCAGGGACGAGGGTCAGGGGAGACTGGGTGTGGAGTCCGGGGTGGCCTGTGAGGGTCAGGGGAGACCAGATTCAGGGCCCCAGGCAGCTGTGATGATCCTAGTCAGGGAAAGGGCAAAGATGGAGAAACAGAGCTGGTGAGACAGGGAGATATTGTCATAGGACTCCACTAGCCGGTGGGGATGGAATTCAGTGTGTGTAGGGGAGGGCATGCAGGGATGCAGGCAGCAGAGACAGTCCTGCAGCAAGTCCGTAAAGCCTCAGGCCTTGGGCTTCCTATGCAGATGGAGCCGTTCCCCCTCCAGGGCCCACGGTCCTTACCCAGCCTTGTCTCCTCATCCGTCTGCAACTGCCGCTTGCCGGCCAATCCGAGCTTGTCGCTGAAGGACCTGTGGCTATCGACGGCATCTGGGGGCCAGAGCAGTGGTGTGGGGCTGGGGGAGCTGGGGAACTCAGGGCAGGGGACTGGGAGAGGCAGGGGAACGTGTTGAGGGGACCAGGGGCTGGGGGGCTTGGGAAGTAGGTGGCCAGGCCAGGGGAGTTGGGAGGCTGAAGGGGGTGTCGAGGGACCTGGGGGCTGGAGTTGGGGGGGGGTGAGCGGGGTGGGGGGGGGGGAAGAGCTGTCCAAGCTATTCCCTTTCCCGGAGCCCCAAGCTGGAAACAGATCTACACTGGCTCCCACAGGGCGAGAAATGGGACCAGAGCATGGAAGGGGAGGGGGACCCACTCCTCCCCCTACACCCCGACCCATCCCATCCCATCACCATTCCCTTCCCCAGGCAGGGAAGGTGTAGACGCTGTGGGTGGTGTAGACAATGGGGAGTGATAATGATGATCGTATTAGCACTTCCTGTATGTCCAGTGTTGCTCTGAGGCCTGGGGTGGGGAGTTCTGGGATTATGTGGGTGGGGCTTTTTCCTGCTCTGACTGTCCCTTTTTCCATTTCTTAATGTCCCTGTATAACTCTGTCACTTCCGCCTCTCTCTGTCCCTCGCTTTGCTCCTATAACGGTTATAGTAGCAAGAACAGGAGCAGGATTGATTGAGTCCCTCTTGTGCAGCACACTGTAAAATACTCTTGGGAAGAGCAGAATAAAGAAGAGACATTCCTGGGCCCACAGGGACCACCCACCATTCCACCTGTCCCTCCCTTTCTATGTCTCTCTCAGCCTCATCAACCCCGAGCCCCAGGGTCTCATGGACTCAGACCCCAGAGTGGCCCACCGGCCCGCCTGCTGGCCCGCCCGCCCCCGCGCTGGTCACTTACATGGCCCGAGCAGGTAGCCGGCGCTGTTCAAGGTCCATCCCCGCTTCTCCTTGCCCTGCCCCAAGGAGCCCCGCTCAGTGCCCAGCTCTGACCACCCGAGCCCCCACCCCGTGGCTCCCTTTGTCCCCCATTTCCACCACATACCTCTCTGTGTCCTCCATGACTCCTTTCCTCCATGCTTCCCCATGACCCTCACATCCACGTGCTCCATGCTTCCCCATGACCCTCACAACCACATCCTTCATAACTCCCATGTGTCTGTCCAGTCTGTGTCCTGCATGAACCAATTCCCTGTGTCCTCTATTACCCTCCCATGCCCTTCATGACTCCTCACGACCCCTGCATCCGGGTCTCCAATGACTACCCTGTGACTCTCCCATCCATGAACTACGTGATACTCTGTTACCCCACCCGCATCCCTCCACTCCCTAACCCAAAGTTTACCCCTGTTCTCCCCCCCACCAGCCACCAGCCCACGGGCCATGACCATTCCTCATGCCCACCCCTTCCCCCACCCACTCCCTCCCTGCCAGGAGGCTGCATCTGAACACCAAGCTCAACATCCGGTGTCAAAGTTCAAAAATGCATCCCTGGCAACTGTGCCAACACACAAGTGAGGCTGAAGTGGGAAGAGGAAAGGGAAGGATGAAGAGGTGTTCTTGAGGGGTAGGAGAGAGGGTGCTGAGGGGCGCAGAGACACCACCCACCATGTTCCCCCCAGGGACCTCCATTCACATGGGCAGGCTCGATGTTGTTCACCGAGCACAGGGCTCCAGCCTGGGTGTGCTGCCTGAGCCTGATCTGTTTGTTTGGTTGTTTGCTGGAGTCTGCACTCTGGCCTCCCGCCCAGGTGACAGGGGAGGGACACGAAGTTGCTGGGTAGGGGGCGGAAATGACACTCACTGCCGACACCAGCCCCAGGGCCTTCGTCACTGCAAAGCAGAGGAGAAGGGACAGGAAGAGCATGCTGGTTCCTCGTGGCATCTGGAAGGCAAGAACCGCTTGGAAGTGATTGGCTGCTCACGAGGATCCCATGGGTCCATGATTGGCTCTCCTGAGGTTAGCCCTCCCGACATCTAACGTCCCAGACTCTCCCCCAATGACCAAGCATAAATCTCCTCACTCCATCCGTGTCTCTCCCTCTAATGATTCAACATGGACCAACTAACTCCTGTGACTTTCCCAGTGATGAAGCTCAGGTAACCCAACACCCCCAACTCTTAATAATAATAATAATAATAATAATAATGTTGGTATTTGTTAAGCACTTACTATGTGTCGAGTACTGTTCTAAGCGCTGGGGTAGATACAAGGTAATTAGGTTGTCCCACATGAGGCTCACAGTCTTCATCCTCATTTTACAGATGAGGTAATTGAGGCACCGAGAAGTTAAGTGACTTGCCCAAAGTCACACAGCTGACAAGTGGCAGAGCCGGGATTAGAACCCATGACCTCTGATTCCTAAGCCCATGCTCTTTCCACTGAGCCACGCTGACTCTTCCCTCTCAAATGCTGACTCTTCCCCAGTAACCCAGCAGTGACCATCCAACACCCTTGACTCTGCCCCCTCCAACACTGACTCTCCCCTAGTAACCCAACAGTGATCACCCAACACCCCCGACTCCCTCCTTTCCATCCCTGACTCTCCTTCAGTGACCCAGCACATAGCATCTGACATCCCTGACTCTCCCCCCTCCATCCCTGACTCTCAGTGACCGGGCCGGGACCATCCAACCCACTGAAGCTCCCTTTTCCATCCCTGACTCTCTCTCCCAGGGGCCCAGCATGGACCATCCAACTCCTCCTCAACTCCTCCAAGAGGTCTTCCCAGAATGACCTCCCTCATTTTCCCTCTGCTCCCCCTCCACCCTCTGCTCCTCCCCCTTCCCCCTTCACCTCCCCTCAGCTGAGCCCCCTTTCCCTCTGCTCCCCCTCCCCTCCCCACCCCATTCATTCATTCAATAGTATTTATTGAGCGCTTACTATGTGCAGAGCACTGTACTAAGCGCTTGGAATGGACAAATAGGTAACGGATAGAGACAGTCCCTGCCCTTTGATGGGCTTACAGTCTAACTGGGGGAGACAGACAAGAACAATGGCAATAAATAGAGTCGAGGGGAAGAACATCTCATTAAAACAATAGCAAAAAGATAGAATCAAGGTGTTGTACATCTCATTAACAAAATAAATAGGATGATGAAGATATATACAGTTGAGCGGACGAGTACAGTGCTGAGGGGAGGGGACGGGAGAGGGGGAGGAGCAGAGGGAAAGGGGGGAGAAGAGGGTTTAGCTGCAGAGAGGTGAAGGGGAAGGGTAGAGGGAGCAGAGGGAGAAGGGGAGCTCAGTCTGGGAAGGCCTCTTGGAGGAGGTGAGCTTTAAGTAGGGTTTTGAAGAGGGGAAGAGAACGAGTTTGGCGGAGGTGAGGAGGGAGGGCATTCCAGGACCGCGGGAGGACGTGGCCCGGGGGTCGACGGGGGGATAGGCTTGAACGGGGGACGGTGAGGAGGTGGGCGGCAGAGGAGCAGAGCGTGCGGGGTGGGCAGTAGAAAGAGAGAAGGGAGGAGAGGTAGGAAGGGGCAAGGTGATGGACAGCCTTGAAGCCTAGAGTGAGAAGTTTTTGTTTTGTGCGGAGGTTGATAGGCAACCCCTGGAGGTTTTGAAAAAGGGGGAGTGACATGCCCAGAGAGTGGCTCAGTGGAAAGAGCCTGGGCTTGGGAGTCAGAGGTCATGGGTTCGAATCCCAGCTCTGCCACTTATCAGCTTTGTGACTGTGGGCAGGTCACTTAACTTCTCTGTGCCTTAGTTCCCTCATCTGTACAATGGGGATTAAAACTATGAGCCCCACGTGGGACAACCTGATTTCCCTGTATCTACCCCAGCGCTTAGAACAGTGCTCTGCACATAGTAAGCGCTTAACAAGTACCAACATTATTGTTTCTGCAGGAAGATGAGCCGGGCAGCTGAGTGAAGATCTGCTCCTCCCCCTCCCTCCTCCCCTCCCCTAAGCACTGTGCTCATTTGTATATATTATTTATTACCCTATTTATTTTGTTAAGGAGGTGTACATCCCCTTGATTCTATTTATCGTGATAACGTTGTCTTGTTTTTGTTCCGTTCTGTTTTGCTCTGCCCTCTGCCTCCCCCGATTAGACTGTGAGCCCGTCGTTGAGCAGGGATTGACTCTATGTGTTGCCGAATTGTCCATTCCAAGCGCTTAGTACAGTGCTCTGCACATAGTAAGCGCTCAATAAATACTATTGAATGAATGAACCCCCCTGAATCTCCCCCAGTGCTCCAGCCCGGACCACCCCCCAGCCCTGACCCTCCCCTCTGGGTCCCTCCCTGACCGTCCCGTCCAGCGACCCAGCTGGGACGGCCGTCCCTGGCTCTCCTTTGGCTCTGCCCGGGTCCAGGTCTCCCGTCCGCCCCCCGCCCCAACCTCCGCTGGGCCCGGAGCTAATCCCTTGGGCCCCTGGCCCGGAGCCCCCTCCCCGGGAGTCCCTCCCGCAGCCGGACCCTGGGGCCCCGCCGGGCCGGGGGTCTACGGAGGGGCCGGAGCCGAGGGCCGGGGAGCGTCTCCGACCGGCCCGGGCCCGTCGCGACCTGGGCTCCGTCCCGCAACTAAGGATCGTCCCGGCCCGCAGCCCCGGCCCCGGACGACCGAGGGCAGACAGGACGCCCGGTTGTTGCGGGGGTGGGGGTTGGGGGGCGGCGCTGGGTACCTTGGGCGGTTCCCGCTCCTCGAGCCTCGGGGTGTGAATCCGCAGCGCTGGCGGGCGGACGGGCGAGCGGCGGAGCGAGTGGGCGAGCGGGCGAGGAGCTGTTTGCAGGGGGCCCGGGCTCAGGCGAGTGGCAGGTTCACAGCATGGTGTGGGGGGCGGGATGAGGGGCTGGGCAGTGAGGACCGGACAGGACGGGACGGGACAGGACCGAACAGGACCGGTATAGACGGGTTGGACGGAGCGGGCGGGACGAAGCGGATGGTGCGGCGGCGGGGAGCGAGCTGGGGGTGAACAGCCGGGACCGGCGGGATGCGGGGCGGGATGCGGGGCGAGATGCGGGGCGGGATGCGGGGCGGGATGCGGAGCTCCGGGGCGGAGGGAGCGGTCGGGGCGGGCGATGTTTCTGTCTCGGCTCGCTCGATCGGTCGGTCTTTGGGTCGGTGGGTCTGCGCTGTCCTGCTGCCGGACCCTCTCTCCCTCCCGCACCTATAAAAAGGGTCCGCGGGACCGGAGCCGCCCACGTCACGGGCCCTAATTTCCCCGGGCACCGCCTCTTCCCCCTCCCCCCGTCCATCCCCTCCATCCCCCCCCGCCCATTCCCCTCCATCCCCCTCAACCCCCCGTCCATTCTCCTCCATCCCCCTCGTCCATCCCCCACCGTCCATCCGCCCCCGTCCATCCCCCCTCGTCTATCCTCCTCCATCTCCCCTCATCCATCCCCCTCCATCCCCCCCATGTCCACTCCCCTCCATCCCCCGCCGCCCCCTCCTCCCTGGGCCGAAACTTCCGATTTCATTAGCGACTGGGCGAGGGCCGTGGGTGTTGGGGGAGGGGCGGGTTCCAGGTGGCAGGGAAGAGAGTCGGGGGGCTCGGGAACTAGGGGACCCCCTCTTCCAAGCCCCCCGCGGGGGGGGGGGGCTCGGGGCTCAGGGAAGCTGTTTCCTCCCTCCCCCTCCTCCCGCCGTTCCTCTCGGGTTTTCCCAACCCAATAGAGACAAGTGGAAGCCCCCGGCCCCTTCAGCCGAGCTGCCCCCTCCCCAGTGCTCTGCACACAGTAAGCCCTCAATAAATACGACTGAATGAATGAATGAGTAAAGGGACAGGGTGGTGGCGGGGAGGGGTGGGAAGGGAGGCCGGGGGTTCTTCTTCCCTTTCCCTTCCCCTCTGCGGCAGCAGACGGACACAGACTCCATGTCTGGCGTGGTGGGCATGAGGGACATGATGCAGGGTGCTGCTCTACTAGAATTAGGTGCTTACGCGGTGCAGGGCGCTGTACTGGGCGCCGACTGAGTGCAGAGCACGGCATGAAGCTACTACTGTGACCAGACCACTAGACTGGGAACTTGCCATGTGCAGAACATTGATCAGGGCACCTCCTGGGCACCTACCTTGGGGAAACAGCACGGACTGGTGGATAGAGCAGTCAGAAAGACCTGGGTTCTAATGCTGGCTCCACCACTCGATTGCTCCGTGACTTGGGCTAGTCACTTCACTTCTCTGGGCTTCAGTTACCTCATCTGTAAAAGGGGGACCAAGACTGTGAACCCCATGTGGGACAGGGACTGTGTCCAACCTAATTAGCTTGTAATTACCCATCTTAAGTGCCTGACACATATTAAGCACTTATATGCCATCGTCATCATCATTCTTATTATTACCCTGACAAAAATGGCTCCGATTTGCTTCGTTTTGACTTAGGATGTAATTATGCAGGAAGTCAGTGGATCGGAAGTTGTAGGGAGGGACCTGGATGGGTGGGGCACCGTCCAGTGGCCAGCAGGTGCGAGGGTCTCATTCCACAATGGCGAACACCCCGGACGACGGGGAGAGGGAGACTTGGGGCACTCTGCTCCCTGGCCCCGGACGGCATCCACACCCAACCCACAGCTGCCAGGCCGGCAGCCCAAGGGCCAGTCCTCCCTCCGGTGCACAACTCGTGCCTGCTTCCAGGAGGAGCTCCATGGCTGTAGGTAGCCCAGTATGGTTGGCACTGAAGACGGCATGTGGGCCTGAGCAGCCCTGATCTGGAGAGTGAAGGGGAATGGGGGGCGCCGTTCACCCCCAGTTGGGCAGGGAGTCTGAGAGCGGCAGGGTCTCAGGGAAAACGCCCGGGGCCTGGGGGGTAGAACACCAGCCCTCTCATCCCTGCTGGGAAGCAGCATGGCTCAGTGGAAAGAGCCTGGGCTTCGGAGTCAGAGGTCATGGGTTGACTAACGGCTCTGCCACTTGTCAGCTGTGTGACTGTGGGCAAGTGACTTCACTTCTCTGTGCCTCAGTTGCCTCATCTGTAAAATGGGGATTAACTGTGAGCCTCACGTGGGACAACCTGATTACCCTGTATCTACCCCAGTGTTTAAAACAGTGCTCTGCACATAGTAAGCGCTTAACAAATACCAACAATATTATCCCCACTCCTCCGCTCCTCCGATGGGTGAACCTGACCAACTCACTTTATTATAACAATAATAATAATAATAACCACAACTGTGGTATTTGTTAAGCCATTACTATGTGCCAGATACTGTTCTAAGTTCTGAGATAGATACAAGGTAATCAGGTTGGACACAGTCCCTGTTCCACATGATGCTCTAAGTCTTAAGCCCCATTACACAGATGAGATCACTGAAGCACAGAGAAGTGACAAAGCAGACATGTGGCAGAGCTGGGATTAGAACCCACGTCCCCTCCCCAAGCACTTAGTACAGTGCTCTGCACATAGTAAGCGCTCAATAAATACTATTGAATGAATGAATGATTCCCTGGCCCAGGCTCTTGCCACTGGGACTCAGTTCCTTCATCTGTAAAATGGGAAATCAATAGCTGCTTTCACTCCTTCTTCTACTGTGAGACGCACGTGGGACAGGGACTATGTTCAACCTGATTAACTTGTATATCTCCCCCCAGAGCTTAGCACAGTGCTTGGCACATAATAAAGGCTTAACAAATACCACCATTATGATTAGGGACCAGTGAGCATCTGCTGAGGCTGCGCTGATCTGTGGAACAAAACAGCCCGGCTCCTCCACAGTTTCCCCGGACTCATGGGCCGTACAAACTTACCCGGTTACGAGCGCCCCGAGACACCGCCATCCCCCAGCTCCGCTGTCCACAGCCCCACCATCCGTGGCCCCACCACCCACCTCTAGGATTGGAGTCAGAATTAGAACTCAGGACCGTGCTCCATATGCTAGGCCACTCTGCTTCTCACAGGACTTAGCCCAGGGCTTGGCAGTTAGTAAGTGCTCAACAAATACCACAGTGATCCAGAGAAGCAGCATGGCTTAGTGGAAAGAACACAGGCTTGGGAATCAGAGGATGTGGGTTCTAATCCCAGCTCTGCCACTTGTCTGCTGCGTAACCTTGGGCAAGTCACTTAACTTCTCTGTGCCTCAATTACCTCATCTCATAAAATGGGGATAAAAAGTGTGAGCCCCTCATGGGACAACCTGATTACCCTGTATCTACCCCAGTGCTTAGAACAGTTAGGCATGTGGTAAGGGCTTAGCAAATGCCATAATTATTATTCATTTATCATTATTGTTAATTTTTAAGAAATCTGGTTGAAGAGGAAGAAGACTGTAATGAAGCAAAGGTGTTCCAAGACTCTGGGAAGGGAGGGATGACCCTGTTTCAAGGAATTTTAGGGAGGAAAGAAGAAAAAGGTGGCAGTTGCTGGTCCCCCTAACTTGGACACATTCTCCACTGGATTAGAAAACCCTTCGCCACAGTCAGCAGAACAAGCTTCTATTTCTGCAGCCTGCTACGGGGACTCTTAATCACATTACCACTCCTCATTGATTGAATTTTGTGAGGTTACGCTTTGAATTACTTAATAAAGGCCAAACAGTAGTATAGTGACATTTATCCTTACAGTATAGAGCCCATAAAGGCATTTCATATTACTTTTCTGGAGGTTCTGGATCAGATTCTAATTTATAACGGGGGGAAACATATTCCACAATATAGCAACACTATTATTATCATTAATATTGTTATTAATAAAAATCATTGTGGGAATTGTTAAGTTCTTTCTCTGTGCTAATCATTACACTCAGAGCTGGAGTGGTGCAGAGAAATCAAGTTGGGCACAATCCCTGTCCTGCACAGGGCTCAAGGTCTAAGTAGGAGGGAAAACAGGTATGGAATCTCCATTTTACAGATGCAGAAACTGCGGCACCAAGAAGTATTGTGACTTCCCCAAGGTCACACAACAGGCAAGTGGCAGAGCCAGGATGAGGACCCTGGCCTTTTGGCTCCCCATCTTGTGGTCTTTCCACTAGTTCCCGCTGCTTTTTCAAAGAACACAACCGATTCGTATCATGGGGCATTGACCTGTATCGGGGGCAGCACATGGCAACAAAGGAACACCACCAACAGTAAGGTCCTAGAGCAAAGTCAGTTTCCCAGTCCTGAAGCTCCACTCATTTCAGCCCTGAGGAGTTGGGGGCGAGCTGGTGGGTAGAGCATGGATGCCCACAGGTGACTCATGGAGTGATCAATTGGAGGGCTGAGGAAAGGCAGTAAATAGACAGTGTCACATCCCAGCTGAAAAACTGGGAGTCGCCAACCGAGGACAGACCAGCAAGGCGCACTGCCATCTGGAAGGAAGGACCAGAAGCTTCTTAAGAAATGAAGGAGGAAATAACGAGAATCCTGCCAGGCACAACACACAACAAACACAATATCTTTGTGTATACAGTGCAGTCAGGTCTGTGGGGCCCTGCACTGTCCTTTTCTTTCTCCCTCTCTCACACACACACACATATACTCACACACGTGAATTGCACCAGCCCTACTGCTTTCTTCAAACATGTAGGATAAAATACACAGAGAGAGAGAGATATCCGTAAACAACTACATTGGGTACCTACTGTGTACAGAGCACGGTACTAAGCACTGGGGAGAGTAAAATAGAGATAAAGGGACACAAACCTTGCTCTCAAGGTTTCTACAAAAACGTTCAGTCCATTTTTCCCCACTCCTCAAGAACCTCCAGTGGTTTCCCATCTACCTCCATTTCAAACAGAAACTCAATACCCCTGGCTTTAAAGCACTCAATCACCTTGGCCCCCTCATGGCTTAATGGAAAGAGTCTGGGCTTGGTAGTCAGAGGTCGTGGGATGTGATCCCAGCTCTGCCACTAGTCTGCTTTATGACCTTGGGCATGTCACTTAACTTATCTGTGCCTCAGTTACCTCATCTGTAAAATGGGAATTAAGACTGGGCCCTAAGTGGGACAACCCGATTACCTTTTATCTACTCCATTCATTCATTCATTCATTCATTAGTATTTATTGAGCAATTTCTATGTGCAGAGCACTGTATTAAGCGCTTGGAATGGACAATTCGGCAACAAATAGAGACAATCCCTGCCCAATGATGGGCTCACAGTCTAATTGGGGGAGACAGACAGCAGGGCAAAACAGAATGGATCAAAAACAAGACAACATTATCATGATAAATATAATCAAGGTGCTGTACACCTCATTAACAAAATAAATAGGGTAATTAAAAATATATACAAATGAGCACAGTGCTGAGGAGAGGGGAAAAGGGAGGGGGAGGAGCAGAGGAAAGGGGGCTTAGCTGAGGAGAGGTGAAGGGGGAGGGGGGAGGAGCAGAGGGCGGAGGGGGAGCAGAGGGGGAGCAGAGGAAGCAGAGGGAAAAGGGGGTAGCCTAGTCTGGGAAGGCCTCTTGGAGGAGGTGAGCTCTCAGTAGGGCTTTGAAGAGGGGAAAAGAGTTAGTTGCTCTTAGAGCAGTGCTTGGCACATAGTAAGCACTTAACAAATACCATAATTATTATCTCACTTTGCTGATTTCCTACTACAACCCAGTCCACGCACTTCGCTCCTCTGATGCCAACTTAATCACTGTACCTCGATTTCGTCTATCTCACCACCGACCTCTCTCGCCCACTCCTGCCTCTGGCCTAGAGCATTCTCCCTCTTAATGTCCAACAGACTATCACTCTTCCCATTTTCAAAGCCTTATTGAAGGCACATCTCCTCTAAGAGGCCTTCCCTGAGTAAGCCCTCATTTCCTCTTCTCCCACTCCCTTCTATGTTTCCCTTTATTCACCCCTCCCTCAACTCCAGAACACTTAGGCACATATCTGTAATTTATTTATTTATCTTAATTTCTGTCTCCCCCTCTAGACTGTAAATTACTGTGGACAGGGAATATGTCTACCAACTCTGTAATACTGTCCTTTCCCAAGCCCTTAATACAGTGCTCTACACCCAGTAAGTACTCAGTAGATGTGATTGATTGATTGATCAAGAATTGATTGATCAAATATTTTTGACACAAAAATATTTCCAGTACAGTCGAAGGAAACAGAGACACATCTTAAGAATAATAAGAGAAGGAAAAGACAGTTACATGAATAAATAGAAAAAGCCGATATGTAGATCAAGATTCAAAGTGCTGAGGTAGTGAGAGATGAGTGAGGGGACGAGTTGATTGAGAGCCTAAAAGTCGATGATCATAAGTTTCTGTTTGATGTGAAGGTTCCTGAGGAGTGGGTAGATGTGGACTGAAGAGTTTTTCAGAAAAGTGATCTGGGCAGCAAAGTGAAGCACGGACTGGAGTAGGGGGAGGTAGGAGGCAGAAAGATCAGTGAGGAGGCTGATGGAATAGTTTAGATGAGATAGGATAAGTGCTTCTTTTATCTGCGAAGTAGCAGTTTGGAGAGGAAAGGGCAGATTTTAGTGTTTTTTTAATGGTATTTGTTAAGTGCTCACTTTGTGTCAAACTGTTCAAAATGCTGAGGTACATACAAGTTAATTAGGTTAGACAGTCCCTATTCTGCATGAGGATCACGGTCTAAGTAGGGAGAACAGGGAACTGAGACATAGAGAAGATAAGTGACTTACCCAAAGTCACACGATAAGCAGTTGGAGGAGCGGGGATTAGAACCTGGGTTCTCTGACTCACAGGCCCAAGCTTTCTCCACTAGGCCTTCTCATGGAAGAAAGAACTGAGAGGATTTGGTGACAGTCTATGTGAGTTAGATGAGTGGAGGATAACATCAAGGTTATGGGCTTGTGAGACAGGGAGGATGCTGGTGCTTTCTACCATGATGGGAAAGTAAAGAAGACAGGGATTTGGTGGGAAGATGAATTCTGTTCCAGGAATATTAAGCTGAGGTACCAATGGGACATCCAAATAGAGATGTCCTGAAGGTAAGAGGAAATGCGAGACTCTCTTCTGGCCTGGAATTCCCTCCCCCTTCATATCTGACAGACCACTAATCTGCCCATCTTCAAAGTCCCCCTAAAATCACATCTCCCCCAAGAAGTCTTCCCTGACTAACCCCTCCTTTCCCCAGCCTATTCATCCTTCCTTCTATATTCATTCATTCATTCATTCATTCATTCATTCAATAGTATTTATTAAGCGCTTACTGTGTGCACTAAGCGCTTGGGAAAGTACAGTACAGCAAGGATAAACATTCTATGTCCTTTCATCACTTTGATATTCACCCCACCCTCAGGGCCACAGCACTTAAATCCATCTCCTTACAACTCTGCCACTTCTCCTTTCTGTAATTTATTTTAATGTATGCTTCTCTCTCTAGATTGGAAGCTCCTTGTGGGCAGGGAATGTGTTTACCAACTCTTTTGTATCGTACTCCCCCAGGCACTTAGTATACTACTCAGTCCACAGTAAACTTTCAGTAAATACCATGATCGATGGATTGATGCGCAATCCGTGCCCAAGTGAGTACCCCGGATGGAGGGGGAAAGGCTGGAGACCTGGACTGAGGGGGAGAGGCTGGAGGCAAGGAGACCACAAGGAGGCTGGGGCATCACCTGCCGCTCCTGGGCCGCTCCCCGCCTGCCCGCCCAATCTCCTGCCGGTCCCTGCTCCCACCAGGCCCATTAGGACCATTTCTTAGTCAGGCCTGCAGAGAGGCTGTACTTTACTCCCTCAATTTCCCTGTGGGAGCAGCTCAGCCGGCAGGTGCTGGACCTGCGCTCCCTGGGGTGACTCAGCGTCCCTCTCAGCTGACCCTCCTTCGCTGGCCTGCAGTGAGTTCCTCTGGTTAATGGCCCATTAGGTGGCAGGAGGCCCGCTCCTCCACCGCTTCCAGGAAAAGGCGACGGAGGCGGTTCGGCCACTCAGGACTCTGGGGCCGGGGCCACAGCCCAGCTCTGTGCTTGGACCGACAGAAGGCTGCCGCCCACCTGGGGTTCTTGAGCTCAGGCCCCATCCTGGGGGGAGAGCGGTGTCACCCCTGCCTTCTGGACAGTTGATTTGTGGCAATGACCAAATCCCCCCCAGCTGGTCCCCCTCCCTGCCCTGCTCCCCCAACCCTGCACCCCTCCAGCTGCCCCTCTCACTTGCTCCCCGAGCCCCGCACCCCTCCAGCTGCCCCCCTCACCTGCTTCCCTAGCCCCACATCCTCCAGCTGGTCCTCCAGCCCCACATCCCTCTAGTTGGTCTCCCTTGAGCCTGCTCCTCCAGCCCTGCACCCTCACAGCTGGTTCCCCGCCCCCCGCCCGGCCCCCCAGCCCCACCACTCCCCAGTTGATCCCCCCAATACCCGGCCTGCTCCTCCAGTCCCGCACCCAACCTGCTCCCACAACCCTATAGCCCTCCAGTTGATTCCCCCTCTCCAGAACCTGCTTCTGCAGCCCCACACCCCCACAACTGTTCCCCCTTGACCTACTCCCCCAGCCCTGCACACCCTAAGCTGGTTCCCCCCGGCCTGCTCCCCCAGCTCTGCATTCCTCCAGCTCCCCTTCCCCCAACCACTGGCTTCTAACCAGTGGTTAGAGAAGCAGCGTGGCTCAGTGGAAAGAGCACGGGCTTTGGAGTCAGGGCTCATGAGTTTGAATCCAAGCTCTGCCACTTGTCGGCTGTGTGACTGTGGGCAAGTCACTTAACTTCTCTGTGCCTCAGTTCCCTCATCTGTAAAATGGGGATTAAGACTGTGAGCCCCACGTGGGACGACCTGATTCCCCTATGTCTACCCCAGCGCTTAGAACAGTGCTCGGCACATAGTAAGCGCTTAACAAATACCAACATTATTATTAACCACTGCAGCCCGCTCTCTTCCTCCTACTTGTCCACTCTCTTCCCTTCACTCCACCCCACTCCAGCTTGCACTCTGCATTCCTCCCACATTCACCTTCTCTCTGTGCCTTGTTGTTGGCTCTCCTGCTGTCCACCTTTCGTTCACATCCTTCTCCCCTCCTGGAATCACCCCTCCACTGCCCTGTTTCGTATCTGGTGGGTCTCCTCTCTCTCCATCTTCAAAGCCCTCTGGGAATCTCACCTCCCCCGGGAGGCCTTCCCCCATCTCACCTTCTACATTTCCACCATCCACAGCGGTGTTGCCCGTGAATGTCCGTCTGGCTGCCCCGGAGACTGAAAGTGCTTTGGAGGTAGGATCCGGGATTCCCACTGTTCCGGTCCCGGGCCGGCAAGCCCTCAGTCCAGAACTCAGCTCCCAATCCGGGCCACGGGGTGATTGACGGTGGTGAAAGGAGGGACGAAGGGGGAGCGGGGGGCTGGGGGGGGAAGAAGGGAGGAGGAGGGAGGTTTTCTCTGGACCGGTGTTCCCTCAGGGCAGGGCTCCGCCCAGGTCAGGCCCCTCCTCTCCCTCGGCTTCCCCGAACTGGCCCCTGGCCGGCCCCTAGGCTCGGGGATGAGGAGGGGCGAAACCAGGCATCTTGGAAGCCTCCGCCCACCTGGCCGGGGACTGATTTCTGGGCTCGGCCAAAACTGACCGCCCGGGGGAGGAAGGGCCGCGGAGGGGTGCGGGGAGGGAGGGGGTCGATGGGCTGGGCACCGTGGGGGTCTCGATGGGGCGGGGGGCGGCCACCGTGGGGCTCTCGGCCCTCACCCGCCCGGCACACGGACTGACAGACGGACCCACCCGTGGACCCATGACCGGACAGCCGCCAAAACAGGCTGACACCCGGCGGGCAGGAACCCAGAGGCAGATCCACGTGCGGACAGTAGATTCCCGGGCGGGCAGCGGATGCCCAGGGGGATGGACACCCGTTCGGACCCCCTCGCGATCGTCAGGGCAGGGACAGGGACGAGGACGGGGACCGGGGCCACTGCGGTCGCTGGCCCCAGAGCCGAGCCAACCGGCTCATTGGGGTGGCGTTTTTCTTCCTCCGCCGGCCTCCGCTCCCAGAAATCCGCTCCCCGAAAGGCTGGGCTTCCACTGGGGGTCGGGCGGAGGGGGTCGGGGGGAGGGGTCCGGGGGTCCGGGGGGCGCCAGCCCGACGGCCAGAAGGAAGGACGGAAGGAGGCGGCCAATTAGCAGAGCCAGACCCGTCCTGACCTTTCCATTTGGGGGCTCCGGCCCGGCAGCGGCCGCCGCTGGGGACTTGCCAGGAAAGGGGGCAGCACAAATCCTGCGTCCTCGTTCTGGACCTGGACCTGGACCTGGAGCGACAGCTCACCAATCAATCAATCAATCAATCGGATTTATTGAGAGCTTCCTGCGTGCAAAGCTCTGTTCTAAGCGCTTGGAGGAGGACGCTACAACAGTTGGTAAAGAGGTTTCCTTCCCGAGCGGCAGACCACCAGGCTCTCCAGAGGCAGGGGGCGGGGACTTCAGGCGGCCTGAGTTGGCAGGGCCCAGAGCCCAGTGGGGCTCTGCAGAACCAGCGGGTCCAGCCCGGGGCCCCTGAGGGACGGCCCGACCTGCCTGTCTGTCCACTGCCCTCCGGTCCTACCCCCGGGGGTCTCCCGGGGGGCAGAAAGGGCGACCAGCCTCCAGCCTCCCGCCCCCGCCAAGGTGGACGCTAATGCCGCCGCCGCCACCACCACCATTATCATCATCATCATAATCACCATCATCAGTGGCCGCCGCCGCCGCCTCCTCCCGCCAGACTCACTGTCATTTAAAAAAAAAAGCAGAAAAACCCAATTAGCGGGATCAGGCGCGACTCGCAGGCCCCGGGGGCTCAGGAAACCCTGAAGGCAAATCCGCCTCCAGGGCCTCCGCCCTGACTTCATCCCTGCTCTGAGCCCCCAGCAAGCCCAGCCCCAGCCCAGACTCCCACCAGCTCAGCTCAGCCCCAGCCTCATCCTCAATCTCAGCCCAACCCCAGCCAGCCTCAGTCCAGCCCCATCTTCAGCCCAGCCCCAGCCCAGCCCCATCCTCAGCCCCAACTCCATCCTCAGCCCGGCCCCATCCTCTGCCCAGACTTCCACCAGCTCAGCTCATCCCCAGCTCCCACCAGCCCCAGCCCCAGCCCCAGCCCCAGCCCAGCCCCAGCCTCAACGCGGGGCCCAGCCGGACCCAGGGGCACATAGGAGCAGACGAGGGGTGTCCGGGCCCCGGTGGTCAGAGAGTCTTCCGCAGCCCCCGGGGATGTGGGTGAAGGCCGGGCCCGGCCGGGCACCACCCCCAGCTTGCCGGCTCCTGCTGGCCCAGAGCCGCAGAGCCCAGAGGCGCCCCTTCCTCTTTTTCCAGATGGAGAGGCGGCCCGGTGCAGAAGCCCGACCCCCGAGGCGGCCCGGTGCAGGCCCCCCGACCCCCGACCCCTTCCCCGAGGCGGCCCGGTGCAGACGCCCCCTCTCCCCTCCCTTCGTTGTTCCCCCCTCCGGGGGGCGGCTGGAGGCGGCCCTCCAAAGGACCGTAATTGCCGCTCGCCCGGCCCAGGCGGTAAATGGTCCCGAGCTGCGGGGAGCTGCGGGGAGCTGCGGGGGCTGGGGGGCTTTGTTTGCCGTTGTTCCCCGGCTGCCGCAGCCGCAGGCCCTCCGGCCCTCCCGCCGGCCCATGTGTCTCCCTTCCCCGGGCCCGTTGCCGCAGAAACCGCACCCTAAACCCGGAGCCGTCAAAGCCGCCAAACCCATTATCTCGGCGCCCAAGGACACACACACAAATTGTCGCCATTAGCGGCGGCGGCGGCGTTGGCGGCGGCGTTGGCATCAGCAGCATCGGCGGCGGCGGCCGGTCCGCGCTGACCGAGCTCCTGCACGCCCCGTCCCCCCGCCCCACAAACACGCACACACACATACACACACACCACACCACACGCCCCCCCCCCCGCCCCACAAACACCCCCCAAACGCCGAGAATCTGCCACCGCCCCCAGGCCCGTCCCACCTCACGCAGGCCCCGCCGCCCCCTCTCACCTCGCGGGACCCCCGCCCTCTAAACATCCCTCAACCCGGCCGCCCCCCAAACATCCCGCAGCTCCGGCCATCCCTCCCCCACCCCCCGCCAGCCCGGGAGGAGGCCGGCGGCCGGGGCTGGACCCGACCCGGGAGCGGCAGAGGGGTCAGAGGTCAAGTTCTGCCCTCCCACCCCCGCCCGACTTCCCGAGACACAAGACTGTTTTGTTGTCTGTCTCCCCCGTTTAGACTGTGAGCCCGTTGTTGGGCAGGGATGGTCTCTATCTGTTGCCCAATTGTACATTCCAAGCGCTTAGTCCAGTGCTCTGCATACAGTAAGCGCTCAATAAATACAATTGAATGAATGAATGAGCCCCAGGCTCCCGGGCCTGACTCCGCCGCAGGCCCGAGAGGACGGATGCCAATGGGCAAGGGCAGATGTCAACGGGCAGAGGAGTTGAGGTCAGGGGTGAGACGGGGGGGGTGAAGGGGCGGCATTTAAGGCCCAGGAGGCGCAGAAGGTCCAGCCCCCACACCGATGGGGCCGGCGAGGGGGAGGCGTGAGTTGTTGTTGGGGCTGGAAGCCGAAGCTGCCATTCATGCGCCCGTTTTCGGGCAGAGCCAGGGGCTGGTGACAGGGCAGAGCTGGGGAGACCTCCCCCCACCCCAACCCTGCCTGCTAGGTTGCCAGACTGGGGGGCTGCGGCCCTCCCGGAACATCATGGGGAAGGAACGGGTCTACCACTCTGTTCGATTGAACTCTCTCAAACGCTCAGTACAGTGGTGTGCGGCCTCAATAAGTCCGATTGCTTGACACTGTCTATGCTGGAAAGGGCCTTCCGGTTGCTGTTGTCACACCGGCTGATGCCCCTTGTGCCCTACGCCCTGGCAGCTGGTGCCTCACCAGGCCCATCGGGGAAAGGCGTGCCCGGGCCCGCCCTGGCCTGCCCCAGCCCACTGCCCCGCAGCAGCAGGAGAAGCAGTGTGGCTCAGTGTAAAGAGCCCGGGTTTGGGAGTCAGAGGTCATGGGTTCTAATCCTGGATCCACTGCTTGTCAGCTGTATGACTTTGGGTAAGTCACTCAACTTCTCTGTGTCTCAGTTACCTCGTCTGTAAAATGGGCATTAAGACTGTAATTCCCACGTGGGACAACCTCATCACGTTGTATCCTCCCCAGCTCTTAGAACAGTGCTTTGCACATAGTAAGTGCTTAATAAATGCCATCATTATTATTAACAAATACCAGCATTATTATTATAATTATTAGCAGCAGCGTGGCTCAGTGGAAAGAGTACGGGCTTAGGAGTCAGAGGTCAGGGGTTCTAATTCCCACTCCGCCACCTGTCAGCCGTGTGACTTTGGGCAAGTGACTTGACTTCTCGGTGCCTCAGCTACCTCATCTGTAAAATGGGGATGAAGACTGTGAGCCTCACGTGGGACAACCTGATGACCCTCTATCTACCCCAGCGCTTAGAACAGTGCTCGGCACATAGTAAGCGCTTGACGAATACCAAGATTATTAGCGGCACCTGCTGGTGGAACACGCTCGTTGCGCCCTCCTTCACCCCCTTCTCTTCCACCCGTGCAGAACAGCGCCACCTGGGGGAGGCTCGGCCTCACTCCATCCTATTGCCTAGCAGCCGCCTCCCACCGCAACATTCATTCGTTCATTCAATCGTATTTATTGAGCGCTTCCTGGGTGCAGAGCACTGTACTAAGCGCTTGGAATGGACAATTCGGCAACAGATAGAGATCATCCCTGCCCAACAACGGGCTCATAGTCTAAAAGGGGGAGACAGACAATAAAACTAAACAAGTAGTCAGACCTCAATACCATCAAAATAGATAAATAGAATCGGAGATATATACACATCATTAATAAAATGGAGTAATAAATAATATATACGAATATACACAAGTGCTTTGGTGAAGGGAAGGAGGTAGAGCAGGGGGAGGGAGTAGGGGCAATGGGGACAGGAGGAGGGGCAGAGGGAAAGGGAGGGTTCAGTCTGGGAGGGCCTTCTTGAGGAGGTGAGCTCTCAGTAGGGCTTTGAAGAGGGGAAGAGAGTTAGTTTGGCTGACGTGACGAGGGAGGGCATTCCAGGACAGAGGTAGGACAGCAGCCAGGGGTCAACGGCAGGACAGATGTGAAGGGGGGCCGCAAGGAGGTGGGCGGCAGAGGAGCAGAGTGTAGGGGGTGGGCAGTAGAAAGAAAGAAGGGAGGTGAGGTAGGAGGGGGCATAGTGATGGAGAGCTTTGAAGCCAAGAGTGAGGAGTTTTTGCTTCGTGTGGAGGTTGATAGGCAACCACTGGAGGTTTTAGAGGAGGGGAGTGACATGCCCAGAAGGTTTCTGTGGAAAGATGATCGGGCAGCAGAGTGAAGTATAGACTGAAGCGGGGAGAGACAGGAGGATGGGAGATGAGAAAGGAAGCTGATGCAATAATCCAGTTGGAAGAGGATGAGAGATTGTACCAGCAAGGAAGCGGTTTGGATGGAGAGGAAAGGGTGCATCTTGGCAATGTTGTGGAGGGGAGACCGGCAGGTGTTGGTGACGGATTGGATGTGTGAGCTGAATGCGAGAGCGGAGTCAAGGAGGACACCAAGGTTGCGGGCTCGTGGGACGGGAAGGATGGTGGTGCCGTCCACAGCGATGGGAAAGTCAGGGAGAGGACAGGGTTGGGGAGGGAAGATAAGGAGCTCAGTCTTGGGCATCTGACCCGCACAAATCAGCGCCACCTGGACTTCACTGCAGCCTTCGGCCTTGCGGCCTCGGTCTCCTTGTTCATAATAGTAACAATAATGTTTGTATTTGTTAAGCGCTTACTATGTGCCTAGCACTGTTCTCAGCACTGGGGTAGATACAGAGTAATCAAGTTGTCCTTCGTGAGGCTCACAGTCTCCATCCCCATTTTACAGATGAGGTAACTGAGGCACGGAGAAGTGAAATGACTTGCCCATAGTCACACAGCTGACAAGGGGCAGAGTCGGGATTCGGACCCATGACCTCTGATTTCCAAGCCCGGGTTCTTTCCACTGAGCCACGCTGCTTCTCTGTTCATCTCTTCCCACTTCTTCCACCCTTACGGCATAGCACTCCTTGGTGGTGGATCAGCCTCAGCGCATCCTGCTGCCTTCTAAGCGTCCCCAGTGCTTACCATTTTTTAAATGGTTTTTGTTAAGAGCTTTACTATGTGCCAAGCAAGCTAATCAAATAGGACAGAGTCCCTGTCTCACCTGCGCTCATGGTCTTAATCCCCATAGTACAGAGGTGGTAAACAGAGAAATTAAGTGACTTGCCCAAAGTCAAACAGCAGACAAGTGGTGGAGCCTCAATCAGGACCCAGGTCCTTCTAACTCCCAAGTCTGTGTTTTATCCCCTGGGCCACGCTGCTTTCCTGCTCTCCAATCAGTCAATTAATGATATTTATTGAATGCTTACCATATTGATTCAATAGTATTTATTGAGTGCATATTATGTGCAGAGCACTGTACTAAGCACTTGGAATGTTCAATTCGGCAACAGATAGAGACAGTCCCTGCCCAATGACGAGCTCACAGTCTAAACGGGGGAGACAGACAGCAAAGCGAAACAGAACAAAACAAAACAAGTAGTCCAAGTGCTTGGGAAAGTACAATATAACAGTAAATGCGAGCTTGTCTAAGGGAGACAGACATGAATGACAGATAGGGAAAAAGTAGAGAATAAGACGTAGACCTAAGCCCTATGGGGCTGAGTGAGGATCAAAGTGTTAAGGGGTTCACAGCCAAGTGAATAGTCGACCCAGAGGGGAGGGAGGATACCAAAAACAAGGCCTCCATCAGGGAAGGCCTCTTGGAAATGTGATTTCTAGAATGGTTTTCAAGTTGAAGAATGTGATGGTCTGTCAGATACGAAGGTAATATGTCTACCACCTGTGTTGCCGAATTGCTGCCAAATTGTACATTCCAAGCGCTTAATACAGTGCTCTGCACATAGTAAGCGCTCAATAAATACTATTGAATGAAAATACTACTGAATGTTATATTGTTCTCTCCCAAGCGCTCAGTACAGTGCTCTGCACACAGTGGGTGTTCAATAAATATCATTGCTGATGATGAAGGGGAAGGGTGCTGCAGGTGTGAAGGGTCGGCAACGAGATAGATGAGCTCGAGATACAGTGAGTAGGTTGGCTTCAGAGGAGCGAAGTGTGCAGATTTGGTCGTAATAGATCAGTGAAGTAAAGTCGGACGGGGAGGGCTGAGGGGGTGCCTTAAAGCTGATAGGAACAACAACGGAGGGGCTTGAAGAGTGGAGACACGAGGGCTGAACATTTTTGTAGAAATCCGATCGGGACACCAGAGCGAAGGTTGGACTGGCATGGGGAAGAAGGAGGAGGCAGGGAGATCGGTGAGGAGCCTGATGCGGTGGGATAAATACTTGGAGCGCGGCATGGTAGCAATTTAGATGGTGAGGAAAGGAAGGATTCCAGCGATGTTGTGAAGGTCGAACCGACAGGACGTGGTGGCAGATTGACCGTGCGTCTTCAATGAGCGGGACCCCCCCGCCCCCCACCAGCCCCCCGCCTCCCCCCGATCCCTGGTCTCCAGCGGCTCTCCCACAGCGCCACCTGGTGGCGACTCAGCCGCACCCCACCCTGCCGCCTTTCAAGGGCTCCTCAGTTCTCCGGGGGCTTCCCACAGCGCCACCTGCTGGTGGCTCGGCCTCGCTCCACCTTGCCTCCTTTAAGGGGCCCGTCCCCCGATGTCCCGCGGCCGCGCCACCTGCTGGTGGATCCGCCTCACTCCACCTCGCCACTTTTAAGAGGCCGCTCTCCGTTCTCCAGCGGCCTCCCACGGCGCCACCTGGTGGTGGCTCGGCCTCACGCCCCCGGGCCACCTTCCAGGGCGCCCCCCCGTCCCGCCCCGTCCTTCCCTTCCCTGATGTCCCGCGGCCTCCCACAGCGCCACCTGGTGGTCGATCCGCCTCGCTTCGACCTCCGGCTCCCCCGCAGCGCCGCCCTGTGGGGTATGGGTGTCACTGCACCCTGCCGCCTCTGCCCGTCGCTTCCCCGTTGCCCTCCCCGTTCCCGGCCGCGCCCCCCGGGCCCCCGGGCCCCCCCATTCCTCGCCCGGGTCCTGCGCAGCCCTCCCCCCGTCCTCCCCGCCCCCACCCGGCTCCATCCCGCTGGCACCTCCCGGACCCCTCCCTGGCTCGGCGGCACCAGCCTCCCTGTCTCCTTGGGTGCCAGGCCGCGCCTTCCCCCGCCGGCCTCTCTCCCTGTCTCTCTGCCTCTGTCTCTCCCGCGGGTGGGTGGGTGGGGGTCTCTCGTCCTGTCCGGCCCCCGTTCTCGGGGAAGACACACGAGCGGCCGCCCCCGCCCCTCCCATTGGGCTCACGGCCTCCCGCTGCTCCCGGGCCGGACATTTGCAGCCCCCGCGTCGCACACGACAGGACAAGACGTCCTCGACTTGGATGTCCTCCCGTCACCTCAAACCTAACGGGTCTGAAACAGAACTCCAGAGCTCTTTAGCTTCCCCTCCAAACCCTGTCCTCCCCATCACTGTAAATGGCACCACTATCCTTCCCGTCTCACAAGCCGGTAGCTTCGGCCTTATCCTCGACTCCTCTCTCTCATTCAACCCATCGCTAAAGCCCGTCGGTTTCACCCTCACGACATCGTTAAAAATCCACCCTTTCCTTTCCATCCAAAATGCTACCACGTTCATCCGATCATTCACCCTCTCCCGCCTCGATAACTGGATCGGCCTCCTGGCTGGCCTCACCGCCTCCTGTCTCTCCTTACTCCAGGCCATACTTCACTCTGCTGCCGGGGTGAGTTTTCTACAGAAACATTCAGGTCGTTTCCTCACTCCTCAAGAACCTCCCGAAGTTGCCCACCCACTATGGCATCCGACAGAAACTCATCGCTAGTTTTAAAAGTCACCCTGGCCGCTCCTACCTTACCCCGTTAACTCTCCTACTACAACCCAGCTCCTCTAATGCCAACCTTCTCAACGTACCTCCATCTCCTCTAACTCGCCACTGACGCATAGCCCACATCCAGCCTCCTGCCCGCAACACCCTCCCTCCTGACAATTATTCTCCTGCTTCCAAGCTTTATTGAAGCCACATCTCCTCCATGGCCTTCCTGACTAGGCCAATGTCCCTTCTCTTCCACTCTCGTCACCCCGAGTCGCCCTTTACTCATCCCTGTGCCCCCCTCCAGCCCCACAATACTCATGTACGTATCTAATATTTATATTGTCTGTCTCCCCCTCCCCCGAGTAAGGTCGCTGTGGGAAGGGAATGTTTGTTACATAATACTTTCCCAAACCCTTAGCACGGTGCTCGGCGCAGACTAAAAACGCTCAATACAACTGACCGACTGACCAGGACCCACCAGTGGCCTTCTTCCCCTTCTGCCCTCAACCCGTTCACCTCCACTGAGCCCCAGGGTCATCCATGTTGAGTCCTGGCCTGGCCCTTCCATGATCTCCTCCCACCTAAGCCAAAGAGGGACTCGACAGCCTTAGTCTGGCCATTGCCAGCTTCCTGGGAAAGAGGCTTACGCTGGTGGTCTTCCCCATGTAACACCCCTTCCCTACCACCCCCCAACTCCCACACCTTGCCCAGCCCCTGCTCTCCAGTTGCTTTAGCTGATGCCACTGTATGGCCGATGACAGCCACCCTCTGCACCCAAGGACCTGACCTCTCTCACTTCCTAAACCCACCTGCAGCTGTCATGGCTGGCCAGCCACCACCATCTGCACTCACGCATACACACCCGCCCCCAGCGTACACCCATTCTTCCTGCCCTGACCCCAGCAGGGAGGTGCAGACAGGCTGCTAGAAGCTCAGAGCAAGGTGGCTTTATTTCTGTTGGATACAAGTTTGCCTAGGTCTTGGGCTCCACGATTATCCCCAGTGCAGGAAACATACAAGGATGTACAGGGAGACGGTGAAACACGGAGCCTGGGGGTCGGAGTCCGCGGCCCCGGCCGGCTCGGTCCACCCCAGGCCACGGGGGTGTGCGAGGCCGAGGCGAGGCTCCGACCCGGGGGGCGGTCGGGGCCGGGCCCCCCGAGGGGCACATTAAAAATACTCTTTCGACAGGTAAAAATAGACGCTCTGTTGGAGGATGGGGGCTGGCGGCTGGGGCGGGCGAGGCCCCGACTGGCCTGACCTCGGCTCCGCCGGGCAGGGGCTGGGCCGGTCCCGGTTTCTCCCGTGGTTGCTGCTGCTGCTGCTGCTCTGGGGTTGGGGGGTGGCAGGAGCGGGCCCGGGTGGGGCCCAGGGAAGTAAGGAGAGATTGGGTGGGGAGGGGCGGGGGCGGGCACCAAGGGAGAACCTACCACCGCCACTGTGATGCCACTCATCCTTGGCGTCCCCAGGAGATGAGGACCGGTCACTGGGCATCTCGATACTGGCTGCTCGGGGAGGGAGACGGTCACCCGGCTGTCCACGGGTAGGGCCCGGGCCGCTGCTGGCTGGCGGCGAGGGGGTAGGGCTGGGCTGCCGCAGGGCCCGGGGAGTTGAGGGCGGGAGGGAGGTTTCTCATTCGCTGACTTGGCTTCCGGAACCACCGCGGGCCTGGACCGGCCTGGAAGAGGATCCGACTCGGCGTCCAAGCAAGAAAACCCCTCACAGGGTGGGCTGGGGGCCGGGGACTCATTCCAACACCACAGTCCGCCGGGGATCTGCCCGTCCCTGCCTCCCTTGGGCCCCATCTCGGTGGGGCGATAGCGGGCCGAGCAGCCAGGACTCAGCAGACTGCGGGGCAGGGCGGGACGGGGGGTGGGAGAGGAGAAAGACACCCGTCTCGACCAACCACGCTGGCGCAATAAATACTTAAAATCTCTACCGATAGACTTACATTTCTGATCCCATTCAAACAATACAGGAAACAGCGACCAATTAAAAACCGGCTATAAAAAGAACACCAGAATGTCTTGTTCAAAGTCCCTCGCGTCACCTACGATGGCCGCGGGGCCGTTGGAGGGCTCCTCGGGCCTCACGCTCCACCCGGGTGCCCGGGCAGCCTGGAAGAAACGCAAGCTCTGAACTTGGAACGAGGTGAGATGCAGACGAAGACGTCGCCAGCGGACGCGGGGCCCGGTGCCCGATGCCCGGGGGGGCCGGCGAGGGGCACACTGACTGGGCAGCTCCTCCTCCAGGTGCCCACCAGCTCTACACCGCCGCTAGCAGGTTGGGCTGGAGCGGTGGCAGCGGGCGCCGGCTCGCGCGGCGGCCCCTCTCCCCCCGTCCTTCCCGACCCCCCCATAATTTTAGAACAATACACTATAAACATACGCCAAAATGCTTGGTATTTGTCAATGGCAAATTTTTCCACATCTGGCTTACTCTGACCAACAATGTGTGGAATCTAAACTAGAAAGGGGAGCTGGTGGTCCCGGTCGCTCACAGAGTCCGTGCAGCAGAGACCGGCCTCCGCCTCGCCTCCGCCGGCACCGGGCCCGGCCCCGGACCCAGCGGGACCGGCTCGCCCCCAACCCCGAGACCCCGGGCCGCGCGGGCGGCGGGTGGGTCCGGCGCCTCCTCTTCAGCCCCGGGCCGAGGATCGCCCGTCATACGGGCCGGTCGGCGGGCGCGGCTCCCACGAGGGCCTGCTGGTCGACCCTGCCGCAGACGCAGCGCATGTCTTTGAGTGCGGCTCGGCCCAGGGGCTACGCGAGGTCGGTTGGGGGGAGGGGGCGGCCCCCACCACCCAGGGAGAAAACTGGTGGGGTGGGGTGGAGTTGGGGGGTGGGGGGGAGAGAGGCGGGGCACAGGGGCACCACGGTGACGGGCCAGGGATGACCCATGAATTTCTGCCTCATCTGAGCCCCTCGGGATCTTCCCCCTGTGGAGCCAGGGGTGAGGCAGGGGCCAGAGGGAGGGCCAAAAACCAAGGACGCACTCCCAGTATTCCCCATCTCCATTGGAGCCCTGGAGACCAGGGCAGTTCAAGACTAAGGTGGTGGGGGGGAGGGGGCAGGGGATCTGGATAGGGCCCCTTCTGAGCTGCCTCTGTGCCCAAAGGCTGACGGGGTCGGGGCCGTTACCTCTGCTCTGGGCCGCTGGAGGCGGGCGGGGGACTGGCCAAGGCTCCCTCTGCGGCCCCCGGGCTCTCCTCCACGGGGCAGTTGCAGCAGGCAGCGTCCTGAGGGCTGGACACCTTCCCGTCCCTCACTGCGGGCCGGGAACAGACCGGCGTCAGCACACACGCATGTACACGTACGCACAGGTGGGAGGCAGGCAGACAGGCGGGCAGGCACGCACAGCCACATGCACCCAAGGGGCTGGGGCGTGAGATGGATGAGCGCACAAACAGATGGACCTGAGCCCCCAGCGGGGAGGGAGGGCACCCCCGGCCGGGCCCCCCTGCGGCCGAGCCCCTGGCCGTACCTACCGGAAGGATTCCAGCACTCTGAAGCCGCCCGCGGCAGAGGGACAGAAAAGGAAATGTATGAAAGCTCAGTTCCGCTCAGCGCGCCCGGGGTATAGCCCAGATGCCCGACTGCCCCCGTGGGCCCGGATCTGCTTCTCCACAGCCCAGTCTGGGGTCGGCCCCCGGGGTCTGGGATCGGGGGTGGGGTGGGGAAGAGGGCGAGTCGGCAGGCCGGCTCTACCCTCCCGCTTTCCACCCTCCCATCTCACAGTCCGAGCGGCCTGCCCAGTGTGGAAGCAAGGCGGCAGCAGTAGCAGGAGGGATACAAGAGGGAGAGGAAGGAGGAGAGGGAGAGAGAGAGAGGAAGGAGGAGGAGGAAGAAGGGGAGAGGGCAAAAACCCACACCGTCAGTCCCGATGAAGAACCCAGGGGAGCCAGACGCGAAAAGCCTAGTCACGACAAGTTCCCTGGCCTGGGCTCCTCCTGACCAGCAGGTGCGGCCGCTTCATGCCCGCCCAGGGCAGACTGGGAGGCTTGTGCTGGACGGACCCGCCCATAAAGCTACTGGGACGGTCATTCCATCCCATGCGTGGATCGCTCTGTTTGGGAAGGGTCTCGGGTCCATCGCCCCATCAAGATGGCAGCAGCAGCAGCTCCACGCTGGTAGGGCCCGTGACGCTGGCTCCTTTGGCTCTTGCCGAGTACTGAGCACTAGGCATTCCCGCGGCGGGCGCCCGGTCAGTACCCGGCAGTCTCTCGAGGGGCCGGATACCCGGCGGGAGGGAATGAAGCTTGCGTTGCCCCAGACCCTAAGGGCGGGGGCAGGGGCAGGGCCCCAGGGAGCCCCAGAGCTGCGGGAAATTGGACAGAGCCAGAAGGTTGCCACGCTGATCTCAGTGTTCTGTGCCCTCACCCAGGCTAGTCTTTCTAGCCCAACACAGGGGGCCTGTGGGGGCCCACCAGTGCTCTACATCCTAGAGGGGAAGGGAACAACCCTCTTCCCTGCCCGCCTCCTCCACTCTGGGAGCAGGCACCTGGGGACTCGGGAAGTGGATCCTTCTCCGTCTGACGGGCTCTTCCTCTGCCTCCCACCCCCTAACTCTGGGGGTGCTTCAGGACTCCGTTCTGGGTTCCCTTCTAGTCTCCATCTACACCTACAGGCCGGGAGAACTCATCCATTCCCAGCTTCAACTCCCAGGTCTACGCGGAGGTTTCCCAAATCTCCCTCTCCAGCCCTGAACTCCTCTCCTCTGCGGTCTCACATTTCCTCCTGCTTCAGGACATCTCTACTTGGATGTCCCGCCGACACCTCCATCCCAATAGGTCCAAAAACAGAACTCATCTTCTCACTCAAACCCTGTCTGCCTTTCCATCACTGCAGACAGCGCCACAACCCTCCGTCTCACAAGACTGTAACCTCGGTGTTATCTTCCACTCATCTCTCTCACTCGACCTGCACGTTCGGCATGTCACGACGCCTTAATAATAATAATGGTGGTATTCGTTAAGCTCTCAACTGTGTCAAGCACAGTTCTAAGCGCTGGGAAAGACAGTCATGTCAAACACTGTCCCTGTTCTACTCGGGGCTCACAGCCTAAGCAGGAGGGAGAGCAGGTATTAAATTCCTATTTTACAGAGGGAACTGAGCCGGAGAAGTTAAATGACTTGCCCAAGGCCCCACAGCAGGCACGTGGCAGAGTCAGGATTAGAACCCAGGTCCTCTGTCTCCCAGACTCTTTCCACTAGGACATGCTGCTCCTCAGTTCTGACCTGGCAGTTCGACCTTCACGACATCTTGAGAATCCGCCCTGTCCTCTCCATCCAAACCGTTACCACACCTTGACTACTGATGCCCGTTTACTTGTTTTTGATGTCTATCGTCCCCCTTCTAGATTGTAAGCCCCATGGGGGCATGGATTGTCTTTCTTTATTGCTTAATTGTACTCTCCAAGAGGTTGGTGCAGTGCTTTGCACATAGTAAGCACTCAATAAATACAATTGGATTAATGAATGAATGAATGAATGAATACTGCATCAGCCTCCTCAATGACCTCTCTGTCTCCTGCCTCTCCCCACTCTAGTCCAGACTTGGCTCTGCTGCCTGTATTATTTTTCTAAAGAAATGTTCAGTCCATGTATGCCCACTCCTCAAGAACCTGCAACGGTTGTTCATTCATTCATTCACTCTATTGTATTTATTGAGCACTTACTATGTGCAGAGCACTGTACTAAGCACCTAATAATCTCTCTTTCTACTGCCCACCCCGCACGCTCCACTCCTCTGCTGTCCACCTCCTCGCCGTCCCTCGGTCTCACCTATCCCGCCGTCGACCCCTGGGCCACGTCCTCCCGCGGTCCTGGAATGCCCTCCCTCCCCACCTCCGCCAAACTCATTCTCTTCCCCTCTTCAAATCCCTACTTAAAGCTCAGCTCCTCCAAGAGGCCTTCCCAGACTGAGCTCCCCTTCTCCCTCTGCTCCCTCTACCCCCCCCCCACCACTCCGCAGTTAAACCCTCTTCTCCCCCCTTTTCCCTCTGCTCCTCCCCCTCTCCCGTCCCATCCCCTCAGCACTGTACTCGTCCACTCAACTGTATATATCATCACCCTGTTTATTTTGTTTAATGAGATGTACATCACCCTGATTCTATTTATTTGCTACTGTTTTAATGAGATGTTCTTCCCCTTGACTCTATTTATTGCCAATGTTCTTGTCTGTCTTCCCCAATTAGACTGTAAGCCCGTCAAAAGGCAGGGACTGTCTCTATCTGTTGCCGATTTGTACATTCCAAGCACTTAGTACAGTGCTCTGCACATAGTAAGCGCTCAATAAATACTACTGAATGAATAATAATGATGGTATTTGTTAAGCACTTACCATGTGCCAAGCAGTGTTCTAAACCCTTGGGTAGACATAAGGTCATCAGATTGTCCCACATGGGGCTCACAGTCTTAATCCCCATTTTACAGATGAGGTCACTGAGGCACAGAGAAGTGAACTGACTTGCCCAAAGTCACACAGCTGGCAAGTGGCAGAGCCGGGATTAGAACCCACGACCTCTGACTCCCAAGCCCGGGCTCTTGCCACTAAGACACGCTGTCTCCACCCACCTTCGCACCAAACAGAAACTCCTCGCCAACGCTTCGTCGGCTTTGAAGCCCTCAATCAGGTCTCCCCCTCCTACTTGACCTCAGAGATCGACCACAATCCACTTTGCTCCTGTCACGCCAACCTACTTCCTCCATCTCCTCTAGCTCCTCACCGACCCCTCCTCACCGACTTCATCCTTTATCAGATCTGGAACTCCCTCCACCCCCTTATCTGACAGTCCACCTCTCTTCCCACCTTCAAAACCCACCTCCAATCACATCTCCAAAAAGTCTTCCGTGACTAGGGCGTCATTTCTCCCCTCTGCCTTCAATCCATGTTGACTTTGCTCATGGCTGTGTGCCCTTTAAGCCCCTTGATCCTCACCCCAGGCCTGCAGCACTCATTTGTGTACACTCTGCACTCTCCCAAGTGCTTAGTACAGTGCTCTGCACACAATAAGCATTCATTGAATACGATTGCTTGATGAATTGGTATGCTTATACCCTACTATTTCCCGTCTGTAATTTTTTTGGATACAAGTTCCTTCTGGGCAGGGATCACGTTTACAGACTCTATCGCATTACACTTTCCTGAGTGCTCAGTACAGTGCTCCGTGCACAGCAAGCATGCCATAAATCCCACCGACTGCCTGAAACGAGGTCAAGGGTGGGGGGTGAGATGCCGAGGATGGAGTGACCCATTGGGGGAGAGAGGAAGAGAGAGACAAACCTCCACTGGGGGATAGACAAAATGACCACTGGGAGGACAGACGGACTGAGCGCTCACTAGGCGGAGCGTATTGGGCGGGAGAGGGGGAGCAGACCGACGGACAGCCCGCCCGCCCGCCCACCTGAGGCCGGCCTGACAGGACGCCCTCGCCAGCCCCGCCCACCTCTTGAAGACCGCAGTCTCTGTCTTGGCGTCCACAGTGAGGCTGAGGGTCTCCTTCATGCTGCCGTTCATCACCGTCTCCGTCACCTTCTCGGCCCCGCCCTCACTGGCATCCATGGCCACGCTGTTCCCCGGGCCTGTGGGCCCAGACTGCGTCAGCCCCGGGGGGGGGGGGGGGGGCAGGGCGGGGAGGCGCATCTTCACCCCACCCCCCAGCAACTGCCCACCCCATCCACCTCCCGCCCGTCCTCCCCGGCGGCTCACCGTCCGGCAGGGCGGGCTGGGGGGCGGGGCTGGAGCTGGGGGGCTCCGTGCTGGTCTCCATGTCCACCGGCGAGGCGCTCCGGGGGGCCTCCTTGGGGCTACGACAAGGGACACGTGGGGTCGGGACCGCGGAGGATCCCCCCACCCCCGCAGAGCGGCCCTCGGATGGAGCAGCTCTGTCGCCGGACTGAGTCCCCTAACGACGGAGCTCTGCCCACAGTAAACGCCTGCCTAGCCCCTCTACCCCACCCTCCGCCTCTCAGCACATGGTAGGGGCTCGGGGCTGGTCACTGCTCTGGGCCAGGCCAGGTGGTTGGGGAACTGGGATAAGGGAGTGGGGTGGGGGAAGAGGAGGACAAGAAAAGGCCACGGCAGGGACAGTGGGGAGGAGGAGGGGGAAGGGGATGAGCACCCTCAGGGTCCCACCCCTTCTCCGCCTCGACCCCCAGGCTTCGAACTAAGACAGACGGCCCCTCGCCCCGCAGATGGACAGACGTGGATAGATGGACTGACAGATGCATCGTCTGGGCCCAGCCCACGCCAGAGACTCACCTCCCAGCGGGCTGAAATCCGAGAAAAGACGCCCACCCCGTCTCCTTGGTGGGGAGTGGCTCCTCGGTGCTCCAAACGCCGGAACCCCACGGATCCAGTCCGGCCCCGTGCCCCGTCTCCATGGGCACATCGAAGGTGGCCGACCAGGCCGGTGCTGGGAAATGGAGGGGATCCACGTCAGCACCCCCACGGTCTGGGACAACACGGGGGCTCACACCAGCCCAGAGCCAGGGGGCGGGGGCTACGAACATTGCCGGGCCTTGAGCAGGGCGAGGTGGGGGGAGCCTACCCTCGCTCAGGTCCACCTCCATTTTGTCCTCCGCCCCGGCACTGCCTACTCAAACAGTCCTGCTGAGTTCCGTCCTCCTCCTCCTCGGAATCGGTGCTCTCCTCGCTGTCCGTGCTGCCGGAGCTGGGGAGGGAGGGTGGGACGGGGATAGTCAGCGACGGGACAGGGGGTGTCGCAGTGGGCACAAACGGGAGGGTGGGCTGCACTCGGACCAGGGGGAAACTGGTTGGTGACTCTCCCAGGGAGCCAGCCGGCTGACCGGGGTCGACCAGGGCCCGAGCAGACACCCACGGGTGATGTTGGCCGGAGGGCGGGAGGGCCGCACCTGGAGCGCCGCTGGGCTTCGGGAGCGAAGGCGACGTGCTTCTCCTCCCAGATGTCGTCCTCGTCAGAGCCGCCGTCATCGAACTGCTGGATCCTCTCCTTGCAGCAGGCCTCGAACAGCGCCATGTTGCCCTGCCGCAGACAGAGCCCCATGGGTTTCCCGGGGTCCACTGGCATCCTCTGCCGATTCGGGGATCCTGCGGCTGCACGCTCCCCAGGCCTGCACCAGGCCTGCTCAGAGCCTGCACCCCACAGCCACCAGGGAGTCGCTCCTGGCCGCTCCGAGGGGGGGGCCCGCAGGGTCCCCAAGGTGAGGATGGGCCTACCCTGGCCTGCCATCACCATGCAGGCCTGGGCACGTGGATGCGCACTGAGTGAAAGGCGGCATGATCTTCTCCCCTCCTCCACGCTGGCAAGGCCATCCCAGAGGCTGCCAATAACAGCAGTCCGGGAGGGTCCCGGGGCCAAGAACCACAGAAACCCTGGGGCGAGCCCACCCTCCTCCCCACAGAGGCAGGGGCTTCCCACCTCGAGTTCCAGAGCCCAGGTCCCCGCCGCGAGTCGATCTGCCCCAACCATCTGCTCTGCCTGAACGCCCCACCACCTAGAGCCCTGGGCACAATCCCCAACAACCCTGATACCCGACACCCAGCTGGGGACCAGGAAGAGGACCCCAAGACACCGAACAATGCGGTGGGGGGCGGGAAAGACCAGGTTAGGGTCAGGCAGCTAGTTAACCACAGACTTTTCCCTAGCCCCGGGGGGTCACCCTAATGGATGTGACATGGTCTGACTCTGGGCCCGGGCCCCAGAGGGGCCATCGGGGGATGGCCTGGCCTTCCCCGGGGGTCAATGCAACCGGGGAAGGGCTCTCTCTGGCCTGCCCTGGTGCCCCCAACACCGTCCCTGCTCCCAGCCACTACTACTCACCGTCTCATTTGCATTGAGGGTGAAGTTGATGTCCGACACCCGATCGAACGAAACACTGCCAATGAGAGGCGACGATCACTCGAGACGGCCGGCCGGGGCCGCGACCGACCTTCCTTCTGGCCCTCAGAGGCGGGGCGGGGGTCTCCCGAGCATGCCCCAGCTCCGCACCACCCCCACAGAGGGAGAGAGGGTGCCTGGTTTTGCACTGCGTGGGATCACGGGGTCATGGGATGGTGGGGTCATGGGGTGTGAGGCCGGCCAGGGTGGGGGAAGGGAGGGGGAGCAGAACAAGCGCTGAGCTGGGCCCGGGGCCGTCGTACTCACTTGCCGATGTCATCCTGATCCGCAAACTTCTCGTCATTGAAGCCAAACTGGTCAATAAAGTTGGACGTCATTTGTTGCATCTGATAATCAGAAAAGGCCTGGCAGCCCAGGGCCGCGACAGGGGTATCACGACTCCCATTCCACCCTGTGGCCCCAAAGACCGGCCGGGGGCCGGGAGGCCCGGGGAAATGGCCAGCCCCCCCCCCCCCCCCAACTTTGCGGTTCCTGGGGGCTGGGAGCTGGGGACTGGGGGCAGAGGCCGGGCAAGTGAATCAGGAGTTCACCAACAGGGGCTGACCAGACTTGCTTAGTGGCCCTAGCCAAAGGGAGCAGTTCAAGACGCCCCAGTGCCCCCAGAGTGATCCATAAGCTACCCCGGCTCCCCGAGCCGGGAGATCTCCCGGCTCTCCCCCTACCCTACAGGCCCACCCCTTCCAACCTCGCCTGCTCACGGACTCTTGCTCAACTCTCCTGCCTCGGCCTGCTCACTCACACTGGGCCCCAGCCTGAAGCGCCACCCCCCACTTCAATCCCCTTTGCCCAGGCACGGCTCTTCGCGCCCAAAGCCCCACCCCCGCCAAGGAAGCCCTCCTGGCCTGATGCACAATCCGGAGGAATGGAGAGCACCTGGCCTCGTGCTGCTAATTTCCTTGCACAAGCCTCTCCCCTTCTCTCCTCCTCCCAAACTCGCCAAGCTTCTGTCTGCTCGTCTTCCCCAGTGGGGCTGCCAGGATGGGCAAGCAGGCGGGGCACTCGGCCCGAGCGAGCGGTCGGCAGAGCATGCCGCAGCCAGGAATGCCTGGCGAAGCCCCGCCCGGCACCGGCCTCACCTGCTGCAGAGACGAGTCTTGGGAGAAGCCGCTCTCTTTGAAGTCGATCTCATCATCGCTGGATGAGTGAATGTGACACGTGGTGACCTGGACATGTGGAGATGGGGGGGAGGGGGCTCAGAGCCTGCGCAAGTTCGATGCTGCCCCTCCCCCTCAGGGGTCCAGCCCGTGGACCACCGCCCTGGCTCGAGGGCCGCCGGGAACAAGTCACAAAGCCCTGTAGACGCCACCGAGCCTGGATCTCATTCCTCAGTCTCCCCCTCTGTGGGCAGGGCTAGGGGGATGATACTGGTGAGTGGGGCTGGGGGGAAGGAGAGATAAGAAGAGGAGGAGTGGCAGGAGGCTGGACTTGGGAGAGGATAGGGGAGGGGAAAGAGGAGGTGACGGGGGGAGATATCGGCCCCCCACCCTTCCCGGCATCGTGACCCACCAGATCGACCGTGTTCCTCTTGTTGGTCTCCCCCAGGGAGCTGGAGCAGAAGGTTTCCCACCGCTCCCTCACCTGGTCCGGAAGGTCTGCCCACAGAGAAGAGGAAAACCGTCATCACCCCACGGCCCAGTGGGGCTCCCCCACCTCCCAGCCTGGCCCCCGGCTCACCCCCAGCCCACCGCTCTCCCCCACACCCGCCCCGGACGGGGCCCCCAACGCCCCTCACCCTTGAGGAGCCGCTGCAGTGCAGCACTGTGGGGCCCCTTCTCGCTGCCGTGCACGATGCAGTTTGCAATCCGGGTCAGGTGGCCCATGTAGCCGTGCCGCCGCCCCCCGTCCGCCCTGAAACACGGCCACGACACTGGGGTCAGGGGGGTCCTAGATCGGGCATCAGCTAGGGGCAAGAGGTCTGCCCTGCCTGGGCCAGGGACCACCAGCTCTCCAAGTCGACCCAGCTGGATCTGGCCCGGGGGGTACCCTCCCCTCCCCAACCCAGGCCCGGCTCCCGCCGGACCGGCACAAAGATCCTCACGGGTCTCAGGCCGGTCGATCCATCCATGGCTTACACTTTCATTTGGTCCGAGAAGCCAGACCAGACCCTTCCTGCCCCAGCGGGAAGGCCGGGGGCGCAGGCCAATGGTGGGATGGCCAAGGAGCGCAAGCATCTGAGGGTCCGGAGCCCACAAAGCAGAGGACTGAGGGAGATGGACGGCGGCAGCTCGAATAGGGATGGGTCCGGGGTGGGGGGTGGGGAGAGGAGTGGACGCAAAGGGCAGGTTGGAAGAGAATAACTTGGTCTCTCACTGTTTCTTCTCATTCAGGTCCCAGGCCTCCAGGATCCGCTCCACCAAGTGACATTTCAGGAAAAGCTGTGACAAACAGGGGCTTGGTCAGCGCCCGAAGCCACCAGCTCAACATTTTAAGTGAGTTCCCCGCCCACCCACTTGTCGGTCAGAAGGGGAGGGTCGGGGCTCAGTCCCCCCAGCCCCCGCTGGGCACTCTGTGGGGTTCCAGGACCGGGCAGCGAGGGCAAGCCCCCCCAGAGGGGGGCTGAGTGCAGAGTTGGGGGGAAGACTGCTTGGGGAGCCCCCGGCACCCCACGGGGCTATGCTGGCTCAAGATCTGGGCCGGCCCCCTCCCTGGGGGAGCGCGCTTCAATCCTGCTATTGACTGAGAGCTCTCTGTGCATGCTGGACTCAGAGTTGGATTCGGGGCTTGGGAGGGGATGATACAGTGCAGTTGGGAGACACGATCTCTGCTCTCAAACAGCTTACAGTCTAGGGGAGGGGAGGCTGCCTTAAAAGAAATGCCGGGCAGGGGAAGGGTATATATTCGAGTGCTGTGGGGCAGGCACTATCTATCACAGCACTTGGTTGGGACAGACCCAAGAATAGGGGTGGCACAGATGGGCGGTAGAACAGCACGGGGAAGGGAAAGAAGAAAGGAGAGGTCAGTCAGATGTCATGGCGCTATGGCACGCCCCCCACCCCGGGGTGGGGGAGAAAAACCAAGGTGGTCCAGTCTCCCTCCTCCTCCCTGCTGTTTCAACTCCAGCCCCCCTGCGTCCCTTCCTCTTCATCCAAACTGCTACCAGGAAACACTGGACAAATCCTGCCTCCTCACTGACCTCCTCGTCTCCTGTCTCTCCCCACTCCAGTCCTTACTTCCTCTGCTGACCGGACCGTTACTCTACAGGAACTTTCGGACCATATCGCCCCACACCTCCAGAACTTCAGTGGTTGCCCATCCACCATCTTTATTCTATCACACCGCACCTCCTCACCGTCGGCTTTCAGGGGGTCAATTGGCTCTCCAACTCCTACTTCCCCTCGTTGATCTCCTACTATAACCCAACCCGCACATTCCGCTCTCCTGCTCGCTGTACCTCCATCTCATCTTCCTCACTGTAGACCCTTTACCCATGTCCTCCCTCTGGCCTGGAACTGGCACCCTCTTCATATCCAACAGACCATGACTCTCCCCACCTTCCCAGTCTTATTACGATCACACCTCTGAAAAGAGGCTTTCCTTGCCTAACGCGTTTCTCACCCTATCAGCCCTCTCCACTGTGTCACCTATGCCCTTGGGCTACTTCAGTACTTTGGTACCCACCCCACCCCCGTGGCACCTCTGTCCATCTCCATATACCCTGCCATTTCTCCTCTCTGCAGCTGATTTTAATGTCCATCTCCCCCTCTAAACTGCAAGCTCCTTGTGGGCAGGGACCCTGACTACCAACTCTGTTGCATCGTCCTCTCCCAAGCATTTAGTACAGTGCTTTGCACACAATAAGAGCTCAGTAATTACCACTGATTGACTCACTGGAGAGGAGAGAGGTTAGAGGCAGGGAGGCCAGTGAGTACACCGACGCAGTAGTCCAGATGGGATACGATGAGTACTTGGGCCAACAACACGGCAGTTGGGATGGAGAGGAAGGGGGAAATTCTAGAGACGCTGTGAAGGTAGAACCGACGGGATCTCGTGACAGACTACGTGGGTTGAATAAGAAACATGAATAGAGGACAATGCCAAGGTTACAGGCTCGTGACAGAGAATAGCGGTGTTATCTACAGTAATGGGAAAGTCTGGGGGAGGACAGGGTTTGAGTGGGAGGATGAGTTCTGTTTTGGATGTTTTGAGTTTGAGGTGTCTGCAGGACATCAGGTAAAGATGTCCTGAAGGCAGGAGGAAGTGTGAGACGACAGAAAGGGAGAGAGGTCAGGGCTGGAGAGGGAGATGTGAGAATCACCCATGTAGAGATGACAGTTAAAAGTGGGAACAAATGGGATGGAAAGGGTGGGTGGGAACCCGCTCTCTAATGGGAGAGGGAGGGCTGAGCGAGGGGGCAGAGGTCCAGGGAGCGGGGACCAGGGCACCGAATGAAGGCCAAGCCAGGGAAGGGTAGTGAGCGACTCCTCTCCGGGGGTCGTCGGGCTGTGGCCCCAGAGAAGCGAGAGGCTCCGTAGTGCCAACGTGATAAGGGGCCCGAGAGGCCTTCCTTGACTAAGACTCTTAACCCTTGCATCGACCCTGCATTGGATCTGTACCATCTTAAGCACTTGGATTATCACCCCCTTTCCCCCAGCACTTCTACCATCTGTGATCTGAAGGTCTCTCCCTGTGTACCCTGCCTGCTCCAGGTGGGCAGGGATCGTGTTTACCAACTCTATGAGAATGTCCTCTCCCAGACGTGGAGCACAATGCTCCACGGTGAGCACTCTGACTGAAGGGGCAAGGAGCAGAGGCCCCATTCATCTAGTCCCCGGCCTCGCAGGGCGGGGGCGGGGCTGCGATGGCTGGCGGGGCACTCACGTGTTTGAGCAGGAGGTGGTGGTGCCCGGGGGCGTCCTGGGTGGCTGGGGTAGTGGAAGGGGTGGTGGTGCTGCTGTCTTCGGGGCTGGCGAGGATCAGAGCGATGCAGATCTCCACCTGCGCGTGCAGGAAGTTGTTCCACGTGTACCTGAAGAACAGGTCCTGAGGACACAACGGCAGCAGACCCGGGCCTCGTCACTCATCGACCCTGGGCCAGCGGACCCCGGCCGCCCGCCAACTGCCCCGCCGAGCCACTCTTCCATCAGCAGCGCCATCACGACCAACCCGATGATGGCAGGGAGGCCGCCGGCTCTCCCAAGCCCCATTTCCGCCCTCCCGGAACCCCATCCTCATGGCTACAGAAGGACCGGTTGCCCACACCCCCGACTCTCTCTCCCCGGGCCCCCGCCCGACTCGCACCACGTCACCCAGTCTGGCCCGCACGCCCAACTCTCCGCCCATCACCGGGTCCGGCCCACACACTCGACATTCCCCTCCATCGCTGGGCCGGGCCCACACCCGACTCTCTCATCTCCGTCCCTGGTCCCCGGCCATCGCTCCTTGCTGTCTGCTCTGAATCTGCCGACCCCCAGCTCCAGTGGGCTCCTGGAGTTGGGGGTAACCCACCCCAGCCTCGCCGCCACCCTCCAGGCTGTGTAATCCCAGCCCCAGCAGTGCCCCACCGTCTCCGGGCAGAGGCCGGGGGAGGGAGAGGGGCTGGGGGCTCACCAGGATGACGCCAATGCTGTTGAGCTCGATGAGCTCCAGGTTGACGCCGCCGGAGTTGGTCTGCAGAAGGCTGGAGATGAGCCGGATCACGTTCAGCCGCGTGTTGCCCACAGGGGGGTCCAGCACACCCCACGTCGTCCGCATGGCACCTTTCTGAAAGTCGGGGAAACCCAACGTCACCGGGGCCTCTCCGGGGACGGCCGCCGCCACACAGCCCCATGGAGAGGCAGCGTGGAAGGCGGAGAGGGCCCGGAACGGCCCGCCGAGGAATGACCCGCAAAGTCCACTGGGGGGGGCCTGGAGCCTGGGACCAGGCAGGGTCACCCTGTGCCACCCTGCCCCCGTCGCCCCACCAGCCACCGGGCGGACCGCTCCACCCCGCTCTGCCCACCTTGGGGGGCTCGAGCAGGAGCTCGTGGAAAGAGTTCAGCCGGGCGGTGATGGCTTCCAGCACGCTCTTGCTGACGGAGCTGGCGGAGTGGCCCACGCCAGGCGGGCAGGCCTCTATGTGCCCTTCAAACCTGCCGAGGACAGAGCGGGGAATCACCGGGGCAACATGCCGGGGCGGCCCACCGGGCCCCACTCCCGAAAAGAGGCCGGGAGGCTGTTCGGCTACGGGGCTGGAGATCCTGACCCAGACCCGGACCGTCCCCAGCGGTCTCCTCTCGCACCTCAACGTGCCCTGGAGCGGGAAGAAACCGTCACCTGTCCCCAGTCCCGGCTGTCCTCCTTCCGATCGCTCCGTGGTCAAGGCAAAGTCCCAGGACCACTGGCCCGGCCCCCTCCAGGCGCCAGCTTCTTGCCAGAAGGGCGCCTCTTGCCCCGCCCTGGGACTGAGTCTCGAGGGCCCCGGTCACATGCGGCTGGGGGCCGTGAAGAGCGTGCCAGCCGGCTCCCAGGTGTCACACGTGACCATGGCAAGGCAGTCCAGCCGGCTCCGAGGTGCCCTGCTAGGGCTGGCTGAGGGCAGGGATGCCCTACAGGGCCCGGGGGTCTCCACCAGTGAGATCGGCTCACTGTGGAACCCTGCCTTCCTGGGAGGAGACACCCAGCCCCCCCGCGGCACTGAGCCATCCCAAGCAAACACGTGGCCTGGGGCTGGGGCTGCCAGAGAGCCTGCTCTGGCCTGCCGGGCTAGGAGCCGTAGGGATGGTGCTCGAGGCTGCCGGGGCTTCGCCCCCCAACCGGGCCCTGGTAGCGGGTGGAAGGAGGGGATCACTTACGCGGGACGCCTGGTCTCTAGCAGAGTCAGCAGGATCTGGATGGCACTGACGATGGCGGACTCGTTCTTCTCCGGGTGGAACACGTTGGATAGGAGTTGCTCGATGATCTCCTGCCTGGGACACGAGGGGCATGAAAGGGGCAGGTTGAGGGCCTCCTGGAAGTGACGGGGGAGGGGACAGCCTCAAGGGGCAGTAGGGGAGGGTACCCAGGGCAGGGCAGATGATGCCGTCGCCTTAGGAGGGGCTCCGGCCTCCCCTCGAAAGCCGAACCTTCTCGGGTGCCTGGGACCCCGTTCCCCACAGCCTCCTGATCACCAACTCCACCCCTCCCCTCTGGCTTCCCCACTGCTTCGTGTCCCCCAACCCCCACTCCCACCTTCCCCCCAGTCTTGCCCGTTCTTCCTGGCTCCGGTTCTCCAACAGGCCTCCACCTCCTCCCCTTCCTTCAACCCAGCTCCCCCTGCTTTCCTCCACTGAAACCACTCTGGCTCAGGTGAGCTCCAGGATCCCTTCCCCACTCCACTCTACTCCCTTCCCCACTCCACTCTACCCTAATCTCCCTCCATCTCTCCATTGGTGATATTTATGGGGCGCCCACAATGTACTAAGCGCTCGAGAGCATACAGTTCAACAGGATCGGTAGACAAGATCTTGACTCTATTTATTGCCATTGTTCTTGTCTGTCTGTCTCCCCCGATTAGACTGTAAGCCCGTCAAACGGCAGGGACTGTCTCTATCTGTTGCCGACTTGTTTATTCCAAGCGCTTAGTAAAGTGCTCTGCACATAGTAAGCGCTCAATAAATACTATTGAATGAATGAATGAATGCCCCAAACAAGCTGACAGCCTATAGGGGAAGATAGACACTACAGTGGATTCGGAACACGGGAAACGGTTGAGTTTAAGACCGTTGACTTTAGTATGTGAGGCCGGGGTGAATACCGCAGCGCTTCCAGAAAACACAGTCCAGTCCACAGTCATTCTCCCGGAAACCCTAGCCAGCCTGGCCTGCAAGGACACCGTCCTGGCCCGGTTCTTACCCGGCCGCTACATCTGGCGAGCTCCTCGGCTCTGGGTCTCCATCGCTCCTACACCCACCCCACCCGCCCTGGGAGCGCATCTGCTCTCAGGGGACCACCACTGTGGGGGCCACTGACCGACACCACGGATTTGAAGCGGAACGCCCTCATCTTGCCCCGCCAGCTCGGGGGGTGTCCCATGAGGGGGCATCCCCGGTGTCGACGCACCTCTCCAACGTGGCCAGCAAGGGGTCTGGGTCCGTGCTGTTCTGCACCTGTAGCATCTGATCCCGGCTCAGGCGGATAATCTCGCAGAGGGACTGAGAGGCGTTTGAGTGTCGCTGCAAGGGAGTGAGCAGGGGGCGAGGGGGGGAGAGAGAGAGAGAGAGACCGGGCTCAGCCCCCCTACCCTTCCAATCCCCAACAGCAACCGAGATCAGACCCAGGACGCCCCCGCGCCCCCAGGGCTAACACGGGGCTCTGCCAGTTAAGCGGAGTCTCTGAGCACCCAGCAGTCCCCCGACTGACCCACCCAACTATCACTTAAGCCCCAACTTATGACCACCTCCTTCTCCGGTCTCTACGTCATTCCTGGGTCTGTCTCCCCTGCTGGACTGACAGCAACCCCCGAGTCCCCTTCCACCGGGGCAGGGACTGTGCCTAGTCATGTTACTGAACTGTTCTCTCCCAGTGCTTAGCACAATGCTCGGCAATCAGTTAGTAAATCAGTGGTACTTATTGAGCGCTTACTGTGTGTGGAGCATGGACTAAGCGCTGGAGAGAGTACAATACAAACGAGTTGGTAGACACGTTCCCTGCCCACCAGGAACTTACAGTTTAGATGGGGAGACAGACATTAAAATAAATTACGGATGTGGACGTAAGTACCGTGGGGCTGACGGTGGGGTGAATAGCAAAGGGCTTAAAGGGGACAGATCCAATGCATGAGTGATCCAGAAGGGAGAGAGGGCAGGGTAAAAGGGGGCTTAGTTGGGAAGGCTTCCTGGAGGAGATGGGGTTTTTATAAGATTTTGAGGGTGGGGAAAGTGGTCTGTTGTAATATGGAGCCGGGAGGGAGTTCCATCCAGGTCAGGGGCAAAGACGTGGGCAAGTGGCCGGCAGTGAGATGAGATCAAAGTACGAGTACAGCGACGTTAAGAGGAGCGAAGTGTGTGAGCTGAGTAGTAGGAAAATCAGGAACGTAAAGTCGGAGGGGGTGAGAGGTGTTTGAGTTCTTTACAGCTAACAATAAGAAGTTTCTGTTGGATGTGGAGATGGATGGGCAACCACAGGAGAGCTGCAATTTATTTATTTACATTAATGCCTGTTTCCCCCACCAGACTCTAAGCTCACTGTGGGCAGGGAATGTGTCTGTTTACTGTTGTATTGTACTCTCCCAAGCACTTAGTATAGTGCTTTGCACACAGTAAATGCCCAACAACAACAAATGAATAATAATAATTATCATTGCATTTGTTAAGCGCTACGGCCCAGCACCGCTCTAAGCACCGGGGTAGATACAAGGTAATCAGCTCGTCCCACGTGGGGATCCCAGTCTTCACCCCCATTTTACAGATGAGGTAACCGAGGCACAGAGAAGTTAAGTGGCTTGCCCACGGTCACAGAGCAGACGAGTGGTGGAGCCGGGAAGAGAACCCACATCCTCTGACTCCCAAACCTGTGCTCTTTCCGCTAAGCCATGCTGCTTCTCAATGAATGAAGACTGGGGAGATGAAAAATCCAACGGCATTTTAGGAAAAACGACCTGGGCACCGTAGTTAAGTACAGACTGGAGTGAGGAAGAGAAAAGAGGCAGGGAGGTCAGCGAGGAGGCTGATGCAATAGTCATGGCGGAAGAGATTAAGTGCTTGAACCGGTTTGGATGAAGGGGAAAAGACAGGTTCTAGAGATGTTGTGGAGACGGAACTGAGGGGATTTAGTGACAGATTGAGTCTGTGGGTTTGAATGAGAGAGAAGAGTCGAGGGTAAGGCCAAGGTTAGAGAGCGATAGGCCCCACCCCAGGGCAGGGACTGTGTCTAACCTAACGCTAGGCTCACTGTTCTCTCCCCAGTGCTCGCTACAGTGCTCCGCCCCACGGTCAGTCGTCCAATTAAATCCCACTGATCCTTTGATTGTTCAGCCCCCTACACAGGCATCCTCTAAATGCCAATCAAGAGACTGGCCCCTGCCCTCCTCTCCAGTGCTCCTACCCCATTCCCCACAGGAAGGAGGCGTTCGGGGCCACTGGCAGCTAGCACTCGGAGGCGGGCCACCGAGTTAGGGGGTCTCCTGGTCCCGCGCCACCGGGATCCCGTTCCTCTCTGGTGCTCAGCCGGGCCGGGGACACCGGCGGATCTACGGCCAGAGGGCGGCCCGCAGCCCCCACCCCTGCCGCCCCAGGCACTTACGTCTCCTCCTGCGACGGGTGAACTATTTCCACCAGCCTCTGGATGATCCTCTCCTCATTGAGCCACTGCAAGACACCGCAACCCTCAGCCCCACCTGAATGCCAGGTCGGCCTCCACCCCACCCCAGCCTGGATGGCATCGGGACCCCACCACCCGCACTCCATCAGCCCGCTAGGGCAGGACAGGTGGCCCAAGGGGAGCGACGGGGCCCCGGCGGGGGCGGTTGGGCTCACGTTGAGAACGTCCTGCGGGGCTGGGGTGGTTCAATGCAAGTGAGCAGGCGGGAGCAGTAGGTCCATGATGGCTGAGGTCCCGATGTGCTTTATGAGCAGGTCGACGAAATCCTGCTTCTTCTTCAGGAACTCCACGATCTGGGGTAGCGGGACGGGGGCACCGACAGAGGCCTCACGTGAGCCTGCTGGGACCCGTCTCGGCCCCCTCATGGCTCTCGCGCTAAACCGGCCCACGGCTGGACCCCGTCTCATCGGTGAGTGGCACTGAGCAGCCTCCAGGTCCCCGACCTTTCACGGAACAGAGCCCCCCAGCACCCCCCGGTGCCCGGGCCCAGACCCAGGAGCTCAGCCAGGCGGGGGCCAGAGGGCTGACCTGCTCGGGCTTGCGGCTGATGAGGACGCTCAGGACCTTGCTGAAGAAGCTGGCGAGCAAAGGGTTCAGGGGGGGCTCGTTCAGGAGGAAGCTGTACAGCTTCACCAGCAGGGCCTCGTCCTCCCCGAGACGGTCGTTCACCTGAGACACGTCCGACGTCAGCAGCTCACAGGAGATGTTGGGGTACCTGCAGGGCGGGGAGCGGAGTGTCCGGGCCTGACGCCCCCGGCCAAGGCACTCGTCCGGAGCGCAGCACCGGGGATCCCCGAGATCCCGTTCCACCAGGCTCGGCCAGGGACTCCGCAAGTCAGAAGGCGGGGCCCGTTCGTCCCACCTTGGATGGGCATGGGTGAATGCCCAACTCCTCAGTCTTGCCTACTGGGATCCCTAGACACCCTGTAACCCCAGCCCCTGCCTCTGTGAAACCATCCACAGGCTCCACTCCCTGGGCTGGGCATCCGTCCGTCCGGGCCCTGCCCCGGGCCTCTCGCAGCCCGTGAACAACTTGGGTGGGTCTCCACAATGGGCCCTGATGTCTGGGAGGCTGCAGCTCGCTCTCGTCCGACTCACCCAAGTGCTCAAAAAACTCCACAGACTAGGAGGGTGCCAAGGTAACTCTGGGCTGCCGGGACGGTGACTGCCCCCTGCTCCGCCTCCCCCAGCCACCCACCGGGGTCTACGCCAGTCCCAGGGTCTCGTCCCTCTGACGGCTACTCCGGGGCCCCAGGCCAGACAGCCGCCGGTCGTGACGGGGCAAGTGAGCGTCCCTATACCGAGTTCTCTCTGGCTGAGCCGGCCAGAGTAGGGCAAGAATCCCAGGGCCGGAATGGACCGGGCCAGCATGGGGGACGTCCCACCAGCCCAGTGAGGAGCGGCCCGGACCCTCTGTCTGTCCGTCCAACCGCCCGCGGGTCGGCCCCGCCCCTCACTTGTATCGGATCTTCTCGTCCAGGCTGAGCGGGGGCTCCTCGACGATGAAGGAGACCAGGTCCTGGAGACATTCGGCCTTCAACAGGAAGTCTAGGAGCTTGCGGTTCTGGGCCTTGCACTCCTGCAGGACGTCTTCCTCGTCCAAGAGGGCCTTCAGGGTCACATCGTCCCGCTCCAGGAGCGTGTCGATGTGCGATGACGAGTGGAGATCAAATTTCCAAAACATGCTGGGCCGGTCTGCACAGGACACACAACGTCACCCCCGCCGCTTCCGACGCTCTGGACCTCGGCCCGAATCCCGGGGAGGACCCCTCCCCACCCCCCGTCGCCGTGGGTTACCGGGGCGGGGAGAGACAGGGGTGCCTGCCCCTGACAAGTGACCACCCCCGCCACCGTGTACGGGGACTGTGGAGTCCCCAAGGGGCAGGACGGGAGGGACGGGGACACCGCCCTCCGAAGTCCGAGAAACCGCTGTCAGATCCAGCTTGCTAGGGGAGGGCGGCCAACTGAATCACCGAGCCGACTGAAGGCCTGGCCTGGCTCTTGGGGAGACCAAGGGAGATCCATGCCTAAGTGTGCTTATATATGTTGCATGTGTGTAGGGTGGGGGGGTGAGAGGGGAGGCATGGAAGTATGTGCATCTGCGTGCACGCCAACCCTGGGCCACAGACCATATCCACACACCTTGGAAAGTCATGGGGGGAGGAGTCTGACCGGGGCCGAGAGCAGCAGAGAATGGGGAGCGGTTCCTCTGGGCGTTTGCCGGTGACCCTCCCAAATCCACTGGGCACCTGTCCTTCCTAGTCCACCTAGTGCCCCTCCCATAAGCCAACCGGGCCCCACCCTCACCGGGCAGCTTCCGAGTTGCTCAGCCCCTCTGGCCCCAAATCCGGTCCCAAGGAGAGATGGGACCCAGCGGGGCGGCAGCTCACCCCGACCCAACGGCCGCCCGGCAGAACCTAGAGAAGCCTAGCACAGCCACAGAGGGTAGATCCGGCGGTCCGAGCACTCCTGCCAGGGACTGGGGGGCGGCAGAGGTGACGAGCTGACCGTCACCAGTGGCACAAGGAGGGGAGGGACGGCCACGGGAGGCAGATCTGTCCCGGCACACATGCCAACTACCCCAGCCCTGGACTCTTACCCTCCTCCCGAAGCTGCAAACTATGAGCAAACAGCCGGCCGGCCGCGGGGCTCCGTGCCCATTCCAGGGTCCGCCGGCGGCGGCGGGGGTAGGGGCGGCAGCTCTCGGTTCACCGCATGGGCAGAGGCGGGCGGCACCCCGGGACGGACAACGCCTCCTGCGAGCAGAGAAACACGTGGTCGGAATGCCGGCTCCGATCCAGCTGCCCGAGCGAACCCGGTCGGGACCTGGCCCCGGCCCAGCCGGCCCTGCCCAACGCTGACCGCGCCGGACAAGTGCGCTTTGGTGTGCGATGGGCCCTCGCCCCCGGGCAGGGCGCGGGCTACGAGGTGGGGGGGTTGGGAGGAGAGGCGAGGGCAGGCGGGAGGGAAGGGCAGTGCCACAGACCACCTTCTGCGGCTGCTGAACCTGCCGCAGGGTCCGGCTCTCCCAGGCCACCGCGGCTCCAAGCACTCGGGACGGTGGTCCCGACCAGCCCCTGCTCGGCCCAGAGACCGGCCCGCCTCCCGCCAATGCCGCCTCATGTGCCCTGACGGAGCGGGGCACCTCCACTCCCATAACCGCCCTCGGGCGCCCGGCCCAACCGCCCTCTTCAGGTCCAGGGCCCCGATGCAGGGCAGCCTGCCGGGGGAAAATACCTCCAGAGGTCAAGGGTCAGGCTGTCAGCGCTCCTCCTGCTAAACTGCCACGCCCCACACCTCCCTTCAGCCCCCGCCCCCAGCAACCTCCCAGCAACAGCGGCGGTGATGGGGGGGGGGGAGAGGGCAGTGTGGCCCAGTCATTGGGGCTCCGCCCATCTCCACCCAGGAAGCTGCAGCCCTTTCAACCGGCTTAGCAGGAAGCAGCCAGGTCTGCCGGGGCCCCCTGCCCGAGCTCCCTGCCCCCTCGCCCCCAGCCCCTGCCCCCTCCGGCCCACTGAATAACAAGGTGCCCAGGTCTCCCCACCCCCCTCAGCGGGGGCAACGGAAGCCGAGGTCGCTGCAGGCCGGGCGGAGGCGCACGGGCACCTGGCTGGGCCAGAGCCAGGCAGAGGAGTAAGATTGGCCCGGGGCCCACGGGATTCCCGGCTCGGCCCACCGGGCCACAGGGGATCACGCCGGCCCACGGCCCAGAGCCGCCCCTGGGTGGCACAGGGCAGGTCCCCACCTGGCAGCCGGCAACCAGAAACGTGGTGCCCGCCTCTCTGCCAGAACCCAAACAGGCTCGGCCGGGCCGGCGCTCCGGGGGCCCGTGGCTCGGAGCGCCTCGGTCCGGTCGGGTCCTGTGCCTGGGTGCTCCACGGCGCCCAATGTCACTGCCTGGCCAGGCCTGCCCACAGCGGGGCCCTGGGGGCCAGACCGCCAGCAAGCTGTTCCCCGTGACTCAGGTCCACGCACCGTTCCCAAGGGGAGGCCGACAGCCTTGGTGGAGCCGGCGGGGACTGACCTCGGCCGGCCGAGCCAACAAGGGCCGGGTCCTGGGCGAGGCACGTGCCCAGCCAGGCTGACCCCTGACCCTTTGGGGCCTGGGATGTGTCAAACCACCCCGGCAGCTCCACGCCCAAGGTTTCTTTTGGGAGAGGGTGCCAATTCCAAGTCCCAGCGTGCCCTTGGAACGGATTCATTCAATAGTATTTATTGAGCACTTACTATGTGCAGAGCACATAGGGTCCCGGGTGCCCATGGAGTCTGGGCTGACCAGAAGCCTCCTCCCCATCCCCAACTCCGGCCACACCACACAGGTGAGGTGATGGTGGGCAGCCCCGCTGACCAGCGGGCACCTTCATACAATGGGGGCGGTGAGCGCCGGGAGGACTGGCACAGAAGCCAGGGTCAGAGATGACCGCCCCCGAAGCCAGCCAAATGCAACCCACCCGGGTGCTGTCCCCCAGCTCCGAGGACCAAAACAGGTAGGTGGGGAGTCTGTGGGGGCAGACTCGGCCCGGCCGGGCACCCGGATCGGACACGGTGGGGCGGAAGGGATGCCGCGGGAGGTGGGAGAGCATCCCCTCTGCAGCCGTCAGCCAACTGCCCGGCCGGATGACCCCGACTGAGGAGCCTCTCCCCCGGCAGCCGCATCAGCCAGGCTCGGGGGCCCGGCAGAGAGCTCCCTCGGGCCCGGAAAAGTGGGAAACCCCAAAACGGCAGGCAAAATCCCAGCTGTAGGAATCTGGTGGGTGAAAAGACCAACCCCGCCTCCCATCCCACCCCCCTGCCTCAGTCTCCCGGGCTGCGTCCCACCAGACACGGGTTCCCTGTGGCGGCTCAGGACCCGGCCGAGCCCCAGGCCGCTCCTGGGAACCCACGGTTCCCCACACCCACTCCCCGAGCCCCCGGCGGCCGGCTTCCCTCTCCCCTCCGGCCTCCCATCCTTCCCCAGGGACATCAGCCCGGGACCCCCAGCCACCGGGGCACACAGGCAGGGGGCACAGAGGTGCACGGGGGGGTGTATTTAGGCCGCGTCATGGGGGTGCTCTGCAAACCTTCTACCTGGGAGCCCAGGGTGGGGAAGGGGCATCTGAGCAGAGGGTGAGACACCCGGCGGGGGGCCTAAGGACTCGGTCAATGGGACAACAGGGGAGAGGTTGGGGGGGACTAGGAAGGGGGACTAGGAACAGGATCAGTGGGAAAGGTAGGGGCTGGGAAGTGAAGGCAGGCTCAACGAGATATGTGGGGAGAGGCTGAAGGGGGTTAGAGGGAGGGTCAATGGGGGGGAGAGATTGGGGGGGCTACGGACAGGATCAGTGAGAGGAGTGGATGGAGGCTGAAGAGCCTGGGAGAGAAGTGGAGAGAAGCAGGGCCAGGGCCAAGGGAAGAAATGAGAAGAGTGGGACAGTTAGAGACAGGATCAATAGGAGAATTGGGGAGAGGTGGGGGCTAGGGACAGGGTCCACAGGAGAAATGGGGAAAGACCGGGGAGGTTTGGGGCAAGGTCAACAGGAGAAGTGGGGAGAGGCTGGAGGGGACTGGGACTGGGGCAGGGTCAATGAGAGGACTGGGGAGAGAATGAGAGGCTAAAGACAGGGCCAATGGGAGAAGTGGACAGTGGCTGGGGGCTAGGAATAGAGTCAATGGTGCAAATAGGGAGAGGCTGGGAGGGCTGGGGCTGGGGCAGGGGCGGGGAGAGAAGGGGGGAGAGGCTGGAGGGGACTAGGAGCAGGGTCAATGGGAGAAGTGGAGGAACTAGGGGCAGGGTCAATGGGAGAACTAGGGGGGGCTAGTGTCGGGGGAAGAGGGCAGGGCCAGTGGGAGAACTGGGGGCAGGGTCAAGGGGAGAACTAAGGGGGCTAACTAGGGGGACAAGGGGAAGGGTCAGTGGGAGAACTGGGGGGGGCTAGGGTCACAGGGGAAAACTGAGAGGACTAGGAGCAGGGCCAGTAGGAGAACTGTGGGCAGGGTTAAGGGGAGAACTAGGCGGGCTAACTGGGGAGACTAGGGGCAGGGCTAGGGGGCTAGGATCAGGAGGAGAACTGGGGGGACTAACTGGGGGACTAGGGCAGGTCAGTGGGAGAACTAGGGGGCTAGGATCGGGGGAAGACCTGGAGGACTAGGGGCAGGGCCAGTGGGAGAACGGGGAGCAGGGTCAAGGGGAGAACCTGGGGGGTTAACTGGGGGGACTAGGGGCAAGGTCAAGAGGAGAACTAGGGGAAGGGTCAGTGGGAGAACTGGGGGGCTAACTGGGGGGGCTACGGGGGCTAACTGGAGGGACCAGGGGCAGGGTCAGTGGGAGAACTAGGGGGGCTAGGGTTGGGGGGGGACTGGGAGGACTAGGGGCAGGGCCAGTGGGAGAACTAGGGGGGTTAGGCTCAGGAGGAGAACTGGGGGGACTAACTGGGGGGGACTAGGGTCAGGGTCAGTGGGAGAACTAGGGGGGCTAGGGTCGGGGGGAGAACTGGGAGGACTAAGAGCAGGGCCAGTGGGAGAACGGGGACCAGGGTCAAGGGGAGAACTAGGGGGGCTAACTGGGGGGACTAAGGGCGGAGTCAGTGGGAGAACTGGGGGGCTAGGAGCAGGATCAGTGGGAGAACTGGGGGCAGAGTCAAGGGGGAAACTGGGGGGTTCACTGGGGGAACTAGAAGCAGGGTCAGTGAGGGAACTAGGGGGGCTAGGGTCGGGGGGAGAACTGGGAGGACCAGGGGCAGGGCCGGTGGAGAACTAGGGGGGCTAGGATCAGGGGGAGAACTGGCGGGGCTAGGGGCAGGGCCAGTGGGAGAACTGGGGGCAGGGTCAAGGGGAGACTAGGGGAGCTAACTGGGGAGACTGGGGGGGGCTAGCTGGGGGGGCTAGAGGCAGGGTCAGTGGGAAAACTGGGGGCAGGGTCAAGGGGAGACTAGGGGAGCTAACTGGGGGGGGCTGGGCCAGGGGGGAGAACTGGGGGAACTAAAGGGTAGGAGGAGAAGTAGAAGTTGTGGAGAGTAGAGACGGGGGTGAAGGGTCCCGAAGGCCCCGGGGTCACCGCCGGCCAATGGCGGGGGAGGGGATGGGGGGGAGAGTGGACCTGCCCAAAGCCGGGCGGGCGGGACGCTTTGGCTAGTAAATCCCGGGAGGGGCGGGGGGGAGGGAGGGGAGGGCCGGCACAGGCGGGGGGAGGGGAGCGGAGCGGGCCGGGGCAGGGCTGGAAGGTGGACGCCCCCCGCCCGTCGGTCGGTCGGTCGGTCGGTCCGTCGGGGTCCCGGGGTCCGGGGCGGGGGGGGAGCTAGATACCTGCTGGAGTCCGCCAGCCGCCGCCGCAGGTCGCGCCGAGGCGGGAAACGCGCCGCCCGACCCCCTCAGCTAGCGCCCAAGATGGCGGCCGCGGCAAGTCGGCCTAAGTTTCCCCTCCCTCCCCCGGCCGCCCGGCCTCCAATCGGGAGGCCGCTTCCGCCCCCGTCGCGCCCTCATTGGCGGGGACCTTCCGCCCTCGCGCGCCTATTGGAGGGGCGCGCTCGCCTCTCTGTTTCCATTGGCTCGGCCGCCCGTCGCTCACCCGCCGCCGGCCGCCCGCCCGGGAGGGGAGGGGGCCCCGGAACGGGACGAATCGGAGGCGGGCGGCCGCTTGGCCGGCTTCCCCTTCCACCTTAGCAACAGCGGGGGCCTCTCCCTGACGGGCGGCCCTCTCCGCCAATGGCGGGGGACACGGCGTTTTAAAAATAAACCCGGCCCGGCCAATGGGGAGGGAGCGGGAGCCGCCAGCCCGGGCACGTGACGGTGGCGAGGCGGCGAGGCCGGGCGGGGGGCGGGGGAGGGGTTGGCTGCCTCACGTGACCCCCGGGGGGTCGCGGGTTCGAGACCCGGCCCGGTGACCCGGCCCCGACGGGGGCCGCAGAATCGTCGGGGAAAGGGATGGGAAAATGGACCCACCCACTTGGCTTCCACAGACCTAACTTGTGTATCTCTCTGTCTCTCTCCCTACGTCTCCCTCCAAAAACTTCTCACTCTAGGCTTCGAGGCTCCCCATCACCTTGCCCCCTCCTAATAATAATGTTGGTATTTGTTAAGCGCTCACTATGTGCAGAGCACTGTCCTAAGCGCTGGGGAAGACCCAGGGGAATCAGGTTGTCCCACGTGAGGCTCACAGTCTTCATCCCCATTTTGCAGATGAGGGAACTGAGGCACAGAGAAGTTAAGTGACTTGCCCACAGTCACACAGCTGACAAGTGGCAGAGCTGGGATAAACCTCTCCTCCCTTCTCTCTTTCCACTGCCCACCCCGCACGCTCCTCTCCTCTGCCGCCCACCTCCTCACCGTCCCCCGTTCTTGCCTATCCCACCGTCGACCCCTGGCCCACGTCCTCCCGCAGGTCCTGGAACGCCCTCCCTCCTCACCTCCGCCAAACTCATTCTCTTCACCTCTTCAAAACCCTACTTAAAGCTCACCTCCTCCAAGAGGCCTTCCCAGACTGAGCTCCCCTTCTCCCTCTGCTCCCTCTACCCTCCCCCTTCACCTCTCCGCAGCTAAACCCTCTTCTCCCCCCTTTCCCTCTGCTCCTCCCCCTCTCCCATCCCATCCCCTCAGCACTATACTCGTCCCCTCGACTGTATATATCTTCATTACCCTATTTATTTTGTTATTGAGATGTTCATCCCCTTGATTCTATTTATTGCCATTGTTCTTGTCTGTCCGTCTCCCCCGATTAGACTGTAAGCCCGTCAAAGGGCAGGGACTGTCTCTATCTGTTACCGATTTGTCCATTCCAAGTGCTTAGTACAGTGCTCTGCACCTAGCGCTCAATAAATACTATTGAATGAATGAATATGTGCGTATAAATTGATTTATCTACTTACCGAAGATGGTGATGGCATTTGTGAAGCGCTTACTAATGATGATAATAATAATAATGTTGGAATTTAAGTGCTTACTAATGATAAGAATAATAATAATGTTGGTATTTGTTAAACACTTACTATGTGCTGAGCACTGTTCTAAACTGAGGTAATAATAATAATGTTGGTATTTGTTAAGCGCTTACTATGTGCAGAGCACTTTTCTAAGCACTGGGGGAGATACGGGATCATCAGGTTGTCCCACATGAGGCTCTCAGTCTTCATCCCCATTTTACAGATGAGGTCACTGAGGCACTGAGAAGCTAAGCAAGGTGCCCAAAGTCACACAGCTGACAGGTGGTGGAGCCAGGATTAGAACCCATCACTTCTGACTCCTAAGCCATGACCTCTGACTCCTAATGATGGCATTTGGTAAACGCTTACTATGTGCATAACAGTGTTCCAAGCACCGGGGGGATACAAGGTGATCAAGTTGTCCCCCCATGGGGCTCACAGTCTTCATCCCCATTTTACAGATGAGGTCCCTGAGGCTCAGAGAAGTGAAGTAACTTGCCCAAAGTCACGTAGCTCACAAGTGGCGGAGCGGGGATTAGAACCCATGACCTCTGACTCCCAAGCTTGTGCTCTTTCCACTGAGGCACGCTGCTTACTCTAGGTGCCAAGCACTCTTCACTCATTCACTCGTATTTATCGAGCGCTTACTGTACGCAGAGCACTGTACTAAGCCCTTGGAAAGTACAATTGGGCAGATACACAAGAACATAGGAATTGTATATGCTGGTGAGCTTCTGTGTGCATGGAAGGATGGGCCCTGTACATGCAGGTGAGCACGGGTAGGGAGGGGGAGCACAGGTATTGGACTGTATCCAACCTGATCCACCTTGTATCTACCCCAGTGCTTAGAACAGTTCTTGACACACAGTTAGCACTTAACAAGTACCATAATTACTATATTCATTCATTAATTCAATTGTATTTATTGAGCGCTTACTGTGTGCAGAGTACTGTACTAAGTGCTTGGAAAGTGAAATTGGGCAACAGATAGAGGCAATCCCTACCCAACAACGGGCTCAAGTCTAGAAGGCGGGAGACAGCAAAACAAAATAAGCAGACAGGCATCGATACTATCAAAATAGAGAAATAGTTTATATATACAAAATTAGTAAAATGAATAGAATGATAAATATGTACAAATATACACAAGGGCTGTGGGGCGGGAAAGGGGGTAGAGCAGAGGGAGGGAGTCGGGGCAATGGGGAGGGGATGAGCTGAGGAAAAGGGGGGCTCAGTCTGGGAAGGCCTCCTGGAGAAGGTGAGCTTTCAGCAGGGCTTTGAAGGGGGAAATGTGATTGTTTGGTGGATTTGAGGAGGGAGGGCATTCCAGGACAGCAGTAGGACGTGGGCCGGGTCGACGGCAGGACAGGCTGTGAACGGGGGACGGTGAAGAGGTTAGAGGAGGCAGAGGAATGGAGTGTGCGGGCTGAGCTGGAGAAGGAGAGAAGGGAGGTGAGGCAGGAGGGGGCCAGGGGATGGACAGTTTGGAAGCCAAGAGTGAAGAGTTTTGCTTCATGTGAAGGTGGATAGGCCACCACTGGAGATTTTTGAGGAGGGGAGTAACATTCCCAGAGTGTTTCTGTAGAAAGATGATCTGGGCAGCAGAGTGAAGTATAGACTGAAACGGGGAGAGACAGGAGGATGGGAGATCAGAAAGGAGGCTGATGCAGTCATCCAGTCGGGCTATGATGCGAGATTGTACCAACAAGGTAGCGGTTTGGATGGAGAGGTAAGGGCGGATCTTGGCGATGTTGTGGAGGGGAGACTGGCAGGTTTTGGTGACGGACGGAGAGAGCGCAGTCAAGGAGGACACCAAGATTGCAGGCTCGTGAGACGGGAAGGATGGTCGTGCCGTCCACAGTGACGGGAAAGTCAGGGAGAGGACAGGGTTTGGGAGGGAAGATAAGGAGCTCAGTCTTGGACATGGTGAGTTTGAGGTGGCGGAAGGAAATCCAGGTGGAGATGTCCTGAAGGCAGGAGGAGATACGAGCCTGGAGGGCGGGAGAGAGAACAAGGGAGGAGATGTAGATTTGGATTGTCACCTGCGTAGAGATGATAGTTGAAGCTGTGGGAGCGAATGAGTTCACCAAGGGAGCGAGTAGAGATGGAGAACAGAAGAGGGCCATGAACTGACCCTTGAGGAACCCCTACAGTTAGGGGATGGGAGGGGGAGGAGGAGCCCACGAAGAAGACTGAGAATAATAATAATAATAATGTTGGTATTTGTTAAGCGCTTACTATGTGCCGAGCACTGTTCTAAGCGCTGGGGTAGACACAGGGGAATCAGGTTGTCCCACGTGGGGCTCACAGTCTTAATCCCCATTTTACAGATGAGGGAACTGAGGCACCGAGAAGTTAAGTTCGAATCCCGGCTCGGCCACTTGTCAGCTGTGTGACTTTGGGCAAGTCACTTAACTTCTTGGTGCCTCAGTTCCCTCATCTGTAAAATGGGGATTAAGACTGTGAGCCCCACGTGGGACAACCTGATTCCCCTGTGTCTACCCCAGCGCTTAGAACAGTGCTCGGCACATAGTAAGCGCTTAACAAAAACCAACATTATTAAGTAACTTGCCCAAAGTCACACAGCTGACAAGTGGCAGAGCCAGGGTTCGAACCCATGACCTCTGACTCCAAAGCCCCAGCTCTTTCCAGTGAGCTACGCTGCTTCTCTAGAATGAATGAAAGGCCAGAGAGATGAGGAGAACCAGGAGAGGACGGAGTCCGTGAAGCCAAGGTCGGATAAGGTGTTGGGGTGAAAGGGATGGTCAACAGTGTCCAAGGCAGCTGAGAGATCGAGGAGGATTAGGATAGAGTAGGAGCCATTGGATTTGGCAAGAAGGAGGTCATGGGTGACCTTTGAGAGGGCAGTTTCGGTGGAGTGGAGGGGACGAAAGCCAGATTGGAGGGGGTCCAGGAGAGAGTTGGAATTGAGGAATTGGAGGCAGCGAGTGTAGATGACTGGCTCTAGGAGTTTGGAAAGGAAAGGTAGGAGGAAGGAGGAACAGTGGGGTCAAGAGTGGGTTTTTTAGGATGGGGGAGACGTGGGCATGTTTGAAGGCAGAGGGGAGGAAGCCACTGTTCTAAACGCTAGGGTAGATAGAAGGTAATCAAGTTGTCCCACATGGGGCTCACAGTCTTAATCCCCATTTTACAGATGAGGTAACTGAGGCACAGAGAAGTTAAGTGACTTGACCAAAGTCACACAGTTGATAAATGGCGGAGCTGGGATAAGAACCCACGACCTGTGACCCCCAAGCCTGTGCTCTTTCCACTAAGCCAGCTGCTCCCACAATTATGGTACTTGTCAATAATAATAATAATTATGGCATTTTTTAAGTACTTAGTATATGCTGAGCACTGTTCTAGGGGCTGGGGTAGATACAATGTAATCGGAGTCCCATGTGGGGCTCACAGTCACAATCCCCATTTTATAGATGAGGTAACTCAGGCACACAGAAGTGACTTGCCCGAAGTCACACAGCTGAAAAGTGGCAGACCCGGGATTAGAACCCATGACCTTCTGACTCCCAGACCTGGGCTCTATCCACTAAGCCACACTGCTTCTATAAATATAATTGATTTATATTAATGTCTGTCTCCCCCTCTAGAGTGTAAGCCCGCTGTGGGCAGGGAATCTCTGTTAATTGTTATATTGTACTCCCCCAAATGCTTAGTTCAGTGCTCTGCACACAGTAAGCGCTCAATAAATACAACTGAATGTGCAAATGCACTGTGTTCTCTTATTGATTCTCCACATCCTTACATATATTTTACTCCCCCAGGCGCTTAGTACAGTGCTCTGCACACAGTAAGTGCACAATAAATGCGATCGATTGATTCTTTACCTCCGGCTCCCATCAGCTGCTCGTTGTCGGAAGAGGAGAGGTGAGTTGAGGAAGGCTTCCTGGAGGCGTGACCCTTGCAGGGTTTCAAAGGAGGGGAAGGTGGTGGTCTGTCAAGTGTGAAGCGGGAGGGAGTCCCAGCAGGAAGGAGGATGTGAGGAAGGGGCTGCAAGTGAGTAAATTGGTGTCAGAGGAGCGAGGCGATCATTGACTGAAGTGTGAAGGCTGGGTTGTAGGGGGAGAGGCGGAGGTTTGAGTAATAATGATAATGTTGGTATTTAAGCGCTTACTATGTGCAGAGCACTGTTCTAAGTGCTGGGGTAGATACAGGGTAGTCAGGTTGTCCCACATGAGGTTCACAGTCTTAATCCCCACTTTCCAGATGAGGTAACTGAGGCACAGAGAAGTTGTGACTTGCCCAGTCACACAGCTGACAAGTGGCAGAGCCAGGATTCAAACCTATAACCTCTGACTCCCAAATCCATGCTCTTTCCACTGTGCCACGCTGCTACAAGGGTGAGAGCTGATTTAAGGGTCTTAAAAGCCAACACGCTGAAGCCTCTGATGGCTGTGGAGAGGAATGGTCATTCACTGGAGGTTTCTGAGGAGGAGGGAGCCAGGTATGAAATGATTTAGATAAACAGTCTGGGCAAAAGAGCGATTTAAGGACTGGAGAAGGGACAGTCTGGAGGCAGGGAGGCGAGCGAGGATGCTGATGCCTACCTTCTGAAGCAAGCTTGGCTTAGTGGAAAGAGCACGGGCTTGGGAGTCAGAGGGTGTGGGTTTGAATCCCCACTCTGCCCCTTGTCAGCTGTGTGACTTTGGGCAACTCACTTCACCTCTCTGTGCCTCAGTTCCCTCATCTGTAAAATGGGGACTAAGACTGTGAGCTCCACGTGGGACAACCTGATCACCTTGTGTCTACCCCAGAGTTTAGACCAGTGCTTGGCACATAGTTAAGCACTTAACAAATACCATCTTTTTTCTAGACTGTGAGCCCATTGTCAGGTAGGGATTGTCTCTGTTGCCGAATTGTACTTTCCAAGTGCTTAGTACAGTGCTCTGCACACAGTAAGGGCTCAAGAAATAAGACTGAATGAATGAATGTTTCCAAGAACACAGAATTGTAGGCGCTCAGTCCGGCACTCTGGGAAAGAGTGCCCAACCAGGATTGAGGAGTGTTGCTTTGCTCATCAAAACGTGCCCACCTATAGGAGATCTCTAACACAGGTATCCGGGACCAGTCTCTGGATCAGATCGACCGGATCGTCCTGGACCGGAGTGTCCCTGGAGCGGGTGAACCGGATCGTCCAAGATCAAAGTCTCCCTGGAGCGGGTGGACTGGATCTACCCAGACTGGCATCTCCCTGGAGCGGGTGGACTGGATCGACCCAGACTGGCATCTCCCTGGAGCGGGTGGACTGGGTCGACCTGGACCGGAGTCTCCCTGGAGCGTGGTGGACTGGATGGTCCCGGGGCCAGGCTCTCCCTGGCGTGGCCTGCATGGATCTCCCCAGAGGGGAGGAGATGAACTTATATTACTTCACCTTTCCTGTTGTTTGCCCTTCGGAGGACCAGGGACCTGCCCAAACTCTCATCTTCTGTCTTCTTTTTCCCCAGGGTTTGGTACAGCGCCAATAAGTACTATATACTACAACCCCCAAAGTCGCCCAGACTGACCCAGACTGACCAGCTGTTCTGGGGCTGGAGGCTCCAGACCAGAATTCCCTGGCCCCCAAGAGAGCCCTACTTCCTTCTTTGAGAGCTGCCTCCCAGCAGCTACCTTTAAAACGCAGCAGCCCCCAGTGCCCTGAGGCAAATCGATCAATCAAGGGTTATTTTTTTCCGAGCACTGTGTGTTGAGGAGGGATATACAATAGAGTAGATTCACTCATTTCTTTCAAATGTATTTATTGAGCACTTACTGTGTGCAGAGCACTGTACTAAGCTCTAGGGAGAGTACAATGTAACAATAAACAGACCCGTTCTCTGCCAACGAGTTTACAGTCTAGATGCGATCCCTGCTCTCAAAGAACTCACAAGAAGCAGCATGGCCTAGTGGAAGGACTTGGTTCTAATCCCGGCTCCACTACTTTTCTTGTGTGTGTCCTTGGACAACTCACTTCACTTCTCTGTGCCTCAGTTATCTCATCTGTAGAATGGGGATTGAGACCGTGAGCCCCAAGTGGGACATGGATGGACTATGTCCAACCTGATTATTTGGTACCGACCCCAGTGCTTAGTGTGGTGCCTAGCACATAGTAAGCGCTTGACAAATATCATAAAAAGTTTACTTTGCTGTCTGCCCGGGGCCGGGCCTAGTCACCATCAGAAAGAGAAAGGGCAGTGGAGCTGACCCCGTGTGATCCGGTCAGGCGTGACCCGGTCCTGGACCCGGCCCAGGACCTGATGATGTCCAGGCGGTCCCGCTCCCTCTGCTCCCTCAGAATGGCAGCACCGGCCAGATGGCAGCCCAGGCTCGAAGCCACCCGGAGACGTCTTGTCACCTGGCCCATGGGGTCCGGGGGCCTCGATGCTGCAGGTAAGAGGATGGTGGGGGGGGGGGGACACAGGCAGCCCCCAAGGCCATTCCAGAAGCCACAACTGGGGGACCCTTGAATCCCCAGCAAGTTGGGAGGGAGCACAACGTGCCAACTGGGTTCAGACTTTATTACCCTGGGACCCAGCAGGGGAAGAGCCAGCTCAGCACCCAGGCCAGCAGGCAAGGCTTCGCCTTCCCCTAGCCCTCCACCCCTCATCCCCATGCCACAACTGTCCATCATACCATCTCCTCCTCCTGCACCTCCCCAACCCAGAATGCCATGACCTGTGAATGGCCAGGGCCCCAGGCCCTACATCTCAGCTTTGGTGCCAGCAGGAACGTGGGTCTCACCAAGGCAGAAAGGCAGGCGCGGCCAGCCCTGCGGCCTGGCGTCCTCCTGGTGCCATACTGAGCCCGGGGTGGGGGAGGGCGGGGAAAGGAGGCACCCAGGTGTGCCAACAGCCAGTGGGAACACCCACCATCCCGCCTGGGATTGGCCCTGGACTTTGCCCGAAATTCGGGTACTGCCACCACCCTGGGGGTAGCAGGGATTCCCGGCCTTTGGCCGATCCAGGTCGGGGCTGAATCACTGGATGGATCCCGGCGAGCACGGGGCACCCCACAGGTCTGGACTGAGAGGGCTGGGCAGGTGGGCTCACACAGCAGGTGTCTAGACCCTGGTGCTTATTCAAAATTGACCACACCAACCAGGCGGGTGGAGGCAGCAGGGGAGTGGGTAGGGTGGACAGTCCCCCTTCTCCCCAGAGCTCCAAGTCGACCAGGGAGGAGGGGGCAGGCTTGGACTCTGAGCCGTTGGCCTCTGCAGTGGCGGGAGCCGCTGCGGGGCCGGACCGCGTCAGGCAGGCAAACGCCGACCAAGAGGAAACTGTCCCCACCGGGACTAGCTGAAAGCAACCCCCGCCCGGCCCGGGGTGGTCGGGGGTGCGCTCCGTGGAGGGACTGCAGATGAGGCGAGGCCTCGGCGACCCGCGGGTCACAGCTCAGAGTCGGCGTACATGCCGTTTATCAGGTAGTCCACCTGCGTGTAGTCCTTGCGCTCGTAGCTCTCGTAGGCCTGCACGGCCAGCAGGATCAGGGCGGCCAGCAGGAAGACCAGCCCCAGCAGTAGCACCCCCACCAGCAGACTCTTGTCCACTGCTTCCTGCCGGGGGGGCCCCAGGGCATCCAAGAAGGGGCCGTCTGAGAGTGGGGGGCCACGGGTCGGGGACCCCGTGGAGACGGGGGAGGCTTCTGGGGCTGTCCCCGGGCCGGGCGCTGAGCTCGCGGAGGGGGAGGCCAGTGCGGGGGTCCTGGGCCCGGGGGACAGGAGCCAGGAAAGAGAGGTCAGAGTCAACGCTGGGGTCACCTGGGCCGGAGTGGCAGAAGCCCTCGGACTAGAGGAGCCGCGTGCCTCAACGGGGGCCCCCGGGGAGGGCCCGGGGCCAGTGGTCCCAAGCCAGGGGGCAGCAGGTGGGCTGCCGGAAGCCGGGCCGCTCGGTGCCTGGCCGGCGGAGGACGTCACGCTGGCAGAGGATGTCGTACCAGTGGGTGCCGTGCTGTATGGTGCTAAGGGACTGGATGCCGGGCTATTCGATGCCAAGTGGCTAGACGTCACGCCGGCAAGCACCGTGCTGTTTGGTGCCACGGGGCTGGACGTCGTGCCACTGGATGCAGTGCTATTGGGTGGCATGGGATTGGATGTCGTGCCATCGGACGCCGTGATGTCTGGTGACAATGGGCTGGATGTCGAACTGTTTGGTACTGTGTGGCTGGGTGCTGTGCTGGGCACCGTGCTGGTGGGTTCTGTGCTGTTTGGTGCCATGCTGGTGGATGCTGTGCCATTGGTCGCCAGGAAGACCTTGTCACTGGGTTGGGGCTGGGAAGGAGGCCGGGCCGAGAAAGAGGTCCCGGGGGAGGGCTGGGCAGAGGTCCCAACTGTGGGTGAGGAAATGGGAGAGGCGGCCCCCTGCCCCAGTCCTAGGGAGAGTTCGGCGGAGGGACTCATGGCACTGGGAGTCTTAGTGGGCAGCTGCAGGCCGGGCCCCGGTGTCCCCGTCTGTGACTCCCGTCGGCTGCGGGCCACAGAAGGGGGCAGCACGCTGCCATTCCTTCCCCGGAACTCGGGCGCTGCAGGGAAAGGTGCAGTTAGGAGGGGCTGCTCCTCCCCTCCCCACCTATCCCTCCCACCCATCCCCCCATGGCCTAAGGCCGGCTGCATCTGGAGGGTTCGACTTTCCCAGAGGCTGAGGCCCTGTCCAGCCCTGGCATCCAGCTCAGTAATCCCCGAGGCCCCACGGTCAGGGTCATGCAGGGAGATGGGGTGAGCTGGGATGAGACAGAAGAGAGAGGGCAAGAAAGAGGGCTGGGGGTGGGGTGTGTGTGTGTGTCGGGGGGAAAATGGGGGCAAAGAAGGAACTTGGCAAACTTGCACTGGGTACAACCCTCCAGCCTGCTAGATGGTGATTGCCCCAGGCTCAGCTTCCCTCTGCCCCCCACTACCACAATCCCAGGCTCTACTGAGCACCCACTGGGGGCCGTGGACTGTACTGGATGACCAGTCCAAGGCCGGCCCAGAGAGGAGGCTCCGGGCAGCGGGAGAGACCAGCTCCTTGGGGGGTGGGGGGGCCCTGACTGGGCCGGGGCCTGGTCTGGGTTCCACATTAATGGGCAGGGGTGCAGGAGTGCAAGGGTGGCCCGACCTCATTCCGCCTCTCAGCCACCTGGGCTAGGCAAGTCATAAGCTGCAGAGGAGGGGCATAAAGGACACGGGAGCGATCTGGGAAGGACCACCCTGCCAGGACACACACGCACATGCACACGGGTGGCTTCTGGTGGCCACTGCTCCAGGCTGGACACATCCCGGGACCCTGGAGAGTAGAGTTCAGGACTGCTGGGCCTGGGCTGGGTCTGCTATGGGCACTCATCGGGCACACGACGGATACGCATTGGGCACACACTGCGGTCGGGAACAGCAAGCACGCTTCCAGCCGAGGGCTCAGGGAGTTTGGGGACATGGTTCCTGGCGGTGAGTATCCTTACCCGGCTGCGGCAGGGCGGGGCCGGGCGGGGTCCCGGCCGTCCGACATCTGGCCCCTTGCGGGCACGGCAGCAGGGTACAGCGTCCCGGGCTCCCCGGGGACCAGCTACACAGGCGCTCCCCTGCAGATGCAAAAATCCACCAGGGCTTGACAGTCTGGCACATCGAGGGTGGTCAGGCCCGGGCTCCTTGCCCTGCACCATCACCCAGAACCCCATCCCGATCGCTTGGGACCTCCCAAAAGCCCAGGGATCCCCTCTCCTTTATTCAGGACTCCTCCCTAATCATCAGGGACTCCCTTCCCCAGTCACCTGGGATCCTAACGGGAGAGGGTCCAGGAAAGGCCCTCTTTTCCTCATCTCCCACTCCTTTCTGCGTCACCCTGCCTTGCTCCCTTTGCTCTTCCCCCTTCCCAGCCCCAAAGCACTATGTACATAGCTGTCATTTTATTTGTATTGACGTCTGTCTCCCCACCTCTAGACTGTGAGCTCATTGTGGGCAGGGAATGTCGCTGCTTATTGCTGTATTGTACTTTCCCAAGCGATTAATATAGTGCTCTGTACACAGTAAGCACTCAATAAATATGATTAAACATGAGAAGGCCCAGCGTGGTCCAGGCAGGGAAACAGCAGGAGTCGGGGGGGCTGACCTCTCCCTCCCTGGCGATCCTGATGCCCGCCCGCCACTCTGCCGCCCCCTCCCCATCCCAGCCATCCCTCTCCACTGGGCCCTGATGACCCCGGCTCACACCCTTCAGCCAGACCCCCTTCACGGGTGCCCCGGTGACCCCAGCTCACCCTCCTCCGCTGGATCACCCACCCCCACCGGCGCCCCGGTGGTCCCCGGCTAACCCAGACCCCGCACCCTCGGCCACCACCACCCCAGTGACTCCGGCTCCCTGTGCCTCGAAGTGGGCTCACCTGTCTGGGCTGGACCCCTGCCTCGGCCCCGACACGCTCGTTGGCAGGGCCGCTCGCCCCCGCTGGGCATCCAGGCCAGCAGGGGCCCCCCGCTCATGGCTCCAGGGGGCGCCGGGCTTCCCGACAGCGGCGAGGCCACGAAGGAGACGAGCACCACCGCCATCCACATCCTGGCAGCCCCGGGGGCAGCCGCGGCCACAGTCAGCTCCGGCCAGCTACGATGGACCTGCGGGATGGGACTGTTCACGGTGGGCGTTCTCTGGCCAGGTGGGGGGGCGCCGCAGTCCCGGAAGACCGGCAGCCACCTCCCCCGCTGTTGTCCCCCCGCCATTCCTCGATCCCCGACCCCCAACCCGGCGAGCCTGGGGGCAGGACGCCACGGCAGCAGCTCGCTCACTTTGGCTGTTTCCCAGAGAAGCAGACGCATCCCAGGACACAAATAATAATAATAGTATAATAATTAGGGTGTTTGTTAAGCGCTTAGTATATGCCAGGCACTGTACTAAGCGCTGGGGTGGATACAAGCAAATTGTGTTGGACATGGTCCCTGTCCAAGGTGGGGTTCACAGTCTTAATCCCCATTTTGCAGATGAGGTAACCGACACACAGAGAGGTGGAGACACTTGCCCATGGCCACATAGCAGACAAGTGGCGGAGCTGGGATTAGAACCCATGACCTGATTCCCAAGTCCAGGCTCTATCCACTGAGTCATGCTGCTTCTCAGTCCACGCCTTGCCTCCCCTGGTCCAGGGGCTGCCAGGGTGGCAGCAGAGACCGGGGCTGGGTGCAGAGCCCACCCACTCTCAGGGGCGCAAGGGTAGGTGTGGGGGCAGCAATTTACAAGATCAACTAAGGCGTGATGGGAGGGGCCTCGGCCCCCACTCTTCCATCTTTCTGGGCGGTCCCCAGATGACCCTGGGGGGTTTGCTGCTGGCTGGAGATTATCAGTCGATTTATCTGAGAACATTACTGGGGTGTCCACTCTGTTGCTCCACTCTCCTAGGCCCTCATCTTTCACCACACGTAATCAAAAGATCTGTTTTACTACCTTTTGTGCAGGGAGGAATCATGTACTGGTCCTACCGGACACCCACCCTCATGCTGAGGGATGAACCAGCCCACAATCCTGACTCTCCTCCAGCAACCCAATACAGATAATAATAATAATAATAATGATGGCATTTGTTAAGCACTTACTATGTGCCAAGCACTGTTCTAAGCCCGGGGGGTGGGGGGGAGGAGATACAAGGTAATCAGGTTGTCCCTCGAGGAGCTCACAGTATTAATCCCCATTTTACAGATAACTGAGGCCCAGAGAAGTTAAAGTGACTTGCCCAAAGTCACACAGCTGACAAGTGGCGGAGCGGGATTAGAACCTATGACCTCTGACTCCCAAGCCTGGGCTCTTTCCACTGGGCCACAGTGCTTCTCACACCACAATCCACAGCCCTGACTCTCCTCCAGTAGCCCAACATGGACCATTTGACACTCTGGATTCTCCCCTCGCCATCCCTGACTCTCCCTAGTAACCAAACACAGACCACCCCACACCCGACTCTCCCCCCGTGGCCCCCCACAGACAACCAACACCTCAGGCTCTCCCGCAGGGAACCGGCGCAGACCAAAAACGTTCAGGCCGGGTTTCCCCACTCCTCGAGAAACTCCCATCCACCTATATATCAAAGAAAAATTCCTCACCATTGGCTTTAAAGCAGTCCTTGCTCCTTCTTACCTCACCTTGCCACCCTCCTACTACATCCCAGCCTGCACACTTCCCTCCTCTAATGCTGTACTCGATCTCGCCTATCTCACCGCCAATCTCTTGCCCACCTGTGGCCTGGAATGCCCTCCCTCCTTGAATCCGACAGACAATTACTCTCTCCCCCTTCGAAGTCTTATTGAAGGCACATCTTCTCCTGACTAAGATCTCCTTTCCTCTTCCCTTCTGAGTTGCCCTGACTTGCTCCCTTCATTCATCCCCCGCTCCCAGCCCCCCAGTCGCCCTGCTCCAGTCTATTCTTCACTCCGCTGCCTGGCTCATCTTCCTGCAGACACGATCTGGGCGTGTCACTCCCCTTCTTAAACACCTCCAGTGGTTGCCTATCGACCTCGGCTCCAAACAAAAACTCCTCACTCTAGGCTTCGAGGCTCTCCGTCACCTTGCCCCTCCCTACCTCTCCTCCCTTCTCTCTTTCTACCGCCCACCCCGGACGCTCCGCTCCTCCGCCACCCACCTCCTCACCGCCCCTCGGTCTCGCCTATCCCGCCGTCGACCCCCGGGCCACGTCCTCCCGCGGTCCCGGAACGGCCTCCCTCCTCACCTCCGACAAACTGATTCTCTTCCCCTCTTCGAAACCCTACTTTAAACTCATCTCCTCCAAGAGGCCTTCCCAGACTGAGCTCCCCTTCTCCCTCTACCACCCCCCCCTTCACCTCTCCGCAGCTAAACCCTCTTTTCCCCCCATTTCCCTCTGCTCCTCCCCGTCTCCCTTCCCCTCCCCTCAGCACTGTACTCGTCTGCTCAACTGTATATATTTCCATTACCCTATTTATTTTGTTAATGAAATGTACATCGCCTCTATTCTATTTAGTTGCCATTGTTTTTACAAGATGTTCTTCCCCTTGACTCTATTTATTGCCATTGTTCTTGTCTGCCTGTCTCCCCCGATTAGACTGTAAGCCCGTCAGAGGTCAGGGACTGTCTCCATCTGTTGCCGACCTGTTCATTCCAAGCGCTTAGTACAGTGCTCTGCACCTAGTAAGCGCTCAACAAATACTATTGAATATGTCCATAGCTGTGTTTTATTTATATTAATTTCTCTCACCCTCTAGACTGTAAGGTCATTGTGGGCAGGGAACGTGTCAATTTTTGTATTGTACTCTCCTAAATGCCTAGTACAGTGCTCTGCACGCAGTAAGTTCTCAATAAATAAGACTGAATTGAAGTGATTACCCTTCAACACCTCAGACTCTTCCCGCTCCATGTGACTCTTCCCCAGTGACCCAGCATGGACCATCCCACCCTCCTGACTCTCCCCTCTCCATCTCCGTCTCTTCCCCAGTGGCCCAGCAAGGACCATCCCACAGTCCCGACTCCAACCCGATTTGCTTGTAACCATCCCAGCACTTAGTACAGTGCCTGGCACATGGTAAGCGTTTAGACTGTGAGCACGTCATTGGGCAGGGATTGCCTCTGTCTGTTCACGAACTGTACATTCCAAGCGCTTAGTACAGTGCTCTGCACAGAGTAAACGCTCAATAAATACTATTGAATGAGCAAATACCCTTATTATTATCTTCTGCCTCCCTGACTCTCCCCCAGTGAACCAGCAGGGACCATCCACACCCCTGCCTCTGCCCCAGGGCCCCAGCCTGAAGCAGCGTGGCTTAGTGGAAAGAGTCCGTGCTGGGGAGTCAGAGGTCGTGGGTTCTAATCCCTGCTCCGCCACTTGTCTGCTGAGGGATCTTGGACACGTCACTTCTCTGGGCCTCAGTGACCTCATCTGTAAAACGGGGATTAAGAGATGTGAGCCCCACGTGGGGCAATCTCCCCCAGGGCTTATAACAGTGCTCAGCAGATAGTAAGCACTTAAATACCATCATTACTATTATCATTAGCCACAGGTCGAGCACTCTCCTCCGAGGGAAATGGACACCAACAGGAAAGCTCCGGCGACCCCAGAGATCCCTGGAAAGGGAAGCAAAAGGGGCGGGGGCGGCCCCCGGGGGGACCCCCCGGGGGGGCCCGACCTGCCCACCACCCCCTCCCCAATTCGGGCAGGGCAAGGCGTTGCAGCCAAAGGCCGCTGGACTGTGGACAGCCCCGCCCGGGCAGGGGGGCGGCTGGAGCCGGGCCCGGGGGAGTCCACCTCCCAGCCCCGCTCCGGGGCGCGCCTGCCCTTTTCGGGGCTCTTCCCGCCGCCCGGCAAGCCGTGGGCGCTCAGCACAGCGCCCTGCACGCCCTGGGAGCTCAGTCCAGCGCCCTGCACGCCCTGGCAGCTCAGTCCAGCGCCCTGCACACCGTGGGCGCTCAGTCCGCCGCCCAGCATCCCGTGTGGGCGCACAGTAATAATAACAATAGTAATAATGGCATTTAAGCGCTTACTATGGACCAAGCACTGTTCTAAGCGATGGGGGAGGCGCCCAGCACGCCGTGGGCGCTCAGTCCGCCGCCCTGCACACCGTGGGCGGTCAATCGAGCGCTCAGCACACCGTAGGCGGTCAGTCCAGCGCCCTGCACACCATGGGCGCTCAACCCAGCGCCCGGCACGCCGTGTGGACGCTCAGTCCGCAGCCCGGCACCCCGTATGGGCGCTCAGTATATACTGCTACCTGATCGACACCCCCCCCCCCCCCCGGGCAACGCGTTCCTTTCCTTCCTCGCCGCCCACGCCCCGTCCGTCCGTCCGTCCGTCCGTCCGCCCCCGGCGGCGAGGGGGCCCTACCCGGGGTGTGGCGGGACGGCCCGGACCCGGACCCGGAGGGGCGGCATGGCGTCCGCTGAGGAGAAGAGAGGAGAGGAGAACAGACCCTGCCCGGCCCTCGGGGACCCGCCACCGCCCCGGATGTGACGTCACCGGGCCCCCAGGCGCCACGTGCACAAGGGGCGGAGGGCGGGGTCAGAGGGAAGGGGGACGCCCACCGGAAGTTGCGTCACACCCCGCCGGCCCCGCCCGCCGAGGAGGCCTCGCGCCCTCCCTACCGGAAGTGGCGGCCGCTGAGGGGCTTCAGTCAGTCAGTCAGTCAGTCAGTCAGTCAGTCAGTCAGTCAGTCAGTCAGTCAGTCAGTCAGTCAGTCAGTCAGTCAGACAGACAGACAGACAGACAGACAGACAGTCAGTCACTCAGTCGCTCGTGTTTCTCCAGCGCTTACGGTGCGCACAGCACTGTGCTGAGCGCCTGGAAAGCAATAATCATCATCATCTTGGTATTTGTTAAGCGCTTACTCGGTGCGGAGCACTGTTCTAAGCGCAGGGGGAGATCCAGGGTCATCAGGTGGTCCCCCATGAGGCTCGCCGTCTTCATCCCCATTTTACAGATGAGGGAACTGAAGCTCAGAGAATAATAATAATAATGTTGGTATTTGTTAAGCGCTTACTAGGTGCCCAGCACTGTTCTAAGCGCTGGGGGAGATACAGGGGAATGAGGTGGTCCCACGTGAGGCTCACGGTCTTCATCCCCATATTACAGATGAGGGAACTGAGGCCCAGAGAATAATAATGTTGGTATTTGTTAAGTGCTTACTATGTGCGGAGCACTGTTCTAAGCGCTGGGGGAGATCCAGTGTCATCAGGTTGTCCCCCGTGAGGCTCGCCGTCTTCAGCCCCATTTTGCAGATGAGGGAACTGAAGCTCAGGGAATAACAATAATAATAATAATAATGTTGGTATTTGTTAAGCACTTACTATGTGCCCAGCACTGTTCTAAGCGCTGGGGTAGATACAGGGTCATCAGGTTGTCCCACATGAGGCTCACAGTCTTTATCCCCATATTACAGATGAGGGAGCTGAGGCGCAGAGAACAATAATAATAATGTTGGTATTTGTTAAGCGCCTATGTGCCGAGCACTGTTCTAAGCACTGGGGGAGATACAAGGGAATCAGGTTGACCCACATGAGACTCACAGTTTTCATCTCCATTTTCCAGATGAGGTAACCGAGGCACCGATAAGTGACTTGCCCAAAGTCACACAACTGACAGGTGGCAGAGCCGGGATTAGTGAAGTGACTTGCCCAAAGCCACATAGCTAACAAGTGGCAGAGCTGGGATTCAAACCCATGACCTCTGACTACCGGCTCTTTCCCTGAGCCACGCTGCTTCACAGTTCAGCAATAAAGAGAGACATTCCCTGCCCACATCAGGCTCACAACCTAGAAGCAGGGGAGACAGACATCAAAGAAGGAAACAGGCATCAATATAAATAAATGGAATTATGGATATAATAATAATTATGGTATTTGTTAAATGCTTACTATGTGCAAAGCACTGTTCTAAGTGCTGGGGTGGATACAAGGTAATCGGTTGTCCCACGTGGGGTTCCCAGTCTTCATCCCCATTTCACAGATGAGGTAACTGAGGCCCAGAGAAGTGAAGTGACTTGCCCAAAGTCACACAGCTGACAAGTGGCGGAGCCGTGATTAGATTAGATATATACACATCAAAACAAGGAAACAGGCAATAATATAAATAAATAGAAATATAGATATGCACATATATACACAATAATAATGATGGTATTTAAGTGCTTACTATATGCAAGGCACTGTTCTAAGTGCTGGGGGGATACAAGGTGATCAGATTGTCCCATGTGGAGCTCACAGTCTTCACCCCCCTTTTACAGATGAGGGAACCGAGGCACAGAGAAGTGAAGTGACTTGCCCCAGGTCACACAGCTGACAAGTGGCAGAGTCAGAACCCATGACCTCTGACTCCCAACCCCGGGCTCTTTCCACTGAGCCACGATGTTTCTCAAGTACCGTGGGGCGAGGAGGGGGTAGAACAGAGGGAGGGAGTTGGAGCAATGGGGAGTGGAGGGGGAGCTGAGGGAAAGGGGGTCTGGGAAGACCTCTTGGAGGAGGTGAGCCTTCAGTAGGGCTTTGAAGGGGGGAAGTGTGGTTGTTTGAAGGGATTTGAAGAGGGAGGGCATTCCAGGCCAGAGGGGAGGGGAAGGGGGAAGAGCAGAGGGCAGGAGAAGGGGGAATGGGGAGGGGAAGAGGGGCAGAGGGAAAAGGGGGCTCAATCTGGGAAGGCTTCCTTGAAGAGGTGAGCTCTCAGTAGGGCTTTGAGGAGGGGAAGAGAGTTAGTTTGGTGGATTCATTCATTCATTCATTCAATAGAATTTATTGAGCGCTTACTATGTGCAGAGCACTGTCCTAAGCGCTTGGAATGGACAATTCAGCAACAGATAGAGACAATCCCTGCCCACTGTCGGGCTCACAGTCTAATCGGGGGAGACAGACGGACAAAAACAATAGCAATAAATAGAATCAAGGGGATGTACACCTCATTAACAAAATAAATAGGGTAACAAAAATATATGCAAATGAGCAGACGAGCACAGTGCTGAGGGGAGGGGAAGGGAGAGGGGGAGGAGCAGAGGGAAAGGGGGGGAATTCCAGGCCAGAGATAGGACATGGGTCCAGGGGTCGACGGCAGGACGGGCGAGAATGAGGCCCAGCGAAGAGGTGAGCGCTGGCAGAGGAGCAGAGTTTGCGGGCTGCGCTGGAGAAGGAGAGAAGGGATGTGAGGTAAGAGGGGGCGAGGGGATGGACAGCTCTGAAACCAAGAGTGAGAAGTTTATTTGATAAGGAGGTTGATAGGCCACCACTGGAGATTTTTGAGGAGGGTTGGTGACATACCCAGAGCCTTTCTGTTGAAAGATAATCCGGGCAGCAGAGTGGAGTATGGACTGAAGTGGGGAGAGACAGGAGGTTGGGAGGTCAGAAAAGAGGCTGACTTCTGTCCATGTCTTATACACCTCACGGGGTCCTTGGAAGTGAACAATAATAATAATAATAATGGCATTTATTAAGCGCTTACTATGTGCAAAGCACTGTTCTAAGCACTGGGGAGGATACAAGGTGATCAGGTTGTCCCACGTGAGGCTCACAGTCTTCATCCCCATTTTACAGATGGAGTAACTGAGGCACAGAGAAGTGAAGTGACCTGCCCAAAGTCACACAGCTGACAAGGGGTGAAGCCAGGATTAGAAACCATGACCTCTGACTCCCAAGCCCATGCTCTTTCCACTGAGCCACACTGCTTCTCAGTGTGGCCCAGTGGAAAGGGCCCAGGCCTGGGAGTCAGAGGTTCTGGGTTCCAAATCTGCCCCCACCACTTACCTACTGTGTGATCTTCGTTAAGTTATTTAACTTCTCTGTGCCTCACTTCTCTCATCTGAAAAATGGGGATTCAGTACCTATTCTCCCTCCTGCTTACTTTGTGAGCCCCTTGTGGGTCCTGATTATCCTGTATCTGCCCCAGCACTTAATGCAGTGCTTGGTACATAGTAAGTGCTTTAAAAAATACCACTGCTATTATTATTATTATTATTATTATTAAAGTCAGGGTGCTTTGGGAATAAAATGCAATATAAAATCCAGGAACCACTTAAGTGCAGTTATGAATATCCTTTTTTCTCCTCTTCCCTGTAATTCATAGAATTTATTGAATGCCTCATGTGTGCAAACTCTTAGTAGATACAGTCTAGCGGGGGAGATAGTGAAATAAATTTCGGACAGGAGGAAGCGATGAACTATAAAGATATGCACATGAGTGCTTAGGGGAGGGGTTGGGGATAGGTTTGGGTACAGGGGTGGGAGGAAGTGAGTTCCCAAGTGCTCATGTGTTACCAAAATGTTGAAGCAGCATGGCCTAGTGAAAAGGGAATGGGCCTGTGAGTCAAAGGACCTGGGTTCTAATTCCACCTCTGCCTCGTCTGCCATGTCTCCTTGGGCAAGACACTTCACCGCTCATCTACGTTGGCATCAAACGAAAACTCACCATTGGCTTTAAAGCACTCCATCACCTTGCTCCTTCCTATCTCTCCTCTCCTCTCACCTGCTACAACCCAGACCACATACTTCGCTCTTCTGGTGCTAAGCTTCTCCCTGTGCCTCCATTTCGCCTGTCTCGCTGCCGACCCCTGGCCCACGTCCTACTTCTGGCCTGGAACGCCCTCCCTCCTCAAATCCAGCAGGTAATTACTCTGCTCCCCTTCAAAGCCTTATTGAAGGCACATCTCCTCCAAAAGGCCTGCCCAGCTCCACTTTTCCTCATCTCCCCATCCCTTCAGTGTCAGCCTGACTTGCTCCCTTTGCTCTTCCCCCGGCATGAGCCCCATAGCACTTATGTATATATCTGTCATTTTATTTATTTGTGCTGATGTTTATTTCCCACCCTCTAGACTGTGAGCTTGTTTAGTGGGCAGGGATTGTCACTGTTTATTGTTGCATCATTCTTTCCCAAACATTTAGTACAATGCTTTACTCGCAGTAAGCATTTAATAAATACAATTGAGTGAATGAATTAATTAATAAATATCCGACAAATTTCCTCTCCCCGTCTTCAAAGCCTTATTGAAGGCCCATCTCCTCCAAGAAGCCTTCCCTAACTAAGCTCTCCTTTCCTCTTCTCCCAATCCCTTCTGCGTCACTCCCGTTATTTAAACCCCCTCCCAGCCCCACAGCACTTATGTACATAACTGTAATTTATTTCTTTATATTAATGTCTGTCTCCCCCTCCAGATTGTAAACTCATTTTGGGCAGGGAATATGTCTGTTGTATTGTTATATTGTACTCTCCCAAGCACTTAGTACGGTGCTCTGCACACAGTAAGCGCTCACAATAAATATGACTGACTGCCTGTGCCTCAGTTATCTAATCTGTAAAATGGGCATTAAATTTTAGTCCCTCCTACTTAGACTGTGAGCTCCATGTAGGACAGGGACAGTGTCCAATCTGATTATCTCGTATCTATCCCAGCTCTCAGTGCTGGCTTAGTGATCTTCCCCGCTCTAGGCTGTGAACTTGTTGTGGGCAGGGAATAATAATAATAATAATAATAATAATGTTAGTATTTGTTAAGCGCTTACTATGTGCTGAGCACTGTTCACTGTTAGATACAGGGTAATCAGGTTGTCCCACGTGAGGCTCACAGTCTTAATCCCCATTTTACAGATGAGGTCACTGAGGCACCGAGAAGTTAAGTGACTTGCCCACAGTCACACAGCTGACAGGTGGCAGAGCTGGCATTAGAACCCATGACTCCTAAGCCCATGCTCTTTCCACCGAGCCACACTGCTTCTCTGAATGCCACTGTTTATTGTTGCGCTTAATAATAATAATAATAATGATGGTATTTGTTAAGCACTTACTATGTGCTGAGCACTGTTCTAAGCATTGGGGTAGACACAGAGTAATCAGACTGTCCCACATGGGGCTCACAATTTTTAATCCCCATTTTTGCAGATGAGGTAACTGAGGCACAGAGAAGTTAAGAGACTTGCCCAAGGTTACACAGCAGACAAGTGGCGGAGCCAGGATTAGAACCCAGGACCTTAATAAATAGATTGAATGAATGGTTAGAACACAGGCCTGGGAGTCAGAAAGACCTGGGTTCTGATCCCGGCTCTGTCACTTGTCAGCTTTGGGACTTTGGGCAAGTCACTTCACTTCTCTGGGCCTCAGTTATCTCATCTGTAAAATTGGGATTAAGACTGTGAGCCCCACATAGGACAACCTGATCACCTTGTATCCCCCTCAGCGCTTAGAACAGTGCTTTGCACATAGTAAGTGCTTAACAAATACCATCATTATTATTATTATTATGTGCAGCTGAAAAGGCCAGTGTGGGGTCTATAGTCCTGGTCACATTGGGCACACAAAAAGGTGGTCCCTAGTGGTATGGTTATTTCTTTATTTGTTTGTTTATTTAGTTTAAAGATATTTGTTAAGTGCTTACTCTGTGCTAGGCATTATACTAAGGACTGTGATGGCTATAAGCTAATCAGGTTGGACAGACTCTATGTCCCATATGGGGCTAACAAGCTTAATCCCCATTTTACAGATGAGGAAAGTAAAGAAAGTGTCTTCTTCTGAAGTGGGAGGGAAGGGTTAGGATTCATTCATTCATTCAATTGTATTTATTGAGCGCTTACTATGTGCAGAGCACTGTACTAAGGATGAAAGATCGGGAGGACTGCTTTAGACATTTTGAGTTTGAATTCTCAAGCAGAACATCCAAACAGAGATATCTTAGAGGCAAGAGGAGATGTGGGATTGCAGGTCGGATAAGAGAGGTAGATTTGGGAGTCAAATGCACACAAGTATGCAAATAGATGAGTTTACCAAGACGGAGACTGTAAAGCGAGAAGAGGAAAGAACCCAGAATGGAGTCTGGGGGGAAGTGGAGAGGGTGTGGAGATGGGCGAGGGGCCGTTCCCAGTTAGAGGATGAGAGGCAGAAGATGAGCCTTCCCAGAGGTGGGAGGAAAACCAGGATAGCATTGGGTCAGCAGAACTGAGGTTTTTCCACAAGGAGGAAGGGAGTGGTCCATGGCGTCAAGACCATCAGAAACGTGGCAGCAGCATGGCCTAATAGAAAGAGCACAGGCCTGGGAGTCAGAGGACCTGGGTTCTGATCCTGACTCTGCCACTTGTCTACTATGTGACCTTGGGAAAGTCACTTCGCTTTTCTGGGCTTCAGTTATTACCTCTGTAAAATGGGATTTAAATCCTACTCCCTCTTTCTTAGACGGTGAGCCCCATGTGGAAGAGGGATTGTGTCTAGCCCGATTATCTTGTATCTACGCCATTGTTTAATACAGTGCCTGGAAGTAGTCAGCGCTTAACAAGTAACATTTTTTAAAAAGGGGAGAGATCAAATTGGATCAGGTCGGAATGGAGCCCTCTGGACTTGGATATAAGGAGAGCAGTCTCAGTGGCGGGTAGTCAATCAGTCAGACTGTAAGTCTGGTGTGGGCAGGGATTGTCTCTCTTTATTGCTAAATTGTACTTTCCAATTGCTTACTGTAGTGCTCTACACACAGTAATTGTTCAAGAAATACGTCAGTCAATCAATTTATTGAACACTTACCATGTGCAGAGCACTGTACTAAGCAACTGGGAGAGGACAACATAACAACAAACAGACAAGTTCAAAAGCCAGAGGGCAGGGGATTTAGAAGACGGTTGATGGAAGGGAAATCAAGGCAGTGAGTACACAGAGTGGAGAGAGACTAATAAGTGCTTAGTACAGTGCTCTGCACACAGTAAGCCCTCAATAAATAAAATTGAATGAATGAATGAATGAATGAATGGGAGATAAATCATGGAAGATTTCCTGGGAATCCCTCCCCCTTCATACTTGACAGAATATTCTCTTCCCCTTCATACTTGGCAGATCACTATCCTCCTCCTCTTTAAAGTCCTACTAAAACCATATCTCCTCCAGGAAGCCTTCCCTGACTAAGCTCATCTTCCCATCCTAGTTCCCCTCCTTTCTCTGCTATCTGTATGCTTGCCTTCAAAATAATAATAATGGTACTGTGTGCCAGGCACTGTACTAAGCACTCTTTCTCCCTCTCTGCAGTTTCATATTTCCTCCTGCCTTTGAGACATCCGTACTTGGATCTCCTCCCATCACCTCAAACTTAATATGACTAAAACTGAACTTCTCATCTTCCCACCCAAACCCTCTCCTCCCGCTCACTTTTCCATCACTGTAGACAGCACCACCATCCTTCCTGTTTGTAACCTTGGCATGATCCTTGACTCTTCTCTCTCATTCAACCCACATATTCATTTATTATCAAGTGCCATCGAGTCATTTCCGATTCATAGTGACTCCATGGATATACGTTCTCCAGAACGTCCTGTCCTCTGCCATAATCCGCAACCTTTCTAAGGGTTCTTCCGTTATCATTGTTATGGCCTCTATCAATCTAGCTGCCGGTCAGTCTCTTCCACGTTTTCCCTGGACTTTTCCTAGCATGAGTGTCTTCTCCAGAAAATCAATCCTCCTGATGATGTTTCCAAAATATGGTAATCCAAGTCGAGTCATTTAGCCTTCCAAAGATTTCTTTGGTTTAATTTGCTCCAAAATCCGTTTGTTTGTTTATCGGGCAGTCCCTGGTATACTCAAAAGCCTTCTCCAACACCACATTAAAGAATCGATGGTCTTTCTATCCTATTATTTCACTGTCCAGCTTCTGGATCCATATATTGTCACTGGAAACACCACAGAGTTGACAATTTCTATTTTTATGGCAATTGTTACATCGGCACATCTCATGACTTTTTCCAGGCTCTTCATAGCAAGCCTCCCTTACATTAATCTTGGGCATATTTCTTGGCTACTAGTTCCTTTATTATTGGTTATCGATCCCAGGAAAGAAAAATTATCAACTATTTCAATCTTGTCTCCGTCCACTACAAATGTGTTAAAGGTTCCAGTTGTCATGATCTCTGTTTTCTTGACATTCAAATATAGGCCCCTCTTTTGTCTCGGTTCCCTAACTTTTAATAATAAGCCCTTCAAATCTTCTTCACTTTCTGCTAGTAGGGTTATATCATCAGAATAGCAAAATGTTTATATTCCTTCCTCCGATCTTTACTCCCCTTTCGTCTTCATCCAATCCGACTTCTCTCATTAGGTATTTAGGTGTAAAGGATGAACAGATAAGACGATAAGATACATCCTTGTCTTACACCCTTACTGATGGGAAACCAATCTGTTTCTCCATATTCTGTTCTTATTGTAGCCTTTTGTTTGTCATACAGGTTCCGTATTAATGCGATTAAATGGTCCGGCTTGCGGTTTTTTCTTAATGTGCTCCAGAGTTTCTAGTGATCCATGCAGTCGAAGGCCTTACTGTAATCAATAAAGCACATGCTGACTTTCTTTTGATATTCTCTTGTCCTTTCAATTATCCAACGGACATCAGCAATAATATCTCACGTCCCTCGTTCTTTCCGGAATCCTGCTTGAACATCGGGCAATTCGCATTCCATGTAGGCCTCCATTCGACACTGTATAACTTTTAGCAGCACCTTGCTAGCGTATGAGATTAAGGAAACTGCACGATAATTGTCGCATTTAGTTATATCTCCTTTCTTCAGTATTGGGACCTAAACTGATCTCTCCCAATCAAATGGTCATTGAGTGGTTAGCCACACCTGTTGACATAATTTGGTAAGGACTTCAACCGACTCCTCTTCAGCTGCCTGAAACAGCCTGAAACCTACCAAATCCAGGTGCCTTATTTTTGGTGAGGTGGTGTAAAGCTGATCTAACTTCACTTTCCAGGATGAGCGGCTCTGATTCCAAAAGAACTTCTTCAAATACTTCTTGTATATTGCTATCCTGGGTGTATTCTTTCCATCTTTGATTCCGCTGGTATCCAAACTGTTACCACATTAATGTAAGCACTTGTCCTGTCCCGCCTTGATTATTGTATCACCTCCTTGCTGACCTCCCCACTCCAGTCCACACTCCACTCTGCTGCCCGGATCATTTTCCTTCAGAAACATTCAAACCATGTTTCCCCACTCCTCCAGAAACTCCAGTCATTTCTCATCCACATCCACATCACACAAAAGCTCCTCACCTTTGGTTTTAAAGCTCTCAATCCCCTCGCCCCCTCCTGCCTTACCTCACTACTCTTACTACAACCCAGCCTGCACACTTCATTCCTCTAATGCTAACCTTCTCGCTATACCTTGATTTCATCTATCTTGCCACTGACCTCCTGCCCATATCCTACCTCTGGCCTAGAGAAGCAGCGTGGCTTAGCGGAAAGAGCGCGGGCTTGGGAGTCAGAGGTCATGGGTTCTAATCCCGGCTCTGCCACTTGTCTGCTGTGTGACCTTGGGCAAGTCACTTAACTTCTCTGTGCCTCAGTTACCTCATCTGTAAAAATGGCGATTAAAAAATGTGAGCCCCATGTGGGACAATCTGATTACCCTGTATTTCCCCCAGCTCTTAGAACAGTGCTCTGCACATAGTAAGCACTTAACAAATACCATAATTGTTATTATTATTATTATTATAGAACACCCTCACCCCTCCTATCAGCCAGATAATTGCTCTCCCCCACTTCAAAGACTTATTGAAGGCACATTTCCCCCAAGAGGCCTTCCCTGACTAAGAGCTCCTCTCCTCTTCTCCCACTCCCTTCTGTGTCACCTTGACTTGCTGCCTTCATTCATCCTTCCTCCCATCCCCACACCACATAAGTGTATGTCTGCTATTTATTCATTCATGTAATACTAATGTCTGTCTCCCCCTCTAGAACCTGAGCTGAATGTGGGCAGGGAATGAATCTGTTTGTTATTTTGCTGTACTTTCCTTGTACTTGTACCTTGTATCTCCCCAGTGCTTAGAATAGTGCTTGGCACATAATAAACTTTTAACAATTACCATCATTATTATTACTTTCCCTACCTCTTAATACAGTGATTTGCACACAGTACGCAGTCAATAAATATGACTGACTGAATGAATGGATATAAGGTAATCGGGTTGGACAAGGTCCCTGTCCCGCAATGGGCTCACAGTCTTTAATCCCCATTTTACAGATGAGGGAACTGAGGCACAGAGAAGTAAAGGCTTCATCATGTATTCATCTTGGTATTCATCATGTTCCTGCCACCAGATCACTAAATAATTTTCCTTATAGTCTCCTGCTTCCCCTCTCCATAATTGATTTTAATGTCTGTCTCCTCCTCTAGACTGTAAGCTTCTGGAGGGCAGGGATCATGTCTACCTGCTCTATTGAAGTGTAGTCTCCCAAGTGCTTAGGACAGGGGTCTCCTCAATACATAACAATTAATGGATTGATTGGTCTGCACACAGTAAATGCTCAATAAATACCACTGATTGATTGCCTGGAGGAGATGTAAATGCAGGAGGGATTTGGAAATTAAGACAGCAGTGGCCTGGGAAATCATAATAATAAAATAATAATTTTGGTATCTGTTAAGCATTCACTCATTCAATAGTATTTATTGAGCATTTACTATGTGCAGAGCACTGTACTAAGTGCTTGGAATGTACAATTCGGCAACAGATAGAGACAATCAGTGACGGGCTCCCAGTCTAAACGGGGGAGACAGACAGCAAAGCGAAACAGAGCCAAACAAAACAACATCAAGACAAATAGAATCATGGAGATATACACCTCACTAACAAAATAAATAGGGTAATAAATAATATATACAAATATGCACAGTGCTGAGGGGAAGGGGGAAGAGCAGAGGGCGGGGGGGAAGGGGAGGGAAAGGGGGGAAGGAGAGGTCAATCTTCAGCCACATCATGCATCCAAGGATTTCCTATAACCCTCTGCAGGACTCGTGTACATATGTCTTTTCAATCGAATCAATGATATTTATTGAGTGCTGTCTGTGTTCAGAGCACTGTACTATTCATTCATTCATTCATTCAATAGTATCTATTGAGCACTTACTATGTGCAGAGCACTGTACTAAGTGCTTGGAATGAACAAGTCGGCAACAGATAGAAACGGTCCCTGCCGTTTGACGGGCTAACAGTCTAATTGGGGGAGACGGGCAGACGAGAACAATGGCAATAAAAAGAGTCAAGGGGAAGAACATCTCGTAAAAACAATGGCAACTAAATAGAATCAAGGCGATGTACATTTCATTAACGAAATAAATAGAGTAATGAAAATATATACAGTTGAGCAGACGAGTACAGTGCTGAGGGGAGGGGAAGGGAGAGGGGGAGGAGCAGAGGGAAATGGGGGGAAAAGAGGGTTTAGCTGCAGAGAGGTGAAGGGGGGGCAGTAGAGGGAGTAGAGGGAGAAGGGGAGCTCAGTCTGGGAAGGCCTCTTGGAGGAGGTGAGTTTTAAGTAGGGTTTTGAAGAGGGGAAGAGAATCAGTTTGGCGGAGGTGAGGAGGGAGGGCGTTCCAGGACCGTGGAGGACTTGGTCCAGGGGTCGACGGCGGGATAGGCGAGACCGAGGGACGGTGAGGAGGTGGGCGGCAGAGGAGCGGAGCGTGCAGGGTGGGCAGTAGAAAGAGAGAAGGGAGGAGAGGTAGGAAGGGGTGAGGTGATGGAGAGCCTCAAAGCCTAGAGTGAGGAATTTTTGTTTGGAACGGAGGTTGATAGGCAACCACTGGAGGTGTTTAAGAAGGGGAGTGACATGCCCAGATCGTTTCTGCAGGAAGATGAGCCGGGCAGCGGAGTGAAGAATAGACTGGAGCGGGGCGAGAGGAGGAAGGGAGATCAGAGAGACGGCTGACACGGTAGTCTAGCCGGTATATAATGAGAGCCCGTAGCAGTAAGGTAGCCGTTTGGATGGAGAGGAAAGGGCGGATCTCGGCAATATTGTAAAGGTGAAACCGGCAGGTCTCGGTAACGGATAGGATGTGTGGAGTGAATGAGAGAGACGAGTCAAAGATGACACCGAGATTACGGGCCCGAGAGACGGGAAGGATGGTCATGCCATCCACGGTAATAGGGAAGTCTGGGAGAGGACCGGGCTTAGGAGGGAAGATGAGGAACTCAGTCTTGCTCATGTTGAGTTTTAGGTGGCGGGCCAACATCCAGGTGGAGACATCCTGGAGGCAGGAGGAGATATATATATATGTTGGTATTTGTTAAGCGCTTACTATGTGCCGAGCACTGTTCTAAGCGCTGGGGTAGACATAGGGGAATCAGGTTGTCCCAGGTGGGGCTCACAGTCTTAATCCCCATTTTACAGATGAGGGAACTGAGGCACAGAGAAGTTAAGTGACTTGCCCACAGTCACACAGCTGACAAGTGGCAGAGCTGGGATTCGAACTCAGGAGATGCGAGCCTGAAGGGAGGGGGAGAGGATAGGGGCAGAGTTGTAGATCTGCGTGTCATCTGCGTAGAGATGGTAGTCAAAGCCATGAGAGCGAATGAGTTCACCAAGGGAGTGAGTGTAAATGGAGAACAGAACTAGGCGCTTAGATGAGTACAATGCAACAGAGTTGGTACACACACTCCCTGCTCACCAGGAGTTTAAAGTCTAGAGGCATAGACAGATATTAATATGAATAAATAAATTACAAATATGGACATGAGTGTTGTGAGGCTGAGGGTGGGGTGAATATCGAGTGTTTAAAGGGGATGGATCCAAGTGCATTTGATGCAGGGGTGGATAAGCAACCACTGGAGGTTCTCGAGGCATGGGGAGGTGTGGAGTGAACTTTTTTTGGTTGTTTTAGAAAAATAACCCAGGCAGAAGAGTGAAGTCTGGACCTGGGTTCTAAACTCAGCTCTGCCACTCGTCTGCTGGGTGACCCTGGGCAAATCATTACTCAACTTCTTTGTGCTCAGTTTCCTCATTTGTAAAATGGGGATTAAGACTCTGAGCCCCATGTGGGACAGGGACTCTGTCCAACCAGATCGGCTTATATCCACCCTAGTGGTTAGTAAAGTGCCTGGCACATAGTAATTGCTTAACAAATAAGCAAAGTGGCTTAGTGGAAAGAGCAGGGGCTTGGGAGTTATAAGACGCGGGTTTTAATCCTGCCTCCACCACTTGTCTGCTGTGGCAAAACCGCTTAACTTCTCTGTGCCTCAGTTACCTCATCTGTAAAATGGGAAACCTGAAAACCTTGTATCTACCCCAGCGCTTAGAACAGTGCTTGGCACATAATAAGCACTTAAGAAATACTGTCATTATTAAATAACATTATTATTACGTAAGGACAGGGAGGAGAGAGGACAGAGAGGAGCTGATACAATAATCAAGTCGAGAAACAGCATGGCCCAGTGGAAAGAGTAGGAGCCTGGGAGTCAGAGGACCTAGGTTCTAATCCCAGCTCTGCCACTTGCCTGCTGTGTGACCTTGGGCAAGTCACTCCATTTCTCCTTGCCTCAGTTTCCTCCACTGTAAAATGGGAATTCATTACCTGTTCTCTCTCCCACTTAGAGACTGTGATCCCTGTGTGGGACAGGGACTGAGTCTAACCTAATTAACCTGTATCTACTCCAGCACTTAGAACAGTGTTTGACAAATAGTAAATGCCCAACAAATATAATAATAATAATAACAATGATAAGCGCTTGGATCAGCGAGGTAGTAGTGTGGATGGACAAAAAAGAGCAGATTTTAGCAATGTTTTGAAAGTCAAACTGATGGGACTTGGTGACACTGAATGAGAGAGATAAGTCAAGACTGATGCCAAGGTTAGGGGCTTATGAGAAAGGGAAGATGGTGCCATCTACAGTGATGGGAAAGTCAGGAGGAGGACAGGGTTTGGGTGGGAAGATGAGGAGCTCTGTTTTGGACATTTTAAATTTGAGGTGTCAGCAGTTCAGCCAAGTAGAGATGTCCTGAAGGTAGGAGGAAGTACAAAGCTGCAGAAAAGGACAGAGATCAGGGCTGCGGAGGGAGATTTGGGAATCATCCACCTAGAGATGGGAGTTGAAGCCATGAGAGCAAATAAGAGAACTGTCGATTTTCTTTTTCGTTCCAATTCCCCTGCCTGTGCCTGTGCCTGTGTCTGCGTCCGTCTTCCCCACTAGAATGTAAGCACCCTGTGAGGAGGGAGCATGTCTTGTGCATCTGATGGGAGAGGTGGGCATGAAGAACCATATCACTGATCAATAATTTATTAATACTAAGTGGTAATTTATCAATAAATTATTAAGTATCCTTTGAGCACTTGATAATCACCCCTTCCTCAGCTCCATAGAACATATATACATATCTGAAATTTATTTATTCATATTAATGTCTGCCACCCCTTCTGGACGGTAAGTTTCTTGTGGGCAGGGAACATGTCTACCAACTCTGTTATATTTTTTTCTCCCAAGCGCTTAGTATTGTTCTCTGCACACAGACTCTTCTTCTTCAAATGCCGTCGAGTTGTTTCCGACCCATAGCGACTACGTGCACACACCCTCTTCGGGATGTCCCATCTTCTGAGGGCTTAATTGGGGAAGGCCTCTTGGAGATGGGGTTTTGATAAGGTTTGGAAGGTGGGGAGAATGATGGTCTGTCGGATATGAAGGGGAAGGGTGTTCCAGGCCAGAGGCAGGACGTGGGCAAGGGGTCGGCGTCCAGATAGATGAGATCGAGGTACAGCGAGTAGGTTGGCATTAGAGGAGCAGAGCATGTGGACCAGGTTGTAGTAAGAAATCAGGGGGGTATAGTAGGAGTGGGCTAAGTGACTGACTGAGTGAGAGGTAGCATGACCTGGCGGATAGAGGACAGGCCTGGGAGTCAGAAGGACCTGGGTTCTAGTCCCAGGTCCTCCACTTATCAGCTGTGTGACTTTGGGCAAGTCACTTAACTTCTCTCTGCCTCAGTGATCTCATCTGTAAAATGGAATGAAGACTGCGAGCCCCACGTGGGACAACCTGATAACCTTGTATCTACCCTAGTGCTTAGAACAGTGCTTGGCATATAGTAAGCACTTAACAAATACCATCATTGCCTGTCTAATTGTTTTGTTGTCTGTCTCCTCCTTCTAGACTGTGAGCCCGTTACTGGGTAGGGATTGTCTTTATCTGTTGCCAAATTGTACTTTCCAAGCACTTAGTACAGTGCTCTGCACATAGTAAGTGCTCAATAAATACAATTGAATGAATGAATACCAGTTCTGGCATTTGTCTGCTGCGAGCAAGTCACTTAATTTACCTATGCCTCAGTTACCTCATTGGTAAAATGGGGATTACGAGTGTGAGCCCTATGTGGGACAGGGACTGTGTCCAACCTGACTAACTTTAATAATAATAATAATAATGTTGGTATTTGTTAAGCGCTTACTATGTGCAGAGCACTGTTCTAAGCGCTGGGGTAGATACAGGGTAATCAGGTTGTCCTACGTGAGGCTCACAGTTAATCTCCATTTTACAGATGAGGTAACTGAGGCCCAGAGAAGTAAAGTGACTTGCCCACAGTCACACAGCTGACAAGTGGCAGAGTGCTTAGAACTATACTTGGCATATAGGAAGTGCTTAACAAATATCCATTATCATTATTATTATTATTATTTAAAGCCAAAGGTAAGGAGTTTCTGTTTGATGCGACGGTGGATACGTGACCACTGGAGGTTCTTGAGGACTGGGGAGACATGGACTGAACGGTTTTGTAGAAATATGATTTGGGCAACAGAATGAAGTATGGACTGGAGAGGGGAGAGATGGGGGACATCGCTAACATCCATCCTTTCCTCTCCATCCAAACACTCATCCTATCCTGCCTTGATTACATGTCCAAGACAGAGCTCCTTATCTTCCCTCCTAAACCCTGTCCTCCCCCTGACTTTTCCATCATTGTGAGCAGCACTACCATCCTTCCCGCCTCACAAGTCCGCAACCTTGGTGTCATCCTTGATTCGGCTCTCTCATTCACCCCACATATCCAATCCATTACTAAATCCTGCCAGTCACACCTTCACGACATCGCCAAGGTCCGCCCTTTCCTCTCCATCCCAACCACTACCACGTAAGTACAATCACTCATCCTATCCCGACTGGATTACTGCATCAACCTCCTTTCTGACCTCCCCCACTCCAGTCCATACTCCACTATGCTGCCCGGATTATCTTTCAACAGAAAGGCTCTGGGCATGTCACCCCTCACCCCTCAAATATCTCCAGTGGTTGCCTACAAACCTCCGTATCAAACAGAAACTCCTCACTCTTGGCTTCAAAGCTCTCCATCCCCTGGCCCCCTCCATCCCCTACCTCACCTCCCTCCTCTCCTTCTCCAGCCCAGCCCACACACTCTGCTCCTCTGGTGCCGCTCACCTCCTCACTGGGCCTCGTTCTCAACTGACCCACCATCAACCCCTGGCCCCCCCATCCTACCCCTGACCTGGAATGCCCTCCCTCTTCAAATTTGCCAATCCCACCACCCCCCTTCAAAGTCCTTCTGAAGGCTCACCTCCTCCAAGAGGACTTCCCAGACTAAGCCCCCCTTTTCCTCAGCTCCCCCTCCCCTCCGCATCGCCCCGACTCACTCCCATTGCTCTACCCTCCACCACAGTACTTGTGTATATATATCCATATCTAATAATTCTATTTATATTAAGGCCTCTTTGCTTCTTTTGATGTGTATATATCTATAATTCTATTTATTTATAAAGATGCTGTTTACTTGTTTTCATGCCTGTCTCTCCCTTTCTAGACTGTAAGACTGGTGTGGGCAGGGATTTTCTCTCTTTACTGCTCAATTGTACTTTCCAAGCATTTAGTACTGTGTTCTGCACAAAGTAAGCGCTCAATAAATACGATTGAATGAATGAATTACTGTATCAGTCTCCTTGCTGACCTCCCTGCCTCCTGTCTCTCTCCAGTCCAGTCCATACTTTGCTCTGCTGCCTGCATCATTTTTCTCCAAAAACATTCAGGCCACGTTTCCCCACTGCTTGAAAACCTCCAGTGGTTGACCATCCACCTCTGCAGCAAACAGAAACGTCTCCCCATTGGCTTTAAAGCCCTCATTCATCTTGTCCCATCCTACCTCAACTCGCTACTCTCCCTCCACCACCCAGCCCACACACTTCACTCCTCTAACGCTAACCTTCTTCCGCTACCTTGATCTTGTCTATCTCAACGCCGACCTCTTGCCCACGTCCTGCCTCTGGCCTGGAATGCCCTCCCTCCTCGTATCAGACAGGTAATTGCTTTCCCCCACTTCAAAGCCTTATTGAAGGCACATCTCCAAGAGGCCTTCCCTGACTCAGCCCTCTTTTCCTTTCCTTCCACTCTCTTCTTTGTCACCCTGACTTGCTCCCTTTATTCATCCCACCTCCCAGCCCCACAGTACTCAGATCTGTAATTTGATTTATTTACATTAATGTCTGTCTCCCTCCCGTCAGACTGTGAGCTCGGGGAAGGGAAAGTGTCTCTCATATTGTTATACTGTACTCGCCCAAGTACTTAGTACAGTGCTCTGCACACAGTAAACACTCAATAAATACATTTGAATGATTGAGGCAGGGAAGTCAGCGAGGAGGCTGATGCAGCAGTCAAGGAAGGCTAGAATATGGGCTTGGATTAACATGGCTGCAGTTTCGATGGAGCAGAAAGGGTAGATTTTAGTGATGTGGTGGATGTTGGGCCAACAGGATTTGGTGACTCATTGAATAACAATAATAATGGCATTTATTAAGTGCTTACTAGATGCAAAGCACTGTTCTAAGCGCTGGTGAATATGTAGGTTGAATGAGAGAGTTGAGCTGGGAATAATGCTAAGGGTATGAGCATGTGAGACAGGAAGGATGGTGGTGCCATCTCCGGGGATGGGAAAGTCAGGGGGAGGACAAGGTTTAGGTGGGAAGATGAGGAGTTCTGTTTTGGACATGTTAAGTTTGAGGTGTCAGTGGGACACTTTTTTTTATGGTATTTGTTAAGCTCTTACTATGTGCCAGGCACTGTACTAAGCACTGGGGCACTGTACTAAGCATTGTAATAATAATAATGATGATGGTATTTGTTATGCAATTACTGTGTGCCAAACACTGTTCTAAGTACTGGGGAAGATACAACACATGCAGGTTGTCCTACGTGGGGCTCACAGTCTTCATTCCCATTTTACAGATGAGGTAACTGAGGCACAGAGAAGTTAAGTGACTTGTCCAAAGTCACACAGCTGACAAGTGGCAGAGTCAGAATTAGAACCCACGACCACTAGCTCCCAAGCCCAGGCTCTTTCCACTAAGCCACGCTCCTGCTCTTAAGCTGTCGACCATCCCCTCCTCCTCCATACCTTACCTCACCTTGGCTTCACGGACTCCGTCCTCTTCTGGTTCTCCTCTCACCTCTCTGGCCGGTCATTCTCGGTCTCCTTCGCTGGCGCCTCCTCCCCCTCCCGTCCTTTAACTGTTGGAGTTCCTCAAGGGTCAGTTCTCAGCCCTCTTCTGTTCTCCATTTATACTCACTCCCTCGGTGAACTCATTCGCTCTCACGGCTTTGACTACCATCTCTACGCAGATGACACGCAGATCTACATCTCCGCCCCTGTCCTCTCCCCCTCCCTTCAGGCTCGCATCTCCTCCCGCCTCTGGGACGTCTCCACCTGGATGTCGGCCCGCCACCTAAAACTCAACATGAGCGAGACTGAGCTCCTCATCTTCCCTCCCGAACCCGGTCATCTCCCAGACTTCTCTATCACCGTGGATAGCACGACCATCCTTCCCGTCTCTCGGGCCCGCAATCTCGGTGTCATCCTTGACTCGTCTTTCTCTTTCACCCCACACATCCTATCCGTTACCGAGACCTGCCGGTTTCACCTCTACAATATCGCCAAGATCCGCCCTTTCCTCTCCACCCAAACGGCTACCTTACTGCTACAGGCTCTCGTTATATCCCGGCTAGACTACCGTGTCAGCCTTCTCTCTGACCTCCCTTCCTCCTCTCTCACCCCGCTCCGGTCTATTCTTCACTCCGCTGCCCGGCTCATCTTCCTGCAGAAAAGATCTGGGCATGTCACTCCCCTTCTTAAACAACTCCAGTGGTTACCTATCAACCTCCGCTCCAAACAAAAACTCCTCACTCTAGGCTTCAAGGCTCTCCATCACCTTGCCCCTTCCTACCTCTCCTCCTTTCTCTCTTTCTACCGCCCACCCCGCACGCTCCGCTCCTCTGCCGCCCGCCTCCTCACTGTCCCTCGGTCTCTCCTATCCCGCCGTCGACCCCCGGGCCACGTCCTCCCGCGGTCCCGGAACGCCCTCCCTCCTCACCTCCGCCAAACTGATTCTCTTCCCCTCTTCAAAACCCTACTTAAAACTCACCTCCTCCGAGAGGCCTTCCCAGACTGAGCTCCTCTTCTCCCTCTACTCCCTCTACCACCTCCCCTTCACCTCTCCGCAGCTAAACCCCCTTTTCCCCCTTTCCCTCTGCTCCTCCCCCTCTCCCTTCCCCTCCCCTCAGCACTGTACTCGTCCACTCAACTGTATATATTTCCATTACCCTATTTATTTTGTTAATGGATTGTACATTGCCCTGATTCTATTTAGTTGCCATTGTTTTTACGAGATGTTCTTCCCCTTGACTCTATTTATTGCCATTGTTCTTGTCTGTCCGTCTCCCCCGATTAGACTGTAAGCCCATCAAACGGCAGGGACCGTCTCTATCTGTTGCCAACTTGTTCATTCCAAGTGCTTAGTACAGTGCTCTGCACATAGTAAGCGCTCAATAAATACTATTGAATGAATGAATGAATAAGCTAGGTTCAAGTGGAGATAGCAGCAGGAAATGTGAGACTGCAGAGACTGTAGATTTGGAAATTACTCACAGGGAGATGGTAGTTGCAGAGTAATTGATGATGGTTGTGAGAGGTAGCATGGCATAGTGGATAGAGCACAGTCCTGGGAGTCAGGAGGTCATGGGTTCTAATCCCGGCTCTGCCACTTGTCTGCTGTATGATGATGATGGTATTTGTTAAGCGCTTACTATGTGCAAAGCACTGTTCTAAGCACTGGGAGGAATACAAGGTGATCAGGTTGTCCCGCGTGGGGCTCACAGTCTTCATCCCCATTTTACAAATAAGGGAACTGAGGCACAGAGAAGTGAAGTGAGAAGCAGCATAGCATGACTCAGTGGAAAGAGCCCGGGTTTGGGAGTCAGAGGTCATGGGTTCTAATCCCGACTCCACCACTTGTCAGCTGTGTGACTTTGGGTAAGTCATTTCACTTCCTCTGTGCCTCTGTAAAATGGGGATTGAGACTGTGATCCCCACTTGGGACAGGGACTATGTCCAACTTGATTTGCTTTTATCCACCCCAGTGCTTGAACAGTGCCTTGCAGAGAGTAAGTGCTTAACAAATACCACTATTATTATTATCATTGAAACCACAGAAGCGAATGAGCTCTCCAACGGAGTGGGTAATGATGGAGACTAGAAGGGGACCCAGAACTGAACCTTGAGGGACCCCCACAGGTAGGGGGTGGGAGCCCGTGAAAGAGACTGCGGCCTGGCGGATTTGGGTGGGGAGAGCATTCTGGGCCAAGGAAACAGTGGGAGCGAGGGGATGGAGGCGGAAGAGGTGGGACTGAGGGGCAGTCGGAAGGTGAGAAGCCGCGTGGCCTAATGAATAGAGAAGGGGCCTGGGAGTCAGAAGGACCTGAGTTCTCATCCCAGCTCTACTACGTCTGCTGGGTGACCTTGGGCAAGTAACTTAACTTCTCTGGGCCTCAGTTCCCTCATCTCATCGGGAAGCAGCGTGGCTCAGTGGAAAGAGCACAGGCTTGGGAGTCAAGAGATCATGGGTTCTAATCCTGGCTTTGCCACTTGTCTGCTGTGTGACTTTGGGTGAGTCACTTAACTTCTCTGTGCCTCAGTTACCTCATCTGTAAAAAGGGGATGAAGACTGTGAGTCCCAAGTGGGACAACCTGATCGCCTTGTAACCCCCCAGGGCTTAGAACAGTGCTTTGCACATAGTAAGCGCTCAACAAATGCCATCATCAACATCATCATCTGTAAAATGGGGATTAAGGCTGTGAGCCCCATATGTCCAGGGACGGTGTCCAACCTGATGAGCTCAGATCTGCCTCAGAACTTGGAAGAGTGCTTGGCACATAGTAAGGGCTTAACAAATGCCATCATTATTAAGGTGAGTTTGGGAGGATCGAAAAAGAGAGAGGTGGGAAGCAGCAGGGAAGCGCTCAAATAGATGCGATGGAGAGAACTGAAGGAGAGTTTTGAAACCAAAGGTCTCGTGCGTAATGAGGAGAGGGACAACCGTTGGAGGGGCTTGAGGAGTGATGTCGACTAAGGAAGACTTCCAGAAATCCATCTAAGCAGGGGTGGCCAAAACAGCACTCCTCATTTTCCCACCCAAACCCATCCTCTCCCTAACTTCCCCATCACTGTAGACAGCACCACCGTCCTCCCCGTCTCAAGGGCCTTGGCGTTGTCCTCAACTCATCTTTCCCCTTCAACCCACACAGTCATTCTGCCACCAAATCTTGTCGATTCTACCTTCACAGCTTCACCAAATTCCACCCTTTCTTCACCTAAACTGCTGCTATACCGATCCAAGCACTGCTCCTACCCCACATTGACTCCTGCGTCAGCCCCCTCGCTGACCTCCCTGCCTCCTGTCTCTCTTCACTCCAGTCCATATTTCGCTCTGCTGCATGGATCGCTTTTTCTACACAAATGTTCAGTCCACCTTCCCTCACTCCTCAAGAATCTCCGGGAGTTGCTCATCCACCACTGCATCAAAAAGAAACTCTTTACCATTGGCCTTAAAACACACAATCAGCTTGCCTCCTCCTTCTCACCTCACCTCACCTCACTGACACAGGCCTCCTGCGTCAGAGAAGCAAAGTAGTCTGCGGGCTGGGCTGTAATAGGAAATCAGAGAGGCAAAGTAGGAGGAGGGCAAGGTGATGGAGAAGCAGTTTGGCCCAGTGGATAGAGCACGGGCCTGGGAGTCACAAGGACCAGGGTTCAAATTCCAGCTCCACCGCTTGTCTGCTGTGTGACTTTGGGTGATTCACTTAACTTTCCTGTGCCTCAGTTCCCTTATCTGTAAAATGGAGATTAAGACTGTGAGCCTACTGTGGGACAGGGACTGCGCCCAACACAATTAACTTGTATGTACTCCAGTGCTTCAAACAGTGTTGGCACATAGTAAGCCCTTACCAATTACCCCAGTTATTATTGGATGGGCAACCCCTGGAGATTCTTGAGGAGTGGGGAAACAGGGACTGAATGTTTTTGTAGAAACCTGATCCGAGCAAGAGAGTGAAGTATTGAACTGGAGTGGGGAGAGACAGGAGGCAGGGAGGTCAACGAGGAGGCTGGGATCAAGACGGGAGAGGAGAAGTGCTTGGATTAAGGTGGCGACAGTTCGGATGGAGAGGAAAGGGGGAGATTTTAGTGATGTTGTGAAGGTGGAAGTGACAGGATTTAGTGATAGATTGACTCTTCCCACTCCAGGCAGTACTTCATTCCACTGCCTGGATCATTTTTCTAAAAAAACATCGAGTTTACATCGACCCACTCCTCAAGGCCGTCCAGTGGTTGCCCATCCATTTCCAAATCCAACAGAAACCTCTTACCATCAGCTGTAAAGCACTCAATCCACGGACCTCCTCCTACTGCACCTCCCCGATTTCCTACCACAATCCAGCCCGCACACTTCACTCCCCTTAATGTCACCCTATGCACTGTAACTCCATCTCGTCTATCTCACCACCGGCCCCTTGCCCACGTCCTCCCTCTGGCCCGGAACTCCCTCCCCCTTCCATATACAACAGACCACCACTTTCCTCACCTTCAAGGCCTTATTAAAATCTCCTCTCCTCAGCGAGGCCTTCCCCGATTAATATTCGTCCCCTCGGTATTCCCTTCCATATCCGTATTTTATTTGAATGTCTGTCTTCCCCTCTAGACTGTAAGCTTCTTGTGGGAGGGGATCGTGTCTTCCAATTCTATTGCACTGTACTCTCCCAAGTGCTTAGTACAGCGCTCTGCACACAGAGCTCAATCAATATGATTGATTTATAGCATTACCAATGGATTGACTGATCTCCCTGCCTCCGTCTCTCCTCTCCACTTCACTCTACTTCTAGAATCAGTTTTCTTAGCTGTCATTCTGTACACGTCTTCCGGTGCCTAGAAAACGTTCAACGGTTGCCGAACCCTCTCCTCGCCAAGCAGAAATGCCTAAATTGATCATTCATTCGATCAATCGTTCAATCAACCAACAGTTCGCTTTAAGGCTCGCTCACCCTTCTGCGTCATCTATTCCTTGGATCATTGACCTTTGGACATTTGCTATTCGCCCAACCCCCATCCCCACAGCACTTCTTTACATATCTTTAAGTTATATATTATAAAGTACTTATTTATATTAATGTCTGTCTTCCCCTCTAGTCTGTAAGCTCATCACCTGCAGGGAATGTGTGCACTGATTCTCCCAAGCACTTAGTACAGTGCTCTGCATATAGTAAGTGCACAATAAATACCATCAATTGATTGACTGATTTAAGCCCCTCAATCAACTTTCTCTTTCTGATTTATCCACGCCCTTCTTTCACTCCACTCCAGCTCACGCTCTTCCTTCCTCTCAAGTCAACCATAGTCGCTGGGTCTCATCTCCATTCTCAGCTCTCCTGCCTCTTACCCCTGGCTCAGGCGTCCTCCCGCCTGGATCTCCCTCCCCCCCACCAACCTAAAATCTGAAAGCCCCTACTTCTCTCTACTACTCCTTCAGGTTTTCCCTGAATTAGTTTTGTTCTCCCTAGATTATATCCTCTTAACTCCCATCTTAAGCGCTTTTATGCCACCTGACCATTTGTGTATCTATCAATCAATCAATCTTATTTATTGAGCACTTACTTTATGCAGAGCACTGTACTAAGCACTTGGGAGAGTACAATATAACACAGAGTCGGTAAACATGTTCCCTGCACAAAATGAAGCAGCATGGCCCAGGTGAATTGAGCAGGGGCCTGGACGTCAGAAGGACCTGGGTTCCTATCCCGGCTCCGCTGCTCGTCTGCCATGTGACCTAGGGTGAGTCACTTAACATCTCTCTGCCTCGGTTCTCTCGTCCGTAAAATGGGGATTAATACAGTGAGCCCCATGTGGGCCATGGACTGTCCAAATTGATTAGCTTGTATCTACCCCAGTGTCTAGCACAATGCCTGGTACACAGTAAGCGCTTACCAAATACCGCTAAAAAAAAAGCTTATGGTCTAGCTGGGGACACAGTCATTAGTATAAATAAATAAATTACTGATAGGTACATAAGTGCTGTGGGGCTGAGGGAGGGGTGAATCAGAAATAAAGATTCAAGATCAACGGTAACCCAGAAGGGAGTGTGAGAACAGGTTATACTCACACACTCCAGTCAACCAGTGACTGGTCTTTATTGAACGCTTACTGTGTGGAGAATACTGTACTAAGCCTTGGGAGGGGACAATATAAAGAGTGGATGGTTGTGTTCCTTCCCCACAAGGAACTTACAGTCCAGATGGGGAGCCAGACCTTGATATAAATAAATTACAGTTAGGGACAGAAGTGCTGTGAGACTGAGGGTGGGGGAGAATAAACGGTGCAAATTCCAGGTACAAGAGTGACACAGAAAGGAGAGGGAATAGGAGAAATGAGGCCTCCGGTAGCAATCGATCAGTCGGCATTAAAATAAATTACAGGTGGGGAAATCTTAGAGTGAAGACAGGTTCGTAAGTGAGGTGGGGCTAGGGTGGAGTATCATTCTTAAAGACCCTATCATTAAGTGCCAACTCACCATCCAATTTAGTGAATGCCTACTGTACGCAGAGCACTGTACTAACCGCTTCACTGAATCAGCCAGGCATGATGGGCCAATGATAAGTCTAATGAAAACAATAATAATCATGATTAGAACTGTGGTATTTCTTAAGCGATTCTATGTCATGCACAGTTCTAAGTGCTGGGGAAGTTTCAAGACAATCAGGTCGGACACAGTCCCTGTCCCACAGGGGCTTACAATTTAAGTGGGAGGGAGAACAGGTATTGAATCCCCATTTTACAGATGAGGGAACTGAGGCCTGGAGAAGTGAAGGCATTTGGCAGAGGCGGGAGTAAACCCAGGTCCTCTGACACCCAGGCTCGTGCTCTTTGTCTAGGCCATGCTGCTTCCCATCACCTGTGCGCCAAAATGCTTACCCTCTGAGCACTTTGATAGTCACCCCACCACTTTAGCTCTTGCCTCCCCGCCCTGTAATTTATTTTAATGTCTGTCTCCCCCGACTAGATTGTAAAAGCATCTGTTACTATTACTTACGGGTACTACTTACATAGTAAGCGCTTAACAAATAATAATTATGGTATTTGGTAAGCGCTTACTATGTGCCAGGCACTCTACTAAGCACTGGGGCAGATAAGAGCAAATTCATTCATTCCATCGTATTTATCGAGCACTTACTATGTGCAGAGCACTGTACTAAGCAAGTCAAGTTGAACACTCTCCCTGTCCCAGGCAGGGCTCACAGGCTCATTTCCCATTGTACAAATGAGGTAACTGAGGCAAAGAGAAGTGAAGTGACTTGCCCAAGGTCACACAGCAGACAAGTCACTTAACTTCTCTGTGTTACCTCATCTGTAAAATGGGGATTAAAACTGTGAGCCCCATGTGGGACAACCTGATCACCTTGTGTCCTCTCCAGCGCTTAGAACAGTGCTCTGCACATAGTAAGCGCTTAACAAACGCCATCATTATTATTAAGTGGCAGATCTGGGATTAGAACCCAAGACCTTCTGACTCACAGAAATACTATTTTTTTTAAAAGGGGACATGGAAGGGATGGGGGGAAAAGTGGGGAGATGAGATATTGATCAGGGAAGGGTTCCTAGAGGAGATACGACTTTAGTAGGGCTTTAAAGATGGAGAGAGTGGTGATCTGCCAGATATGAAGGAAGGGGGGTTCCAGGCAGGAGGGGAGGAGCATACAATATATGATCCTCTAGACTGTGAGCTCACTGTGGACAGGGATCGTTTCCACCATCTCTTGATTACTGTCAGCCCCCTTGCTGACCTCTCTGCCTCCTGTTTCTCCACACTTCACTGTGCTGTCCAGATCAGTTTTCTACAGAAACATTCTGGACATGTTTCCTCGCTCCTCAAGACTCTCCAGTGGTTGTCCAACCACCTCGGCATCAAACAGAAACTCCTCACCATTGACTTTAAAGCACCCATTGCCCTTGCTCTCTCCTCCCTCACCTCACTACTCTCCTATTACAAGCCAGCCCACACCCTTCGCTTCTCTAGTGCTGCTAACCTTCTCACTGTCCCTCCATCTTGCCTTTCTCGCCGCCAACCTCTTACCCACGTCCTGCCTCTGGCCTGGAGCACCCTCTCTCTTCATAACTGACAGACAATGATTCTCCTCTCCTTCAAAGCCTTATTGAGGGCACATCTCCTCCAAGAGGCCATCCCTAACTAAGCCCTCTTTTCCTTTTCTTCCACTCCCTTCTGTATCTCCCTGCCTTGCTCCCTTCATTCATCCCCATTTCCAACTGCACAGCACTTATGTACATATGTGTAATTTATTTATATTAATATCTGTCTCCCCTCTAGACTGTATGCTTATTGTGGGCAGGGAATGCGTCTGCTGTATTGTACTCTCCTCGTACAGTGCTCTTCACACGGTAAGCGCTCAATAAATACAATTGACTGACTACTCTCCCAAGTGCTTAGTACAGTGCTCTGCCTTCAGGAAGTGCTCAATAAATACCATCAAAGATGATACCTGATTCCTGCCCTCAGGAACTTTACAGTCTAGCAGGAGAGGCAGTAACTGCAATAATTTACCCCACAGGGTAAGGGATAAGTTCCCAACTTAGTACCTAAGGAGCTGGGAGTGTGAGCTCTGTCCAGAAGTGCCTTGGGGAGTTATGAGTACCCAGAGCTTAGATGGCCCGGAAGTGATGAAGTGACAGTTAGGGGGACTTAGGGTGGGGGAGAGGAGAGATGATGCAGGTAAGGCCTCCTGAAAGAGATATTTCATAGGTCAGTGGCGGGAGAGGCAAGAAGAGACATAGTGACTAGGTTGGCTTGCGAGAAAACTGAGGTGTGAGCCGGGGAGTAGCGTGAAAAGAGAGTGGAGGAGAAGGAGGAGGAAGAGAGCTGATTGAGTGGCTCAAAGCTCCCCTTTACCTTCTGCTGAAGTTTTTTTTTGTGCATCCACCTGACCCAACAGACAGTAAGACCCTTGAGGGGAAGGATCACTTCTATTAACTCTACTGTTCTCTTCTCCGTGCTTAGCGGAGTGCTCTGAGCTCAGTAGACATTCAGTAAGTATCGACTGTACCAACCGACTGACTGTACCTTGATCTCATCTATCTTGTTGCCGACTCCCCTCCGGCCTGGAATGTCCTCCCTTTTCAGCAGCATGGCTTAGTGGGAAGAGCCCGGGCTGGGGAGTCAGAGGTCATGGATTCCAATCCCGGTTCCACCACCTAATGTTGGTATTTGTTAAGCGCTTACTATGTGCCGAGCGCTGTTCTAAGCGCTGGGGTAGACATAGGGGAATCAGGTTGTCCCACGTGGGGCTCACAGTCTTAATCCCCCATTTTACAGATGAGGGAACTGAGGCACAGAGAAGTTAAGTGACTTGCCTGTCAGCTGTGTGACTTTGGGCAGGTCACTTCACCTCTCTGTGCCTCAGTTCCCTCATCTGTAAAATGGGGATAAGGACTGTGAGCCCCACATGGGACAACTTGATCACCTTATACCTACCCCAGTGCTTAGAACAGCGCTTGCCACATAGTAAGCGCTTAACAAATACCATCACTATTATTATTATTTTCGTATCTAACAGACGATCACTCTCCCTCTCTTCAAACCCTTATTAAAAGCACATCTCCAATGGGCCTTCCCCCACGAAGCCCTCATTTCCTCTTCTCCCACTTCCCTCTGCATCACCTTTGCACTAGGATTTGCCTACGATTGAATACGATTGCACGAATGCCCCCTTCATCAGCCCCTCTCTCAACCCTACAGCTGTTTTGTCCATATCCATCATTTACTTATTCTTACTAATGCCTGCCCCTCCCTCCCTCTAGACTGTAAGCATATTGTGAGCAGGGAAGGTATCTACCGACTCCGTTCTGTGGTACTTTCCCCCAACGCTCCACACGATGACCTGCTCAAGGGCTCAATAATAATGTTGGCAATTGTTAAGCGCTTACTATATATAAAGCACTGCTCTAAGCGCTGGGGAAGATACAAGGTGATCAGGTTGTCTCACGTGGGGCTCACAGTCATCATGCCCATTTTGCAGATGAGGTCACTGAGGCACAGAAAAGCGAAGTGACTTGCCCAGAGTCACACAGCTGACAAGCGTCAGAGCCGGGATTTGAAGCCAGGATTTGAGCCCCACGTGGGACAATCTGATGACCTTGTATCCCCCCCTCCAGCTCTTAGAACGGTGCTTTGCACAAAGTAAGTGCTTAGCAAATACCATTATTATTATTGAGGGAAGGATGGAGAGAAGCAGTGTGTGAAGCAGTGGAAAGAGCCCGGGCTTGGGAGTCAGAGATCGCGGCTTCCCATCCCGAAACCGCCTCTTGTCAGCTGGGTGACTTTGGGCAGGTCACTTCACTTCTCTGGGCCTCAGTTCCCTCATCTGGAAAATGGGGATGAAGACTGCGAGCCCCACGTGGGACAACCTGATCACCTTGTATCCCCCCCAGCGCTTAGAATAGTGCTTGGGCACGGAAGAAGCGCTTAACAAATACCATCATTATGAGGAGGAGGAAGAGGAGGAGGAGGAAGAGGAGGAGGAGGAAGAGGAGGAGGAGGAAGAGGAGGAGGGAGGTGTGGAGGGCTGGGCCGTGGCGCGGTGCCGCCCGCCAGGGGGCGCCGCGGGGCAGGGCAGGAAGCGCTCCGCTTCTCCGTCCGCAATTTAAAGGGCAGCCAGCGGCGGCGGAGGGATCCCGCGTCCCCCGTCACAAGGCGGTCGAACGAACCCCGCGGATCCCTCCGCCGCCGGGCCGGCTTGAGGAGCGGCAGGAAGACGGGACTGCTTTTATCGCCGGTGTCCTTCCGCCGTGGCGCACCGCCCCCCCCCCCCCCGGGCTCCCCCGACCATCCGGGAGGACTCCTGCCTCGGGATCCTCCGCCAGGAGGAGGGCGAGGAGGGCGCGGGCCGCCCGTCCCCGTCCCGTCCTGCGGGGTGCGGCCGCTGGGCAGCGGCTCCTCCTCCGCCCTTCCCCTCCCCCCCACCCAGGGACTCCTTTTCGTGTCCCTGCCCCGCTCCCGGCTGGGGCGGCTGAGGCGTCGGCGGGGCGGCGGCATGAAAGCGGAGCGCGGCTCCTCGGCCGGGAGGACGGGCCCGCGCTAGGCGGTGGGGGCGGCGCGGCCTCCGGGAGCGAGGTGAGTTCGGCGGCGGCGGCGGCGGCGGCGGCGGGGGGGGAGAGGGAAGAGACGGGAGGACTCTTTTCTTTCGGCGGAGGGCGCGGGCGGTGGTGCGGCTGTCGGCGCCGCCATCTTGGAGCGCCCTCCCTGCTCGGCCCGCGATTTATTTTCGGCGATTGATGTCGTCGGGGGGCGGCCGGGGCCGCCCGGCAGCGCGTGTGTCGGCGGAGCGGCGGGGCGGCGGAGCCCCCCCAGCCCCCGGGGACCCCCGGGCCGCCGCCCGGCCGGTGAGTGACCGGGACAACGGGGGGAGGGGGTGAAGGGAGGGGGGGAGGGGCGGGGGTCGCGCTCGGACGCTCCCCCGCCGGGGGGGGGGGATTTTTAATTAAAAAAAAGGAGGAGAAATAAACTTTATTTCATTTAAAAAAATCGCGCCCCCCCTCCCTCCCTCCCTCCCTCCCGCGGCCCAACTTCCCCCGAAACTTCGGTCGGGCGGCCCGGGGGGCGGCCCCACCACACACCCGTTTCCTCGTCGGAGCCCCGCGGGGGGTTTCCTTCAGCGCTTACGAGGTGCCAAGCACCGTCCTAAGCGCTGGGGCGAGGCGGGGGAGCAGGTGGTCAGGCCGTCCCACGTGGGGCTGACAGTCCGCACCCCCATTTTGCGGACCAGCCCGGGGAAGCGACTTGCCCCAAGTCAGGCCGCCGGCGAGGGGCGGAGCGGGATTCGAACCCACCACCTCGGACTGCCCAGCCCGGGCTCTTGCCACCGAGGCAGGCCGCCCGGGGCGGGGGGGGGGGGGGGGGAGAGGGTGTGTGTCTGTGTCTCTTCCAGACCGGCCCCCGCCGATCACCCCCTAAATGCATTTAATCTCCTTGATGCAGCCTGCTCCCAGGCAGCGGTCGTGTGGTGCGTGGCCTTCCCTCCCTGGTCGGTGACGGCTATTATTCGTTCAATAATAATGATGGCATCCCTTAAGCGCTTACTCTGTGCCAAGCGCTGTTCCGAGCGCTGGGGGGGATGCAAGGTCATCAGGTTGTCCCCCGAGGGGCTCCCGGGCTTCCCCTTTTCCAGATGAGGTCACTGAGGCCCGGAGAAGTGACTTGCCCAAAGTCCCACACCTGACAAGCGACGGAGCCGGGATTAGAACCCGTGACCCCTGGCTCCCCAGCTCGGGCTCTTTCCACCGAGCCGCGCTGCTGCTTTGTAGGAAAAATGCAATAAATTGGATCGTGTGTATTGAGCGCGTACTCTGTGCGGAGCACTGGGCTCAGCGCTTGGAATGTGCAATCGGGCAGCAGATCGAGACCATCCCTGCCCAATAACGGGCTCGTTACTTTTCCTTTTAGTTTTCCCTCGGCAGTGGACTTAATTCTGATGGAATCGCGCACGGGGGTGCGGAAGGGGACTCGGTCTCGGCGAAAGGCGTGCGGGTGTCCGGCGTGCGGGGCCGGGGTCCTGGGACCCTCCGCCCCAACGCCGGTGCGAGGCCGGGCGGCTCGGCCGTTGCCCGCCGGGCTGGTCCGGCGGCATCTGTGGGCCTTGCCGGCAGGTGACCGTGTCTGGGGACAGGGAATCCCGGACGTGGGACTGGGCCCGACCCTCCACCGGACACCCTGCCCGTCGTCCTCCTGCTGTCCCTCCGAGGGAGTTTGCGTGGGCACAGTCGGGGCAGAGGCGGGTGGTGCCCGCCCGGCCCTCTGTGTGTGTATGTGTTTTGCAGGGTGGGGGGCTGGAATGGGGTGCCCACAGTAAACCTGCCACGCCAGACCAGTCCCTGCCCACCTCCCCTACCGCCCCCCAAGAGGTCTGTTTTAGCCCAGCGCTTTATGGGATTCCTGCGGGGTCCGGGAGGCCCGGCTGCCCCTGCCCCTGCCCGGGAGGCTCGGACTCCAACTCCCGGCATCCTCCTCCCCTTCCTTCCGCCGTGCCCTGCTTTCACCCCGGCAGCTGGCCCCGGGCATCAGCCGCCTGGGAGGAGGCTCCACCGAGCCCGCCGCCCCGGACCCGGCCGGGACTGGGCCACCACGCTTTCGCTGGGAGACGGGGGTCGTGTCCTCGTGTCTGCCGCGGACCAGCCTGAGCCTGGGGACGCGGTGGGGGGTGGGGTCTGCCCACATGGAAGGACTGAGTGGGCACTCACTGGCTGAAGGGAAGCCCCCGGCAGCTCCCATCCTGGCTCTACCACTTCGTGCCCGCTGCAGTGAGCGTGTGCCAAGGCCGTTGGTTTTCCAGGCCCTGGGGTGGGATGCCTTCTGGGCCCCAGGGGGTTCTCTCCCCACCTCCCCCCACCACCACCCCGTGCAGCCGGGATTCACCGCTGGGGCTCTCTGCCTTCTGCCCGGCCGGTGGCCACGGTTTCCCCAGAGCTTCGCCTTCCTCCCACCGAGCCCAAAGGCAGTAGTGGGGGCCGGGGGGGAGCTCCTGGGCCCCGGGGCAGATCCCGGAAGCCTCCGGGTGGGTTGACCGGTCGGGGCCGGTGCCCGCTTCCCGCTGCCGGGCGAGGGTGTAGGAAATGTGGGGTTGGCAGCGGGCCTTCGGCTTCTGAGCCCGTGCGGTGATCGAGCCTGCCGGGGTTGGCGGCGAGCCTCGGGTCGGAGGGTTAGCGGCCTAGCGGGGGAGAAGGCTCCCGCTCCTCTGCGTTGGCATGGGGCGTTTCTCACTGCGGGGTCGGTTGATGTGGTGAGCTGGGGGGGGTGAGGGGCCGGGGTTCCCCCAACTTTGCTTCTGACTCGGAGGTTGGCCGTCGTCTCGCCCGGGCTCCCTCCGGCCAGTGGGGGATGGACACCTGAGGCGGAGGGAACGGTCAAACCTGGGGGCGAGGGCATGTTCCCGAAGCCGGGCCAACCGATGTGGAGATGAGCCGGCGGAGAGGACCGGGCCCGTGACCCGGGAGGGGATGCGCGGGAGCCGGAGAGCGGCGTCTCTCCGCCATCGACACCGGCCCCGTCCCTGCTCTTAGGAGGGCGGGAGAGGTGCAAGCGGGGCGTTAGTCCCAGGCTCGGGGTGTTGAGGCTGGAAAAGACCAAGGTGAGGGCCAGACTGCCGCCTGCCAGTCTAATCTGGGCATGAGCACGTGTAGGGGCACCGCTGCCCGGTGCCCTTGCGGGGAACGGGCTCAGTTGAGAGTCGGAAGGGGCTTGGTTGGGGTGCCTGGTCTTCGGCCCCTCTCGGCGTCAGTGGGTTAGAAGGCCCAAGCCCACACCGCAGACCGAGGGGGACCGCTCTCCTTTGCTCAGTCAAGAGTGTTTGCCCAGTGTCGGCCGAGGGAGAGATCGTACGCTGTAATTTCTTGAGGGGAAGGCGTCGCGTCTACTGACTCTGTCATATTGTGCTCTCCCGAGTGCTTAGTCCAGTGCTCTGCACTCAATAAACCCCATTGATTGGTTGAAAAATGATAAGCGACTCAGCTTCTCCCTTCACAGAGCATGTAAATTGATCGGGTGGAGGCTGCAGATCCAAACTCTGCAGGCCTTGCTGGGCATGGGGCGGGGGAGGCGGTTTCTGCCCACCGTTTCAGCTGCCTATTCTGGGGACAGCCCGGGGCTCCCTGCCTACAGCCCCCAGTCGGTCTTCCCCGAGGGGCCGCGGGGGAGGCCGCGTTTCTGCGGCCTGGACCCCGGTTGGGTGCAGCAGCGCTCCTCACCCGCCAGCCGCCAGGGTTCTGGGCATGGCACTGCGGTCCAGAGGGCACCCGCAGAGACCCCGGTCCCCGACCCACGGGCCGCCGTGAGGCTCGGGGAATGGTGATGGCGGAGCCGTAGGGCTGGGACGGGCCGAGAGGGAGCCGCCACGGGTCCGGGACCCCCTCCCGTTGTAGAGTGGGGCCATCCCCTCCCTTGCAGGGAGTTTCTGTCGGTTTCCGAATGCCAAAACAACCCTGGGCAGACGAGCGGCCTGCTGAGCCGCGCGCCGGCTGTGTGCCCGCCGGACCAGAGGAGTGGGGTCCCTGGGGCCCGGCAGCAGCCTCGTGGCCAGCTCCAGGGGTCACAGCCTCTCCCTGCCTTGTGAGGTGGAGGGGGTGCTGGCTGGAGAGGCTAGCTCCAGGAGGGTCTTGCCCGGCAGCCGGGGAGCCTGGCCGGTTCCGGCTGCCCTGACCCTAGGCTGCTGCGAGAGCGAGCCACAGATCTGGTACCCTGGGGCTCCCCTGAGCGGCTTAGGGCTAGGCTGGAGACTGGTCTGGGCCTTGGGGCTTTGAGACATCCCCTTGCCACCCCCCAGCCCCTGGCAGATCACCCCTGACTCCTTCAGTCCAGGAGATTCCTGGAGCATTTCCTGTGTGCGGAGCTCGGGAGAGGACAGTAGAGGCGGGAGACTGTATCCCTCCCCGCAAGGCACTTAAAGGTTCCCGGCGGCCCAGTGGAGGAAACGACGGGCTGGATCTCCTGTCGGGAACCGCTGTGGGAGAGGCCCGGCCTGACCTAGATGTGGGTGGGGAGCCCCAGCTCGCCGCTGCAATCTAGGAAGGGGGTGGGTGGGAGTCGGGCTGCCACGCTCACGAGACCACCGCCCCCGATGACCTGCATGCCGTCCCGTCCTCGGCAGCTAGACGGGCTCCGGGCGGCAGTCGCGTCGGGGACTCCGCGTGGTGGTCACTGCCGACCCGGGGTTGGCCGGGGGACTGGTGAGGGGGCAGACGAGGACCGGACCGACTTGGCAGGGCAGCTGGGACCATTGGTCACCCTGCCCTCCAGGCCGCCGCTGCGGGACCCTGCCCGCGCCGCCGGGGACGCCCTCAGGGATGAGGTTTTGGAGAGAGATTGCAGGGAGCATCACCCGGCTCTCTGGGTTTTGGGGAAGACCGGGGAGAGCCTTCTTGAACCCGCCACCCCACACCCCTTCCCCACTCCTCAAGAATAATAATAATAATGTTGGTATTTGTTAAGCGCTTACTATGTGCCGAGCACTCTTCTAAGCGCTGGGGTAGACATAGGGGAATCAGGTTGTCCCACATGGGACTCACAGTCTTAATCCTCATTTTACAGGTGAGGGAACTGAGGCACAGAGAAGTTAAGTAACTTGCCCACAGTCACACAGCCGACAAGTGGCAGAGCTGGGATTCGAACTCATGAGCCCTGACTCCAAAGCCCATGCCCTTTCCACTGAGCCACGCTGCTTCTCCAGCGACGCTGCTTCTCTATCTCCGGTGACTGCCCATCCACCTCTCCATCAAACAGAAACTCCTTACTGTCAGCTCTAAAGCTCTCAGTCGCCTTGCCCCTTCCTTGCGAAGCAGCGTGGTTTAGTGGAAAGAGCCTGGGCTTGGGAGTCAGAGGTCGTGGGTACTAATCCCAGCACCGCCACTTGTCTGCTTGTGACCTTGGGCAAGTCACTTAATTTCTGTGCCTCAGTGACCTCATCTGCGAAATGGGGATTAAAAAATGTGAGCCCCACGTGGGACAATCTGATTATCCTGTATCGACCCCAGAATTGGAATAGTGCTCTGCACATAGTGAGCATTTAACAAATACCATAATTATTAATTATTCTATCTGACCTCCCCAATTTCCTATTACACCTCGGCCCCCTGACTTGGCTCTCCTACTACCAACTTATCCTCTGTACTTGGGGTCATCTGTCTTGCCATCAATGCTTCACCCATGTCCTCCTTGTGGTCTGGAACTCCCCCTTCACGCCAACAGACCACCACTTTCCTCACACCACCACTCTCCTCACCTTCAGAGCCTTATTAAAATGTCATCTCCAAGAGTCCTTCCCCGACTAAGCCCTCATATCCCCCTCACCCGCTCCCTTCCGCATCGCTCTTGCACTTCCAGCTGCGCTTTTTACCCTCATCCCCACAGCACTTAAGTGCCTATCCGTAATTTATGTGTTTATGCGAACACATCTCCTCCTTTAAGACCGTAATCTCGTTGCGGGCAGGGGATGTATCTACCAGGTCCATGGTATGCATTGCGTTGTTTAGACTGTGAGCCCGTCATTGGGCAGGGATTGTCTCTATCTGTTGCCGAGTTGTACATTCCCAGCGCTTAGTACAGTGCTCTGCACATAATAAGCGCTCAATAAAGACTGTTGAATGAATGAATACTCTCCAAGGGCTTAGTAGAGTGTCCTGCATACAGTAAGCACTCGGTAACTACTGTGGATTCCGGGGAGGGCCCTCGGGATGGGGTGGTCCTCAGGGGGCGTTCCACCCCCATCGCCCCCTCCCCCCCCCCCACCAGGCTGGGTGGTCGTCAGGTGGGCGTTTCCGGTCGGAGATGTTTGGCCCCGGCCGCCGGCTCTCCGGCGGCAGCGTCCCATTGATCCCGTGTTTCCCGCAGGGAGAAGCCGGCGTTCCCCTCCGCGCCGCCGGCCAAGCGCGGCTCGATGTTCCCGGGCCGGGCCGCCCGGGGGCATGAAGTGGCTGGGCGAGGCGAGGAACATGGTGGTGAGCGGCCGCAGGAACGGGACCAGGCTGCCGGCCGACCACCAGCACGGCGCCCCCAAGCTGCCGCCCGCGGGGAAGGAGCCGCCGAAGGTCGGCAGGAGCCCGGCGGAGCGGAGGTCCAGCCGATGTAGGCGCCCGGGGCGCGGGGTGGGCCGGCGGGCGGGGCCGGGCCGGGCCTGGGGCGGGGGAGAAAGGGGGACCGTGAGGAGGGAGGGCCAAGAGGGACTTTCAGCTCATCTGGGTCTCGCCTCCCCGTCCCTGCCTGCCCCTGATGGCCAGCTTGACCCTTTCCCTCTCCACCTCCCCACCTCGGTGTGGGTCAGTGACATGGCCGAGCTGTGTGTGTGCGGGTGGGTGCGCGCATGTGCGCACTCTGAGGCCGGGCTCAGACGGCCTTGGCTTCTGAGAGTTTTGCCCCTTGGTCAGTTGTGATTGGGGTGGGCCGGTCTGGACGGCAGAGTGTCCCCTGGGGAAGGCTGGGTCGTTGGCGCCCGCAGCAGGTTTCCCCGCTGGAAGGAGGCCCGGGGCGGCAGCTCCCTGGACTCCGTCCCTGGCGGAACCCAAACGGACAACCGCATCGGGGCTCGCTTAGGAACCGGGAGGCCTCGGTGGAGCTTTGGCCTCGGCGGGCAGAGCGGGGTTTCGGTGGCTGGGCTTCCCCGGGTGGCCGGCGTTTCTGCTGTCGGGGAGGAGCGGAAAGACAGGCGGCCTGGCAGGGAAAGCCGCGACCTGACCCCGGAGGCTGTGCGGCCACCTGTGGGTACCTGGGCCCGGCCTCTCCCAAACCCGCCCGCTGCCCGGCCGTCCGAGACGGTGCTTGACCGGCGTGCCCTTCCGGCCGGGGCACCCGACCCGTCGCGCGCCCCCTCGCAGCCGGGCTGGGGGGAGACTCGGGTGCGGCCGAGGCGGCAATCTCGGCACTGAGAAGTGGGATTTGGGGGACCCCTCGCCCCCACCCCGCATAGGGAGGCGTAAGAAGGGCGGGCGTGTGGTGGGCGGCCACCTCACCGACCGGCTCCTCACCCTCCACAGGTAGCGGGGCTTCGGGCTTCGAGGGGCAGAGCCGCTATGTCCCTTCCTCGGGCATGTCCGCCAAGGAGCTGTGTGAGAACGACGACCTGGCCACCAGCTTGGTTCTCGACCCCTACCTGGGCTTCCAGACCCACAAGATGAACACGAGGTACAGTTCGCCCTGGCCGTGGGTGTGGCTTCAGAGCGGCCTGGGCCGGAACCCCGGGCGTTCAGCCTGGTCCCGGCGAGAGGGTCCTGCTGCTGGGCTGCCCTTCTTCAGACCACCCCTCTCTCTCCTGGTGGCGGGTGGTGGGGGGCAGGGTGCCTCTGGGGCTCCGCCGAGAACGAGGCTCCAACTTGGGGCTCTGGAGGAGAGAAGGCAGGGATGACGGAGAGGGTCGGGTCAGGGGCGTTGAGCCGACTGGGCTGGGTGAAGAGTGGGCGTAGAGGGCATTTGGTCCCGAGGCCTAGGCGGGCGGCGGCCGGCCCCCGGTGGCTCTTGCAGGGGCAGGCCCTCGAGCGCGTCCCTTTCACTGGTGCATTCCCCCAGCCGACTCCACCCATGTTGGGTCCCATTTCACAGTTGTCGCCAGGTGATCAAACAGCTGAGGACCCCGAGAGCAGCCAGGGGTGGTCTGCCATGGGCCGCCCCCCGCTCACGGTCGTCTTGCCGGGTAGCTGGGTGGCGAGGCGTGGGATGGGGGCCTGGCTGTGAGCCGCCCCGTGGGTGGCCCTGACGTCCCGCCGGAGAACGCAGAAATTCCAGTGTTAGCTCTCGATGCGGAAGGACCCGAGTTGGCAGGTGTCTCCCCCAGCGGCCTAGACCTTCCAAACTGGAATCCTGGTTTAACTGCCAGATCCGCGCCCCCCCTCCCCCCCACCCGAAGCTAGCTCCCTCCTCTGCCCTTTGGCCCCCGAAGAAGGCCCTTCTTTGGATTTTGGGTGCTCGGGTTTCTTGGCCCGTCACCGGAGGCAGGGATGGACATGGTCTCATGCCCCTTTTAACCGCACCGTTGCCGCTGCCCGTTATTCTGAGCCTTCCCTGGAGCCGGACCCCCCCCCACCCCACGTCTTCCCCAAGGCCCCGACAGACAAGGCCAGAGCCCCCGATCTGGGCTGGAGGAGCCCCACGGCCCACCTCTGCTGCTTCTGGAGGCCCTCTGTCCAAGTTTGCCCCAACCTCACCCCTAGTCACCGACACGGGCTGGTGCCCGGCGAATCTCTGTGCTCCACTCACCGGCACCCACGGGTGGGATCTGGGCCACACCTGTCCGGAGACCCGCCTCTAGCTGCGGCGGGGCCAACTGCCTCGACCCGGCTGCCCGGAAACTCTTGCTCCCGGCCGGAAGTGGAGTGGCCGGGGCCAACCGGCCCGTGCGTCTCACACTTGTTTTTCTCTTTGCATCTCACAGCGCCTTCCCCTCGCGGGGCTCCCGGCACTTCAAGTCGGACAGCCATCCCCACACCACCCCCGGCAGGTAGGTGAGACGCGGCGCGGTTCGCGTGCTTCAGTGGCTCCCTCGGGCCTTGCCGGGATCGGGTTGGCCCGGCTCCCCGGGCTCCGCTGACAGTGGCGACAGCACCCGAGCCAGCCTGACTCTGTACCAGCCTCGGGAGCTGGGGCGACTCCCAGGATGTCTGCGTGAAGCCTGAGGAACCCAGGGGTGGGGGAGTCACTGGGCCGAGGGGAGGGGGCGACTGGCCCTCCCTTCTCCCCAAACATTGGGGCTTCTGTCTGCTTCTGTGTTGCCGGCCCCGAGGGGCCACCTCGTGAGAGATGAGGGATTTGGTTCGTTGGGCATACCTCCTGGCAGGTGGACCTTGCCATTGTCCACGGGGGCAGACGGGGGTCAACCGGGCTTACCGCCGGGATGCAGGGACCCCAGCCCAAAACTGGGTCGCACGTCGCAGTCGGAACTGTGGGACCCCTGAGGCCCCGTGTTGGGGGGAGCGTCCGGCCCACATCTGACCCCTCGTTCCTCTGCCCCAAAACCCCCCCCGGAGCCTGTCCCTCCACTGCCCCACCTTCCTCCCTGTGTCGGGAAGCCGTCTGGAGCTCGGCCCGTGGCCTGAAACCAGCTAGTCGGAGAGGCAGGCGTCAGGGCCCCACCCGCAACCAACCAGTCAGTTGATCACTGGCTTTGCTCGAGGACCTGCTCGTGCTTCCTGCCCTCGAGGAGCTTGTAATCAGCTGGGGGAAGACAGGCGGGCTGCATAGAGATAGCGGGACCAGAGGCAGAGCCAGGATCTAACGGGATGAGACAGCCAATAGCAGATGTTAGCAGCCACGATTTGCATGGTTTTGGCCAGGCCCTCCGTATGCATTGCGTGTGGGGTCCAACTTCATTCATTTATCGTCTTATTTATTGAGCACTTACGTGCAGAGCATTGTACTGAGCACTTGGAATGTACAGTTCATCAACAGAGACAATCCCTGCCCAATAACGGGCTCACAGTCTAAACGGGGGAGACAGCAAAACAAAACAAGTAGTCGGGCATCAATATCATCAAGATAGATAGTCATAGATGTATAGACATCATTAACAAAATAGAGTAATATATACAAATATGCACAGGTGCTGTGGGGAGGGGAAGGGGGAAGAACAGAGGGAGGGAGTAGGGGGAATGGGATGGGGAGGAGGAGCGGAGGGAAAGAGAGGGCTCAGTCTGGGAAGGCCTGCTGGAAGAGGTGAGCTCTGAATAGGGCTTTGAAGAGGGGCAGAGAGTTTGGCGGATGTGAGGAGGGAGGACGTTCCAGGCCAGAGATAGGATGGCCAGGGGGTCGACGGGGACCAGTGAGGAGGTGAGTGGCAGAGGAGCAGAGTGTGTGGGCTGGGCTGGAGAAGGAGAAAAGGGAGGTGAGATAGGAGGGGGCAAAGTGATGGACAGCTTTGAAGCCAAGAGTGAGGAGTTTTTGTTTCATGCGGAGGTCAATAGGCAACCACTGGAGGTTTTTGAGGAGGGGAGTGACGTGCCAGAGCCTTTCTGTAGAAAGATGTTGCAGGCAGCGGAATGAAGAATAGACTGGAGCGGGGAGACAGAGAAAGATGGGAGATCAGAGAGGAGGCTGATGCGATAATCCAGTCAGGATATGCTGAGAGCTTGTACCAGCAAGGTAGCAGTTTGGACGGAGAGGAAAGGGGAGATCTTGGCGATACTGTGAAGGTGAGACCGGCAGGTGTTGGTGACGGATTGGATGTGTGCGGTGAATGAGAGAGTCTTGCCTCCAGGACATTCCTGCATAGGTGGAGCAGTCAACCAAGCAATCCTTGGCATTTATTGAGCTCACTGGATGTGCTCAGCACTGGACCGAGCACTTGGGAGGGGACCATAGGACAGAGCTGGTAGATGGGATCTGATTTCTGTCCTCAAGAGGGCAACAGATGGTTCAGATCCTGTCTCTCTGCTCCACAAGAACCTCCAGTGGCTGCCCATCCGCCTCTGCAGCAAACTTCTCACCCTCGCCTTCAAAGCCATCAGTCAGTTCACTCCAAGCTACCTCACCTCGCTACTCCGCTATCGCAGCCCAGCCCGCACACTCCGCTCCTTTGGCGCCAGCCGAATCACTCTGCTCCATCTCATCCGTCTCGCCGCCGACCCCTTTCCCTCGTCCTCCACCTAGCCTAGATCTTCCCCCTCCGTTTACGCCAGACCACCGTCCGCGCCGCCTTCAAAGCATTACTTAGGCCACATCTCCTCCGAGATGCCTGTCTCGATTAAGCCCTCTTTTCCTTTTCCCGCTCGCTCTTCCTCTGCGTCGTCTATGCACCTCGACCCCTAACCCCGCAACGCTTATGTACTGATCTTTAAATGATATGTTGTAAATTACTTATATTAATGCCTGTCTCCCCCTCTAGACTCTAAGCTCATTATGGGCAGGGACCGTGTTGCCAGTTCTGTAGTATTGTAATAATAATAATTGTGGCATTTGTTAAGTGCTTACTGTGTCCCAAGCACTGTTCTAAGCGCTGGGGTAGATACAGGATAATCGGGGTGTCCCACGTGGGGCTCATTGTACTCTTCCGAGAGTTCAGTAGAGAACTCTGCACATAGTAAGCGCTTAATAGATATGATTGAAGGGGGCTTATGGTCTGATAGAAGAGACAGACATTAAATAACATCTAAAGGAAGCGGCAGAGTATAGGCAGGTGTACGTAATTGGTGCGGGGGTGGGGTGAGAAGAACAGGGTTTAGTGGATTAGGACCCACCTGCAGAGGCGACGCAGCAGGGGAGGAGAAGAGAGGGGTGATTCCCAAATTGACCTCTCAGACCCCAATCACTCTCCTTTGCTGCGGTCTAGTATTTCCTCCTGTCTTTGGGATATCTTGACTCAGATGTCCCGCCTACACCCCCAACATAACCTGTCTGAAACAGAATCAATCAATTGTATTTATTGAGCACTTACTCTGTGACGAACACTGTATCAAGTGCTTGGGAGAGTACAGTATAACAGAATTGGTAGAGACATTCCCTGTCCGCAGTGATGTTGGAGAGAAGCAGCGTGGCTTAGCGGAAAAAGCGTGAGCTTGGAAGTCAGAGGTCGTGAGTTCTAATCCCAGCTCTGCCACTTATCAACCGGGTGACTTTGGGCAAGTCACTTCACTTCTCTGTGCCTAAGTTATCCCATCTATAAAATGAGGGTTAAGGTCTGTGAGCCCCACGTGGGACAACTTGATTAACGTGGCTCAGTGGAAAGAGCACGGGCTGGGGAGTCAGGGATCATGGGTTCAAATCCCGGCTCCGCCACTTGTCAGCTGTGTGACTTTGGGCAAGTCACTTCACTTCTCTGTGCCTCAGTTACCTCATCTGTAAAATGGGCATTAAGAGTGTGAGCCCCACATGGGACAAGCTGATCACCTTGTATCCTCCCCAGCGCTTAGAACAGTGCTTTGCAAAGAGTAAGCGCTTCACAAATGCTATCATTATCATTATTAGTAGTAGTATTGCCACAGTGCTTGGCACATAGTAAGTGCTTAACAAATACCATCATTGTTATTTTTATTAATGATCTTACAGCCTAAAGGACTCATCTTCCCAACCAAACTCTTCTCCCCCCGACTTTCCCATCACTGTTGGCAACACCACCACCCTCCTTGTCTCACAGGCCCAGAACCCTGGGCTTATCCTTGGCTCATCTCTCTCATCCAACCCACACAATCAATCCAACACGAAATCCCATCGGTTCTGCCTTCACCTTGGAGATCTCCAAGGAAGGATCCGCCCTTCCTCTCTCCATCTGAACTGCTTCCGCACCGATCAGTCAGTCAATCGATACTATGTGTTGAGGGCTCATTGTGTGCAGAGCACTGTCCTGAGCTCTCGGGAGAGGACAGTCCTGATCTGCACACAGTAAGTGCTCAGTAAAGGCCATCGATCGATCGAGGAATAGAGTAGAGTTGAGTTAGCCGAATAAAGGAAGACCAAAGTGCCGAGGATAGGCGTGATGTAAAATCCACCGAAGCCTGGGGTGGCTGTAGTGGTGAGAATTGATCAGGGAGGGTTCTGAGGGAAGGGAGGCTGGAGAAGGGCTTTGAAGATGGGGAGAGCTGTGTCCGGTCAGATTTGGGGGCAGAGTGTGAGCGAGCGGCCCAGAGTGGGAGAGACCAGAGCGAGGGACCGTTAGAAGGGGAGCTGTTGGGGAATGAAGAATGTGAGCTAAGAAGTAGAGTGTGAAGAACACAGGATGAGTAAGATGAGGAGGGCCATGCATTTCCCTGCCCTCCGTCTCCTCTCTCCTCTTCTTCCTCACCCCTTGGAGGGAGGCACACAGTAGAAGCAGCATGGGCTTGGGGGTCAGAGGACCTTGGGGGCTGATCCCGGCTCTGTCAGTTGCTTGCTTTGTTACCTTGGGTAAGTCGCTTCTCTGTGCCTCACTCTTCAGCTGTAAAATAGGGATTCAGTGTTACTCCCTCCTAATTAGACTGTGAACCCCATGCGGGACAGGGTGGTGTCCAACCTGATTGACTTGTGTGGACCCCAGGGCTTAGAACAGTGTTTGACTCATATTAAGGACTTAACAGATACCGTTTTTTAAGAAAAAAAAAAAGCAGAAATAATGAGCAGCTCGCCAAGCACTTACCGTAGCCTGCCTCTTCAGCCAGCCTCCTGCCTCTCCCTTCTCCAGTCCAGATTGCACTCTGCTGCCCGGATCATTTTACCAAAAAAAAAATTCATTCCTCATCTCTCCACTCCTCAAGTCTCTGATGTTTGCCCATCCCCCTCTGCGTCAGAGAGAAACTCCTCACCTTTGGCTTCAGTGAATCATTCAGTAGTATTTATGGAGCGCTTACTGTGTGCAGAGCACTGTATTAAGCGATTGGGAGAGTACAGTCTAGAACAGACACATTCTAGAGGATTTAAGTCACACAATGAGCTCTCCTCCCCCCTCCCCCACCAATTCCTTACCTTCCTGTTTTCCTACTGCAGCTCAGCCTGCACACTTCACTCCTCTAACAGTAACCTACCAATCTCGCCACCTTCCCTTCACCCACATCCTCTCTCTGGCCTGAAAGTCCTTCCCCCTTCATATCTGACGGACCACCAGTCTCCCCTCCTTCGAAGTTCTACTAAGCCATATCCGCTCCAAGAGGTCTTCCCTGACCCCTCCCCTCTGTGCCACCTTCACACTTCCACTTCCTCACCCTAGCCCCACAGCAATTAGGTCCTTATCCTCATTCTTTGCTGTTTCCCTATCTGTAATATATTTTTAATGTCTGTTTCTCCCTCTAAACAGTAAACTGGTGGGCAGGGGTTGTTTCTCTCCAACTCTTTTGTATCGTCCTCTCCTAAGCACTCAGTACAGGGCTTCTCACCCAACAAGCGCTCAGTAAAGACCCTGGTTTGTATAGGGTGGGGAGATGAGAGCCTAGTCAGGGAAAGCTTCCTGGAAAAGTTATGATTGTAAGTAGAGTTTGAAGCTGGGGAGAGAGGTAGTCTGTCAGCACTTAGAACAGTGCTTGGCACATAGTAAGCCCTTAAATACCATTATTATTATTATTAGATATGAAGGTAAAGGGAATTGCAGGCAGGAGGAAGGGTGGGATGGGGAGAGGAACAGAGCAGGTTGGATTTTCTGCTGCTACCTTGAGTTCAATATGTCCAAAGTCAAACACCTCATTTTCCTTCCACATCCCAAGTCTGCGACCCTGGGAATCTCCTGGACTCCTTTAACAATAATAATAATAATGATGATGGTATTTGTTAAGCACCTACTATGTGCCAAGCACTGTTCTGATTGCTGGGGTAGATACAAGGTAATCAGGTTGTCCCACACATGAGACTCAGTCTTAGTCCCCATTTTACAGGTGAGGTAACTGAGGGCCAGAGAAGTGAAATGACTTTCCCAGAGTCACACAACTGATAAGTGGCGGAGCTGGGATTAGAACCTGTGACCTCTGACTCCCAAGCCCATGCTTTTTCCACTAAGCCTCGCTGTTTCTCCTCCCTCTCCCCTCCCGCCCCCCCATCATCATAATAATTGTGGTATTTATTGAGTGGTTCTTATGGCCAAGCACATTTCTAAGTGCTGGGGTAGATACAAGATATTCAGGTTGGACACAGTCCCAGTCCCACATTGGGCTCCCAGTCATAATTCCCATTTTACAGATGAGGTAACTCAGGCCCAGAGAAGTGAATGACTTGTCCAAAGTAACACAGTAGACATGTGGCAGAGCCAGGATGAGAACCCACGACCTCTGACTCCCGGGCCCGCGCTCTTTCTACTAGACCATGTTGCTTCCCTAAGCAGCAGCCATTCGATGGTCATCTGTCACTGAATCCTGCCAATGTTCTTGCGCCAAATTTCCCAAATCTGCTCCTTCTCCTTCCGTCCCGGCAGCCGTTACGCTCGTCCGGGCGATTGTTGGAGCCCGACTCGACAACACAGTGGCCTCCTCGCTGACCTCCCTGCCTCCAGCCTCTCCCGTCCTCGATCCATATCTCACCCTTCTGCCCCGTTCCATTTTCTATAACATTGTACCGCATGCATCTCCCCTAACTCCTCAACAACATCTAAGAGTTTTGCCAGGTCAAACAGAGACTCCTGTTGGCTTTAAGACGATGAGGAGGAGCCTGGCCTAGTGGAAAAAGCCCAGACCTGGGAGACGGAGGACCTGGATTCTAGTCCCAGCTCCTCTATTTGCCGTGTGACCTTGGGCAAGTCACTTGTGTTCTCTGTGCCTCAGTTACCCATCTGTAAAATGGGGATTAAGACCCAGCCCCCACGTGGGACATGGACTAGGACCGACCCGGTCAGCCAGTACCTGTCCCAGTGCCTAGTACGGTGCTTGGCAGTGCTTAACAATTGCTATTTTTTTAAAAAAGCCCCCCATTGTCATCTCCCACTACTCCCCAGCCCTCACCGTCCATCCCAGCCAAGTTCATTCCCAACTCACTCCCCCCTCCTCGGGCCTTTCCTCCGGCCTGAAATTCCCTCCCTCCAGGCAGCCAGTAAGTCAGTCGATCCATCCGTCCATCTCTCCCTTTCTCCCTCCCTCTCTGCCTGCCTTCAGCTCTCAATCCTCTTTTCAAATCCTTTCTGAAATCCCACCTCTTCCAGGAAGCCTTCCCCTGTTCATTTCTCTCCTCCCTGGAGGCCCATTCTCTCAACTCTGCCTCAACCCCCTGAGCAACCAGTCACCCAGAGCCTCTATGGACCTGTCAGCTCTCCAACCTTTGTGTTAATTCAGCCAGCTCACTCCCTCGTCCACCCGGCTGGCTTTCTACCCTTCTCTTTGGTCTAGTGGCCGGGAATCGCGCATCCGTCTCCCCCGTCTCATCGGCAGCTCCTTTAAGGTGGGGACTTTGATCCCGAGTCTGGGGCTCTGTCATCTGTTGATGGATGACTATAAATATGTCCCTTTGGGTCAAGGACAGGAGGAAATAATAACATCGATAGTATTTGTTAAGAGCATATTCCGTGTCAAGCAGTGTTCTAAGTGCTGGGTTAAATACTAGTTAATCAGGTTGGACACAGTCCCTGTCCTATCTGGGGCTCCCAATCTAAATGGGAAGAATGTATATTAACGTCTCTTTCTCCAGTCTAGACTGTAAGCTCTCCGTGGGCAGGGAATGTGTCTGTTATATTGTTACCTTGTACTCTCCTTAGCACTTAGTACAGTGCTCTGCACACAGCACTCAATAAATACGATTGACTGGTAGGGAGAACGGGGATTGAATCCCCATCTGTCAGTTAGAGAAACCGAGGCTCAGGGAAGTGAGCTGTCCCAGGTCAGCTAGCAGGCCGGTGGCAGAGGCGGGCCGAGAAGCCGAGTCCCCTTACTCCCGCCCCCAGGCCCGAGCTCTTTCCCTACTGCCCCTGAAACTCCGAGCTGCTGTGTCCAGGCTGCCGCGGGGAGGGGGCACTGGGGAGACGGGAGCGGGGAGACTCTGTGGCTCCGGGTCCCTTCCGCCACCAGTCAGCTGGTTCCCTTCTGGCCTCCTTTCAGGTTCCGGCCCCTCAAAGGCAGGCAGGAGGAGCTGAAGGAGGTCATCGAGCGCTTTAAGAAAGACGAGCACTTGGAGAAAGCCTTCAAATGTCTGACGGCGGGGGACGGAGCCCGGCACCACCTCCTCAACAAGAACAAGGCCCAGGAGAGGCTGTTCAAGGAGCACGTGAGTCTGTCTGTCTGCGTCTGTCTGTCTGTGGCAGGGGGCTCCTGCCTAATGCTGCCCAGTGCTCTAGTCTCAGAGGAGCAGGGGGGTGCCCTGACCTGGCCCCCTGGGGAGGCACCCAGGGAGCCGGTTCATCCAATCCATCTGGCGGAGGCCGAGCCTAGGACTGAGCCCCTGGGAGTGTGTGTTGGGGGTCAGAGGCCTGGGCCCTGTCCTCGAGAAGCTTGCACTTGGATCTGTGCCCTTGAAGCATCTGTTCTTCACCCCTTCCTTAGCCCCACAGCACTTTTAGGGCCTGATTTGAAATTTACTTTTTATCTTAAAGCCTGCCTCCCCCTCTAGATCATCAACTTGTTCTGGGCAGGGAACGGGTTTACTGACTGTTGTATTGTCCTCTCCCAAGTAGTAATAATAATGTTGGCATTTGTTAAGTGCTTACTATGTGCAAAGCACTGTTTTAAGCGCTGGGGAGGATACAAGGTGATCAGGTTGTCCCATGTGAGGCTCATAGTCTTAATCCTCATTTTACAGATGGGGTAACTGAGGCCCAGTGAAGTGACTTGCCCAAAGTCACACAGCTGACAAGTGGCTGAGCCAGGATTTGAACCCATGACCTCTGACTCCTAAGCCCGGGCTCTTTCCACTGAACCACGCTGTTTGTCTAAGTACTTAGTACGGTGCTCTGCACTCAGTAAGTGCTCCATAAATAATCATTTGATGGCATTTATTGAGCACTTACTGTCCTAAGCGCTTGGGAGAGAACAATTCAGTAGAGTTGGTAGACACGATCCCTGCCCTCAAGGAGTATACAGGGCAAGACCGATAGTAAAATAAATTACATAGCAGGGAAATACGACGTGCACATTAAGGGCCGGGGGGCTGGGGTGAGTATCAAAGGGCTGAAGAGGTCCTCGGCCATTTGCGGAGGGGAGAGGTGAGTAGGGGACATGAGGCTTGGTCAGGGAAGGTGTGTTGGAGATGAAATTTTAGGAGGGTTTTGGAGGTGGAGTGAGTCAGGGAAGATAGAGGCCCGATTTACCTCTGGCCAACGAAAGCCAGAGGAAGAACCAGGATGAGTAAAGCCGGACAAGCGCCTATGGATGTCACAGTCAAGCAGCTAGCCGCGTGGCGGACCGACCGGTCGGAAAGGATGTGGTGATCGGGGGCCCTGGGGATGTGACGGGATGCAAGTTCTCCCCGTGGACATTCGATTGACAAGATCAGGGACGTTGGGAAAGACCTCCTGGAGGAGGTGAGGCTGAAAGAGGAGGAGAGCAGCAGTCTGGTAGAGTTTAAGCGAGGGGGAGGTTGGAGAGTCGAGTGAGGCTCAATGGGAAGGGATGGGCAGGAGACAAGAGGGTGAGCTGGGAAGAGCTGACCGGGAAGGTGGGGAGGAGCTGCCTGAGGGTGCGGGGAGAGAGGGAGCCTGGTGTGGGCCACAGATAGGAGGGGTGCTTGGCACAGGGGGGCCAGGGCAGCCGGCACAGAGTGCCCAGGAGCGCATGGACCCGTGCTGGGTGCTGCTTCGGGACAGCGATCCGTGGATGGCATTTATCGAGCGCTTACTGGGTGCTTGGCAGAGGCCAGTAGAGAAGCAGACACCATCTCTACCCTCGAGAAGTTTCAGATCTAGAGCGAGAGACAGGCATGCCCCAAAATGAGGCTGATCCGATGGCAGCAAGGAGCCCGGTTGGAGGTGGAGAGGCCACCGGCAGGTTAGGGGCGGCAGTCCAGGCCCTCCTGGAGTGTGGTGGGCTTGCCATCAATCAGTCGATCGTATTTGAGTGCTTACTGTACACAGAACACTGTACACTGAGCACTTAGCGGAGAGTACAGCATATTTAGAGTTGGTAGGCGACATTCCCTGTCCATGTCAGGCATACAATCTAGAGGGAGAGACAGACATTCAGGTAAATTATGCATTTTTCTGTGCCTAAGTTATGCACATAAGTGCTGTGGGACTGAGGATGGGGCGAATAAAGGGTACAGATCCAAGTGCAGTTGGAGACAGAAGGGAGCGGGAGTAGGAGAAATGAGGGTTTGAGTTGGGGAAGGCCTCTCAGAGGAGATGAGATTTTAATAATGCTTTTAAGGTGGGAAGAGTGGTCGTCTGTCAGATATGAATGGGGAGGGGGTTTCAGGCCAGAGGATGGACACAGGCAAGGGGTCGGCGTTGAGATAGACGAGATCGAGGCTCAGTGAGTGAGTAGGTTGGTGTTGGAGGACCAAAGTGAGCAGGCCGGAGTTTCTATGTGATGGGCAGCCCCCTGGAGGTTCTTGAGGACTGGGGAAATGTGGACCGAACAATTTTGTAGAAAAATGATCCAGACAGCAGAGTGAAGTATGAACTGGAGTGGGGAGAGAAGGTCAGCAAGGAGGCTGATGCAGGAATCAAGGTGGCGTAGGATATGGGTTTGGATTAACGCGGCAGCAGTTTGCATGGAGCGGAAAGGGTGGCATTTAGCAATGCCGTGAAGGTTGAACTGACGAGATCTGGGGAAAGTGATTGTATGGATCAAGTGAGAGAGAAGGGTCGAGAATAATGCCGAGATGACGGCCTTTGAAACAGGGAGGGTGGTGGTGCCGTCTACAGTGATGGGAGCGTCCTGGGAAGGCGAGGAGTTCTGGGTGCCGTCGTGGAGACAAGACCCCTGAGTCAGCAGTGAGACCAGCAGCTCGTTCCTGCGCTCGGGGAATGTGGATGGACCGAGGAGCTAATCCTCCGGTCTCTAGACAGGGGGTCCCTTCTGGCCCTCCGCCGTATCCGGTCCCCCAGCAGGTGCTTGGGAAGAATTAACTGGGCTGAGGATGGGGCCGGGAGTGTCCCGAAAGGAGTAGATCCCCTCGGGGCCCCCCTCTTGGCCCGTCCCACGACACAGCGGTGGCTTGGGGCAAAGAGCCCGGTCCTGGAGGGAGTCAGATGTCCTGCTGGGGCCTGGCTCCAACTCCTCCCCGGCCTTGGGCAAGTCATTGATGTTCCTGGGGCCTCAGATTCCTCCTCTGTAAATTGAAGGTTTAGTAGTTGTTCGTCACCCGCCTTAGATGGGGAACCCCAGTAGGGCACGGGCACCGGGTCCTATCTGCATTTTCCACCCCCGTGCTTGGCCCCAGTAAGCGCTTAACAGGTTCCGTTCAGAAAACGCCTCAGTTCTTAATTCTCACATCACAAGCTGCAGCTCGGAGCGGAACTTGGAACTCGGGCCCAACACCCCTCGGTCGCCGCCCCGCCCCTTGGCGTGACCACGCCTGCCTCCGTGTGTGTTCCAGGTGTTTATTTATTTGCGGATGTTTGCGACGGACAGCGGGTTTGAAATCCTGCCGTGCAACCGGTACTCGTCCGAGCAGAACGGAGCCAAGATCGTCGCCACGAAGGAATGGTGAGCGGCGTCGGTGGGGAGGCGGGGACGGGGGCAGGGCTGGGGGCGCTGAGCTCGGAAGCTGAACCCCGGGCCTTGTCCCCGGCAGGAAGAGGAACGACAAGATTGAGCTCCTGGTGGGCTGCATCGCGGAGCTGTCAGAGGCGGAGGAGAACCTGCTGCTGCGGCACGGCGACAACGACTTCAGCGTCATGTACTCGACCCGGAAGAACTGCGCCCAGCTCTGGCTCGGCCCCGCCGCCTTCATCAACCACGGTGAGCGCCCAGGCCCAGCCGCCAGGGTGAGGGGGTCGGGGTGGGGAGGCGGCCCCGGAGCCTCTCCGCTCGCGTCCGCTACGATTCATGCCGCGGGTTCTAAGGCTGCTAACTGACTTGATCTTTTCGACATTTTTTCAGATTGCAGACCCAACTGTAAGGTAAGTGCTGACCCTGGGGCTCCCTGCCACCTCCTCCACCGCACCCCCCCCACACACACCCCCCCCCACACACATACTCTTCCCCGACCCTGCTCTGGCCGCTCCCCCGGCCCGTGGGTTCTCAGCAGGGCCTGTTCGTTCCACTGCAGTTTGTGTCCACTGGCCGAGACACCGCCTGCGTCAAAGCGCTACGGGACATTGAGCCCGGAGAAGAGATCTCTTGTTACTATGGAGATGGGTTTTTTGGAGAGAACAACGAGTACTGCGAGTGCTACACCTGTGAAAGGTGCGTAGAGACCGTTTGCCTGACACCGCTCCCGGTGCCCATTCCCCCGCTTCTCCCGGGGCCACTAGGACAGTGCGGCCGAAGGCTTCCTGAATCACGCCCCCGCCACCAGATGGGGCGAGCTGCGACTGTTGGGCTTCCAGGTACCTCCAGCTGGCTCTCCTGGCATCCCCAGCCGGGTGGCACCCGGGCCCGGTAGGCACTATCCGGCCCGAGGCCTGGCGGCTGCGTCCCCATCCCGTCAGAGGGGTGCTCGGGCCCCAGAAAGGGGAGTGGGGACAGGCGGAGGAGGTCTGGGCAGCCCCTCCCCGAGAAGCCCTCGTTCTGGGCTTTTAAGCGGGCTCAGACCCAGAGATCAGGACCCCGGGGGTTACCGGCAGTCAGGGCTCCGGAGGCTGCCGGCCACGGAGCCGCCTCTGCGGGAGTGTGGGAAGGCGGGGGCTGGAGCGGTTCGACTTTCCACGGAGAGACGGGGCCCTCGGGCCTTCCGGTCCTCGTGGGCAAACGGCAGTGGGCGGTGACGTAATCCTCTGGCCACCCTGGCCCTCCCGCCTCTTGCTCTCTGCAGGAGCCCACGGCTCCTGTCCCCGCCGGCCAGCGGCCGCCTGGGGGACTCCACCGCCTGGGAGGTGGGAAACACGGATGTGCGGAGCCGGTATCGGGTCCCTGTGTCTGGGCGGGGGCCACGTGCTCGCTGCACGCTTCAGCTGCCTGTTCCTCTCCAGATGGGACGACGACCCGGCTGGCTCGCCGCTGGTCCCTCCCAGCACCCCCTCCCCATCGTTCCCCGACCAGTTCTCCTTCCTCTTCCTTCCCCCAACCCTCCCCTCTCCCCCGCACCCAAAATGAGGCCTGGTCGGCACTGTGGTCGGTGAAGGCGGCCGGGCCCAGCCAGAGCCATAGCCGGGCACAGTTCTTCCAGATGCAGTACGTGACGCTGGAAGGGCCGCGGCAGCAGATCGCCTGGTCTTCTTCCTCTTTCTCTCTCCTCTTCCTCCTCCTCCTTCCCCCCCCTTCCCCTCTCCTCTTTCTCCTCCACAGTGTTGCACTGTTAACGCGTGCCTAATAAATACCCAAAGTGCTGCCACGTGCTAAGCACCGCAGTAGATAGAAGGTTACGAGATCGGACCCAGTCCCTGTCCCACCCGGGTCTCACCCCATCTATCTATCTTCTCCCCGTTTACAGGTGAGGAAACTGAGGCCCAGAGAGCCTAAGATCCTCCCCCAGTGAGCCGGCCGGACCGTCCGACGCTCCCGACTCTCCCCTCTTAGCGACCCGGTGGGGATGCTCGGCCCTTGATCCGCCCAAACCCTGTAGCGTTCCCCCGGGCGGCCCGTCACAGGGGAGGGGCCGGGCTAGGCGGCAGCGTCCGCCCGCCCGCCCCCGGGTCCGTGGAGGGCAGGTGCGCTCGGTGCCCTCGGGCCGGGGGCGGCGGTCGGAGCTGACCCCGGGACCCGGCCCCCCTCTTCCAGGCGTGGAACTGGTGCTTTTAAATCCAGAGTGGGGCTGCCGGCCCCCGCTCCGGTCATCAACAGCAAGTACGGCCTGCGCGAGACGGACAAGCGTCTGAACCGGCTCAAGAAGCTGGGGGACGGCAGCAGCAAGAGTTCGGACAGCCAGTCGGTGGGCTCCAATCCCGACGCGGACGCCTCTCAGGATCAATCTCGGGCCGGTGAGCCTGGAGCGGGGCGGGACTGGGGACCCATCGGCCCAGGGGTCAGTGGCCACATCGGGGAGGCGTCACGTCCCCCCGGGGCGCACACCGACCCTCCCCGCACGGGGTGCGGGCGGTGCCACGCTCACCTGCTACGGGGGCGACGGAGACATCTACTCCGCCTTCACCCCACGCAGGTTGCCGTCCTGAGCACCGCGTGGGGAGAAGGCCGGGGCTGGTGGTCCCAGTAGTCAGTCGTTCATTCGTGTTTATCGAGCGCATACTGTGTGTGGAACACCGTAATGGACTGTAGAGCGCCGATCCCCCGTGGGAGGAGGCCGGGGATCGTGGTCCCAGTAGAGGAGACGGGATCACCGAGCACTGCAGGGAGGAGGCTAGGGGTTGTGGTCCTGGGAGAGCAGGTGGGAACGCCATGGGGTCGGGGGTTAAGGATCGTGGTCCCGATAGAAGAGGGGAGAGCGCTGAGGGGCCGGGGGAGGAGGCCCGGGATAGCGGTTCCGGTAGAGGAGGCGGAAGCCCTGGGAGGGAGAAGAGGCTGAAGATCACAGTCGCGGTGGAGGAGGCGGGAGCACCGAGGGCCGGGGGGAGGAGGCCGGGAATAGCGGTCCCGGTGGGGAAGGTGGGAGTGCTGAGCGCCAGCGGCGGGGGAGGGGTCGGGTCGGGGAGGAACAGGGCGCAGAGCAGCCGTCCGCCCCGGGCCGAGCGTTCGACTGAGCCTCCGCTCCCCCTTCCCTTTGCCTTTCAGCCACAAGCCGCAAGTGTTCAGCGGGCGGTGGGAGGAAGAGCGGCAAGAACGGAGCGTTGAGCAGGCAGTCTCTGGCGCGGATCCCAGCCGCGCCCAACTCTACCTCATCCAGACTGGCCCCCGCCAACGGCTCCAGGGTCCCAAAGAGACTGAGGCCGCAGCCCCCGGCCCCTCGGCCTCCGTTCTCCAAGGGCAAGCTGAGGAACCACTGCAGGGGTATGGAGCCCCGGGGCGGCTCCCGAAAGCTAGGGGTGGGCGTGGGCGACGTGCTGCTCAAGGAGCCCAAGGTGGTTCTGTACAAGAGCCTGCCCCTGCGTAAGGACCGGGACGCGGAGGACCCCGGCCAGGGGGCTGCCGCCGGCGGGGCCGCGGGGGGCCTGGCGAGGGGCCCGCCTCGCCGCGAGTGCCGGCCGGGCTCGAGGAAGGGGTCGCCGGAGCCCGGGGAACTGTCCCCCTGCGCCTACGTCACGCGCAGGTCCATGAGGACGAGGACGACCTGGAAGGAGGCCCCCGACCCGGGGCCGGAGTCCCGCGGGCCCGTGGCCGAGGCGGAGGCCGATCCCCCAGCCGCGGGGACCCCCCCGGGCGAGGCCGGACGGCCGGCCCCGGACCCGCAGGAGAGAGAGCCCGGGGGCCGGCCGGGGGAGGCGGCCGGGGCCAGGAAGAAACCGAGGCCGGGAAAGCCGGGCCGCCCGCCGGCCCCCACGCCCGGCTCGCGGGAGCCCACGCCCGTTCCCCTGGGGCCCCCGGGGCAGGAGGGCGGGGTGCCGAGCCTGGTCAGCCCCCCCCACGAGCCGGGGGACCTGCCCGAGGTCCCGCCCGCTTATCCAACCCCCGCGGCCCCGGCTCCCGTCTCGGGGCCGGGCGGTGGGGGCGGGAGCCCCACGGCGCCGGACGGCTACCCGCCCAGGGACCGCTTTCGAACAGCCAAGAGCAAAAAGAAGCGGCGCATCACCCGCTACGACGCCCAGCTGATCCTGGAGAACAGCTCGGGCATCCCCAAGCTGACCCTGCGGCGGCGCCACGACAGCAGCAGCCGCGGGCACGAGCCCGAGGGCGACGACGTCACCGCCGCCGCCACGGCCACCTCCAAGATCAGCATCAAGCTGAGCAAGGACCACGACAACGACAACAGCCTCTACGTGGCCAAGCTCAACAACGGCTTCGGCCACGGCGGGCTGGGCGGCCACGGCGGCGGCCACGGCGGCGGCGGCCCCACCAAGCTGAAGATCCAGCTGAAGCGGGAGGCCGAGGGCCGGGGCGGGGACGGCGGGGCCTGCTGCCCCGACCCCCTGGGCCTGCTGGACGCGCGGCATCACGCCGACGGGACCGACTTGGGCCAGTACGAGGACGGCAGCACGGACCCGTCGTCGTCCTCCTCCTCCTCCTCCTCTTCCTCGGATGAAGACGACGACGGGGACGGGGAGTACGACGACGAGTTCGAGGACGATTTCATCCCCCTGCCCCCAGCCAAGCGGCTGCGCCTCATCGTGGGCAAGGACTCGATCGACATCGACATCTCCTCCAGGCGCAGGGAGGACCAGTCCCTGAGGCCTAACGCGTGAGCCGCGGGCGGGCCGGCGGGCGGGCGGGCGGGCTCCCGCCGGGCCCCCGGCGGCCAGGGCGGGGCTCCTGGGACGCCTCGGTCCCCGGCGCCGCCGGGCGGGTTTTTAGCGTACTTTTTAAACCGCTTCTTATGTGCAATCCTGAGTTCGAGCCGACGTCCGGTAGCGAGAGGAAGCCTCTCGGAGGCGTCGGCTGCCCACGCGGGACGGCGGGGACACGGCGCCGGGGCCGCCCGGCTCCTCCTTTTTAACGCCGGGGGTGGGGGCGGGGGAAGGAGAGCCGCCGGCGAGGAGTGTCCGGGCGCCCTCCCTATCGGACTGAACGACCGTTTAAAACCAATCATAGTAGCAGCGTATTAAGGTTTTTTCTAGTATATGTTAATATCACCAGCAATGATCTGCAGCTTTTTGATTTCCCTGCTCGCCGTCTCCCCGCCGTCCGCCCCCCCCTCACCTCCTCTGACCCCCCCCCGCCCCCCACCCCGTTTCCCCCCGGGGAGTTTTTGTCTGTTTTTCCACTGTCTGCTGTCCAGACGCACTGTTTGTGGCCTTTGTTTAGAGTAGCCGACCGTTGGCCGGAAGGCCGGCGTGGCTCTTTCAAACAGAAAGTCCGGGGACCGAGGGGCGACGGTTGGGTGACTGTAACTCCGAGTACGTTCTATGTACGAGGGGATAGCCGTGGGTGGGACACGAGTTTGGATATGGTGTATTTATTGCTTGTTATGTAAATTAAACACCTTGTATTTAACACTTTTCAACACTTTTAGATAAAATTGTTCTTTGCAACAATGATTGGTGCTTATTTTTTCAAAACTTTGCTGTGAAACCATGTGGCAGCGGCGGGTGCCGGGCCGGGCCCCTCCCCCCCTCCCCCCAGGGGGGGGGCTCGGGGGCGGGGGGGCGGCCGCCCGCTCGCCTGCTCTTTGTAAAGTGCTCCAAGGGATTGAAGACGTCGATTCACTTTAACTTATGATAGTTTTATGAAATAAAGACCTGCGTCACAGCTTTTGTTCTGTGGTAACCGATGAAAATGTCTGTCAATGAGATCCCGTGTAAAGGCCTCGACTTGTACATGTTGTAAATACTTGTGTGTTGTGAGACTTTTTTGTCATAATCTGGGAGAACTGACCAGAAGGGTTTTTAAGTTTAGAAATACATTCATGCCAATAAAATAGGACATTATAAACCTAGTTTTCGGCCCTGCATCGGCGAGAGTTCTTTGCTTTCGTTAAGGGGTGGGCGAAGGGACGTCCTCCGGCTTACTTGACGGGAGAAAGGACCGGGGGGGGCGCTTGTTTGGGGGTGGGGGGAGGTGGGGGCAGGAGGAGAGGGGGCGCACGGTGCTCTGGGTTCCTCCCGGGCTCCCCATCCTGTCCGTCCTCAGCCGGGTCTGACGGCGAGTGCCGCTGGAAAATAGGAGCCACCCTTGCCCGCGTGTAAACCGCCACGTGTGTGTCTGACCCCCCTCCCCAACACACACACACACCCCCCACCCACCACCCCCACCCTCGCTGGTTTCATAGATCCTCTGGGCCTCAGGGATACCCGCTGGGGACAGTGTCGCCTTCCTGCTGGGCTCCTGCTCCTCCGTTTCCTTGGGGGACCAAGGGAAGGGGTGGGGGCAGCGTCCCCCTGTTGCTGGACACCCCGGGCGGAATGGTTAGGGTTGAGGGACAATATTGCCCTATTCCTGGCCTCTCTGGGTGGAAGGCGTAGAACGGGGCACGATAGCGAACAACTATTTATTGGTTGCTTACTGTGTGCAGAGCACTGTATTAAGAGTTGGGGAGGGAACCCAGGACCTCCTGACTCCCAGACCAGCGCTCCTCCCACTAGGCCACTTGCCGTATTCTTGTGCCTTCTGGGTGCAAGGGGAGGAGCAGGTGACAGTGTCGGCCTCCTGGACTTTCGGGGAGGAAGAGTTAGAGTGAGGGACGACGTGAGGGGCCCAAAGAGATGGCAGGCAGCGAGCGGTTGGGGCAGGCCCGCCGAGTCGTGGGTCCCCCTCTGGCCGATGGTCGTGTTGAAGCCGGTTGGCCGAGGCGGGGCCCCCAGAGGGAACCCCCCGGCCCACAGCGCTCCCGTGCAGGGCCCCCTCGACGTGGGAAGCAGTGTGGCCTGGCGGAGAGAGCAAGGGCCTGGGAGGCAGAAGAACCTGGCTCCCCTTTCCCGCTTCACCACCGGTCTGCTGTGTGACCTTGAGCAAGTCACTTCACTTCTCTGTGCCTCAGTTCCCTCACCTGTAAAGTGGGAATTAAGACCGGGAGCCCCCTGTGGGACAGGGACTGTGTCCAACCTCAACAGACTCTGATCAGCCCCATTTCCTTGTATCTACCCCAGCGCTTAGTAGTGTGGCTTAATGGAAAGAGCCCGTGCTTGGGAGTCAGAGGTCATGGGTTCTAATTCCGGCTCCGCCACTTGTCTGCCGTGTGACCTTGGGCAAGCCATTTCTCTGTGCCTCAGTTACCTCATCTGTAAAATGGGGATTAAGACCGTGAGCCCCACGTAGGAACGCCTGCTTACCTTGTATCTACCAGAGTGCTTAGAATAGTGCTTGGCACATAATAACTCCTTAACAAATACCATTTATTATTATTACTATTACAGTACCTGACCCACAGTAAGCACTTAATAGCACAATTATTATCCACCCCCAGCACTTAGAATAGTGCCTAGCACATAGCGCTTAATAAATACCTTTTAAAAAAATCTCAGCTCTTTTCCTCTTCCAGAGGGCTTTCTGAGGAACAGTCTGAATACACACTCACAGCTTGGAGGAAAACTGCTCACCGACTCCAAGATGAAACACGGGGGAGTCGGGTGTGCCTAGGGTGGCCCTGAGAAACTGAGGTCAGAGCGGGAGCGCAGGCCAGCAGGTGTGCCGGTTGGCGAGTGTCTGTGTGTGCTGTGGGTGTGAGTGTGAGTGGATGTGTGCCCGTGAACATACGAGTGCCTGGGTGTATGTGCGTACCTACGTGGGCATGGGCATGTGTGACTGGGTGAAACTGCATGAGAGTAGGATCGTGCAGAAGCATGCAATGGTGTATGTGTGAGTGTGCGTTTGTGAAAATGTGTAAGAGTATCCCTGCGAAAGTGTGAAAGCGTATGAAAGAATGAAAGTCCATGTGTGCAGAACTGTACATGTCAAAATGTGTATGAAAGTGCTTGGGTGTGCAAAAGTGGGTCTGTGCGGGAGAAATTACGTGTGGGTTTGTGTTTGCACGTGAGTGCCTGTGTGTGGGTGTGTATGTGCAGAGGTGTCCATGAGCCGGTGTTAGAACCCACGACCTCTGACTTCCCAAGCCCCTGCTCTTTTCACTAAGCCACGCTACCAAGCGCTGGGGTAGATACAAGGAAATGGGGTTGGACTCAGTCTGATCAGACTGGACACAGTCCCTGTCCCACATGGGACTCGCAGTCTTAATTCCCATTTTACAGGCGAGGGAACTGAGGCACAGAGAAGCCAAGCGACTTGCCCAAGGTCACACAGCAGACCAGTGGTGGAGCTGGGAATAGAATCCAGGTTCTTCTGACTCCCAGGCCTGTGCTCTCTCTGCCAGGCCACAATGAGCTCCTTATCTTCCCTCCCAAACCCTGTCCTCTCCCTGAATTTCCCGTCACTGTGGACGGCACAACCATCCTTCCCTCCTCACAGGCCCGCAAACTTGGTGTCATCCTGGACTCTGCTCTCTCATTCACCCCACACATCCAATCCGTCACCAAAATCTGCCGGTCTCACCTTCACAACATTGCCAAGATCTGCCCTTTCCTCTCCATCCAAACCGCTACCTTGCTGGTACAATCTCGCATCCTCTCCCGATTGGATTATCGCATCAGCCTCCTCTCTGATCTTCATCCTCCTGTCTCTCCCCACTCCAGTCTATTCTTCATTCCGCTGCCCAGATTATCTTTCCGCAGAAAGGCTCTGGGCATGTCACTCCCCTCCTCAAAAACCTCCAGTGGTTGCCTATCAACCTCTGCATGAAACAAAAACTTCCAACTCTTGGCTTCCAAGCCGTCCATCCCCTGGCCCCCTCCTACCTCACCTCCCTTCTCTCCTTCTCCAGCCCAGCTCGCACACTCTGCTCCTCTGCTGCCACTCACCTCCTCATTCTCCCCTGTCCCACCATCAATCCCCGTCCCACGTCCTACCACTGACCTGGAACGCCCTCCCTCCTCACATTCCGCCACACTAACTTTCTTCCCCTTTTCAAAGCCCTACTGAGAGCTCACCTCCTCCAGGAGGCCTTCCTAGACTGAGCCCTCCCTTTCCCTCTGCTCCTCCTCCCCTCCCCACTTCCCTTACTCCCTCCCTCTGCTCTTCCCCCTTCCCCTCCCCCCAGCGCTTGTGCATATTTATATACGTTATTTACAACTCTATTTTGTTAATGATGTGTACATATCTATGATTCTATTTATCTTGACGGTATTGACGCCAGACTACTTGTTTTGTGGCCTGGCTCCCCCGTTTAGACTGTGAGCCCGTTGTTGGGCGGGGATTGTCTCTATCTGTTGCCGAATTGTACATTCCAAGCGCATAGTACAGTGCTGTGCATATAGTAAGCGCTCAGTAAAGACGATTGAATAAATGAATGAATGCTTCCCACGCTGAGGCGGCCCTGCAGAGAAGCGCTGTGGACCAGGGGGCTCCCTCTGGGGACCCCGACTCAACCAACTGGTTTCAATACGATCATTAGCCAGAGGGGAACCCGTGACTCCTTGGTCCTGCCCCAAGCGCTCACTGCCTGGCATCTCTTTGGGCCCCCCGGGGGGTCGGGCAGGCTGGGCAGAAATGGGGAGCCCCAGGCCCCAAACCACCCGCGTCCGGCCTCCAAGTGGCCACTGCCAAGAGGCTGGGGTGGGGGGTGGGGGGCTTCCATAAAGGGAGAACAGAGGGAACGGGCTGGGGATCGATCCTCGACGTGTCCGTGAGGGCAGGTGTGTGTCCCCCACTGGAGGGAGAGGGGAGGAGAGGGAGGATGGATAGGTTGGGAGGGAGGGAAGGGTGTTCAGGTGGGAAGGAGGGAAGGGGGGGATGGACAGGAGGGAGGGAAGGAGAAGGGAAGGAGGAGAAGGATGTTCAGGAGGGTGGGAGGGAAGGAGGGGAGGATAAACAGGAGGGAGGGAGGGAGGGAGGGAAGGAGGGGAAGGATGTTCAGAAGGGTGGGAGGGAAGGAGGTGAGGATGAACAGGATGGAGAGGGAGGTAGGGAAGGAGGGGAAGGATGTTCAGGAAGGAGGGAGGGAAAGAGGGGGAGGATGGACAGGTGGGTGGGAGGGAAGGAGGGGGAGGATGAACAGGTGGGAGGGAGGGAAGGAGGGGGAGGATGGACGGGGGGAGGGAAGGAGGGGAAGGGGAGGAGGAGAAGGATGTTCAGGAGGATGGGAGGGAAGGAGGAGAAGGATATTAAGGAGGGTGGGCGGGAAGGAAGGGAGGATGAACAGGATGGAGGGAGGTGGGGAAGGATGTTCAGGAGGGAGGGAGGGAAGGAGGGGGACGATGAACAGGTGGGAAGGAGGGGGAGGAGGGGGAGGAAGGAGGGAGGGAAGGAAGGAGGGGGAGGAAGGAGGGAGGGAAGGAAGGAGGGGGAGAATGGACAGGTGGGAAGGAGGGAAGGAGGGGGAGGATGGACAGGAGGGAGGGAAGGAGGGGAAGGGAAGGAGGAGAAGGATGAACAGGTGGGAAGGAGGGGGAGGAGGGAGGGAGGGAAGGAAGGAGGGGGAGAATGGACAGGTGGGAGGGAAAAGTGGGACAGATGGGAAGGAGGGCACAACAAACAGGTGGGAGGGAGGGGAGGAAGGAGAGAATGGTCAGGTGGAGGGAAGAGGAGGGGGAGGGGGGCAGGTGAGTGGGACTGGTGGATGAACAGGTGGGAGGAAAGGAAAGAGAGAAGGGGAAGGCGGGCAGACAGATGGGAGGGAGGCTAAGGGAGGGCAGACAGATGGGAGGGAGGTGAGGGGAGGCCAGACAGATGGGAGGAGTGGAGAGCTGGGCTTCACCCCTGGCTGGAGGCTCAACGAGACAGGATGGGGGCTGGATGGGGTCGGGCAGGTCGAGGGCCAGAGCCCCAGTATTGGAAGGGGGGGAGACAGGAAATCATGGCCATTGCACCCCCTAGCTCCTTGTCACTCACCAGGTCTCCCCATGGTCATTTGACTTTTCAGTCCCTCTTTTTCTTCTCCCACGGCAGCTCCCTTGACTCCCCACCATACATACATCTCTTCAGCTCGCCCCCGCAGCAACCCTCCATCCCCCCCCGCCAACCGCCAGCTTTCCTCCCAGCCCTTCCCACCAGGTCCTTCTCCTGTCCCCTCCCGGGCCCATCCCTTCCTCTGAGCTTCCCCCCTCAGCCAGGCCAGTTCATTCACTGATGAGAACATGGGCAACCCCATGCCTAGTCCCCACTGGGAAGGAAGAGTCCCCACGGCCGGGAGAAACCTCACGATCCTGAGGCCAGTAGCCCACGGTCATTCATTCATTCATTCAATAGTATTCATTGAGCGCTTACTAGGTGCAGAGCACTGTACTAAGCGCTTGGAATGAACAAGTCGGCAACAGATAGAGACAGTCCCTGCCATTTGACGGGCTTACAGTCTAATCGGGGGAGATGGACAGACAAGAACAATGGCTATAAATAGAGTCAAGAGGAAGAACATCTCGTAAAAACGATGGCAACTAAATAGAATCGAGGCGATGTACAATTCATTAACAAAATAAATAGGGTAATGGAAATAGATACAGTTGAGCGGACAAGTACAGTGCTGAGGGGATGGGAAGGGAGAGGGGGAGGAGCAGAGGGAAAGGGGGAAAAGAGGGTTTAGCTGCGGAGAGGTGAAGGGGGGTGGTAGAGGGAGTAGAGGGAGAAGAGGAGCTCAGTCTGGGAAGGCCTCTTGGAGGAGGTGAGTTTTAAGTAGGGTTTTGAAGAGGAGAAGAGAATCAGTTTGGTGGAGGTGAGGAGGGAGGGCGTTCCGGGACCGCGGGAGGACGTGGCCCGGGGGTCGACGGCGGGATGGGCGAGACCGAGGGTCGGTGAGGAGGTGGGCGGCAGAGGAGCGGAGCGTGCGGGGTGGGCGGTGGAAAGAGAGAAGGGAGGAGAGGTAGGAAGGGGCAAGGTGATGTAGAGCCTCGAAGCCTAGAGTGAGGAGTTTTTGTTTGGAGCGGAGGTCGATAGGCAACCACTGGAGTTGTTTAAGAAGGGGAGTGACATGCCCAGATCGTTTCTGCGGGAAGATGAGCCGGGCAGCGGAGTGAAGAATAGACCGGAGCGGGGCGAGAGAGGAGGAAGGGAGGTCAGAGAGAAGGCTGACACGGTAGTCTAGTTGGGATATAACGAGAGCCCGTAGCAGTAAGGTAGCCGTTTGGGTGGAGAGGAAAGGGCGGATCTTGGCGATATTGTATAGGTGAAACCGGCAGGTCTCGGTAATGGATAGGATGTGTGGGGTGAACGAGAGAGACGAGTCAAGGATGACACCGAGATTGCGGGCCCGAGAGACGGGAAGGATGGTCTTGCCATCCACGGTGATAGAGAAGTCTGGGAGAGGACCGGGTTTGGGAGGGAAGATGAGGAGCTCAGTCTCGCTCTCGTTGAGTTTTATGTGGCGGGCCGACATCCAGGTGGAGACGTCCCGGAGGCGGGAGGAGATGTGAGCCTGAAGGGAGGGGGAGAGGACAGGGGCGTAGATGTAGATCTGAGAGGACAGGGGCGGAGATGTAGATCTGATCTGTAGATCACGGTCGTTTGGGTGGGCCCAGTCCTGCCCCGTGGGTCCCCTTCGGCCCTGGCCCATGACCTCCAGAGAGGGCTGTGGGGGGTGTGGGGCCCTTTGCCCCTCCCTGGAGCTCTAGCCTGGAAGCCCCTCGTGGGCAGGGATCGTGTCTACCGACACTCTTATACTGTACTCTCCCAGGCACACGGCCAACGCTCGATCGATCAATCCATCAATCAAGCACTGTACTAAACGCTTGAGAGAGTACAGTGTAACACAGTTGATAGCAAGTTCCCTGCCCACAGAGGAGCTTACGGTCTAGAGGGCGAGAGCAGGCATTAACAGCAACAATTGAATTGCAGATATAATAATAATGTTGGTATTATTGGTATTATTGGTATAATTATTGTTGGTATTAATGTTGGTTGTTAAGTGCTTATTATGTGCAGAGCACTGTTCTTAGCGCTGGGGTAGATACAGGGTCATCAGGTTGTCCCACGTGAGGTTCACAGTTAATCCCCATTTTACAGATGAGGTAACTGAGGCACAGAGAAGTGAAGTGACTTGCCCACAGTCACACAGCTGACAAGTGGCAGAGCCGGGAGTCGAACCCATGACCTCTGACTCCGAAGCCCAGGCTCTTTCCACTGAGCCACGCTGCTTCCCTCCGTGGATATGATATGGCGGTGCTACGGTGCTGGGGGAGGGTGAATAAAGGGTGCAGATCCAAGAGCCTTCAAGTCCCTCCGATCGATCGAGGGATTGACGGATTTGCGGCGGCGATCCTGTCTACCGTCGTATCACCCTGTCCCAGACGCTCAGTCCCGTGCTCTGCACAGACAGCGCTCAATAAATCCCACAGATTGGCTGGACCCCTCCCACCCCGCCTGAAAGGTCCTGGGTGCGGGGAGGGGGCTCGCCCGGGCAGGGAAGAGGGAGAGATCGGCGATCGTAGGCGGCGGCGCGGTCCTAGGGGCCGTGGCCGGCCTGGGCGTTGGTTCGTTGGCAGCTGAGATTTCACCCCGAGCCAAAGGTCACAGAGATTGACCCGTTGGCTCACAGCAGCTTCCGTTTGGAGATGGAGGAACCTCAGGCAGGCCGGCGGAGGGGGAGGGGCCGGGTTTGGCTCCAGATGTCGAGGTGTCGCTCGCTCCAAAGGGCACGGTGAGTGTGCCGGGCCCATCGTGTCAGCCTCACGCTGCGCTGGGGACTCTGACCCCCACCTCCACGTGGACGCCCCCGCCACACCCCTGGCTCCGGGCTCCAGGGCTCCGGGCCTCCAGGCCCCGGGCTCCGTGGCTCTGTGATTCGGGGCTCCGGGTGCCATGGGTCTGTAGCTCTGGGCTCCCGTCAGCCTGGCCGGGACACGCGGACCCTGATAGAAACCTGGAGTCGGCCTCCGCCGCCGACTCTGGGAGCAGGTCTGCTCGGAGGGTCAAGAGTTGCTGTTTGTCCAACTGCCTCCTGCCTGCCCCAGTCCTCCCCCTCCCCAAAACACACACCCACATACACACACAATCGCTCTCTCTCTCCCTCTCTCTCAGGTCCTCTGGCTCCCCAGGAGCACACAGGGAGCACGAAGGGACCACCGTGTCGGACGGCATGGAATGACCGTGGGCCAGGGAGAGGGGAAGGTGGGCCTCGCTCCCCCCGCTGGCCGTTGGGCCTCGGGGGTCGAGCCCTCTGGGTGAACCCGGCCCACGCCATCTAAGGGCACACCGGGCACACCCGGCCGACCCATATGACCTCACCGCTGCAGCTCCCTCCTCCCTGCCCACCCAATGGCCTAGTGGGTAGAGCCCAGGTCTGGGAGTCAGAAGGACCTGGGTCCTAATCCCGGCTCTGCCACTTGTCTGCTGTGTGACCTTGGGCAAGTCGCTTCACTTCTCTGTGCCTCAGTTCCCTCATCTGCAAAATGGGGATGAAGACTGTGATCCCCATGTGGGATAGGGACTGTGTCCACCCTCATTAACATATATCTACCCCAGCGCTTAGTACAGTACCTGGCACATAGGAATCGCTCTTAACAAATACCATCAGCATCAGCATCAGCATCAGCATCATCCCCAGGAATGCCCCGGGTCCCAGGCAGCTGGGGCCAGGAGCTGTGGGAGAGGGCCAGGAGGAGGGGGGCGAGGGTCGGTCGCAGGGTTAGGGGGTGCGGATGGAGGCAGGGACCGGCTGTTGGGGCCCGGTCTGGGGTGGCTGGGGTCGGGGATAGGGCTCTAGGGGCCCCAGACTGTAACCACACTGTGGGCGAGGAATGTGTCTACCAGCTGTTGAATTGTATCCTCCCAGGTGCTGAGCACAGTGTTCTGCATTACGGTAAGCATTCGATAAATGCCAATGATTGATCGATTGAAGGATCTAGGGGTAGGGCCAAAGCAGGAGCAAGGAGAGGTCTGCTGGTCCATCCTTGCCCAGCCCTTCCACCCCGACCCCTCTGTGGCTTCAGCCCCTGCCCGATCCCTGCCCCGGCCCTATACAGGCCACATGCTCTGGTCACCATCTCCCTCTCCCGGGCCCAGCTGCCCCCAGCTGCCCCCGTCCCCAGCAGCGGGGACTGTGGCCGCCCCAGTCAGGCTCCCTGGGTTCACCCCGGCGTGGTTGGACCTCGCTCCTCCCAGTTGACCACGGGCCTGTCCCTCGCTTCCGCCGCCTGTTCCGACCCCAGGCTCGCCACCAGCCCCAGCTCCCTCCTCTTCCCCACCTTCCTCCAGCCCATCTCCAAAGCCACCTGAAATGCCACCTCCTCCTCCTGCAGGCAGCCCTCCCAGATTCACCCCCTCCTTCCTGACAAGGTGGTGCTGGATGGGACCGGGGGTGTAGGGTGCGGGGCACCAGGTGAACACCCACAGGACAGCCTGGAGGCCCCGGGGCCCGAGCTCGGGTTTCAGGAAGGAGTTGGCAACGGCTTCAGCCAGATTCCCGGAAGGAAGGGAACTGCCCAAAGAATAGGCCAATTGTAAGGTTGTGGGGGGGGCGAGGGCGGGGACAGGGACCATGCAGAAAGTGGACCCAGGGCAGGGCACGGCACCTCCCATCTGGGAGCAGGACCTCTGGTCGGGTTGGTGAAGTGGACAGACCTCAAATGACCAACGCATGGGGTGAAGAGGAAGAGAAGAGGAGAAGCGGGGAGAGGCAGGGCAGGGAAGGGTGGAGCGGGAGGAGGCAGGACCGGCAGGGTCAGTAGGTTCACTTGAGAGGAGTGGTGGGAGAGGAGGGCTGATAGGCAGGAGGGAGAGAGCTGACGTGGTCAGAGGATTCTGCCTGAGGCGGAGAGGGTGGGCAGCCATCAGAGGTTTGCGGAGAGAAGGGGGGGGGGTGCAAAACAATGGGGCTCGACCTGCTCTCTCCCCCACCCCCATACCTACCTTCTCTCCTTTCCTGTTTCATCCCAACTCACGCACTTTGTTTCTCCCGGACCAACCTCCTCACCGTGTCACCTTCTCGTCCGGAACTTTCTCCCCCTTGGTCTCCGAGACCCCCCTCCCCACTTCTTATCCTCGCTCTTCTCCCCCTCCCTACACCCCAGCTCAAGCCCTTCTTTCCTCTCGACCCAAGCTATACACTCTGCCTCATTCTCATCTCTCCCACTGATGACCCAATCTCTTGCCTCAGTTCCGCACCTGTCTGAAACTCCCTCCCTCTTCACATCCCTCTCCCCGTCTTCAAGAAATAATAAAATTGATTTATTATAGCACTTGTTAAGCGCTTCTACATGACAAGCACTTTACTAAGGTTTGGGGCAGAGACAAAATAATCGGGTCCCTCTAGGGGTTTAACGGTTTAAGTAAGAGGGAGAACAGGGATTGAATCCCCATTTTGCGGATGAGGGAACTGAAGCCCAGAGAGGCGAAGTGACTTGCCCGAGGTCAAGTAAGTGCTCAATAAATACTATTGAACGAATGAATGAATGAAGCAGCAGACAAGGGGCAGAGCTGGAGATTAGAACTCAGGTCCTCGAACTCCCAAGGTGGGGCTCTTTCCAGTAGGCCACGCAGCTTCAAAGCCCTTCTGAAATCACCTGTCTCAAGAGGCTTTCCCTGATTCATCTCGTCTCCCAAGCTATTACGGAAATAGTAAGCATTCGATAAATGCTACTGATTGATTGACTGATTAACTGATCTCCCCAAGTTGGAAGCGGCGTGGCCTAGCGGATAGAGCACGGGCCTGGGAGTCAGAATGATCTGGGTTCTCATCCCTACTCCGCCACTTGTCTGCCATGTGACCTTGGGCAAGTCGCTTCACTTCTTCTCTGTGCCTCGGTTACCTCATCTGTTAAATGGGGATGAAGACTGTGAGCCCCATGTGGGACATGGACCGTGTCCAACCTGATTAGTCTGAATCTACCCCAGCACTCAGAAGAGTGCTCGTTACATAGTAAGCATTTAACAAATATAATAATCATCATCATCATCTTATATCCCCCCCCCCCCACGTGCCATTCCAGTCCTTCTGAGCCACCTAAATGCTTAAAAACTCAAAATCCTCAGAGCTCCTTTCTTTATACCCTATGACTTCCTCCTCTTCCTCTTGCTTATAATCTATTCGAGAAGCAGCGTGGCTCAGTGGAACGAGCCCGGGCTTGGGACTCGGAGGTCGTGGGTTCTAATCCGGACTCCACTACTTGTCAGTTGTGTGACTTTGGGCAAGCCACGTCACTTCTCTGGGCCTGAGTTACCTCATCTGTAAAATGGGGATTAAGACTGTGAGCCCCACGGGGAACAACCTGATGACCTTGTACCCCCCTCCAGTGCTTAGAAGAGTGCTTGGCACATAGTAACTGCTTAACAAATACCATCATTATTATTATTATTATCAATTCTCTCTTAAGCGTTTAACAAACGCCATCAGCATCATCTCAATGTATGGTACTCGTCCAAGTCCCCAACAGGCTCTCGGTACATGCTACCGGTCTATCTATCGATCGATCGATTCCCTGAAAGATCTGTCCGGGAGGGAAGTCTTTCCTGCTCCATTTCATCGGGGGCAGGAAAGAGCGTTTCCGCTGCTAGGAAGTGGCCTAGACGCTCTGGGGGGGGTGTGGGAACGTGTGGGAATACAGGTCCTGGGTCATTCATTCATTCGGAAAGCAGCATGGCTCAGTGGAAAGAACCTGGGTTTGGGAGTCAGAGGTCATAGTTTCTAATCCCAGCTCCGCCGTTGGTCAGCTGGGTGACTTTGGGCAAGCCACTTTGCTTCTCTGGGCCTCAGTGACCTCATCAGTCAAATGGGGATGAAGACTGTGTGCCCCGTGTGGGACAACCTGATCACCTCATATCCCCCCCAGCGCTTAGAACAGTACCTTGCACACAGTAAGCGCTTAATAAATTCCACTATTACTATTATTATTCATCGAATCGTATTTATTGAGCGCTTACTGTGTGCAGAGCACTCTACTTAGCGCTTGGAAAGTGCGATTCGGCAACAGATAGAGATGATCCCTGCCAGCAACGGGCCCTGGGGCCGTTCCCCGCCGGCCTCCTCAGCTGACGGCATCGTGTCCTTGGCCGGGCAGGGCTGACCCCCAAACCGGTTTTGTTTTTTTAAATGGTATTTGTTAAGCGCTTACTCTGTGTCGAGCACTGTCCTAAGTGCTGGAGGGGGAGGAGATACAAGCTAATCAGGTTGTCCCCCGTGGGGCTCCCAGTCTTCATCCCCATTTTCCAGATGAGGTCATTGAGGCCCAGAGAAGTGAACAATAATAATAATAATAATAATGTTGGTATTTGTTAAGCGCTTACTATGTGCAGAGCACTGTTGTAAGCGCTGGGGTAGATACAGGATCATCAGATTGTTGCACGTGAGGCTTCCAGTCTTCAACCCCATTTTCCAGATGAGGTCACTGAGGCCCAGAGGATAATAATGTTGGTATTTGTTAAGCCCTCACTATGTGCAGAGCACTGTTCTAAGCACTGGGGTAGACACAGGGAAATCAGATCGTCCCACACGAGGCTCACATTCTTCATCCCCATTTTAGAGGTGAGGTCACCGAGGCCCAGAGAAGTGAAGTGACTTGCCCCCAGTCCCACAGCTGACAAGTGGCAGATCCGGGAGTCGAACTCACGACCTCTGACTCCCAAGCCCGGGCTCTTTCCACGGAGCCACGCTGGTTCTCCGGGGCCGGTGCTGGGGGGCGGGGTGGGGGGCAGGGCTCCGGTTTCCCATCCATCCATCCATGCATCCATGCATGCATGCATCCATCCATCCATCCACGCATCCATCCATGCATCCATCCATGCATCCATCCATCCATCCAACCATCCATCCAATGGTATTTATGGAGCGCTTACTGTGTGCAGAGCGCTGTCCTAAGCGCTTGGAATGCACAATTCGGCAAAGGGTAGAGAGCATCCCCGCCCGACGACGGGTTCACCTGGAGGGGCGGGATCCCGAGCCCCCCCCACCCCCGACCTCCCCGACCCCCCTTCGGGGTCCGGAGGGGGGGCGTGTCCGGAGGGGGGCGTGTCCTGGGGGGGGCGGCCGCGCCAATGAGCGGGGCGCGGGCGGGGGTCCCGGGCGCGGGGGCGGGGCCGGGCCTCCGGCGGCGGCCAATGAGGGCGGGGCCGGGCGGTGACGTTACGGCGGCCGGTCCTCGTGCCGCGCCGGAGCGGCGGAGCGGCGGCGGCCGGCGCTCACAGCGCTGCCGGCCTCCGCCGAGCCGGGAGCCCCCCCTCCTCCCCCCGCCGGCCGACCCCCCCTCCCACCGACCTCCCCACCGCGCCCCGGACATGAAGACCAAGTTGTGCGGCGGCGGCGGCGGCGGCGGCGGCGGGGCCGAGGCGGAGCCCCCCCCCCCACCCCCTGGGGCTGCTCCTCGGCCGCGGCCCCGGAGACGCCCCCGGAGGCCCCCCGCGCCGCCCCGACGGAGAGGTCGGGGGCAAGGAGGCCGGGGGGCGCCCGCCATCGGTGCCGCCCCCGCCGCCGCCGCCGCCCCCGCCCGAGGAGGCGCCCGAGCCGCGCACCCGCCGCAGGGCCTACCTGTGGTGCCGCCAGTTCCTGCCCGGGGCCTGGCGGGCGCTGCGCGAGGACCAGTTCCTCATCGCCGTCGTCAGGTCAGTCGGGACGCCCCCCCCCGGACCCCCCCGGGCCCCCCCGGCCCCCCCGGGCCGGCGATGGCAGGCTCCGCCCGCCCCGCCCCCCCCCTCCCCCCGACCCAGGCCGGGCTGAGCCGGAGCCGGAGCCGGGGCCGAGGGTCGGGGCCGAGGGTCGGGCCAACGCCAACGCCAACGCCAACGCCAACGCCGCCGGAGGCCGCCGAGCCCCGGAACGCCCGTCGCTTCCAAACTGTCTTCGCACGCCGGGGCTCCGGCCCTTCGCGGGCCCGGCCACCGACCCCCACCCCCCGGCACCCCCACCTCTCCTCTTCTCCCTTTCCTCTTCTCCCCCCTTCTCTCCTCCTCTCCTCTCCCCTCCCCTCTCCCCTTCTCTCCCTCTCTCCCCCTCCCTCTCTCCTTCCCCCTTCTCTCCCCCTCTCTCTCTCCCCCCTCCCCCCTCTTCCCCCCCTTTCTCCCCTCTCTTCCCCCCCTTTCTCCCCTCTCCCCCCTCCCTCTCTCCCCCTTCTCTCTCCCCCCTCTCCCCCCCGCCCCCTCCCCCCTCTCTTCCCCCCCTTTCTCCCCTCTCTTCCCCCCTTTCTCCCTCTCTTCCCCCCTCCCTCTCTCCCCCTTCTCTCTCCCCCTCTCCCCCCCCGCCCCCTCCCCCTCTCTTCCCCCCTCCCTCTCTCCCCCTTCTCTCTCCCCCCTCTCCCCCGCCCCCTCCTCCCCCTCTTCTCTCCCCCCTCTTTCTCTCCCCCCTCTTTCTCTCCCCCCCTTTCTCTCCCCCCTCTTTCTCTCTCCCCCCCTTTCTCTCTCCCCCCCTTTCTCTCTCCCCCCCTTTCTCTCTCCCCCCTTTCTCTCTTCCCCCCCTTTCTCTCTCCCCCCTTTCTCTCTCCCCCCCCCTCCCCCCCTTTCTCTCTCCCCCCTTCTATCCCCCTCCCCTCTTCTCTCTCTGTCCCCCTCTCTCTGTCCCCTCCTCCTCCCCTCTCTCTCTCACCCCCCCACCTCTCTTCCTCCTGCTACCTAATCCCGTCTTCCTTCTCCCCTCCTCCCTTTTCTCTGCTCTGCTCCCCTTTCTTCCCCCTCCCCTCCCCGCCTCAGGCAGGACCCCCCCCCCCCTACCGCCTCAGGGATAAGCGGATTCTGCAGGTGAACTTGGGGAGACCTTCCTCGTCCTCGTCGGTCGTCGTCATCGCAGGGTGAAGTGCAGCACAGTCACTGACTGGCCCCGGGTGATGATACCCGTGGGAGCCAAGTGGGAATGGAGGAGCAGCAGCAGGAGGAGGAGGAGGAGGGAGGAGACCCCGGGGGGTGGTAGCCAACCCCTGTCGGAGCGGAGCGGGCGCTGGGCTGGGGGGCCCACTACCCTCTTCCTTCCCCTCACCCCCCCCCCCCCCATTCTGGGGAGCAGAGACCTCACCTCTTGCCCCGGGCTGCCGACTGGCTGTGCCCAACTTAAGCCCCCGACCCCGCGTGGGCCTTGAGGGGGGCCGCGCCCCCTTCGCCCACCGCAGAGCCGAGCAGGCCGGTCACTCCGCTCCCCTGGCCCGGGTCGGGAGTCTCCTACAGCCACGGGCACCAACCTCACCCCATCTGTCGGGAGAATCGCCAGAGCTCCCACTGTGCGCGGAGCGCTGGACTGACCACTTGAAAGAGTACAGCGTGCCGGGAGACACCATTCCTGCCCTCGAGGAGCTTACCTACCATCTACCAAGGGACATTAAAAAGTAACGATAGGTGTATAGGTGCTCCTGAGGCGGAGGCGGTAGGGAGTGCTTGAGGGGAGCACTGTGGTCGAGGGGAAAGGGCACAGGCCTGGGAGTCGGAGGTCCCGGGTTCTAATCCTGACTCCGCCAAGTGTCTCCTCTGTGACCTTGGGCAAGTCATTTCACTTCTCTGGGCCTCAGCTACCTCATCTGTAAAATGGGGTTGAAGACTGTGAGCCCTGTGTGGGACAGGGACTTTGTCCAACCCGATTACTTTGTATTTTCCCCAGCGCCAAGTACAATGCCTGGCACATAGTAAGCGCGTAACAAATACCATGATAATGCTGTAATTATTATTATTATTATTATTATTGAAATGGCAGCTGAGGGCAAGGATAGGACTTGGGGGCTAAAGGAATTCATTAGGGAAGGCCTCCTGGAGGTGGTGTGATTCCAGAAGGAAGAACATGGGCTTGGGAGTCAGAGGACATGGGTTCTAATCCCGGTTCTGCACTGTGTGACCTTGGGCAAGTCACTTTGCTTCTCTCTGCCTCGGTGACCTCATCTGTAAAATGGGGACTAAGACTGTGAGCCCCACGGGGGACGACCTAATTACCTTGGGTCTACCCCAGCACTTAGAACAGTGCTTGGCACATCGTAAGCGCTTAACAAAGCAGGGAAGCAGCGTGGCTCAGTAGAAAGAGCCTGGGCTTCGGAGGCAGAGGTCATGAGTTCGACTCCCGGCTCTGCCACTTGTCAGCTGGGTGACTGTGGGCAAGTCATGAGAGAAGCAGCGTGGCTCACTGGAAAGAGCACGGGCTTTGGAGTCAGAGTTCATGGGTTCGAATCCCGGCTCGGCCACTTGTCAGCTGTGTGACTTTGGGCAAGTCACTTAACTTCTCTGTGCCTCAGTTACCTCATCTGTAAAATGGGGATTAAGACTGTGAGCCCCACTTGGGACAACCTGATTCCCCTGTGTCTACCCCAGCGCTTAGAACAGTGCTTGGCACATAGTAAGCGCTTAACAAATACCAACATTATTACTTCTCTGTGCCTCAGTTACCTCATCTGTAAAATGGGGATTAACTTGAGCCTCACGTGGGACAACCTGATTACCCTGTATCTACCCCAGCGCTTAGAACAGTGCTCTGCACATAGTAAGCGCTTAACAAATACCAACATTATTAACAAATACCATAATAATTATTATTATGGTTGTCATTTGAGGATGAGGAGAGCGGTGACCAAAGTGAAGGAGGAGGGAGGGTGAGGAGCAAGATGTCAGCAGCGACAGGAACGAGGCACGCCAACTAGGTTGGCTTGAGGTTGGCAGTGTCCCTGTCCATCCCCCACCCCCGAGGTGTCGTAGGAGAGGAGTGAGAAGGGGTGCCGGGGAGAAAGCCGAGTGAAGGTCTTAAAGCCGGTGCCCAGGAATTTCCGCTTGATGCGGTGATGTATGGGCAGCCGTTGGACGCCCCGGAGGAGTGGGGAGACGTGCGCAGAGCGGTTCTAGGGAAAATCGTTCCGGGCAGCCCAGTGACCTATGGACTGGAGAGGGCAAGGGCCTGGATCGAGGAGTAGTACTTGTCGAGCGCTGATTCAGCAGAGCACTGTGTTGTGCACATGGGAGAGTACGATAGAGTCAGGAGACGCGTTCCCTGCCCCCAAAGAGTTTACAGGTACTGGGGGAAGCAGACCCTAAAATAAACTAGAGGTAACAGGGCCCGACCCGGTATAAAGACCGGTATGGAACTACTAGACCGGGGCCGGGGTCGGGGGGAGGACCTGCAGTAAGGGAGAGAGTAGGGATGGGGGTGGGGGAGGCAGTGGAGAGAGTAATCAGGGTTGGCTTCCTGGAGAGGATGTAATCTTAGTAGGGTTTTGAAGACGGGGAGATGAGAACAAAGTGTAGAGAGGGGAGAAGTCCTGGCAATAGAGTCAAATGTATAGAAACAGTGGTCGGTGAGAAATAGAAATAATAATCGTGGTATGAAGTGCCTACTATGTGCCAGGCATTGTACTAAGCGCTGGAAAAGGTACAAAGGAATTGGAGTGGCCCCTGTGCCTGTCCCACATGGGACTCGCGGTCTTAATCCCCATTTTACAGATGAGGGAACCGAGACCCAGAGAAGTGAAGTGGCTTGCCCAAGGTCACCCGGCAGACAAGTGGCAGAGCCAGGATGAGAACCCAGATCCTTCCGACTCCCAGGTCCCGGTGCTCTATTTCATTCATTTAGTCGTATTTATTGAGTGCTTACTGTGTGCAGAGGACTGTGCCAAGTGTTGGGAAAATACAATTCAGCAACAGAGAGAGACAGTCCCTGCCCACAGCGGGCTCACAGTCTAGAAGTGGGAAGACAGGCTTTAAAACAGGAAACAAATATCAATATAAATAAAAGTATAGATATATACATGTCATTAATATACATAGAATTATAAATAGGCATATCTATGCACAAGCGCTGTGGGAGGGGGAGGGCATAGAGCAAAGGGAGCGAGTCAGGGCGATGGGGAGGGGGAGCAGAGGAAAAGGGAGGCTTGATCTGGGAAGGCCTCTTGGAGGGAGATGAGCTTTCAGTAGGGCTCTGAAGGGGGCAAAGTGGGATTGGCGGATTGGAGGAGGGAGGGCATTCCAGGCCAGAGGTAGGACGTGGGCCAGGGAGCTGAGAGGGCCAAGCGCTTAGCCCAGCAGGAGTTGGTCCTTTGGCCAGAGAGGAAGCGGCAGAATCTGTAAACATTGTGGAGGCAAAGTGAAACAGGGTTTGGGGACAGACTGACTAGGGCACTGAAAGAGAGGGAGGAGTCAAGGCCAGTCCCGAGGTTACGGGCCAGGTGGCCGGGAGGGGACCGGGCGGTTGGGGCGGGGGTGACGGCGTCAAATGGGATGGGAAAATGAGGTGGGGGTACGGTGATGGATGCGTCCGTGGTGCCGGGGGGACAGATGGGTCGACCGAGGCACCCGCTCCCACCGGGGCAGGAGCAGAGGTGCTATTGCAGAGGAGGAGAGGGAGCCGGGGCTGGAGAGGTCCATCTGGGAGTCATCCACACAGGGAGGGGTGAACGGAGTGACGCGGGCAGAGTGGCGAGAAGAGAAGGGGACTCAGACCCCAGCCTCCGGGGTGGGCCCGGGGTGGGGGCGGCGGGAGTCTGAAAGAGTCCGAGGAGCAGCCGGAGAGAGCGGAAGACACTCAGGCGAGGACTGTCAAGAAAAATAAGGTTAGCCGGTAGGGTTTACAGTGGATGCCCATCCATCTCCTCAAGCAGGGCCTCCCGACCATTCATTCACTCATTCAATCGAATTTACTGAGCACTTTCTGTGGACAAAGCACTGTACTAAGCACTTGGGGAAGTACAACAGTCACATTCCCAGCTCACAACCTCCAGGCTAGAGGGGGAGGCAGACGTAAATATACATATGTACGTACGTAAATAAAGATCTAGACATATGTGCTTTGGCTATGGGAGAGAGGATGAATGAAGGGAGCAAGTCAGGGTGACACAGAAGGGAAGGCTTCTTGGAGGAGATGTGGCTTCAATAAGGCATTGAAGTGGGGGAGAGCAATTACCTGTGTGAAGCGAGGAGGGAGGGCTTTCCAGGCTAGAGGTAGGATGTGGGCGAGAAGTCGAGGGCGAGACAGAAGAGATGGACGTACAGGGAGAAGGTTAGCATTTTAGAGGAAAAGATTGTGTGAGCTGGGTTGTAGTGGGAGAGTGGGGAGGTGAGGTAGGAGCGGGCAAGGGGATGGACTGCTTTAAAGCCAATGGCGAGGAGCTTGTTTTTGATGCGGAGATGACTACCGGACTCTAAGCCCCTGTCAGCTCTCTCTTTCCTCCTTGGTCTGGTTCCTCTCCCCCCCACATCCCGGCCTCCCCCCGACTCCCTCTTGTAGCGCCAACCTTTTCCCCGGGCCTCATTCTTGGCTGTCTCGCTGTCACGCTCCCCTTTCTCGATGTCGGACTCCCCATCTTCAAGGTCGTTCTGAAATTACATCTCCTCTAAGAAGTGTTTCCTGACTCATCTGTCATCTCCCCACCCTATTTCTCACCTACTACATTCTTCCAGCACCTCCTTGTCACCTAAGCACTTGAGTCCTCACCCCCTACACCCCTAGGTACTCACCCAGCCTCCCCACCGATGCATTCATTCATTCAGTCATAATTATGGAGCACTTACTGTAATAATAATAATGTTGGTATTTGTTAAGCGCTTACTATGTGCAGAGCACTGTTCTAAGCGCTGTGGTAGATACGGGGTAATCAGGTTGTCCCATGTGAGGCTCACAGTCTTTATCCCCATTTTACAGATGAGGTAACAGGCTTTGACTTCGACTCTGATGCTCTCCCTACCTCTCGTTTATTTTAATGTCTGTCTCCCCTGGTAGATTGTCAACTTCTTAAGGGCGGGGATCGTGTCTGCTAACTCTGTTGGCGTCTCCTAAGGGCTCAGTACGGTGCTTGTCCAGGGCAGGCACTCGGTAAATGCTATTGATTGATTAAGGAGGGGGTGGTCCCCAGTGCGGAAGGAAGTCCAGAGGTCGAGGGGGATTAGATTGGAGCGGAGCCTGGGTGGTTTGGCCAGGAGGGGATCACGGGGCTGACCTTGGAGGGGGTGGTTTCTCTGGAGCCTGGGGGGGCGGGTAGCTGGAGGGCTGCCAGGTTGTGGGGGGCCAGTAGGGATTTGGAGGAGAGGAAGCAGAGATGGCGGCGGTCGATGGCCCGTTTCAGAACCGGAGGGGGGAGGAGTGAAGAGGGCTAGAGGGACAGGGGCATGTCTGCAGGTGGTGGGGACCCCAGGCCCCTGACCAGAGCCCAAGCGGGGAGCGGGTCCTCGCATCTCTGCCTCAGTTTTACTTTGGAGCCCCCCCGAGCTCTCTCGTAGATGTGGCTGTCTGTCACGGTGGTGCCCCATATGCGTCCCGGGAGCTGGAAAGCTTGTGAGGGCGGGCGCTCTGCTCGCTCCTGCTCCTTCCCAGCCTAAAATTTCCTGTCTCCTCCTCACTCTCCCTTTCGAGTCGCCTAAGCCCTTGGATCTATGGGGAGACCGTCGTTGTCTGAGTCGTTTGAGGTTGTAACTGCTGGGTGAACCGGGGGCTCCTTGAGTGCGGGTTGTTGCTGGACCCAGAAACCAGACTTGCCCCGGGGAGTCAGTGGCCCCGACCTGGGCCTGCCGGGGGTCAGAAGTGGGAGAGCCCATTAGGGTTGTCAGGCCTGGGGCCCCTGGACCGGCCAAGACCGGGCCCTCCTCGATCCCTCCCTCCCTTATCACCACTTGCTTGTTGCTGCATAAATAGGCCATTGTCCTGCCGGCTGTGACTGGGCTGACCCCTCCCTCCAGGAGCTGATGCTCTTCCTCGGCCGGCCCAGCTCACACCGATGGTCACACAGCTGGACTGGTCACACAGCTGGACGGTGGGATGGTCACAGTTTGCCTGAGGCCCCTGGCTCAGCCCTGGCCCATCTCTGCTCTGCTAAAGGGAGGCCTGGAGGCTTAGGGGCTCCAGTCAGAATGAAGCTGGAGGCCCCGGTGGAAGTGGACTCGAGCCTCTGTGTTGTGCCGCTCTCCACGCCAAGGGGTGTGTGGGAGGGGGCAGGGTGGGGGGAACCCCTGCCCTTTAGCCCAGAAAGTGACCCAGCTGTTTGGGCAATCCCGGCTGTGTCCCCTGTCCTCCCCCCCCCCCAATGTTGACACTGATAAGGAGTCACGGGGGATGATAGAGGAAGGTCTGAGGAGTTTGGCTGGGGGAGTAAAGGTCTGTGTACATGGCACCAGGGAGCTGAATAAATGGCCCTTCCCTTGGCCCAAACCGCCCCCCACCCCACCTTGGACCCCCAACACACACCCACATACCCCCACGCTGCCAGCAGCCCCTGACTTAAGGGACAGTTAACCCTGCCGTGGCTCCAGGGGAAGACCCCCCCAGCTCTGGGTATCTTATAGCACTTCAGTCTGGAACTGAGGTGGGCTTCGCCGTCCCGCTCCACGCCCCTTACTTGCAGCCCTCTGCCCTCCCTGCGAAGGGGGTCGTCGGGCCTCGAATCTCGTGGGACCTGTTGGTCTGTTCATTCATTCCCTCATTCAATAGTATTTATTGAGCGCTTACTATGTGCAGAGCACTGTACTAAGCGCTTGGAATGTACAATTCGGCAACAGATAGAGACAATCCCTGCCCATTGACGGGCTTACAGTCAAATGGGGGGAGACAGACAAAAACAATAGCAATAAATAGAATCAAGGGGATGAACATCTCATTAAAACAATAGCAATAAATAGAATCAAGGGGATGTACATCTCATTAACAAAATAAATAGGGTAATAAAATTATATACAAATGAGAAGAGGAGCACAGTGCTGAGGGATGGAGAAGGCAGAGCGGGGAGGAGCAGAGGGAAAGGGGGGGAAAAGGGGGCTTAGAAGTGGCCGCTTCTGTGAGTGCGGTAGGGCCCCCGTTCCCCAAGGGTCCGGAGGATTTCAGCGAGGAGTTAAAAATTGGACGTTTTCCACAGCTCCGCCTGGTAACTTTCTGCAGACGAGGAAGCAGGAGGGTGGCCTAGTGAAAAGAGTCCAGGCCTGGCAGCCAAAGGACCTGGGTTCCTGTTCCAGCTCCACCACGTCCCTGATGGGTGACTTTGGGCGAGTCCCTTCATTTCCCTGGGCCTCAGTTTCTTCATAAGTAAAATGGGGATTCAGTACCTGTTCTTCCTCCCATTCCTCACTGACTTCTCCTGCCTCCTATCTCTCCCCACTGCAGTCCATACTTCACCTTGCTGCCGGGATCATCTTGCTAAAAAAAAAAACGTTCCGCCCTCCTCTCCCCACTCCTCTAGAACCTCCAGCAGTTGCCCATCCACTTCTGCATCAAAGCAGAAACTCCTTACCAGTGGCTTTAAAGCACTCAATCGGCTCGCCCCCTCCTACCTTACCTCTCTGATTTCCTACTACAACCCAACCCACATACTCTGCTCCTCTAATGCCAACCCAACACCCTGTACCTCGATATTGTCTATCTCACTGCCCGCTGTTTGCCCAAGTCCTGCCCTGGCCTGGAACTCCTTCCTGGTTCACAACCCACAGACGATCACTCTCCCCCGCCTTCAAGGCCTAAATAAAATCCCGTCTCCTCCAAGGGGCCTTCCCCAACTAAGCTCTCATTTCCTCTATTCCCTCTCCCTTCTGTGTGGCCCTTGCCTTGATCTCTACACTTTATTCACTCCCCAGCCCCTGACCCTCAGCCTGTAGCACTAATGTCCATATCCATAATTGGTTGTAATTTTTGTCTCCCTCTGTAGACATTAAGCTCCTCGAGGGTAGGGAACATGTCTACCAACTCCGTTGTGTTGTACTCTCCCAAGTGCTGAAGTTGGACAGATATTGTTGGCCTTATTTTAGGGCCCAGGTCATGGTGCCACCGGAGATGTCTTCCCACCCAGGGTCCTCCCCAGACCCCCGGCCCTGGGTCCCAGGGAGCCCCAGGGAAGGCTGGCGGGAGTGGCTCCTGGGCCTCTGCCCGGTCAGCCTCCTCCCTTCTCCCGCAAAGCCCGGCTACCCTGTCCTGTCCCGGGCCTCGCGCCCCAGCCCTACTCCTTTCATCCAGCTCTAGCTGCCGTCACCCCCTCACCTCCTGCTCCTCCGTGGTTCTTTCTAGGTACCTACAGAGGGTGCAGTGCAGCACTGAGCCCTGGAGGTGTCCAGTCCCCGCACCCCAAGGCCTGGGCTCCACAGAATGACTCTGTGCTAGAGCTTCGGTGGGCAGCCCTACCTGGCTTCCCCTTGCCAGAAGCCAGCATTTCCCCCCGGCATTCATTCACTCAATCGTATTTATTGAGCGCTTACTGTGTGCAGACCACTGTACTAAGTGCTTGGAAAGTACATTTCGGCAACAGATAGGGACAGTCCCTACCCAACGACGGGCTCACAGTCTATAAGTCCCGGCAAAGTCCCTTTTAGGGTGAGCGGTGCGTTACATTCTTCCAGCACTAAAGTGGATGGCGCAGCACCCCTGACTGTGCCCTGCCTCCCGTTCTGTCATCCAGTGATCCAGCTCAGACCATCCCTCACTGCCCCCAGTGACCCAGCCTGGACCATCTAACGTCCCTGACTCTCCTCTGTTCTCTGATCCAGTGACCCAGCCCAAACCATCCAGCACCCCTTACTATCCCCAAGTGATCCAGCCCAGACCATCCAGAGCCCCCGACTACCCCCAGTGACCTAGCCTGGGCCATCCAATACCTCTGATTCTGCCCTGCCCCTCCATCTGTGACCCAGTCCAGACCATCCATCACCCCTGACTATCCTCTCTCCATCTGCGACTCTCCTCCAGGGATACAGCACAGACCATCCAACACACCTGACCCAACATGGATCATCCAGGGTCCCTGACTCTCCCTCAGTGTCTCAGCATAGACCATCCAACCCCACTGACTCTCTCTCTCCATCCCTGACTCTTCCCCGAGTGACCCAGTACAGACCATCCATCCAATATCCCAACTCTCCCCTCTTCATTCCTGACTCTCCCCCGGTGACCCAGTATGGACCATCCAGTGCCCCGACTCTCCGTCAGTGACCCAACTCATTTGGACGCTGGCCCGTGAATCTGCCCCCAACCCTGTACTTGAGACTGAGTGGCATCCTGTGAGAGCAGCTTCCCCTGCTTGAGGAGAAATTTCCTGTTTGACCACGCCAGTTTCCGGTGTCCCTCTGTGCCTCAGGGAAGGGGGGCGGGAGGGGGAGGCTGTAGGATTTGGGGTCAGCTGCCTCTGGGGCTTCAGCCTTTGAGGAAGCTAGGTTGGGGAGTCCGATGGTCCGGTCTCTCTTCTCCTCCCTCCCCAAAGATTCCTCCAAGTACCTGGTGGCTGCTGCCCCTTGGTTAGGGGCTGGGCCTGTCCTTGGAGGCCCCTGAGCCCAGGCCTGGCCTGTAGGTGTGGTGCTGCGCTGGCTGTTGGGGACCACCAGAGTAGCCAGTACAGTCTCCTCCTTGGGAGGGGTGCAGGAGTTGCTGGGCCAGAGCATTGCCTCAGGAGAGACGCCTTCTCAGAGGGAAGCAACAGCCAGTCTGGCAGAGCTGGGAGTGGAGCTGGCGAGGACCACGATTGGCAGAGTTGAGTGGGGAAAGAACCGTGCCAGGCAGGGGGCTGGATAAGATGGGCCGAGCTGGGGCCTGGAGGGGAAAGGGAGTGAGGCACCCAAGGGAGTGGGCTCCGCCCAGCACCTTCTCTAGCCGCAGGGCGAAAAGGCATAGTTGAGGGCACTTAGTATGCTCTGCCTTCTCTGCCACTCTCCCCCTCCCCCTCTCTTGCCTGGAAACTCCTGGCCCACACCCCCCAGCACTGGCAGGAACTGTGGCCCTGAACAAGTCTGTGTCTGCTACCGCTCCTTGGGGCTCAGGGCCCAGACCCTGCATGAGCAGCGGGACCTTCCTGACCGAGGGGAGCCCGGGCCCATGGGGCATCCGGCTTCACCCAGGACTTGTCCTGGGAGCAGACTCTATCAAGCCACGTGGCCGGCCTGACCCTTACCACCGGGTGGGACTTGGCTGGGAACCAGCTGGCCCCTCCCTCTCCCTGTCGCCCCCTCTCCCTCTCCTCACCCTATGGGGCCGAGTGGCCTGAGCCTCCCCTAGCTGGTACAGGAAGGGCAGAACTGGGCCGCCAGACAGACAATAAGTCTTCCCCCCACCCTTCAAAGCCTTATTGAAGGCCCGTCTCCTCCAAGAGGCCTTCCCTAAGTAAGCCCTCCTTTCTTCTCCTCCCACTCCCTTCTTTGTGACCCTGACTTGCTCCCTTTGTTCATTCCCCCTCTCGGCCCAACAGCACTTACGTACTTATCTGTAATTCAAATTAATATCTGTTTCCCCCTCTAGACTGTAAGCTCACTGTGGGCAGAGAATGCGTCTGCTTATTGTAATATCGTCATCTCATAAGCGCTTTGTTCAGTGCTCTGCATAGAGTAAGTGCTCAATGAATGTGGTTGACTGACTGACCCAGCGGGTCCGGGCCTCAGGGAGCTCTGCCAGGCCACCGGGGCCCCCGGCTCCTTCCCGCTGTAGCCTCAGTGTGGGGGGCTTCGCTCACGCTCCCTGTCGCCGTTGGCCGTGGCTAACCTCTCTCTCTTCCTCCCTCTCATGGTCCGTCCATCCGTCTGTCTCTCCTGTTCCCGGCGGCTTGGGCGCACAGAGGCGGCCTGAGCAACATGCTGTACCGCTGCTCCCTGCCCGACAGCGTCCCGACAGTGGGCAGCGAGCCGCGCCGAGTCCTTCTCCGCCTCTACGGGGCCATTCTGCAGATGGTGAGTCCCACGGTCCCCTGGGCTGCCATGCCCTGGAGTCCTAGCGGACGGGACGGGAGCGGAGGGGAGGGGAAGCGCAGGGACGGGGGCATGGGGCAGCGCTGAGGGCACACCAGGTATGGCAGGCGGCCCGGTACGCCACGGAGTCAGCCCCGCTCTGGGCCCGGGGCCGCACCAACCTCTCGGGGAAACCCTCCCCGGCCTGGGTCACCGAGTGGACTCCACGTGGACCTGCTGGGCTGGGAGGGTGGTGCCAGCTGGAGGAGACCCCTCGGACTCCCCTCTGCCCCAGGTACCCGGTCCCTGAGGTAACGTCCCAATCTCGCCGCATCAGCCTGCAGGTCTCTCGATGGCCTCAGCCTTGTTCCATTGGGCCGTGGGGTAGGTGCGCTGGGCAACTGCGGGGTTGGGGGGGGTTGGAGTGGGAGGTGGCTCCGGGCCTCTGACAGGGCGCACTGATAGTGCTGCCTAAACTGGCCTCTGACCCAAACTCAAAATGCCCCAGTTTGTTGTTGGCTCCAGGCCGAGTCTCTTCGCACCCATGTTGGGGCCGGTCAGAGGGGCTCAGCTTATTGGTCACCCCAGCAGTGGCATCCTGCCCTGCGACCGGTCCCCTCTCACAGGGATCCAGAGCTCTGCTGCTGGCTGGGAGCCCTGCCTGGCCCAACGGGAAGCGGGGCTGGCGGGGACTTTCCAAGCTGAACGCTGGGCAACGGGGCCTTTCCGGGAGCTCTACCCTGGCTGATCCGCGGGTCCAGCCTTTCTCCCATTCCCCCCCGACCCCCACCATCTGCCGCTTGCCGTCCCCGGAGCTTTTTGTGAGCGTCCTGGGACCGAGGCTGCTGGTCTGGGGTCCGTTTGGGGCTCTGGAGGAGTTGGGGGCTCCGGGGCCTGATTCCTGCGGGAAGTTGGCACAGGGCTCGATCCAGGGGCAGGGACACGGTCTTCCTCGAGCTCCTCCAGCCCGCCTAGCCTTGCCTGGAGCAAGGGTCCCCATGGTCAGAGGAGGGGGGATGGAGAGAGCACCGGGGGAGGCAGGGTGTTCTCCCACACCCTGCTCTTTCACATCGTACCTCCTGCCGGTGGCTCAGACTCAAAATTCAGATCTGCATTTGTGATTCCAGAGCCATAAACCAGGCTCCTTCCGGGGCCCAAACAGTGTCTTGAAAATGCAGTCGGGTCTGTGCAGTGGGAAAAGAGAGAACTGAAGTGTGCTGCCCCCCTTCCACCTGCCTCCCGCTCTACTCTCCCATGTGACTGCCGCTCCTGAACCCCGTGCCCCCCTCCAAAACCCCATGAGCCAGAATCCTGTTTATAACTGAACAGAGCCGCCGGGGCACCCAAGCCCCATTAATCCGAACCCAGTCTATGGCTGGGTCCGGCACTCTCCTAGACCCACCAGTCAGAACCCAATTTGGCCCAGAGTGCAGCATGCTGTCAAGCCTGCCGATCAGAATCTAGTTTGTGGCCTACCCTCTAGACTGTATAAGCTTGTTGTGGGCAGGGGACATGTCTACTAATTCTGCTGTATTGTGCACTCGGTACAGTGCTCTGCCCATAGTAAGTGCTCAAGTGCTCATCGATTAATTGATTGATTGGCTGGCGACTGCACACCCCCGAGCCCCATCGGTCAGAACCCAGTTTGTGGCTGGGCCCGGGGTTGGTTTGGAACCAGACTCCTTTCAGAAAGTGGTCCCTAGTGGCCAGTTGCCCTGATGATGCCATCAGATGAGGGGTCTTCCTCCCCAAAAGGGGCTTCCCGTCCTCCAGGATGAGAAAGATGGATTGATCGTTCACCCTCAGTGGTGCTTCGTCTCCATTTTTGCTCGATGGATGGTTTTCAAGAAATTCGCTGTGCCTTATCACTCTGGTCTCTCGTTTGAGACCCCAGCTGTAGTGGCGGCCTCCTCCTGGGACCCGCCTGAGTTATTTCCCGCTGCCGGCTCTGGGGAGTCTCCTTGGGGAATGGTCAAGGGGGAAGTCGGCTGTCCTTTGGCCTGGGAGGTGGGGGCCGGGGGTCCTGGGTCGCTCGTTGTCGTGAGTTTTGGAAGGTCCGGGCATTCCTGTGTCTTGCTCGGTCAGCGGGGCCTGGGCCTGGGTTGGTGTACATGGGGGCCTGCCCCAGCTAGCTCATCCTGGACTTGGACAAGAGGCTGGCCGGCTTCCCTGAAGGGTGGCTTCCTGGCATGGCGACCCTCCTCCTGAGGGTCTTTCACAGTGGGGTGTCCCAGGGCAGGCTCGGCGGGAGCTTGAGGCCCAGCTGGGAGATCCCAGGCTGATACCAGAAGTACAGGTTAGGGGTGTGAGGTGAAAGGGAGAGGGTCCAAGCTCCGCTGCTTCCTTATCGACTCTGGGAAGTATCCAGACCTCAGTCCAGCTAAAGGGGACCAGAGCCCAGCAGAGTCTGCCCGTGCCACCTGACTCCTGGCCCCAGGTTCGCCTGCCTGTCGGGCTCTCTGTGGCCTCCAGCTTTTTGACTTCTGGTGGCGAGTTCTTCTGTCCCCGGCACCTGGAGCCATCCTCTCCCATGGTGGACAGCTGCGGGGAATTCTGGGTACAATGTCAACAGGCCACTAGGCTGTCGGCCGGGTTCGCTTTGCCCTTTTGAATTGATGCCTTGCCGCTGGGTGTGAGTGACCACCTGAGCAGCCAGTACCCACCCTGCTCCCCAGCCAACCCCTGGGTCCACCGCCGTGGCTGCCGGTCACTGAGTGGCCCCAGGCAGGGGAGGCTGTTCACCCCAACCTGGGCTCTGGAGCCTTGGGAGGTGTGTTGGGAGGTGGCATGGGAGAGAGCATGAAGGACACCGTTGAGTCAGGCGTTGGGAACGGGGCTCAGGATGGCCCAGCGAACACTACCAGGGCACAGTGCCCCGTGGAACCCTTGGGCCCCGACGCCCCCAGAGACTGGACCAGGCCCATGCTCTCCTTGAGGGACTTGTGCTGGCAGAGCTGTCTGCCTAGTGACAGAGCGGCGGCGGCAGGATGTGGTCGTGTCCAGCGGGGCAGTGGGGAGGCGTGTTAGGGCTAGCTTCTGAAAGAAGCAACCTTCCCTGACCCCTCCTGTCCGCCTGAGAGGAAGAGAAACCCCACAACTGAGGTGCTCCGGGCTCCCACCTCTGATGGCTTAATCAGTCAATCGTATGTAGCGAGCAGTTACTATTGCAGGGCACTGTACTGACCACTTGGGAGAGAACAGCACATCAGAGTTGATAAACATGTTCCCTGCCCACAAAAAGCTCGCAGTCTACAGTGGGAGACCGACACTAATATAAATGTTACGGATATGGAACATAAGTCCTGTGGGGCCAAGGGAGGGGTTGAATAAAGGGAGTAAATCAGGGTGATGTGCAAGGGAGTGAGAGAAGAGGAAATATGGGCTCAGTCCGGGAAGGCCTCTCGGAGATTTGCCTTCAGTGAGGCTTTGAAGGTGGGGGAGTGATCGTCTGTCGGATGTGAAGAGGGAAGGGGGTTCTGTCGGATGTGAAGAGGGAAGCAGCAGGTGAGGCTCCCTCCTTGGCGGCCGTCCCTAGCGGGGGCTCTCTAGTGGTGTGAGGTCCTCCCTCCGAGATTGCCGGGCCTCCCGTCCTGCCTGGCTCCTGGACGGTGGGCTCCACTCCTCTGAGCCACCCGCTCGAACCTCGCCCGGGAGCTCAATCCCGCTAGCCATCCGTGAGATATCTTCAGGGTGAGCCGAAGGGAAGAGAACGGGCCCAGAAAAACAAGGCGTGGCTTCTTGCGGACTGCGGCTTGCTGCCGGGTGATCCTTTGGCTCCTTGGCTAATGGCGGGAACCACGAGGATCCGCCACATGCTGGCAAACGGTGCCAGAGCCACCGTCCAGGCGGACCCTCCACCCCCTAGATCAACTCCCGCTGGAGCTGTGGAGGCCCAGATCTGAGAGCCGCAGCCAAAGTCCGGGGTGCCCCCACCCCTCTGGCCCCTACCCATCTAAACCCCTTAGTAATAATTGTAATGATTGAAGTCTTTGAGTCAGTCATATTTGTTGAGCGCTTACTGCGCGCAGAGCACTGTATTAAGCACGTGGGAGAGTACAATATAACAAAATAATAGACGTATTTCCTGTCCACAACGAGCTTACAGTCCAGAGGGGGAAACAGACATTAATAGAAATAAATTAAAGGTAGTGAGAGTGAAGCACTTACCATTTGCCACGCACTGTACTAAGTTCTTGGACTTTGATTGCGGGGAGAACAGGTATTGAATCTCCATTTTACAGATGAGGAAACTGAGGCACAGCAAAGTGGTCACCATACCCAAGCTGCCCTCTCTTAGTGCACAAATTGATGCTCTCAATACCACCCTCTTCACTGAATTTGGCTCCCTTGTTCTCCCGTCCCTCCATTAATCTCATACCACTAACCCCCCAGTCCTGAATCACCCACTCAGTCAACTTCTGTTCCTCTTCATGAACCCTGAAACCCGGCTGGTGCAAGTCCAGACGCCAGCCTGTCCTCATCCCTCTCAAATTCATCCTCACTTGCTGTCATTTCTGCCCTCTGCCCGGCAACAATACTTCTCCATCCTCTAGACCCTCGTACGTACCCTTTGCCGGTGCCAGCTTTTTCAAAAGTATAGCTCCCTCCTTACACCGCGTGACCCCATCCCCCCATTCTTGTGCTTCTCGTGCCTCGGCCTTGTACTTTCTTGATAAAATTGAAACCAACAGGTGTGATCTTAAAATTTCCCCAGCTCCACTGCAGCCCCTCCCTCTTCCTGCCCCTTCTTGGACTCTTCCCATCTGTCCCAGCAGTGTTTCAAGAAGAGATCTCCCACAACCTCTCAAAATCTGCCCCCTCCATCTGCGCCTCTGAACCCAACCCAACCTGCACACTTTGTTCCTCTAACTCCAGCTTTCTCATTGTGCCTTGCTTTCATCTGTCTCTCTGCTCACCCCTGCCCATGTCCTCCCTCTGGCCTGGAACTCCCTCCTCCATATCTGACAGACGATCTCTCTCCCTGCCTTCAAACCCTATTAAAATCACACATCCTCCAAGAGGGCTTCCCTAATTAAACCCTCCTTTTCCCTGCCTCCCTCTTCTTTCTCAGTCACCCATGCATTTGGGTCTGTACCTTGAAGCACTTAATATTTACTCTACCTTCAGCCCCACAGCACGTAAGGCCATGTCCGTAGTTGATTTTAATGTCTGTCTCCCCCTCTAGGCTGTAAACTTGTTGTGGGCAGGGAACGTGTCTTCCGACTCTGGTTTATTGTACTGTCCCATGCTCCTAGTCCAGTGCTCTGTCCCCAGTAAGTGCTTAATAAGTACTGTTGATTGACTGATTGATTAATTGACTTGACTTGCCCAGGGTCACAAAACAGGCCCGTGGCAGAGCCAGGATCAGAAGCCAGATTCTCCTACTCCCATCCCCCGGGCTCTGTCCACTAGGCCACCCCGCTTCTCTTTTCCACATCCCGTGAGTGGCGCGGCAGGTGGGGGGAGATCACCCTACCATTCCACCATCGCCTCCTAACGCCCTCTAACCAAAAACAGCCCGGTGGGAGACTCCCCTTCTTAGCCATGCAACACGGCCCACTTGCCTGTGTTGTTGGTTTCCCTCCACCTACGGGCCCACCTGACCGGATTCTTCCCAGACGCCCTTCGGAGTTGTTGCCCACTCTTCTGCCCCTCAGCTCATTGAGTCTGGGCCCCTTCTCCCAACTCCAGGCTCCTGGGGAAGAGAGGCCCGTCAGCAACTGGTGAGTTGTCCCTTTGGACAATCAAACCAGCCTTTTGAGGCTTGCGAGCCACCTGCCTCAGTGGCCGGAGCGAGCGATCGATTGATCGATCACGAGTATGTATTGGGAGCTTCTGGTGGGCACAGCCCCTTATCAGTTTCTGGGGTGGGGAGAATACCAAACCTCCTACTTCTCTGGGGCCACATCCTGCATTGGTGATCCCCGCTGGTGGCTTCAGCTGGCTCCGAGAGCCGCCGACACCTAAAGAGGAAACCACCCCAGACGCTCACCCTTCTCTGGCCCGGTCCTCGTTCGGAGCCGGCTTCAACTCCCATCTCTATGTGCACAATTCCCAAATCTCCCTTTCCAGCTCTGACCTCTCCTTCTTTATCTCACACTTTCTCCTGCCTTCAGGACATCTCTACCTGAGGGTCCTACTGGTACCTCAAAATTATTAATCATATTTATTTTAGCACTTACTGTGTGCAAAGCACTGTACTAAGTGCTGGAAGAGTGCAATATAGCATCAACCGCCTTCCCTGCCCACAGCGTGCTCACAGTCTAGAGGGCGAGTTCAAAGACTAGTCTGTTCAGCCTTCACACATCTCTAGAATTCACCCCCTTCTCCATCTAACTGGCCACCGTGATGATGTGAGGATTTATTTCCCACTTTGACTGCTGCATTGGTCTCCCCACTGACTTCTCTGCCTCCATTCCATGCTTCACTCTGCATGGAGAAGTAGCATGGCTCAGTGGAAAGATCCCAGGCTTGGGAGTCAGAGGTCATGGGTTTGAATCCCGACTCTGCCACTTGTCAGCTGTGTGACTGTGGGCAAGTCACTTAACTTCTCTGTGCCTCAGTTACCTCATCTGTAAAATGGGGATTAACTGTGAGCCTCATGTGGGACAACCTGATTACCCTGTATCTACCCCAGCGCTTAGAACAGTGCTCTGCACATAGTAAGCGCTTAACAAATACCATCATTATTATTATTATTTACGTACTTCACCCAGGTCATTTAAAAAAAAACACACAACACTTTAGTCCGCATTTTCCCCACTCCTCTACCTCTACATTAAACACCTTATCCTTGGCTTTGAGGCATTCCGTCAGCTCTCGCCCTCCTACTTTACCTTGCTGCTGCTGATAATTATGGTATTTGTTAAGCACTTACTATGGTCTAAGCGCTGGGGTAGATAGAAGGTAATTAGGTTGTCCCACGTGGGGCTCACAGTCTTAATCCCCATTTTACAAATGAGGGTAACTGAGGCACAGAGGAGTTGTGACTTGCCCAAAGTCATAGAGCAGACAAGTGGTGGAGCCGGGACTAGAACCCATAATCTGTTACAACCCAGGTTGCACACTTTGATCCTATAGTGCCAACTTATTCTGTGTACCTCCATCTCGTCTTTGTGCTGACCCCTTGCCCATGTCCTTCCTCTGGCCTGGAACTCCTACCCCCTTCATAGCTGACAGACCATCATTCTCCCCACCTTCAAAGCCCTCATGTCTCCTCAAAGAGGCCTTCCATGACTCAGGCCTCATCTCCCTTATTCAGTTGTATTTATTCAGCGCTTACTGTGTGCAAAGCACCCTCTCTAGTAATAAGAATAATTGTGGTATTTCTTGAGCACTTACTGTGTGCCAGGCACTCTACTAAGCACTGGGGTGGATACAAGCAAGTTGGGTTGGACACGGTCCCTGTCCCACGTGGGGCTCACCAACTCCCCATTTTACAGATGAGGTAACTGAGGCACAGAGAAGTGAAGTGACTTGCCTGAGGTCACCCAGCAGACAAGTGGTGGAGATGGGATTAGAACCCATGACCTTCTGACTCCCAGCACTGTGCTCTACGCACTCCGTGCTGCTTCTCAAGTATCTGAATACACGCTTGGATCGGATCTGGAGTCCTTAAACGCTTACTGTTCACCCCACTCTCAGCTCCCTCAGCAGATACGTCCATATCCTTATACTCTAGCCCTTCCTCTCTCTCTACTTGATTTTAATGTCAGTCCCCCCCCTTTAGACTGTAAGCTCCTGGAAGGCAGGGATCACGTCTACCGATCGTGCTGTAGCGTACTTCCCCAAGCCCTTAGTACAGTGTCCTGCGCGCCGGAAGCACTCAATAAATACCGTCGATTTCCTATCCACCCAGGCCAATGGTGTCCCGGCTTGGGGGGCCTCGTCCGGAGCTCCGTGGCTCCCACGTTTCCTGACCCTGGGCCCGTACCGCTCGCGAGAGGCCACGGCATCCGGCCCCTCCGCTCTGCTCCCTATGAGTATTTGCTCTCTCTCATTCCCAGCGTTCCTGCGGTCGAGGAGGCTCCAGGCAAGCTCAGAGCGAGAGTGACTCGCAGGTAAGTGTCGAAGCCCCCATCGTCCCACGGGTGCACCGCTCCCGGCTGGCCAGGCGGCTCCCTCCCGGTGGTGGGGGGTGGCAACCAGGGCGTGGATCCCCACATCTCTGGTGGTGCCAGAGCGCCCCGGCCTGGGTTGCTGTGGCCCTCCGGGGTCCCGGCTAGAAGGGGCGGTGCTGGCCAGCTTTCTGTGGGTGGGGGGTGACTGTGCCAGGGCTGAGGAAGCGGCGGGGGGACTGTGGGAGCGCGGGCAGAGAGGGGGGACCGCAGTGGGCCGGAGCGGGGGTTCACGGGACCGTGGTGAAAGTGGCGGTGGCGGCGTGCCAGTTGTGTTGGATTGATGTATAGCTGCTTGGCGCTGAGCTGGGTCAGGGTAACGGGCGCTCCCTGCGGGGGCGGGTGGAAGTTGGGAGGGGTACGGGTGAGGGCTGAGGCGGCCCATTTCCCCCCACGGGCGGCAGCTAGGACAACCTGGACGTCCAGGGAAAGAGCTGCACGTGCGGACCTCTGACCCGCAGCGGCCACGGTCTTCTTGACCCCGAAGGTGGTCCTGTTCTCGGCTGTCTGAGCAAACGCTGCCCAGGTGGGTTGTGGAGAGAGCGGTTGGATGCTGCCCTGTGACCAGGCCAATGGGCAGAGGGGCCATTCGCCACTCCGCCTCCGCTGCCACACGTTGGCTTCCGGCGGCCGGCTCCCTGTGGGCTGTCCCAGTGTTTGACCCGCCGGATGGGGGCCCCGGGGACGGGCCTGGGTCGGCACCCCTCTGGCTACCGCTGTCGAGATGATAATAATAATTATCATTACGGTATTTGTTAAGCGCTTACTGTGTGCCAAGCACTGTTCTAAGCACTGGGGTAAATCGAGGGTAATCAGATTGTCCCGTGTGGGGCTCACAGTCTCAATCCCCATTTTACAGATGAGGTAGCTGAGGCCCAGAGAAGTGAAGTGACTTGCCCACAGTCACACAGCAGACACCTGGCAGAGCTGGGATTAGAACCCATGACCTCTGACTCCCAAGCCCGGGCTTTTGCCACTAGGCCATGAGGTGGGATGACCGGGAAGGTAGACCGTTGGGGTCTCCGGCCAGCTGTTTTCCGGGATTCGTTCGTTCACTCCTTCGTTCATTTAGTTGTATTTATTGAGCGCATACTGTGTGCAGAGCACGCTACTGAGCGCTTGGAAAGTACAATTCAGCAACAGAGAGACAATCCCTCCGCATAATGGGCTCACAGTCTAGCAGGGGGGGATACAGACATCAAAACAAGTAAATAGGCATCAGTAGCACCAATATAAATAAATAGAATTGGGGATACATGTCTAAATCAGAACAAGTAAAACAGGCACTAATATAATAGAATTATAGATATATACATATATACACAAGTGCTGTGGGGCAGGGAGGTGGGTAGAGCAAAGGGAGAGAGGCGGGGTGAGGTGGGGGGCGGAGGGGAGCTGAAGAAAAAGGGGGGCTTAGTCTGGAAGGCTTCCTGGAGGCGAGACTTCAGTAGGGCTTCGAAGTGGGGAAGTGTGATAGTTTGGCAGATTTGAGGAGGGAGGGCATTCCGAGCTCGAGGTAGGACACGGGCCAGGGGTCGACAGCAGGACAGGCGAGATGGAGGCCCAGGGAGAAGGTTAGCAGCACCAAAGGAGCGGAGTGTGCGGGCTGGGATGGAGAAAGAGAAAGGAGGTGAGGTAGGAGGGGGCAAGGTGATAGAGAGCTTTGAAGCCAATAGTGAGGAGTTTGCTTGATACGGAGGTTGATAGGCAACTGCTGGAGATTTTTGAGGAGGGGGGTGACGTGCCCAGAACGTTTCTGTGGAAAGATAATCCGGGGAGCAGAGTGAAGTATAGACTGAAGTGGGCAGAGACAGGAGCTTGGGAAATCAGAAAGGAGGCTGATGTACTAATCCAGTTGGGATAGGATGAGTGATTGTACTAACGTGGTAGTGGTTGGGATGGAGAGGAAAGGGCGGATCTGGCGATGTTGTGAAGGTGAGACCGGCAGATTTTGTTGACGGATTGGATGTGTGGGGTGAAAGAGCGGAATCAAGGATGACGCTAAGGTTGCAGGCTTGTGAGACGGGAAGGATAATAATGCCTTCCACGGTGACAGAAAAGTCCTGAAGAGGACAGGGTTTGGGAGGGAAGATGAGTAGCTCAGTCTTGGACATGTCGAGTTTTAGTTGGCGGGAGGACATCCAGGTGGAGATGTCCTGAAGGCAGGAGGAAATGCGAGCCTGGAGGAAGAGAGCGAGAACAGGGAAGGAGGTTTAGATTTGGGTATTGCCGCTGACCTTTGCCTCGCGGAATGGCCCCGGGTGGTTCTCCGTCCGTAAACTCTCCCCACTGACAACCTGGCCCTGACTTTCGGCTCTCAAAGCCGTGCTCTCTCTCCAAGGCCCTGGGCGGGAGCGATCCTTGAAATCGGGGTGAGGGTAGATGCTCCATAAAGGTCAAACTGGACACAGGATGAGTGATGAGCTTCAGGGGGACCCGAGGAGGGGCTGCCTCTGTCCCAGGAGGGCCGAGATGGCCAGCAGAGGTCTGGAGCTACCAACTCTCCCCACCGGGGACCCGGCACAGACCGTCCCGCACCCCAGACTCCCCTGGTTCTCCCTTCGATCTTTCCCGACCCCTTTTGGACTCGTGACTCCCATGCTCTTGCCCCCGTCTGGGGGTAAAGAAATGTTTCCCTTGAGAGTTTCAGACCCTCCACCTGCAGGTTTGCAGATCTCGCCGTGGCTTGTGGTTTTTGTGAGCCGCCACGTGTCCCTCTGTGGGTCCTGCCCGGCTCCCCCGACCGCCTCCGCATCTGCCGTCCGAAACGGCTCCCGCTCCTGTAGATTGCAGGCTCTCTGGGCAGAGGCCCTTCCGTTCCTCTTTGGTCCCCGTGACTGAGCGTCCTGCCAAGGTCCTGGGCGGTGCCTGGTCAGCGGCTCCCGGCCCCGGCCGCCGAGGGCCAGAGAATCTTGGCAGGGGCCGAGCAGTGTCCGCTGGCTCTCGGGGCCGGGGGTGGCTCCCCTTTGCCAGGTTTCTAAGGGGGTGGAGGGGCCTCTGCTCCAACAGGGCTCCTCTCCTCCTCCTCCTCCTCCCCTTTCTCCACTCTTACTCCTTCTGTTTCTTCCCCTCCTCCTCTTCCTCCTCCGCCCTCTTCCCCCACTTCTCCTCCTCCTCCTCCTCCTCTCCATCCCCTCCTCCTCCTCCGCGGGCACATCGGGTGCCTACTAAGTGGTTGGGAAGGAACAGCAGAAGCAGGACACAACCAATCTCTTGAGGAGCTCACAGTCTGTCCAGCGCGGAGAGGCCCAGAGACAGTGTTTACCCAGAGTGGGGGCAGGAGGGAGGGCGAGGACGGAGCCCATCTCTGAACGGGCCATAGAGTGAAGCAGCCGGGCGTGCTGTCGTTGTCCTGGGGCCGACGTGAACGCATCGGGGCCGGAGGCGGCTGCTGAATTGACTCGCCTTAGGGTGTTGCTGTTCCAACTGACCGGGCTCTGACGTGTGGCCCAGGGTGGTGGCCCAACCCAGCTGGGAGGCCTGGCCCTTCCACCTGACCTCATGGTAACCTCGGGCCATGTCTCTCGCTCCCTCTCCTCCCCCTCCCCCTCCCCCTCCCCCTCCCCACCCGGCCCGTTGCCCTCACAGGATGCGGAAGCCATGGTGCTGGAGAGTGTCATGTTTGCCATCCTGGCCGAGAGGTCTCTCGGACCCAAACTCTACGGGATCTTTCCGCAGGGCCGCCTGGAGCAGTTCATCCCGGTAAGACCCCCGGGGCTGCCCCTGGAGTTGGGGGACCCGTGCCCGGGCTCTGGCCACCTGACGCTGGCCCGGCCAGCCTACCCACCCGGGGGCTGGTGCCAGGGTCGGCTGGGGCCCGCCAGCCGCACCCACCAATCCACGCCGTCACCGTTCTCGATCACTGGGTCAGGAGTGTGGGGCGCCGGTGACGACTTGGCTCCCGCTGGGAGCCGGGGGCTCGGGTGAGGGACCCCAGTCCGTGCACCAAGTGCCTCCCCCAAGCTCCCCCGGGAGTCTGCTTCCCACGCTGCACCACCCCTGCACAGCTCTCCAAGGCTGGGGTCCCAGGTGGCGGGGGCCCGAGGGCATGGTGGGTGAGGGCTCTGAGCCCCGGCGAGGGAACGGGCCCGGAGCCGGGGCGGGCTGGGGTTCCTCTGGACCCGGCTCCTCCCGCCGGGGGGTGGCCTCGCACCACTCTCCTGGCCCCTCTCGCACACGGGTGACCGGTGTCGGGGTGGAAGTGTGAGCGTGGTGGGTGGGTGCGAGCCCACCCCCACCTCCCCAATCTGGTCCGTCTCCAATCTTCTTGCCCCCTCACCCTCGCAGAGCCGTCGCTTGGAGACGGAAGAGCTGAGTTTGCCCGCCGTCTCTGCGGAGATTGCGGAGAAGATGGCTCGCTTTCACGGGATGAAAATGCCCTTCAACAAGGAGCCCAAGTGGTTGTTTGGGACGATGGACAAGTGAGTGGAGTTGGGTGTGGAGGTGACTGCTCTCCTGCCTACATGCCGGGTGGATCGAGGAGGAGAGCCTGGCCGGCCCGCCCTGGCCTGGGCGGGCCCATCCCCGCCCCAGTCGGTCAACCGGGATTTCAGGCCCACCCTCTCCCCCCACCACCACAGCCAGCCGGCACGGTCTGTCCCTCCGTGCGGCCAGTGGGAGACGGGTGGGAGAAGCGGGGCCCGGGCTTCTCCGGGGGCTATGCCTCTGCAGCCGGCCGCTCTCTGCCCCAAGGTATCTGAACCAAGTGCTCAGGATCCAGTTCACTGAGGAGTCGCAGGTGAAGAAGCTGAATCAGGTCCTTGGCTACAATCTGCCCGTGGAGTTGGGGAACCTGAGGTGAGCAGGTCAGACGCCCCTGGCCACCCTGCTCGGATGGTCCCGCCTGGCCTCGTGCCTGTGTCCCTGGGGTGCTTGCCCCCCCGTGTGCCCCCAACCGCGGGCCTAGCCTCCGGCGGGTGAGCCGCGGCTGGGACTGAGGTGACCGCTCTCCTCCCCTGCCCCTTCGTATCCCTCCAGGGCCTTGCTGGAATCCACTCCGTCTCCGGTTGTCTTCTGTCACAATGACTGCCAAGAAGGTAGGGGAGTAGGCCGGCTGTCCCTGAGGGGTCCCCAGTTCTTTGGGGCCCTGCGGGTGGTTCTGGCTCTCGGCCCTCCGCCCTCCGCCCCCCCCGCTGCTGAGGGAGAGCGGCGGGTGGCTAGAAGGGTTCGAGGAGCACCACCCACTGCATGTCCATGGCCACGGCCCCAGAGCTTGAGTGCCCCTCACCCTTGGGCCACCGGCCCCGCCCCCTGAGCTCAGCCCCCCAGTCCCACCCCCTCAAGCTCGGCCCTCCTCCTCGTCCTCCCTGCAGGCAATGTGCTGTTGCTAGAGGGCCGGGAGAACGCGGAAGGGCAGCGCCTGATGCTCATCGATTTTGAATACAGCAGCTACAATTACAGGTATGCTACGAGGGGCCGGGAGCAGGGGTGGCCGGCCGGGGCCCCGGGGGCTGGGGGGGTGGGTGAGGCTCCCTTCTCTGCCAAGGGGCCCCCGACTCTCCCGCCACACTGGCCCCAAGAAGTCCGGGGGGGACCGGCGCCTCGTCGTCTGGGTCGGCGGAGACGCGGCTGGGGGCGGTCGATCCGCCCGCCGGCCCGGCCGGGCACCGCCGCCGAGTGCAAAGTCTACGGAAGCCGGAGCGTGCCGCCGTTCCCCGTCCGGCTCCGGGGCATGGGGGTTGGCAAGCTGGGGGGACACGGGAGGGTGCCCCTGCCGCCCCCGCCCCCGTCGGCCAGCCGGCCGAGCCCCGAGAGGGCGTTGATGGCCTGGGCTCCGGGCCCCGGGCCCTCTGGGGGCCCCACGCTGGCAACGTGTGTTTGGGCTGCAGCGTCCAGCACCAGACCCTGGAGGGGCCGGCCGAGCGAGGAGCAGAGAGATCGGCAACTCCGTGAGGGACAGGCGGGCTCCTTCCTCGGGAAGACACTGGTGGAGCAGGCGTGTGCGTGTGCACGCGTGTGCAGGGCGTGCGGGCGCGTGTGTGTGTGCTTGCGCGTGTGTGAGTGCAGTGCTCCAAGGGTGGGCCACGGGGCCCGGTTGGGTGTTGGGAGCAGTGGGGGAGGAGGAGCAGGAGCAGGAGGCATGATGATGGCAGCCAGGGCCAGGGAGGGCTGGGCGGGCTCTCCTTTCCCTCTTTCTCTCCCTCCTCCTCCTCCTCCTCCTCCTCCTCCTCCTCCTCCTCCCCCCCCCCTCCTCCTCCTCCTCCTCCTCCTCCTCCTTTCCCTCTCCCTGCTCTCCCTCCTCCTCCTTTCCCTCTCCCTGCTCTCCCTCCTCCCCATCACCCTCCACATTAGTTCGCCAGGGGGCTTGGCGGGGCGGGAGGGAGATGGGCAGGGTCAACCGTAAGCAGGCCGGCCCAGTTTACGGCAGGTGAAATCCTCAGTCCCGCTCGCTTCTGCGTCCGGCAGGGCCGGGTGGGTGGCAGGCGCCCCCGGCCGATCCGTGTTTTGCCGCCAAAGGGCATTGGAGGAGCTGGAGCTGGCATCGGCTGCCCGGCCCCGACTTTCACGGGCGCGTCGCGCCGGGTGCCGCCAAAGGCCCCGGCCCGCTTTTCCGTCCAGGCCGGGGGGCCCCGGCTGTCCTGGGGTTGGGGCCCGGGTCTGGCCCTGCCCGCCCCCGAGCCGAGCCTGCCGGAGCCCGCCCCGGGGGGTCACGCCTGCCGCCGCGTGTGTCCGTGTGCGAGCATGTGCCCGCGTGCGTGTGCGCCGAGCGGCTCCCGCAGGGTCCGCAAGGTGCGGGCCCTCAACCGGCCGGCCGTCTGTCCGTCTGTCCCGTTTCAGAGGCTTCGACCTAGGCAACCACTTCTGCGAGTGGATGTACGACTACAACCACGACCGGCCGCCCTTTTTCCGGGCCAGCAGCCGCCACTACCCGACGAGGAAGCAGCAGGTAGTCCCGGCTCCCCCAGCCCCCGGGGAGGGGCTCGGCCTTGGTCGCGGGTGCTCCAGGAGGGAGCCCGCAGAGGCGGAGGGGTCGGCCGAGCAGCGTGGGGCTGCGTGTGCCCTACCCCCGCCCCGTCCATCCCCCCTCGCCCCCGTGGGGGCCATGGCCGCTCGCCGTAACCGCCCCCTCCCGCTCTCGCTCAGCTCCACTTCCTGAGCAGCTATCTGGCCGCCTCGCACCCCGGCTTCGCCAACCTCAGCCCCGAGGACCAGGCTGCCATCAAGGAGGAGATGTTGGTGGAGGTCAACAGGCGAGTGAGGCGCGCGGGTGGGCTGGGGCCGGGGAGGCCGGCAACGAGGCCGAGGTTTACTGAGACACGTCTCGGGTCCCCGCCGCGACAGGCCGGGAGGGCGAATGGCGCCGAGCCTCTTCCTTAGCTGCGAGGACGGAGACACGGGTCCCGCGGTTCCCATCCCCGGGACCATGACTCGGAGGCGCCGGACCGTGGGGGGCAGGCAGGTACCGGGGGGTCCAGCGTCAGGGTGACCAGCGGGCGGAGCCCGCGACCAACTCCAAGGTGACCAGGGCCCGTCCGTCCTCCTGCAGGTTCGCCCTGGCCTCCCACTTCTTCTGGGCCCTGTGGTCCATCGTCCAGGCCAAGATCTCATCCATCGAGTTTGGCTACATGGTAAGGGGCGCATGGGGAGGGGGTGGGGCCCACAGCTCAGGCGCTAGAGGCAACCGTGGCCCTCCACGGCACGAGTCCAGGGGGCTGGTGCAGCAGCCTGCGTGGGGAGCCCCGGGGAGGGCCGCCCACACGCTGGGCTGCACCTTCGGCCGGCCAAAGCACCACCAGCCCCAGGGCCTCCTTCCTCCTAACACGTCTCCCCCGCCTCCAGGACTATGCACTGGCCCGGTTCGACGCCTACTTCGAGCAGAAGAGGAAGCTGCGGGTGTGAGGGGCGGACGGCGGCCCCCTTCACCCGGCCGGGCGGGCACCGCCAGCCCGGGCTCCAGGCGGCGAGTGCGGCGGCGACGTGGCGCCCGGCGGGCTGGGGGGGGCCCGGCTCGGCCCCCGCCTCAGTAAAGGCCATTGACGTTCCATTGCCTTCGACCTCGTTTACTGGTCCCGGGGGCCACGGCTGGGAGGTCAGCCGCAAAAACGGGGTCTTTCTTTAGTGCAATAGCTTCCCCCCCTTATCCTGGAGTGGGAGTGGGATGGGCGGTGGGGCGGGGGGTGAGACAGGCGGAGGCTGTCCCAGCTCCCGCAATCCAGTCTCGTTTGTGGGAGGGAGGGACCGGTCTCCTAGAGGAGCCAGGGGGGAGCACGGCTGGTCCCCACCCCCGGCCACTGGGGCCGGGTAGTCCACGGGAAGCCCTCGGCGGGCCTGGCCTCCCCGCACGGCCATCGACCCTCTGCTGCGAGACCGCTTCCCTCCTGCACGGGTCGGGCCGCGGCTCCACGTCCCCAAGAGGACGGGACCCCAGGCCCGCCTGAATCCTGAAGCGGAAGTTGGGTGAGGACAGGGCGGAGCCTTGGGGCTTGGGTCCCGCCTGGCTGCGTCTCCCTGCGGTGGTCTGCCGGGCGGCCCCCTCTCTCTCCGTTTCCCCCCACCCCCAGCCTTTACCAAACTCAAAATAAAAGTTGTAACACCTAGATCCGGTCATCTTTCCTGGACATGCCGCCGGTGGCTTGGGAACGGGGCAGCTCGTGGGGGACTCCTTTGGGCCCCCGCACCTCAAACGGTCGATGGCATTTACTGAGCCTTGACTTCTAAGGGCTTGGGAGAGTACAAAAGTTAGCGGACACATTCCCTGTCTCCTTCCTTTGACTCTAAGCCTGCTGGTTAGCGCACGTGTCTGGTGCCTGTTGACACGTGCGTTATGCATCTGGTGTGGTGCTACCAGATGTCTCTTGGGTCCTGGGACCAAGACAGCGTGTGGGTACGAACACAAAAACACTTCCTCTGCCTTCTAGGCTTCGTTTCTGTTTCGGCTCTATGTACTGCAGCTGTCTGGATCTTCTGATGTTTGCTCGTCCTCCCCCCGTCACAGTCAGTCAATCAACGGTATTTAATGAGTGCTTACTGTGTGTATAGCACTGTAGTAGACACAAGACAATCAGGTCCCATGTGGTGCTCACAGTTTAAGTAGGAGGGAGAAAAAAGATTGAATCTCCATTTTGTAGATGAGGGAAGGGAACTGAGACGCAGAGAAATGAAATGACTTACCCAAGTTCAAGCTGGGAAGGGAATTAGAATTATGGAAACATCACGGCTTAATGGCTAGAGCAGGGGCCTGGGAGTCAGAAGGTCATGGGTTCTTACCCTGGCTCTGCCACTTGTCTGCTCTGTGACCTTGGCCGAGTCATGTAACTTTTCTGTGCTTCAGTTACCTCATTTATAAAATGGAGATGGAAACTGCAAGCCCTTATGTGGGACAGGGACTGTGTCCAAACCGATTTGCTTCTATCCACCCCAGTGCTTAGGACAATGCCTGGCACATAATAGTAAGTGCTTAATAATAATAATAGTGGTGGTATTTGTTAAGCACTTACTATGTGTAAAGCACTGTTCTAAGCGCTGGGGGGATACAAGGCGATCAGGTTGTCCCATGTGGGGCTCACAGTTTTTTTAAATCCCCATTTTACAGATGAGGTAACTGAGGCACAGAGAAGTTAAGTGACTTGCCCAAAATCTCACAGCTGGGAAGCGGCAGAGCTGGGATTAGAACCCATGACCTCGGACTCCCAAGTCCGAGCTCTTTCCACTGAGCCACGCTGCTTCTCCAAATACCAAATTAATACCAGAATTATTATTATTAATTCAGGACCTCTGACTTCCAGGCCTGGGCTCTTTCCCCTGGGCCCACTGTTTTTGATACGTACAACTGAGTAGGTAGACGAGTTCCCTGCCTACAAGTGTTTACTGTGTACAGGGCACAGTCCCCAGTGCTTGGGAGAGTACATCACAACTGGTAGGTACCATCCCTGCCCTCACTAGTTGAGGAAGACAGTAAAATTAAGTGACTGGGGGCAAAGGGGCAGACAATAAGGAGATGGACGTTAAGTCAGTCCCTCTAAACCCTCGGATAGTCGCCCCACTGCACTCGGGTGCCCAGGTGACGCAACAGGGAGGGTGACTAAGTGAGGCGATGAGAGGTGAGAGAAGGCCTCTAGGAGGAGAGATGATTGTAGGAACTCTGGGCTGCCCCCGTAGTGTTGTCTGTGGGTAAACGGGGGCAAGTGCATGACTTCCCCGGTGGGGGCTCATCCATCAGTTTGGTTTTCTTTGGCCGCAGCCAGGCACCGGCCGCCTGGTAATGCCGATGGGACTCAGTCACTCACACTCTCAAGGGTCTCCACGTGCCCACCAAGGGCTGACGAGGTGCTGGGGGCGGGGGCCGTCCGGGCGACCAGCTGGCCAAACAGGCCGAGCAGGAACGGGAGCCCGCTCGGTCATGGGCGGGGCCGCTGGCCAGAGTTACTGGGGGCGGGGGAGGAGGATCAGGCCACATCCAGGGCTAACCCAGAGGTGGGGTCAGGGAAGGATGGGCCGGGCAGCAGGACTGAGCCTCGGGCAGGGGGAGCGGGGGGCACCAGCCTGTGCCACAACCTAGTGGTGAGGGAGCCCAGCTTCCAGGAGCTGGGTGGGAGCAGCTAAGTTAGGTGCTGTAGGCTGGTGAAGCTTGGGGGGGTAGGGAGAGAGGGGCAGGGACCCTCCCTACTGCATTTCCCCTGACACAGTGGGACTCCACTGCACGGCTCTAGCCAGGGGTGAGGAGGGTGACAATCACCCAAAGCACCTCCCTGCCGACAAGGGGGCGGGAGGGGGGGTCCTGGCCCCAGTTTGGTGGGGGGTGAGAGGAGGGTGGGGACCTGGGGGAGCAGGAAAAATCCTTACAGGGGAGCAAGAGCAGGGGCAGCTGGAGTTAGAGGGGTCAGATGTAGGGGGTCTCCACCTGGACAGAGCCAGCTCAGCGGGAACTGGGTGTGCAGGGGAAGGATCTGGGGGTGACTCCACCTGGGCCTCACTCAAGGCATCTGGACCCCTGAGCCAGGTGCAGACAGAGAGGAAGAGGGTGGTCCTGTGTGGAGGGGGATGGAGGGAGATGGGGCGGGCTCGGGCCTATGGCTTCCCGGGGAGGCACCACCAACGACCAGCAGACGAGGTCAAACGGAGGCCCCGCCCCAGCCAGGTGGTGCGGCGGGGGGCCGGGGTCACTCTTTATTGGGGGAGGGGGAGGGAGCGGGAGGCCTCAGCGGTACAGGAAGTCGGCCTGGATGTTGGCCGCGATCTCCGCCTCCCACTTGTCGCCGTTGTTGAGCAGCTTCTCCTTGTTGTACAGCAACTCCTCGTGCGTCTCCGTGGAGAACTCAAAGTTGGGGCCCTGCGGGGCGACAGCGTGGCGATGGCTCCCCGGCCCCGGCCCTCCCCGTGCCCACGGTCCACCCGCCCCGCCGCGCCCCGCCCTGGCACCTCCACAATGGCGTCGACGGGACAGGCCTCCTGGCAGAAGCCACAGTAGATGCACTTGGTCATGTCGATGTCGTAGCGCGTGGTCCGCCGGCTGCCGTCCGCCCGCGGCTCGGCTTCGATGGTGATGGCCTGGGGCCGGGGGATGCGGGCACGTGGGTCGGGGCCGCCCGGCCGGCCGGGTCGCCCGCCCCCTCCCCGCCCCCCGGCCCCCGGCCCCTCACCTGGGCGGGGCAGACGGCCTCGCAGAGTTTGCAGGCGATGCAGCGCTCCTCGCCGGAGGGGTAGCGGCGCAGGGCATGCTCCCCGCGGAAGCGCGGGCTCAGGGGCCCCTTCTCGAACGGGTAGTTGATGGTGGCGGGTTCCCGGAACAGGTAGCTGAGAGTCATGCCCAGGCCTGGGGACACGGATGGCTCAGAGCGTGGACTCTCCCACCCCGGGCTCCTTTGCGTGCATGTGTGTTTGTGCATATAAGCGCTTAGTGCAGCGCTCTACACATAGTAAGCTCTCAATAAATACGACTGAATGAACGAATGAGTGAATGTCCGTCGGTCCCTGCTCGGCCGGCCCAAACCTCAGCCTGCAAACGGGAGCTCGGATTTACCCCCCTTCAAATCCTCTCCGCGGCCAGCCGGCGCTGGGGACTCCTGGCCGTCTGAGCGCACACGCACGTCTGTCGGCCCCAATCCCGCCCTGTGGCCGGCACTGTGGACTACTGCATCCCTGGGCTCTTGGAGGGGGGGTGTGGGCAAACGGCTGGTCATCCCCTCTCCCATCAGATCCTCCCCGCGGCCAGGGTCACACCCGCCCACCTCGGAACAGTTCAGTCCAGAGTAGCGTCTGGGCCGCCCGGTCTGTCACGGACCTCCAGTCCATCTCCGGCTCCTTGAGGTTCACGTACTCTGCAAGAGAGGGCTCTCAGGGCCGGGGCCGGCCGGGGGTCCCGGGAGAGAAGCTTCCAGCCGAAACGGAAGCCCTTCCCCCGGCTCGCCCCCTCGCCCCCGCAGCCTCTGCCCTTCCCCCCTGCCCCGGACTCACTGTAACAGGCGACCGGGGCGCTGCTGTGGATGCCTGGGGCCAGGCTGCGGCTGGCAGGGAGCCCTACGGAGGGAGGAAGACAAGGAGGCAACAGAGAAGCGGGGAGGGAGGAGGATGTCGGGGGTCGGCGGCCCCTTCCCCATCCCCCTGGACTCCCGTCCTACCTGTCCGGGCAACGTGGGTGAAGGCGCGGGCCAAAGCCATGGTGGGAAGGACACCTGTGGGCAGAGGAAGGAGCCGTGGGGTGTTGGCGTGAGCAGCCGACCCGGTGAGGCTTTACCGGCCGGAAGCAATGGGGAGAGCCGGGGAGGGGGGACCTCCTGCGTCAGCCCAGTTGGGTCTCGCGGGATTCGGAGCTATGGGGCCGGTCCCCAGAGTTCACAAAGGGGTCAATCACTCAATCAACAGTATCTGTCGAGCACCTACTGGGTGGAGAGCATGATTCTAAGCGCTTGGGAGAGCGCAACAGAATAAGACACAATCTCTGCCCTCAAAACTCCTCAAGTGGTCAGAGGATGTGGGTTCTAATTCCGACTCTACCACTTGTCTGCTGTGGGATCTTAGGAGTCACTTCACTTCTCTGTGCCTCAGTTCCCTCATCTGTAAAATGGGGGTTAAGCCTATGAGCCCCAGGTGGAACGTGGACTGTGTCCAACTTGATCCCCTTGTATCTACCCCAGCGCTTACAGAACAGTGCTAGGCAATAGTAAGTGCCTAACACCATAATTATTATTATTATTAGAGGAGGTGGGCTTTCAGGCGGTTTTGAAGATGGAGAGCTGCGGCCAATCGGTCTCCTGGGGGTGGTGTGAGCTCGCGGAGGGCGGCGGTAGCAGGCCAGGACCTGGCTTGGGTGAGGAGGCGGGCTGATGACACCACAGGGGCCGGACCTCCTCACCCTGCGCTTTGAGGGTCTCAATCGGCTCGTCCCCCCGACCCCCATCTCACCTGGCTCATCTCCTCCGACAGCCCAGCCCTCACACTCCGCTCCCCCAATGCCCACTTACTCGCTGCACCTCCAGCTCGCTGTCTCGCTGGCGCCCAAGTCCTCCCCGGGGCCTGGAACTCCTCCCCCTTCATCTATCCGACAGACCCCTACCCTCCCCACCTTTGGAGCTGTCCTAAAACCACATCTCCTCCAATAAGCTTTTCCCAACTAAACCCTCATTTCACCTACCCACCCTCCCCTCTGTATTCGTCTATCTCACCGCCGACCTCTTGCCCACGTCCTGCCTCTGGCCCGGAACTCCCTCCCTCTTCATATCCGACAGACAATTACCCTGCCCCGCTTCAAAGCCTTATTGAAAATGCATCTCCTCCAAGAGGCCTTCCCTAAGTCCTCTTTTCCTTTTCTTCCTCTCCCTTCTGCGTCACCCTGACTTACTCCCTTTATTCATCTCCCCTTCCGGCCGCACAGCACTTATGCCACTTGTCAGCTGTGTGACTGTGGGCAAGTCACTTAACTTCTCTGTGCCTCAGTTACCTCATGGGTAAAATGGGGATGTGAGCCTCAGGTGGGACCCCCTGATGATCCTGTATCTACCTCAGTGCTTAGAACAGTGCTCTGCACATAGTAAGCGTTTAACAAATACCAACATTATTATTATTATTATGTACATACCTGTCAACTCGTTGTGGGCAGGGGATGTTATATTATACTTTCCCAAAGGCTTAGCCTGTGCACTCAAGTAAGCACTCAATAAATATGACTGTCATTCCAATTTGTACCCCTTATGTGCTTGATATTTCACTCCACCCTCAGTCCTGCAGGCCTTATGTCCATAGCCTTACTTCCTACTATTTTCCCTACGTGAAATTTATTTTGACATCTGTCTCCCCATCTAGGCTGTGAACCTGTGGGCGAGGATCATGCCTACCAACTCTAAGAATAATAATAATGTTGGCACTTGTTAAGCGCTTACTATGTGCAGAGCACTGTTCTAAGCGCTGGGGTAGACATAGGAGAATCAGGATGTCCCACGTGGGGCTCACCGTCTTAATCCCCATTTGACAGATGAGGTCACTGAGGCCCAGAGAAGTGACTGGCCCACAGTCACACAGCTGACAAGTGGCAGAGCCGGGATTTGAACTCATGACCTCTGACTCCAAAGCCCGTGCTCTCTTCGCTGAGCCACGCGGGGATGGAGAAAGGAAGAGTGAGGGGGGTGTTAGGGAAGCAGCGTGGCTCAGCGGAGAGAGCTCGGGCTTGGCAGACAGAGGTCATGGGTTCGAATCCCGGCTCTGCCTCTTGTCAGCTGTGTGACTTTGGGCGAGTCACTTCGCTTCTCTGGGCCTCAGTGACCTCCTCTGTCAAATGGGGATAATAATGTTGGTATTTGTTAAGCGCTTACTATGTGCCGAGCACTGTTCTAAGCGCGGGGGTAGACATAGGGGAATCAGGTTGTCCCACGTGGGGCTCACAGTCTTAATCCCCATTTTACAGATGAGGGAACTGAGGCACAGAGAAGTTAAGTGACTTGCCCACAGTCACACAGCCTACAAGTGGCAGAGCTGGGATTCGAACTCATGAGCCCTGACTCCAAAGCCCGTGCTCTTTCCACTGGGGATGAAGACGGGGAGCCCCACGGGGGACCACCTGAGAAGCAGTGTCAGTGGAAAGGGCACGGGCTTTGGAGTCAGAGGTCATGGGTTCGAATCCCAGCTCTGCCACTTGTTTGCTGTGTGACCTTGGACAAGCCACTTAATTTCTCCGTGCCTCAGTTCCCTCCTCTGTAAAATGGGGATGAAGACTGTGAGCCCCACGTGGGACAACCTGATTCCCCTGGGTCTACCCCAGCGCTTAGAACAGTGCTCTGCACATAGGAAGCGCTTAACAAAAACCAACATTATTATCCCCTTGTATCCTCCCCAGCGCTCAGAACAGTGCCGTGCACAGAGGAAGCGCTTAACAAATACCATCCTCGTCGTTGAATGAACTGGGCGCGCCGGTGTCGGGAAGGGCAAGCCCAGCGGTGGCTCCCCGCCCTGGTGACCCCTGACCCCCCCCCCGGGCCCCGCCCCCCTCGGCAGGGGCGGCCCGGTCGGCGCAGGCGCACTGACGAGGTGACCCCCCCCCCCCCGCGCCCCCTCCGTGAAGGACACGGCGGTCGGGGAGACGGCGCGGGGCCCGGGGAGGGAAGGGCCGGGGTCCGTCCGCCCGACCCCCGCTCGCTCGCTCGCTCCCTCCCTCCCTCCGCACCCCGCGCCCCGCCGACCCACCGACAGGCCCCGCCGGCCGGGGACACTCGCCAGCCCCAACCCACCGCCGCCGCCGCCACCGCTCTCACCCGCCTTCCGCTCTCCTCCCTCATTGGCTCATACCGCAAACTAGGGCCGCCACGATTGGCTCGAGGGCGGGAAGGAGGCGGGACCGATGGCTCTGCCCCGTAGGGTGATTGGCCAGACGTGGCGTCGGCAACGACCAATCGGCGCGGCGGACCGCAAGCGTGCGTGACCGAAGGGCGGGCGCGTGCCGGTCACGTGAGAATGCACCCCCTATAAAAGGGGGGGGGGGGGGAAGGCGGGGCTCGGCGGAGGGGTCACGTGGGCGGGGATGCTACGGGCGTTAGGTGGCGGGGGCTGCCGCCTTCTATATGGGGTTTATAATGACGTTGGTATTTGTTAAGCGCTTACTCTGTGCCGAGCACTGTTCTAAGCGCTGGGGGTGACCCAGGGGAATCAGGTTGTCCCACGGGAGGCTCCCAGGCTTCATCCCCATTTGACAGATGAGGTCACTGAGGCACCGAGAAGTGAAGTGACTTGCCCACAGTCCCACAGCTGACAAGGGGCCGAGCCGGGATTCGAACCCACGACCTCTGACTCCCAAGCCCGGGCTCTTTCCACTGAGCCACGATAATAATGCTATTTAATATTGTTGGTATTTGTTAAGCGCTATGTGCCAAGCACTGTTCTGAGCGCTGGGGGAGGTGCGAGGTCACCAGGTGGCCCCATGTGGGGTTCCAAGTCTTCACCCCCATTTTCCAGATGAGGTCAATGAGGCCCAGAGAAGAACATTCAGTAGTATTTATTGAGCGCTTACTATGTGCAGAGCGCTGGACTAAGCGCTTGGAATGGACAAATCGGTAACAGATAGAGACGGTCCCTGACTTTTGACGGGCTTGCAGTCTAATCTAATTATTAAGAATAATAATATTGATATTTGTTAAGCGCATACTATGTGCAGAGCACTGTTCTAAGCGCTGGGGCAGATACAGGGTCATCAGGTTGTCCCACGTGAGGCTCACAGTTAATCCCCATTTTACAGATGAGGTCACTGAGGCCCAGTGAAGTGACTTGCCCTCAGTCACACAGCCAACAAGAGGCTGATTCGGGATTTGAATCCATGACCTCTGACTCCCAAGCCCAGGCTCTTTCCACTGAGCCATGCTGCTTCTCTAATAATAATGTTGGTATTTGTTAAGTGCTTACTATGTGCAGAGCACTGCTCTAAGCACTGGGGGAGATACAGGGTCATCAGGTTGTCCCCCGTGGGGCTCACAGTTTTAATCCCCATTTTACAGAGAGGGAACTGAGGCCCAGACAAATGAAGTGACTTGCCCACAGTCCCACAGCTGCCGAGTGGCAGAGCTGGGACTCGAACCCACAACCTCTGACTCCCAAGCCCGGGCTCTTTCCACTGAGCCACGCTGCTTCTCAGAGAAGTGAAGTGGCTTGCCCGAAGTCACACAGCTGACAAGTGCCAGAGGTGGGATTAGAACCCATGACCTCCGACTCCCCAGCCCATGTTCTTTCCCCTGAGCCACGCTGGTATTTGTTATATGCTTACTATGTGGAAGGCACTGTACTAAGTGCCGGAGTGAATACAAGCAAATCAGGTTGGACACAGTCCCTGACCCTCATAAGAGAAGCAGTGTGGCTTAATAGAAAGAGCCCGGGCTTGGGAATCAGAGGTCGTGGGTTCTAATCCCGGCTCCCTCACATGTCAGCTGTGTGACCTTGGGCAAGTCACTTCACTTCTCTGGGCCTCAGTTACCTCATTTGTAAAATGGGGCAAGTCACTTCACTTCTCTGGGCCTCAGTTACCTCATTTGTAAAATGGGGATTAAGACTGTGAGCCTCACGTGGGACAACCTGATTACCTTGTATCAACCCCAGCGCTTAGAACAGTGCTTTGCACATAGTAATAATATAATAATAATTATGGTTTTTGTTAAGTACTTGCCGAGGTCATGGGTTCTAATCCCAGCTCAGCCGCTTGTCAGCTGTGTGACCTTGGGCAAGTCACTTAACTTCCTCTGTGCCTCAGTTACCTCATCTGTAAAATGGAGGTGAAGACTGTGAGCCCTACCATGGGACAACCTGATTCCCTTGTATCTACCCCAGTGCTTAGAACGGTGCTTGGCACATAGTAAGAGCTTAACAAACACCAACATTATTATTATTTATTATTATGTGCCGGGCACCGTATTCATTCATTCATTCATTCATTCAATAGTATTTATTGAGCGCTTACTATGTGCAGAGCACTGTACTAAGCGCTTGGGATGAACAAGTCGGCAACAGATAGAGACGGTCCCTGCCGTTTGACGGGCTTACAGTCTAATTGGGGGAGATGGACAGACAAGAACAATGGCAATAAATACAGTCAAGGGGAAGAACATCTCGTAAAAACCGATGGCAACTAAATAGAATCAAGGCGATGTACAATTCATTAACAAAATAAATAGGGTAATGGAAATATATACAGTTGAGCGGACGAGTACAGTGCTGTGGGGATGGGAAGGGAGAGGTGGAGGAGCAGAGGGAAAAGGGGAAAAAGAGGGTTTAGCTGCGGAGAGGTAAAGGGGGGATGGCAGAGGGAGCAGAGGGAGAAGAGGAGCTCAGTCTGGGAAGGCCTCTTGGAGGAGGTGAGTTTTAAGTAGGGTTTTGAAGAAGGGAAGAGAATGAGTTTGGCGGAGGTGAGGAGGGAGGGCGTTCCGGGACTGCGGGAGGACGTGGCCCGGGGGTCGACGGCGGGATAGGCGAGACCGAGGGACGGTGAGGAGGTGGGCGGCAGAGGAGCGGAACGTGCGGGGTGGGTGGTAGAAAGAGAGAAGGGAAGCGTACTAAGCGCTGGGGTGGATACAAGCAAATCAGGTTGGACACCAGTTCCTGCCCCACACGGGGCTCACAGATTTAATCCCCATTTGACAGTGAGGCAACTGAGGCCCAGTGAAGTGACTTGCCCAAGGTCACACAGCAGACAAGGGATGGAGCCGGGATTAGAATAATAATAATTATAATAATTATGGTATGTGTTAACACTTAATATGTGCCAGGCATTGTACTAAGTGCTGGAATAAAAATTGTGGTATTTATTAAATGCTTATTCAGCACTGGGGTGGCTAGAGACAACCTGATTACCTTGTATCTACCCCAGCATTTAGAACAGTGCTTGGCACATGGTAAGCACTTAACAAATACCATTATTATTATTGCCATTATTTTACAAGAAAATTGGGTTGGACACATTCCCTGTCTCTCATGAGGCTCTCAGTCTTAATCCCCATTTTACCGCTGAGGTAACTGAGGCACAGAGATGTGAAGTGACTTGTCCAACATCACACAGCAGACAAAGGGTGGAGCCAAGTTTAGAACCCATGACCTTCTGACTCTCAGGTCCGTAGTCTAGCCAGTAGTCCATGCTGCTTCTCTGCGGGACTGGATATAGATGAAGACTGGAAGGGGAATAGAGAAACAGGGTGGCCAAGTGGAAAGAGTCAGAGGACCTGGGTTCTAGTCCTGCCTCAGCCCTTCATCTGCTCTATGTCCTTGGGTAAATCACTTCACTTCTCTGTGCCTCAGTTCACTCATCTGTAAAATGGGGATTCAGACTGTGACCTCCATGTGGGACACATACTGTTCGCCCCTCATAGTTTGTATCTACCCCAGTGCTTAGTACAGTGCCTGGCATAAAGTAAGCACTTTAAAGATAGCATCAAAAAAGGGGGGACCCACAAATGAGCCTTGAGGTTCTCCCACAATTAGAGGGTGGGAGGCAGAGGTCCGCGAAGGAGACTGAGAAGGAGTTTCCACAGAATAGAAGAACCGAGAGAGGACAGTGTCGGTGAAGCTGAAGTTGGTTATTGTTTCCAGGAGAAAGGGATGGTCTGCGGTGTGAAGGCAGTGGAGATGTCGAGGAGGATAAGGATGAAGTAGAGTTCAATGAATCTGGCAAGACACTGGTCACTGGTAACTTTGGAGGGAGTTTCCATGGAGTGAAGGGAGCTGAAGTCAGATTGGAGGAGGTCAAGGAGAGAATTGGAAAAGTGGAGGCAGCAGGCGTAAACGGCTTGATCAGGAGTCTGCAGAGGAATGGCGGCGGAGAGATGGGGCGATAACTCAAGGGAGCTGTGAGATCAAGGGAGGATTTGTTTTTACAGTAGGGGAGACATAAGTATACTTGAAAGCAGTAGGGAAGAAGCCTTTGGAAGGTGAACATTTAAAGATGGTGGTCAGGGAAGAAAGGAAGGGGGAAAGTGTTTCATTGCGAGATGTGAGGGGATAATAATAATGATGGTATTTATTAAGCGCTTACTATGTGCCAAACACTGATGGGGTCGAGGCATAGGTGGAGGGAATAGGTTTTTGAAAGGAGGTGAGAAAGATGGGAGAGTCGAAAAGTGGGCCGGAGAAGGGAGAGACTGGAGAGGAACAGGGGTGATTTTAGGCAAATGACACCTGATGGTTTCCTTTCCTCAATACAGTATGAGGCCAGACCATTAAAGGCAAGAGATGGGGGGCGGGAAGTCGGAGAAGGGAATTAAATATCTGAAACAATTGGCGTGGGGAATGAGCATGGGAGTCAATACGATGGATAAGTATTGTTACTGGATGGAGGAGAGGGCAGAATTATAGCAGGTGAGGATGAATTTGAAATGAAGGGGGTCATCCTCATAGCTACATCTCCCCAGCAAGACTCTGCAGCTCCTGCACAGGTGTGGAGGAACCAAGCTGCAGTGGTCCAGGACTGCGGGTTACTGGTGGGAGATCAGCGAAAGGATAGGGGAGCGGGGGAGTTGAGTTCAGTGGAGAAGGCCGTGTTGAGGGCGTCACTTTGTGCGTCAAAGGCAGACTGGGTACAGAGACCACATGGGGCAGGATGATTTTAGAGAACTGGAGCAGGTCTAAAGAGCCGAAGTCTCTGTGGGAGAACAGCCCAGATCTGTGGGGAGGAGATGTGTGGGAGAGAAGGCAGGTTAAGGAGGTTGTGGTTGGATAGATAGAGGGATTTCAGAGTTGGCGAGGGTAGAGATCGTTCGGTGATTAGAGGTGATGAGATCGAGTGTGTGTCCGAGGGGGTGAGGAGGTGAGCACGGGTGGGGCTGACGAGTGAGAGGAAGCGGCCAACGGGAAGGTCGTTGGACATATCCATTGAGAAGCAGTGCGGTTTAGTGGCAAGAACACAGGCTACGGAGGCAAAGGACGTGGGTTCTAATCCCGGCTCCGCCACTTGTCAGCTGTGTGACCTTGGGTAAATCAGTTCACTTCTCTGGGCCACAGTTACCTGATCTGTAAAATGGGGATTAAGACTGTGAGCCCCACGTGGAACAACCTGATTACCTTGTATCTATCCCAGTGCTTAGAACAGTGCTTGACATAGTAAGCACTTAACAAGTACCATCATTATTATTATTATATCCACTTGGGCATTCAAGTCCTATGCCCCATCCCCGTCATGAGCGGACCATTCCCCCTTGCTAAACCCTAGCTGGGGCACCCCCTTTTCCCCTTCACCCTACCCACCTTCCATTTCTCCTCATTCCCCCATCAATCAATCATTTTTTAATTTATTTCACTCCTCTAATGCCAACCTATTCACCAGACCTCGATGCCGTCTATCTCACTGCCGACCTCTTGGCCTCATCCTGTCTCTGGTCTGAAACGTCCTCTCACTTCATATCCGGCAGCCAGTGATTCTCCCCCCTTCAAAGCCTTATTGAAGGTACATCTCTAAGAGGCCTTCCTTGACTAAACTCTCGTTTTCTCTTCTCCCACATCCTTTGGCATGGAAGAACCCTCACACTTAGAATTGCTCCCTCTACACTCTAAACTCACTGTGGGCAGGGAATGTGTCTACCAACTCTGGTATATTGTTATCCTCTCCCCAGCTGAGTACAGTGCTCTGCACACAGTAGTCGCTCAATACATAGGATTGACGGATTGAGTGCATTCTGTGCCGAGAACTGTACTAAGCATTTGGTGGAGTTTAATAAGATAGAGTTACTGGAGGTCTTCCCTGCCCATAAAGAGTTTATAGTCCCCTCCCTTGTCCCCATCCATCACCTTTCTTCCCCCCTGGGCTGGAATGCCCTTGATCAATCCATCATTTAAAAGTTTTTACTGAGCGAGCCCTATGTACAGAACGCTGTACTCAGTGCCTGGGAGTATTATTCTTCTTCATATGCTGTCGAGTCGTTTCCGATTCATAGCGACCCCAGAGGTATATTCTCTCCAGAACGCCCTGTCTTCTGAGTCATTCTGGTGTGTATATCCATAGAGTTTTCTTGGTAAAAAATAGAGAAGTGGTTTACCATGGCCTTCTTCTGCACAGTAAAAACTCAAGTCTCTGACTTTGTCTTTGATCCACACGTCGATCACTTGATCATCCACCTCTGACTCTTTCCCGGGCCCCCGCTGCCCCGTGCGAGTGAATCGACTTTCATTCATTCATTCATTCGTATTAATTAAACACTTACTGTGTGCAGAGCGCTGTATTAAGTGCTCGGGAAAGTACAATGCAACAATAAACAGCGGCAATCCCTGCTGTCCCACGTGGGGCTCACAATCTCAAACCACATTTTCCAGTAACTGAGAAGCAAAGTGACTTGCCCGAGGTCACCCAGCAGACGAGCGGCAGAGCGGGATGAGAACCCATGACTTTCCGACTCCCAGGACCGTGCTCCGGCCACTGGGCCGCGGTTAGACCTTTCCATCATGGGTAACGCAAAGGAGACAGTCTCTCTCAGTGGCATAGTTCTAAGCTGGTCTTAATCATCCAAGGTTCAGAAGGGGGCCGGGAGCGTGCGGTGGGCCGTGGGAGGAGAGGGATCTGGGGAGAGGGCAGTGGGGAGTGGGCCTCCCCTGGCCCGGGGAGGTGACGTACCCCGGCTCAGAGCAGTGTGCAACATTCCCGCCGCTGGATCTCCACCGTGCGGAGCAGGAGCCCCAGGTTGCACTGGGCATAGGGCGGGTAGCGCAGGGAGTTTAATTTCTCCAGGCCGGCCCGGCGCAGCAGGCAGCCGCGATGGTGCGAGAAGGTGTCGAAGCTGAACCGGCCGTGGTAGCTGCCCATCCCGCTGTTCCCTAAAAAACAACCCCGGGGCGGCCGCTCAGGGTCTCCCTCCCGCCCCGCCACCCGTCGCGCCCCTCGCCCACCAGGGGAGCCGGGATTTACTGAGCGCCAACCGTTTCTGCCTCCCGAGGAGAAGCGGCGTGGCTTAGTGGAAAGAGCGCAGGCCTGGGAGTCTGAGGTCGTGGGTTCTAATCCCCGCCTCCGCCACTTTTCAGCTGTGTGACTTGGGGTCAAGTCAGTTCACTTCTCGGTGCCTCAGTGACCTCATCTGGGACATGGGGATTAAGACGGTGAGCTTCACGTGGGACCACCTGATGACCCTGTATCTACCCCAGCGCTTAGAACGGTGCTCTGCACATAGTAAGCGCTTAACAAATACCAACATTATTATTATTATGACCTTGTATCTACCTCAGCCCTTAGAACAGTGCTTGGCACACAGTAAGCGCGCATTACAGAGGCCATCATTATGATTATTCCCGTGGGCGGCGGTGGCAGCTGGGGCCCAGTGGGGTCCCCCCTCACCCGGGAGGGGTCCCGGGCCGAGCAGGGGGTCTCTGCTGGCCGACCAATGGCCTCCTCCGGACAGGTGTAGTGGGCGGGGCCTGGGACCGACCAACGCCTCCAAAAAGCGGGTTGGGGGGAGAGTGGGCAAGGGCAGGAAACTACCGACTCCTCCGAAGGGCAGGGAGGTGAGCGTCATGTGCATGAGCCCGTCGTTCCCGCAGAAGCCGCCGCTACTCGTCCGATCCAGCACCTGGCGGACCACCTGGAGGGGGTGGGCGGGCAGGAGACAAGTTCGGAAACTCCCCCTCCCAATGGGTGCCCTGCCCACTGCAGCCCTGCCCTGCCCTGCCCTGCCCGCCCCAGCCCTGCCCTGCCCTGCCCTGCCTGCCCCAGCCCTGTCCTGCCCTGCCTGCCGCAACCCTGTCCATCCCAGCCCTGCCCTGCCCTGCCCTGCCCTGCCCTGCCCTGCCCTGCCCTGCCCTGCCCTGCCCCGTCCGAGAAACCCCCGATTAGACAGTGAGCCCGTCAAAGGGCAGGGACTGTCTCTGTCACCGATTTGTCCATTCCAAGCGCTTAGTCCAGTGCTCTGCACATAGTAAGCGCTCAATAAATACTATTGAATGAATGAATGCTCCGGGCCCAGGCACCGAGGGCCACTCCCTCCTGCCCTCCCCTCCTCCCCCGCCGCCCCATCTCTGCCCCGTCTCTGCTCCCGCAGCCCGAAGGGCCGGGCCTCTGGCCGGCCGACCCGGCCCCTCTCTCCGGGCACCCCTATAACCCCATAGGTCCCGAACGGTCCCGCGAGGTCTGGCCGTCGGCTTCCCTGACCCAACGCGCCCCCGTACCCGGCTGCAGTTGGAGAAGGCGTAGAGCGCCAGCGGCTTGTCCTGCCGGTTGATGAAGGCGATGGCCTCGTCCAGGCCGCCGACGGTGAGGATGGGCAGGATGGGCCCGAAGATCTCCTCCCGCATGACCGGCTGATCCTCCGTCACGTCCACCAGCACCGTGGGAGCTGCGGGCCCGGCCCGGCAGGGGAGGGGCCGGGGGCCGCGTCAGGCCGGGCGTCGGAGCCGCCCCGGAGGGCGGTCCGCGCGGCCTCGGCCTCGCCCCCTCCTCGTCCCGCCCCCGCGCCCGTCCGGGCCGCCTCACCCACGTAGCGCTCGCCCTCGTCCGTCTGGCCGCCGATGGCCACCCGGCCGCCGTCGAGCAGGGCCCGCAGCCGTCGGAAGTGTCCGGGGCTGACGACGCGGCCCAGGTCGGGGGAGCGCCGGGGGTCGTCGCCGTAGAAGCGGCGCACGGCGGCCCCCAGGGCGGGCAGCAGCCGGTCCCGCGTGTCCGCGCTGCACAGCACGTAGTCCGGGGCCACGCACGTCTGGCCGGCGTTGAAGAAGCGGGCCCAGGCCACGCGGTCGGCCACGGTCTGGACGTCGACGGCGTCGTCCACGTAGCAGGGGTTCTTGCCCCCCAGCTCCAGCGTCACCGGGGTCAGGTGCCGGGCGGCCGCCGCCATGACCAGCCGGCCCACCCGGGGGCTCCCTGGCGGGGGCGAGGGACGGAGGAAGGGACGGAGGGACGGACGGAGGGACGGACGGACGGAGGACAAGGACGAGGGGATTCCTTCGGCGCTTACCCGGGCGCGGGAGCGGGGACCAGGGGGTCGGGGTTCCCACGCGGGGCTCGCCGTCGTCACCCGCATTTGACGGAGGAGGCCGCCGAGGCCCGCTCACGTCAAGCGACTTGCCCGGGGTCCCGCGACGGGCGAGGGGCCGAGCGGGGATCGGGACCCACGCCCCGCGACTCCCGAGTCCGCGCCCTTGCCGTCGGCCCGACACGACAGAGACGAGGAGCGGGCCGGGGTTTGGGGTGGGGGGCGGGGGCGGCGGCGGGGCCCGGGGGGGAGCGTGGACGGTACCCGTGAAGAAGATGTAGTCGAACTTGTTCTCCAGCAGCAAAGCCGTCTCCTGGGGCCCTCCCAGAACCACCGCGAAGCAGCTCTGCCCACGAGGACGAGAAGAAGAAGGAGAAGGAGGAGAGCGGCGGCTGCGGCGGGACCGAAGCCCCCCTGGCGGGCAGGGCCCGGCCGGACACCGTTTGGGCCGGCGGGGCCGCACGGACCGAGTCCGACCCCTTCCCCCTCCGCCCCCCGCAGCCCCAGGCCCCCTTGCCCCGGGAGACCGCGACCCGCACCCGCTTCCCTCCCGCTCCTCTTCCCCCTGCCCTGCCCGAAGGAGCCTGAGCTCTGAAAGCCAAGGCCCGGCCCCGGCCCCCGCGAGTCAGCCCGTCTGCCCGTCTGCCCGTCTGTGCGGGGAGACGCGGGCCCGGGCCCCTCACCGGATCCAGGTAGCGGGGCAGAACTTCGGCCAGGACCCGCTCCACGCCGCGGCTCAGCTCGGAGGGTTTCAGGACCACACAGTTTCCTGTCGGGGAGAGGGGGGCCCGTCGGTCCCGCCGGCCCCGCCTGCACCCGCCTCGACCCACCTCGATCCGCGGAGCGGCAGGGCGTTTGGGGGCGAGGAGGGGCGGGGGGCTGGCCGGGGGGGGGGGGGGGGCGGGAAGGGCAGGAGGGGCCGGGTAGGCCCGGAGGGACCAGGAGAGATGAGGAGGGGAGAGGTCGGAGGTCGGCGGGCTGGAGAGGGGAGAGGATGGCCAGAGGTGTGAAGTGAGGGAGCGGGGACGAGAAGGGGAGGGAGGAGGACGGCAGGGTGGGGAGGGATGGGGAGGGAGGAAGGAGGAGGAGGGCAAGGGAGGGGAAGGCCCGTCCCGGGCTCACCCGCCGCGATGGCTCCCACCAGCGGCACGACGGCCAGGTTCAGCGGGTAGTTCCAGGGGGCGACGATCAGCACCAGCCCGAACGGCTCCTTGCGGATGAAGGCGGTGTCCAGCCGGGTGGCCTGGGCCGGGGCAGGGGGAGAAGGAGAAGGAGAAGAAGAAGGAGAAGGAGAAGGAGAAGGAGAAGGAGAAGGAGAAGGAGAAGGAGAAGGAGAAGGAGAAGGAGAAGGAGAAGGAGAAGGAGAAGGAGAAGGAGAAGGAGAAGGAGAAGGAGAAGGAGAAGGAGAAGGAGGGACGCTCGGCCACTCGCCCCCCAGCAAACCCCAGCCTCGTGCCCGGGAGCCGCGCGGCGGCAGGGGGCTGCTGCTGCTGCTGCTGCTGCTGCTGCTGCTGCTGCTGCTGCTGCTGCTGCTGCTGCTGCTGCTGCTGCCGCCGCCGCCCCGGGGGGCAGTTCCCGCCCCCCGCCCCGTCCCTCACCAGGTTGGTGGCCACGGGCTGGTCCTGCATCCAGGAGCGCAGGTTGTTGAGGGCCAGGTTGATCTCGGTCTGGCAGATGCTCAGCTCGGACAGCTCCGCCTCGAACGGGGCCTGGACGGGCGGATGGACGGAGGGGCCCATCGCTGGCCGCGCCCCGCCGCCCCGCCGCCCCGCCGCCCCGCCGCCCCGCCGCCCCGCCGCCCCGCCGCCCCGCCGCCCCGCCGCCCCGCCGCCCCGCCGCCGCAGTGCCGCCCCCTTGTGGCCGGCTACCCGCCGCCCCCCGCCCCCACCCGAGACGAGCGCCCCCTACAGGCCGCGGCCCCGCCCCCACCTTGTGCAGGTCGTCCGCCAGCGCCCCCAGGAGGCGGTCCCTGTGATCGCGCAGGAAGCGGCTCAGCCCCTCCAGCTGCGACGCCCTGAAGGCCCGGGGTCGGGTCCGCCCGGAGCGGAACGTGTCGCGCAGCCGCTGCAGGGTCTCCGCGCGGGGGTCCATCCTAAGGGGACGCGCCCGACGCTCCAACCGCACCGCCCGCCCCCCGGCCCCGGGGCCCTCGGGGGCCGTCTGCCCCGTTTATCCCACCCGCCGGGCCCAGGCTGGACGGGCAGCGCGGGCGCCGTCGGGGCGAGGCGGGGCCGAGCGGGACCGGGGCTCCCGCCGCACACCCTACCCTACCGCCTCACCTCAAGGGACCCCCGACTCAGAGCCCCACCCTGGGCCCTCCATCAATTAATCATATTTATTGAACACTGTACTGAGCGCTCGGGAGAATCCCACAGACTACGACAGACCCATTCCCTGCTCCCAGTGAGCTTAGAGTCTAGAGGGGCAGACAGACGTCACTACAAATAAAAAAGTGATGGGTGTGAAGCCTCCCTGACTAAGCCCTCTTTTCTTTTTCTTCCACTCTCTTCGTGTCACCCCGACTTGCTCTCTTTATTAATAATGATAATAATTGTGGTATTTGTTAAGCGCTTACTATGTGCCAAGTGCTGTTCTAACCGCTGAAGTAGACATAGGATAATGAGGTTGTCCCACGTGGGGCTCACAGTCTTAATCCCCATTTTACAGATGTCACTGAGGCACGGAGCAGTTAAGTGACTCACTCAAAGTCACACAACTGACAAGTGGCAGAGGCGGGATTAGAACCCACAACCTCTGACTCCCAAGCCCGGGCTCTTTCCATTAAGCCATGCTGCTTCTCTTCACCCCCGTTCCAGCCCCACAGCATTTATGCACTTACCCATAATTTTATACATTTACAATGATGTCTGTCTCCCCCTCTAGACAGCTCATTGTGGGAATGTGTCTGTTTATTGTTGTATTGTACTCTCCCAAGCGCTCAGCACAGTACTCCACACACAGGACTCAATAAATACGATTGAAGGAAGGAAGGAATAAAAGGTTAGTATTAGAGGAGTGAAGTGTGCAGGCTGGGTTGTAGTAGGAGAGTAGCGAGGTGAGGTAGGAGCGGGCAAGATGATGGAGGGCTTTAAAGCCAATGGAGAGGAGTTTTTGTTTAATGAGGAGGTGGATGGCAACCACTGGAGGTTCTTGAGGAGTGGAGAAACATGGCCTGAACGCTTTTGTAGAAAAATGATCCGGGCAGCAGAGTGAGGTATGGACTGGAGTGGGGAGAGACAGGAGTCTGGGAGGTCAGCAAGGAGACTTACAGTAATCAAGGCATGATAGGATAAATGCCTGGATTAACATGATGGAGAGGAAAGGGCAAATTTTAGCGATGTGTGCGGGCCAAACTGACAGGATTTAGTGATGAATACGTGGGTTGAATGCGAGAGAGGAATCAAGGATAATGCCAAGGTTAGAGGCTTCTGAGACAGGAAGGATGGTGGTGCCATCTACAGAGGTGGAAAAGTAGAAGTCATTGGGAAGATAGAGATTTCTCTTTTAGACATGTCAAGTTTGGGGTGATGGCAGGACATCCAAGTAGAGATGTCTTGAAGGCAGGAGGAAATATGAGACTGCAGAGAGGAGGAGAGATCAAGGCTGGAGATGTAGAATTGGGTACCATCTGCATAAAGGTGGTAGTTGAAGCCAGGGGAACAAATGAGTTCGCCAAGGGAGGGGTTGTAGATGGAGAATAGAAGGGGACTGAGAACTGAACCTTGAGGGACCTTCACAGTTAGGGGGTGGAAGGAAGAGGAGGAGACTGCGAAAGAGACCGATAATGAGCAGCCAGAGAGATGAGGAGATCCAGGAGAGGACAGTGTCAGTGAAGTCGAGGTTGGATAATGTTTCCAAGGAGAAGGAGATAGTCAACAGTGTCGAAGGCAGCTGAGAGGTCGAGGATGATTAGGATGGAGTAGAGGCCATTGGATTCGCCAAGCAGAGATCAGAGATGACTTTTGAGAGGGCAGTTTCTGTGGAGTGAAGGGGATGGAAGTCAAATCGGAGGGGGTCAAGGAGAGAATTGGAGGTGAGGGATTTGAGACAGAGGGTGTAGACAATGCGGTTAAGGAATTTGGAGAGGAATGGGAGGAGGGAGATGGGGTGGTAACTGGAGGGAGCCATGGGGTCAAAGGAGGGTTGTTTTATGATAGGGGAGATATGGGCATGTTTGAAAGCAGTGGGGAAGAAGCCACTGGAGAGCAAACTGTTGAAGAAGGAGGTTATGGAGGGAAGAAGGGAAGGGGAAATTGTTTTGATAAGGTGCAAGGGGATAGGGTCGGACTTGAAGGTGGAGGGGGTGGATTTTGAGAGAAGGCAAGAGACCTCCTCTTGAGATACTGCTGGGAAAGTGAAATAGAGAAGAAGGTTTGGGAGGGAAGATGAGGAGTTCAGTATCAGACATGTTGAACGTGAGGTACTGGTGGGCCAACTGTGTTAAGACGTTCTGGAAATGGGAGGAGATGCGAGACTCCAGAGAAGGAGAGACTTGGGGGCTAGTGAAGTAGATTTGGGAGCCAGTCTCACAGAGGTGGGAGCTAGTGAGGTAGAACTGGGAGTCAGACGCACTGAGGTGGGAGCTGAAATTGCAGCAGCAGCTGAGCTCTCCGAGAAATGGGGTGTAAAGTAATGAATGAACCAATCGATCGTATTTATTGGGTATTACCGCGTGCAGAGCACTGTACTAAGCGCTTGGGAGAGTTCGAAAGAACAGTTAGTAAACACATTCCCTGCCCACCGGGAGCTTACAATCTAGAGGGGGAGACTGATATTAATAGAAATAAATAAAGGACGGATATGGACATAAGTGCTGTGGGGTGGATAGTGGGGTGAATAAAGAAGACAAATCCAAAAGCAAGGGTGATGCAGAAGGGAGTGGGAGAAGATGAAATGAAGGTGGACAACAGAGCCCTGGGGGACGTCCACAACCGGAGGGGCAGGAGGACCAGGAAGAACCTGGGAGAGACTAAGAGGGAGGAGCCAAAGAGAACCAGTGAAGACCTGATATCTTTCTCAGGTAGAGGGAGTGGTGAAGGAGGATTGGGAGTGAGTAGAGGCCATTAGATTTGCCAGGAAGTGGTTAGAAGGGGTGGAAAGGTGGAGGAGAGGGGTGTGGATTTAGGAGAGGTTCCAGGCCCGTGAAACATGAGCAGGACGAGGGGCAGGGGGAGAGATAGGAAGAGTCAGAGACAGAGAGCGAGGTGATGAACTTGTATCTACACCAGCGCTTAGAACAGTGCTGGTCATATAGTAAGCGTTTAATGAATACCCTTCAAAAAAGAGGCTTTCTTGTGTGTGGCGGGCGCCCCCTGGCGGGGGCTCATCCCAAACTTCCACTGTGAATTACACTTTTGAACGCTGAGTTGGTGAAAGTAGGTTGTATTTTGGTGTTTATCTGCCGGCGGGGAGGGGCCCCCGAGAAATCCAGGCTTCCTGCCTGCGCATCGCCCCCCTCCCACCCACGGGACGGGAACTGGGAAGGGAGGAGGAAGGGGAAGAGAAGGAGGAGGAGCAGGAGGGGAAGGAGGAGGAGCAGGGGGGAAGGAGGAGGAGCAGGGGGGAAGAGGAGGATCAAGAGGGGAAGGAGGAGGAGCACGAGAAGGAGAAGTTGGGTGGGGGGGAGGGCGGGCACGGGGACAGGCCTGGAGTGTAGTGGGGGAGAAGTAACGGGGCTGGGGGCGACTCCTTCTCCTCCTCGTTCGTTCGTAGAGAGGCAGCACAGCCTAGCGGCGAGAGCCTGGGCTCGGGAGTCAAGGCGGGGCCTGGGTTCTGATCCCGATTAGACTGTGAACTCGTCATTGGGCAGGGATTGTCTGTATCTGTTGCCGAATTGTCCATTCCAAGCGCTTAGTACAGTGCTGTGCACATAGTAAGCGCTCAATAAATACTATTGAATGAACTAGGGGTCAGGTCACCTGTCCCCCTCCTCCGGTCGGTCACGGCCTCCCGTCTCCTAGCGGTATAATAATAATAATAATAATAATGGTATTTGTTAAGCGCTTACTATGTGCCAAGCACTGTTCTAAGCATTGGGGGAGATAGAGAGTTATCAGGTTGTCCCACGTGGGGCTCACAGTCTTCATCCCCATTTGACAGATGAGGGAACCGAGGCCCGGAGAAGCCAGAAGCGGCGTGGCTCAGTGGCAAGAGCCCGGGTTTAGGAGTCGGAGTCATGGGTTCTAATCCCGCTTCCGCCACCAGTCAGCTGTGACTCTTTGGGCAAGTCACTTCACTTCCCGGTGCCTCAGTGACCTCATCTGTCAAATGGGGATGAAGACCGTGAGCCTCACGTGGGACAACCTGATGACCCTGTACCTACCCCAGCGCTTAGAACAGTGCTGGGCACATAGTAAGCGCTTAACAAATACCAACATTATTATTATTATCGGTGGCGGAGGCGGGATTAGAACCTCTGACTCCCAAGCCCGGGCTCTTGCCCCTGAGCCACGCGTGGAAAACCCCCAGAACGGCCCGAAACCGGGTCCGACGACGAAACGGAAGGAAGAAAAGCGTCCCGGAGGGGAGAAGAGGCGGGGTGGCCTCGGGGAGGCCCCGCATGCGTCTTTTCCCCGGCTCGCTCACCCCACCCCCGCCCCCCGGTCATGCGGCCGGGACGGCGCAGACTCTGCCCGGGGAAACCCCCGGCCCCCGCCCGCGGGGAAAAACAGGCCGGCCCGGCCCGGCCCGGCCCGGCCCGGACAGGACCGGGCCGGGGTTGGGGGGACCGGGCCGTCGGTGGGAGCCCCGATCCCCCGGCCAGAGGTCGGGGGCGGGGAACGGGGGTTGCAGGGGGGGAGGCGGGAGGGAGGAGGGGGACCGTTTACCTTGGTCCGTTGGCCCTACTTGTCCGTTCGTCCGCTCGCTCCGGATCCTCGAGGTGACGAAACGTGTCCGGGGCGGGGACCGATCGCCCCCCGGGCCCCTCCGAGGGCGCCATCCATCCCGGGCCGGCGGGGGACGGACTCAGGGCCGAGGAGCCCGAGATCCTCGCTTGCGTCTCTCCCGGTCCAGCCCAGCCCAGTCCGGCCCGGCCCCTCCCGGCCCCGGCCTCGGAAATCAGCGGCAGCCAGCCCCCTTAACCCATCAGTGCCGTCGATTCCATTTATTGATTCTATTTGTCTTGATAATGCTGTCTTTGTTTTGTTCTGTTTTGCTCAGCTGTCCGTCTCCCCCGCTTAGACTGTGAGCCCGTCATTGGGCAGGGATTGTGTCTATCTGTGGCCCAATTGTACATTCCAAGCGCTTAATACAGTGCTCTGCACAGAGTAAGCGCTCAATAAATACTACTGAATGAATGAATGAATGAATGTCGAGCACGGGCGGCCCCGGGCTCAAGTCATCCCTAGGCTCCCACCTGTGGTCCCCGACACCTACAGTACCTGGGCTCCCCTGAGTATATACCTGCGCTCACCTGCACCTCTAATACCTGTGCTTCCCCCCTACACAACTGCCCTCACATATTTTATTGTTGCTATTGCATGTTAATTGTTAGCTGCTCTCATTTACCTCGCTGACCTCACCATGACCTTTCAATTCCCCTGTTCCCCTCCGCCTTTCCCAGTCCTCACCTTCCCCTTCCCCTCTCCTACCCAGCTCTTTCCCTCCCTTTGCTCCGCCCCCATCCCTCCTCCCCACCCCCTCCCTAGAATCCCTCTATCCTGGCGCCAGCCCTCATCCCCCTCCCCTTGCACCGTTCCTCGCCAAACCCCTCCCTTCCAACCCCTTCCCTCCTACCCCCCACCCCCCATGCTATCCCAGTTCTCCTGTCTCATCGCCATCCCTCATCCCCCTCTCCCCGCCCAGGCCCCAGCCAAATCATTCTCATCCAAACCCTCCCCACCCACCACGCCCTTCCCACTCTCTCCCCTCCCTCCACAGCTGCTGCCATGTGTGCCCTATGGAACCCCTGCTCCATAATAATAATAATAATAATAATGATAATAATGATGGTATTTGTTAAGCACTTACTTACTATGTGCCAAGCACTGTTCTAAGCACTGGGATAGATACAAGGTAATCAGGTAGTCCCTTGTGGGGCTCACAGCCCTAATCCCCATTTTGCAGATGAGGTAACCGAGGCACAGAGAATGTAAGTGATTTGCCCAAAATCACACAGTTGACAAGTGGTGGAGCTGCGTAAACTTCTTTTCATTCTTGACCTATTCCTTTGCCACCCTCTCCTCCTTCTCACCCTTCCTGAGACTTGGTTCACCCCGGTTGAAAAGGTCGCTTCTGCTGCTCTCTCCAGCGAAGGCCTGTTCTTCTCCCACTCCCCCAGCCTCACCAGGAAAGGAGGAGGTGTTGGCTTCCTTCTCGCACCCCAATGCTGCTTTCTCACTATCTCTCCTCCCCCTTCCCTTTTCTTCCATCCTTTGAAGCCCATATTATCTGCCTCTACCACCCCCTCCAGGTTCTTGTAGCCATCAGCTACCGCCCCCCTGGTGCCACCTCCAACTTCATTGACCATTTTGACCCCTTTCTCGCCTTCCTTCTCTCTTTTTCCAAGCCCACTCTGATCCTCAGAGATCTCAACATCCACATGAATGTACCCGTTGACTTTGCCGCCCACTTCCTATCACTTCTTGACTGCCAACCCCACCTTGCCCACTCACCAACCTGGTCACACCCTCGATCTCATCATCTCTTACCACTGCATTATCTCTACCCTCACCAACTCTGAAATCCTTCTCTCTGACCATAACCTTCTCACCTGCTTCCTCTCTCACACTCCTCCCCCCTGTAAATCTGTATTACTCCCCCACAGAGACCTCCACTCTCTCAACCCCATCCATCTCGATCAGTGCATCACACCCCATCTTGCCTCCCTATCCTCTCTACCCACCTTCGATGACCAGATTGCTGCTCTCAACTCCACTTTCTCTACTCAACTCACTCGCTCCCCTTTCCCTCTGTCACTCCCACACCACTAACCCACAGCCCTGGATCACTGCCTCTGTCCGCCTTCTTCACTCTTATGCTTGAGTTGCTGAACGCTGCTCGCGAAAGTCTAAACACCAAACCGACCTTGTTTACTTTATATTTATCCTTTCCTGCCTTAACTCTGCCCTCTCCTCTGCCAGACAAAACTCTTTTTCCTTCCTGAATGACACCCATGCCCATTCTTCCCATCAGCTGTTCCGGACATTTAACTCCCTCCTCAAGCCTCCTGTTCCTCCCCGTCCTCCATCCCTCACCCCCAACGATCTGGCCACCTACTTCATTAGGAAAATTAACACCATCAGGTCTGAGCTCCCCAAAGTCACCCCTTTCCCTTCTCCATCCCCCCCCCCGCCCAGCTCCCAACCCTCTCCTCTACTTTCCCATCCTTCCCAGCAGCATCTTTAGAGGAGATCTCCTCCCTCGTCTCAAGTGCCACCCCCTCCACCTGTGCTTCAGACTCCATTCCCTCTTATCTTACAAAAACTCTCACCTCTTCCCTCCTCCCCTCCTTAACTTCCATCTACCGCTCACTCTCCAATGGCTCCTTCCCCTCTGCCTTCAAACATGCCCACGTCTCCCCTATCCTAAAAAAACCCTCTCTTGACCCCACTACCCCTTCCAATTATTGCTCAATCTCCCTCCTACCCTTCCTTTCCAAACTCCTAGAGGGAGTCGTCTACACTTGCCGCCTCAAATTCCTCAACTCCAACTCTCTCCTGGACCCCCTCCAATCTTCCGTCCCCTCTACTCCACCGAAACTGCCCTCTCAAAGGTCACCCATGACCTCCTTCTTGCCAAATCCAATGGCTCCTACTCTACCCTAATCCTCCTTGATCTCTCAGCTGCCTTTGACACTGTGGACCTCAACACATTATCCAACCTTGGCTTCACGGACTCTGTCCTCTCCTTGTTCTCCTCTTATCTCTCTGACCGTTCATTCTCTGTCTTCTTCCCGGGCTCCTCCTCCCCCTTCCATCCCCTAACTGTAGGAGTCCCTCAAGGGTCAGTTCTTGGACCCCTTCTGTTCTCCATCTACACTCACTCCCTTGGTGAATTCACTCGCTCCCATGGCTTCAACTATCATCTCTATGCAGATGACACCCAAATCTACATCTCCTCCCCTGTTCTCTCTCCCTCCCTTCAGGGTCGTATCTCCTCCTGCCTTCAGGACATCTCCACCTCAAACTCACCATGTCCAAGACTGAGCTCCTTATCTTCCATCCCAAACCCTGTCCTCTCCCTGACTTTCCCACCACTGTGGTCAGCACTACCATCCTTCCCGTCTCACAAGCCCACAACCTTGCTACCACAACCACAAGAGCTCATCCTTGATTCCAGTCTCTCATTCAATCCCCACATCCAATCCGTCACCAAAACCTGCCGGTCTCACCTTCACAACATCGCCAAGATCTGCCCTTTCCTCTCCATCCAAAATGCTACCTCGTTGGTACAATTACTCATCATATCCCGACTGGATGACTGCATCAACCTCCTTTCTGATCTCCCATCCTCTGTCTCTCCCCGTTTCAGTCTATACTTCAATCTGCTGCCCGGATTATCTTTCTACAGAAACGCTTTGGGCATGTCACTCCCCTCCTCAAAAATCTCCAGTGGTTGCCTATCAACCTTTGCATAAAGCAAAAACTCCTCACTATCGGCTTCAAAGCTCTCCATCCCCTTGACCCCTCCTACCTCAACTCCCTTCTCTCCTACAGCCCAGCCTGCACAATCCACTCCTCTGGTGCTAATCTTCTCACAGGGCCTTGTTCTTGCCTGTTCCACCATCGACACCAGACCCACGTCCTACCTCTGGCCTGGAATGTCCTCCCTCTTCACCTCTGCCAAACTAGCTCTCTTCCCCCTTTCAAAGCCCTACTGAGAGGTCACCTCCTCCAGGAGGCCTTCCCAGATTGAGCCCCCCTTTTTCTCTGCTCTTCCTCCCCTCGCCATCGCCCCTACTCTGCTCTACCCCCTTCTCTGTCCCACAGCACTTGTGTATATTTGTACATATCTATTACTCTATTTTATTAATGACGTGTATAGATCTATAATTCTATTTATATCTTTTGATGCTTTTAATGCCTGTCTACTTGTTTTGGTTTGTTGTCCGCCTCCTCCCTTCTAGACTGTGAGCCCGTTGTTGGGTAGGGATTGTCTCTATCTGTTGCCGAATTGTACTTTCCAAACGCTTAGTACAGTGCTCTGCACACAGTAAGTGCTCAATAAATGCAATTGAATTAATGAATGAATACAGTAATTATGGTGCTTGTTAAGTGTTTACTATGTTCCAAGCACTGTTCTAAGCACTGCGGTAGATACAAGGAGGATCAGGTTGGATATAGTCCAATACCTCTGCTCCCCCTCCCTACCTGTGCTCACCTGCATTTACAGTGCCCATCCTTCCATGTACACAGATGCTCACCTGCATATGCAGTTCCTATGCTCTCATGTATATGCCTTGGCTCACCTGAAAATATAACACCTGGGCTCCTCTCCACGTCTCTGCTCCCCTGCACATGCAGTACCTGTGCTCCTCTATACACACCTATGTCCCCCAAATACAGGCTACACCAGTTGTCATCTGTATGACCTTGGGCAAGTCATTTACCTTCTCTGTGCCTCAGTTACATCACCTGTAAAAGGGATTGAGACTAAGAGACTCATGTGGGACCTGAACTGTGTCCAACCTGATTAACTTGTTTCTACCCCAGAGCTTCGTACCGTCTCTGGGACTTTGTAAGCACTTAACAAATACCATAAAAAAACTACAGGTGTGTTCATCTGCACATATCTGAACTCTCTGGTACCCAGCTGTCCACAAACAAGCTCCCCCTTCCACACCAGCTCCCCCATCTACTCAGGTCCCTCATCCACACCAGCTCCCCCGTCCACACCAGTCCCATCTTTTATATTAGCTCCCCCTTCCACATTAGCTCTCCCCTCTACACAGCTCCCCTGTCCACTTTCATTCATTCATTCAGTCATAGTTATTGAGCGCTTACTGTGTTCAGAGCACTGTACTTAAGCGCTTGGAAAGTACAATACAACAATCAAGAGAGACAGTCCCTGCCCACAGTGGGCTTACAGTCTAAAGAGGCCTTAGAAACAGTCACCCGAGATTCCCCACAGGCTAGGGAACTTAGCAGTTTTTTCCAGTGGTGTTTGCTCAGTGCTTCCTATGTGCCCGACACTGCTCTAAGCGCTGGGGAGGATACAGTGTAATCAGTTGGGATACAGGCCATGTCCCACATGGGGCTCACAGTCTTGATCTCCACGCTGCATATAGCTCCCCTGTCCACTCAGCTCCCCTGACTACACAAGCTCCTCTGGCCACACCAGCTCTCCCATCTACACAAGCTCCCCTGTCCACACCAGCTCTCCCATCTACACAAGCTCCCCTGTCCACTCAGCTCCCCTGACTACACAAGCTCCTCTGGCCACACCAACTCTCTCATCTACACAAGCTCCCCTGTCCACTCAGCTCCTCTGTCCACTCAACTCCCCTGAACTCACAACCTCCTCTGCCCACACCAACTCTTCTGTTTACACCAGGTCTCCCATCTACACAGCTCCTCTATCCACTCAGCTCCCCTATCCCTACAGCTTGCTAGTCCACACAACTCCCCTGTCCACATCATCTCTCCCGTCTGAACAATCTCCCCATCCACACAGCTCGTCTGCTCAAACAGTTCCCCTTTCCACATACGCTCCCCATCCATCAGTCATATTTATTGAGTGCTTATTATGGGTAGAGCGCTTGGAGAGTATAATACAGTAGACTTGGAAGAGACATTCCTTGCTCTCAGCAAACTTCTGTTCGTCCTCTTGGACAAGACTGGGAGAGGAGAGTCTAGGGGGTGGAGGTCCCAGATCTGTACCCACGTAGTGCCATTCCCCTGGTCCCAGGAGCAGACCCCACTTTGGGCTCCCTCCCTTCACTGTGCCCACATCGATGCCCACCCCCAGAAGCCCACAGGAGGGGCCTCCCTGCCCCAGAGCCCAAGACTCGCCCTGCATGTTCTCCCAGGACGCCCTTCTTGACTTTCCTTGGCTTCCCCTGGCTTCCCCTGGCTTGCTGGGGATGGGGCAGGAAAGCGCTGTGCCAGGAGACCCTTCCTAACACCCCCTGCCCCCCGCCACTCCCGTCCTCTAAATTGTACGACCCACGAGGGAGTGAGAGGTCCTCGAGTTTTATTGGCTAATAATAATAATAATATCTGTTGAGTACTTACTGTGTGCCAAACACTGATCTAAGCGCTGGGGTAGATACAAGGTAATCAGGTTGTCCCTCGTAGGGCTCACAGTCTTCATCCCCATTTTACAGATGAGGTAACTGAGGCACAGAGAAGTGTAATAGCTTGCCCAAAGTCACACAGCAGACAAGTGGCAGAGGCAAGATTAGAACCCACAACCTCTGACTCCCAAGCCCGGGCTCTGGCCACTTAAGCCACGCTGCTTCTTGGGCAAGAAACCCAAGGCGGAGTAAGCATCCTCTCCCCCATCCCCGCCCTCTGCGCCCTCACCCCTGACGGTTAGGACTTCGCATTATAATAATAATAATAATAATAATTATGAAATTTGTTGAATACTCACTCTGTGCCAGACACTGTACTAAGCGCAGGGGGGGATACAGGCAAATCGGAAGGGCCGGGGCGGGGAACCGGGGTTCGTGGACTGGGGTCTGGGGGACAGGGGGCCGGGGGGACGGGAGGTCGGGGCCCGAGGCAGGGTGGGGGAGGCCTGGCCGAGCGCCGGGAGCCGCCGGGGTTTCAAACCTTGCGGGTCTTGGAATTCGGGTGGCGAAGACCCCCTTGGTCCCGCCGGTCCCGGGGTCGGCGCCCCAGCCCCGCCAGGGGGTCCCGACCCCCCCCTCCTCGCCCCCCGGCCCCCCGATCAAAGTGGGCTGCATGGGACCCGGCCCGCTCCCCGCCCCTCCCCGCGGTCCTGCCCCTTCCCCCCCAGCTCATGTTTCTGCAGCTCACTCTCCTTCCCCTTCCTCAGCCCCCTCCCCTGCCTACTTTTGAGAAGCAGCGTGGCTTAGTGGCAAGAGCCCGGATTTGGGAGTCAGCGGTCATGGGTTCTAATCCCGGCTCTGCCGCTTGTCAGCTGTGTGACGTTGGGTAAGTCACTTCACTTCTCTGTGCCTTAGTTACCTCCTCTGTAAAATGGGGATGAAGACTGTGAGCCCTTCGTAGGACAACCTGATTACCTTGTATCTACCCCAGCGCTTAGAACAGTGCTTAGCATGCAGTAAGTGCTTAACAAATACCAACACAGTTATTATTATTACTCTTCTGCTCCTGGACGCCAGAGGACATAGTCATTTATTCATTCATCCATTCATTCAGTTGTATTTATTGAGCGCTTACTGTGTGCAGAGCACTGTACTAAGTGCTTAGAAAGTACAATTCGGCAACAGACACCATCCCTACCCAACAACGGGCACAGTTTAGAAGGGGGGAGACAGCAAAGCAAAACAAAACAAGTAGACCGGCATATCAATAGCATCGTATAAATAAATAGAATTATAGATACATACACATCGTTAATAAAATAAATAGAGTAATAAATATGTACAAATATATACACAAGTGCTGTGGGGCGGGGAGGAGGGTAGAGCAGAGGGAGGGAGTCGGGGCGATGGGAGGGGAGGAGGAGCAGAGGAAAAGGGGGGGCTCGGTCTGGGAAGGCCTCAGTCGATCTTATTTACTGAGCAGTTACCTTGGGTAGTACCCTGTACTAAGCGCTCGGGAGAGTACAACACATTCGGTGGAAGTGCTCCCTGCCCATAAAGAGCTTACAGTCTAGAAGGGGAGAGCGACATTAAATTTGGGCTGCGGACGTAAGTGCTGCGGGGCTGCGGGGGAAGGGTGGGGGTGAGTATCAAGTGCTTCGAGGAGACAGATCCAAGCGCGAGGGCGTCCCAGAAGGGAGAGGGAGTAGGGGAAATAATAATAATGATGATGACGATGGCATTTGTTAAATGCTTACTATGTGCAAAGCACTGTTCAGGGGATCAGGTTCTCCCACGTGGGGCTCACAGACTTCATTCCTATTTTCCAGATGAGGTGACTGAGGCCCAGAGAAGTGAAGTGACTGGCCCACAGTCACACGGCTGACAAGTGGCGGAGCCGGGATAAGGACTTCATCGTGCCGAGCAGAGCGCTCTGCGCCTTTAAGGGGGAGGGCGGACCCCTCCCCTACCCTCCCCTGTCCTCGGCCGCCCCCCGCCCCCCCCTCCCCCGAGTCCAGCCCCCCGCGGGAGGCGGACGCGGAAGTGCGCGGGCCGTTGGGGCGCGGGCGGCTTGTCCGGGCCCAGCGGCTTGTCCGTCCGTCCGTCCGTCCGTCCGGCATGGACGCGGAGCCCGCCGTCCCCGGAGGCCCCGCGCCCCCGCTCTACCGCGTGGCCGGGGCCCTGGACTCCCAGGGCGACGAGGAGTCCCGGGATGCGCCCGCGCTGGACGGGCCGGAGATGCAGGTGGGGGGACCCGGGACCCCTCACTTGATGAGTCCCCCCCAACCCCTGCCTCTTTCCCTGACTCCCTCCCCTCTCACCTTTCCTCCTCGCCCCCCTCTCCTCTCCCACTTTCCCCCCATCCCCCCCGTCCTTCCCACCCTTTTTCTGTCTCCCCCCTCGTCTCCCCCCACCCTTTTCCCCATCCCCCCTCCCCCACCCTTTTTCCCATCAGTCCCACCCCCTGCCCCTTCCCCATCCCTCCTCGCCCGCACCCTTTCCCCATCGCTCCCTTCTTCTCTCCCCAGCCCTTTCCCCGTCTCCCTATCCTACCTGCCCTTTCCCCATCTCCACTTTCTCCTCCCCCCGCCCCTTTTCCTGTCTCCTTCTCCTCTCCTCCCTGCCCTCTTCCCCAACTCCCCACTCTCACCTCCCCCCACCCCTTTTCCTGTCTTCCTCTCCTCGCCCCATCCCTTTTCCTCATTTTGCCCCTCACTCTCTCCCATCTCCCACCGTTTCCCCATCTCTCCCCTCTTCTGTTCCCCAACCCTTTTCCCATCTCCCTCTCCTCTCCCCTCCACCCCTTTCCCCATCTCCCCCCTCCCCCAGCCCCTTTCCCTCTCTCCCTCTCCTCTCCCTCCCACCCCTCTCTCCTTCTCACTCCACCCCTTCCCCTGTCTCCCCATCCCCCGACCCCCCCCCCCAGCCCCTTCCCTCTGTCCACCCTCTTGTCCCCATGCTCCCGGCCCCTCCTCCCTGGCTTTCCTCTCTCCCCCTCCGTCCCAGGAGGGGATCGTGTCCTGACCGCTGCCCCCTGCCCTCCAGCTGGACGAGTTCGTGGGGGCCAACCCCGACTATGACGAGGAGGAAGAGGAGCGCAGGTACTTTCGCCGCAAGCGCCTCGGCGTGGTCAAGAACGTGCTGACCGCCAGCATAGGCGCCATGCTGATCTACAGCGTCTACCTGGGTAGGGCCCCCCACCCCACGAACCCCGACCCTGGCCCCCAGTGGGCTGCTGGCCTCCAACCCCAGGCAGGGGCTCCCCGAGGGCGATGGGGCGGTGACCCCGGCCCCACATTCCCCCAGACGGGAAGTGAGAGGCCCAGGAAAACGTGGCTCTCTGTGGCCCAGCTCTGGCCTGCACTGCCTCTGCTTCCTCTTTCACTTCCCCAACATCTGGACCCGAAGGCAGGGGGCCGGGGGTGGGGGGCTGGGGGGCAGGGCGGCCCAGTTTCCCCACCTTGGGCAGGACCTACATCCCATCCCAGCCCCAATCCGCCCCCCACCTGCCCCCCACCCACCCTGGGAGCATCACTGTGCCCCCACCGCCCCCCCAGGCCTCCTGCAGATGCAGTTGATCCTGCACTATGACGAGACCTACCGGGAGGTGAAATATGGCACCATGGGGCTACCGGACATCGACAGCAAAATGCTCATGGGCCTCAACATGACCCCCGTTGTGGCCCTGCTCTATACCCCTGTGCTGCTCAGGTGAGGGCTGGGAAGAAGGGGGAGGCCTGACCTGACTGACTGACTGCCAGGGTGGGCAGTGAGAGACAGGCCGGGAGATGCTCCCCCTCTCCTCCCAGCTGAGAGGGAGGGAGGGGCTGGGACATGGCGGGGGTCCCAGGCTCAGCCATCCCTGCAGGTTTTTCGGTACCAAATGGATGATGTTCCTGGCTGTGGGTGTCTACGCCCTGTTCGTCTCCACCAACTACTGGGAACGCTACTATACCCTCGTGCCTTCAGCCGTGGCCCTGGGCATGGCCGTGGTGCCCTTGTGGGCTGCTATGGGCAACTACATCACCAGGTGGGCACCGGGGCGGTCATAGGGTGGGACTGGGCTAAGTGTGGGGTGGGCACAGGGCTGGTATGGGGTTGGATGCGGGGCCAGTTCAGGGGGGCTGTGGGCTGGGGATTGGGTGGGTGCCAGCCTGGGCATTTATGTCCATATCTATCATTTACTTATTTATGTTAATGTCTGTCTCCCGCTCTAGAATGTGAGCTCACTGTGGTCAGGGAATGTGTCTGTTCTTTTTCGTGCTGTGCTCTCTCAGGCACTCAGTACAGTGCTCTGCCCCCAGTAAGTGCTCAGTAACTACAATTGACTGGCTGACTGGCTGACTGACTGATTGGCTTCCCTGGCAGGATGGCGCAGAAATACTATGAGTTTGTGAACTACAAGCAGGAACTGGAGCACAAACGTCCACCCCGTGGTGCCCACGCCCCCTACCTGGTGGTCTTCCAGGTCATGTTCTACAGCTGTTTCCATGTGAGCCGGGCTGGGGTCAGGTGGTGGGTTGGGTTGGGTGAAGGGCCAGGGGTTGGGGGGAGGGCGGCAGGGCAGCGTGGTCCAGGCAGGGACAAGCAAGCCAGACTGATGAAGTCCCCTTGTCCCCCGCTTGCTCTCCCCCCTGCATCATTTATGCACCTGGATCTGTGATCTCTGGACATTGGATAGTCACCCCTTTCTCAAATCTACATATCTTTAAATGATATACATCACTTATTCCTATTAATGTCTGTCTTCCGCTCTAGACTGAAAGTTCGTTAAGGCCAGGGAATGTGTCCGCTAATTCAGTTGTATTATACTCTCCCAAGCGCATAGTACAGTGCTCTGCACGTAGTAAGCCCTCAATTAATACCACGGATGGATTCATCTTCCCACCCAAACCTCTCCTCTTTCTCCTACCTTTCCCTTCGCTGTAGAAAACCACACCATTCTCCCCATCTCTCAAACCCACGAACTTGGCATTATCCTCAGCGCTCCCCTCTCTTTAATTCCCTGGATTCAATCTGGTGTTTAAAAAGTTGGCTGATTTTTCCCTCCACAGCATCTCTAGAATCCTCCCTTCATGGTGGCACCACCCTGATCTAACCACTTCTCCTCTTCCACCCTGGCTCCTGCAGCAGCCTCCTTGCTGACCTCCCTGTCTCCTGTCTCCCCCTTCTCCACAGCCCAGACTTGATTCCGTTGGCTCTGATCAATCTTTAAAACGTTCTTCTCTCCATGTCATCCAACTCCCATCCACCTCCTCATCAAACAGAAACTCCCAGCCCTTGGTTTAAGACCCCCAGTCAGCTCTCTGCCCCCTCCCCATCCTCATTCCTCACCTAATACACCCCAGCTCACACTTTTTATTCCTCTCTTGACAACCTTGAGAGAAGCAGCGTGGCTCAGTGGAAAGAGCACGGGCTTTGGAGTCAGAGGTCATGGGTTCGAATCCAGGCTCGTCCACTTGTCAGCTGGGTGACTTTGGCCAAGTCACTTAACTTCTCGGTGCCTCAGTTACCTCATCTGTAAAATGGGGATTAAGACTGTGAGCCCCATGTGGGACAACTTGATTCCCCTGTGTCTACCCCAGTGCTTAGAACAGTGCTTGGCACATAGTAAGCGCTTAACAAATACCAACATTATTATTATTAACCTCTTCACTGTACTTTGATCTTGTCCCTCTTGTTCACTTTTTCACTGATATTAATAACAGTGGTATTTGTTAAGCGCTTATTATGTGCCGGGCACCATAAAAAGTGCTGAAGTGGATACAAGCAAGTCGGTTCAGACTCAGTCCATGTCCCAAATGGGGCTCACAGTCTTAATCCCCATTTTACAGATGAGGTAACCGAGGCAAGGAGAAGTGAAGTGATTTGCCCAAGGTCAGATAAGGGGTGGAACTGCTATTAGAACCCAGGTCCAGGTCCTTCTGACTCCCTGGGCCGTACTCTATCCGCTAGGCCACACTGCTTCTCACTTTTCCTTTCACATCCTCCAGACCTCAGCTCTCATCTTACAAGGCTTTTGAAGTGCTGCCTCTTCCAGCAGGCCTTCCCTGATTATCTTCTCCTCAAAGTGGTCTTATGCTCCAAACTCCCACCTCAACTCTACTACGTATATTGATGGAGCTCTTCCATTTATTTGATGATAATGGCATTTAAGTGCTTACTCTGTGCTAAGCATTGTCCCAGGCACTGGGGTAAATACCAGATAATCAGGTTGGATACAGTCCCCATCCAATATGAGGCTCAATCAATCAATTATATTTAGTGAGTGCTTTGTGTGTGCAGACAACTGTACTAAACTCTTGGGAGAGTACAATATAACAGAGTTGGTAGACACATTCCCTGCCCATGCTGAGAAGACTTGTGGCCTAATGGATAGAGCGTGGGCCTGGTAGTCAGAAGGACCTGGGTTCTAAATCCAGCTCCGCCACTTACCTGCTGTATGATCTTAGGCAAATCACTTACCTTCTCTATGCCTCAGTTACCTCATCTGTAAAATGTGGATTGAGACTATAAGCCCCATGTGGGCAGGGACTGTGATCCAACCTCGTATCTACCCTAGCGCCTGTTACAGTGCCTGGCACAAAGTAAGCGCTTAGCAAATACTATAAAAAAGTAATCTTACAGCCTAGAGGGGGAGGAAGAGCAGGCATTATTAATTCATTTCTCCTTTTCCAGCTATTACCCTGCGTTACCCTGTGTAGGGATTTGTGCCCATCTCCCTCATTAGACTGTAGGCCACTGGAAAACCGGGTCTATACTGACGAGCCTCCCCACCTTCAAACCCTACCCCACCCCGCTTTGCCTGGCTGGGAAGGGACCTCCAGGTGTCTCCTGGACATTCATTCAATTGTATTTATTGAGCGCTTACTGTGTGTGGGGCACTGTGCTAAGCACTTGGGAGAATACAGTACAACAATAAACAGACACATTCCCTACCCACAACGAATTTACAATCTAGGGGGGTGAGACAGGAATTAATATAAATAAATATAAATAAGTTACAAATATGTGCATAAGTGCCGTCAGTCTGGGAGGGGAGGATGAACAAAGGAAACAAGTCAGGACAATGCAGAAGGGAGTGGGAGAAGAGGAAAGGGGGGCTTAATCAGGGAAGCCTCTTGAAGGAGATGTGCCTTCAATAAGGTTTTGAAGGAGGGGAGAGAAATTGTCTGTTGGATTTGAGGGGGGAGGGCGTTCCAGGCCAGAGGCCAGACCGGGGGTCGGGGTCTGGAGCGAGATAGACGAGATCAAGGCACGATAAGAAGGTTAGCATTAGAGGAGCAAAGTGTGCGGATTGGGTTGTAGTGGGAGAGAAGCAGGGTGAGGTAGGAAGGGGCAAGGGGATGGAGTGCTTTAAAACCAACGGTGAGGAGTTTTTGCTTGATGTGGAGGTGGGTGGGCAACCGCTGGGGTTTCTCGAGGAGGGGGGAAACATGTCCTGGCATTGTTGTAGAAAAATGTTCCGGGCAGCAGAGTGAAGTATGGACTGAAGTCGGGAGAGAAAGGAGGTAGGGAGGTCAGTAAAGAGGCTGATGGAGTAATCCAGGCGGGAGAGGAGGAGTGATCGTATTAACGGCGAAAGCAGTTTGGATGGAGAGAAAAGGGCAGATTTTAGCGATGTCGTGAAGGTGGGCCCGAAGGGATTCAGTGATTGATCGAATACGTGGGTTGAGTGAGAGAGGGGCAGGGGATGCCCTCCCCCCGAAAGGCACTAAATGGATCAACCGATGGCATATATTGAGCGCCCTATGCCTTTGCAGCTTAGCTTTGCCTGTGCCCAGCTGCCCATGTTTTTCTTCCTCAACCCCTACCTGTACGACCTGAACCACACGCTGCACGGAGTGCGGGAATGTGGTGAGCGCCCCCTCAGCCACGCCTCGCGGAAGGGGACCCGCCTCCAACCAGCCCCCACCTACCATTCTCGGGTGGGCAGGACCCGCCCCAAGCCAGCCCCCCCCCACCACTCTCGGGTGGGCAGGACCTGCTCTCCCGGCCGGGACCCATCCACTGACAGCCCCCTCTCCCTGACAGGTCCCGCCCCCAGGCAGCTCCATGTCCCTGCCAGATCAGGCCCCGTCCCCAAACAGTCCCCCTATCCCCAACAGGCCACATCACGCCCTACCCCAGGCCGGCCCTTTCTACCCCCCAACCCCGCCCCCCGTTAGGCCCTGCCCCCAAAGAGTCCCTCATTCCTGCAGGCCAGACCACGCCTCCAACAAGACAGGTCCCGCCCCAGACCGGCCCTTTCTAGTGGCCAGGCTCTGCCTCCCTAGGTAAAATAATAATAGTAATGGCATTTGTTAAGCGCTTACTACGTGTAAAGCACTGTTCTAAGCGCTGGGAGGATACAAGGTGATGAGGTAGGCCCCGTCTCCCTCCCAAACTCCGCTTCTTGACAGGCCCAGCCCCCCCATGAGGCTCCCCTCTCGGCTGTCCGCGGCGCTGGGGGGCGGAGGGGATGAGGACGGAGGGTGTGGGGCCGAGGCGATCGGTCTGCCCCCCGCCCCTCCCCCAGGCATCAACAGCAGCGGGATCCTGAGCGGGTTCAACAAGACGGTGCTGCAGACCCTGCCCCGCAGCCGCAGCCTCATCGTGGTGGAGAGCGTCCTCATGGCCGTGGCCTTCATGGCCATGCTGCTGGTACGGGGGGGGGCCCCGGGGTCCGCCCTTCCCGACACGGGGCTCCACCCTGGGGACGGGGCCGGGGGTCGCGGATCCGCCGGCTCACTCAGCAGGGGGATGGGACCTGGGGGGGTCCCGCCTCTACCGGCTCGCGCAGCACGGGGAGGGGACTTGGGGTCCCCCGGGCCCTCTGGCCCACACAGCGTGGGGAGGGGGCCGAGTGGTCCCGGGTCCTCCGGCTGACACATCGTGGGGAGGGGGCTGGTGTCCTGGGCCAGCAGGGGGAGGGGGCTGAGTGATCTCGGGTCCTCCCCCTGACACGTAGTAGGGAGGGGGCTGAGGGTCCCGGGTCCTCCCGTTCATACATCGTGGGGAGGAGGCCGGGGGTCCCGGGCCAGCAGGTGGAGGGGACTGAGTGTTCTCAGGTCCTCCCCCTGACACATAGTAGGGAGGGGGCCGGGGGTCCCCGGTCCTCCCCCTGACCCATCGTGGGGAGGGACCTGGGGGTCCCGGTCCCTCCGGCTGACCCCGGGCTGGGTCGGGGGGCGCTGGGGGGGGTCCCGGTGCAGATCCTGGGCCTGTGCGGCGCCGCGTACCGGCCCACGGAGGAAATCGACCTGCGCAGCGTGGGCTGGGGCCACGTGTTCCAGCTGCCTTTCAAGCACCTGCGGGATTACCGCCTGCGCCTCCTCTTCCCCTTCTTCGTCTACAGCGGCGCCGACGCCGTCTTCGCCTGCACCGCCCTAGCGCTGGTGCGAGGGGCCGGAGGGCGGGGGGCCGGGGGCGGGGGGACCCCCTGGGACCCCCGCCTCACACCCCCCTCTCTCCTCCCCGCAGAGCTACGGCGTCTGCTCGCTGGGGCTGGAGCGCCTGGCGCCCACCCTAATGGCCTACGGGCTGGCGTCGTCGGCCGCGTCGGGGCTGGGGCTCCTGGCGCTGCGCCTGCCCCGCTCCGTGCCCCTGCTGGGGGGTGCCGGCCTGCACCTGGCACTGCTCGTGGGCCTGGCCTGCTGGGCCCCGGCCCCGCACAGCCTGGCCCACGCCTGGCTCCTCTACGGCGTCGTGGCGCTCTGGGGGGTCGGCAGCGCGCTCAACAAGACCGGACTGAGCAGTGAGTGCCCCCCGCCCGCTCACCCACCCACCCACCCACCCAGAGGCAACGTGGCTTAGGGGCAAGAGCGCGGGCTCGGGCGTCAGGGGCCGCGGGGCCTAACCCTGGCCCTGCCGTTCGGCTGCCGTGTGACTCGGGGCAAGCCGCCGAGCTTCTCTGTGCCTCGCTCACCTCATCTGTAAAATCGGGATAATAATAATGTTGGCATTTGTTAAGCGCTTACTGTGTGCAGAGCACTGTTTCTAAGTGCTGGGAAGATATAGGGTCATCAGGTTGTCCCGCTTGAGGCTCATAGTCTGAATCCCCATTTTACAGAGGGAACTGAGGCACAGAGGAGTGAAGTGACTTGCCCACAGTCACACAGCTGACGGGGCAGAGCCGGGATTCAAACCCATGACCCCTGACTCCCAAGCCCGTGCTCGTTCCACTGAGCCACGCTGCTTCTCTAATGAAGACTGTGAGCCCCATGGGGGACAACCTGATTACCTTGAGAAGCAGCATGGCCTAGTGGCGAGAACCCGGGCTTGGGAGTCAGAGGACGTGGGTTCTCATCCCAGCTCTGCCACTCGTCTGCTGTGTGACCTTTGGCAAGTCACTTCACTTCTCTGTGCTTCGTGCATTCAATTGTATTTATTGAACGCTTACTCTGTGTGCAGGGCACTGTACTAAGCACTTGGAAAGTACAATTCAGTACAATTCAATTGGAAAGTACAAATGAGCAACAAAAAGAGACAATCCCTGCCCACAATGGGCTCATGGTCTAGAAGGGGACAAACCGATTACCTTGTATCGCCCCCGGCGCTTAGAACACTGCTTGGCAAATAGCGCTTAACAAATAGCATTATTATTATTATTATTATTATTATTATTACCTTCTGTTCTCTCCCCCAGCCTCTGCCAGCCCCCTTCCCACGACTGGACTTGTAGCTTGTTGGACCCTTCCCGTGGGCAGGATGTGAGGGGGGAGGGGGGCAGAACGTGTTGACCATGACCTCTCTGATCTTCCCCTCCCCTGCCAGCTCTCCTGGGGATCCTGTATGAGGACAAGGAGCGCCAGGACTTCATCTTCACCATCTACCACTGGGGACAGGCGCTGGCCGCTTTCGCTGCCTACCTGGGCACCCAGCTACCCATGAAGGTAATAATAATAATGTTGGTATTTGTTAAGCGCTTACTATGTGCCGAGCACTGTTCTAAGCGCTGGAGGTGCGAGGGAGGGGTATCTCCCTGGGGCGGGGAATCCCTGGGCACATCCCCCTTCCACCGGCCTCTGATTCCCCCCGACCCAGACCCAGCCCTCTCCCCCAGGCCCAGGCCCAGTCCTCTCCCCCAGGTCCAGGCCCAGGCCCAGGCCCACGCACAGCCCTCTCCCCCAGGTGAAGGTGGCGTCCTTGGCGGGGACCCTGGTGCTGTCGGCGGCCTCCTACCTGTGCATGGAGTGGAGGCTTCACCGCCTCCAGCCGTTCCGCCTCCCGCGCATCCCACGGCCGCAGCCCACCGTGCGCGGCTACCGCTACCTGGACGCGGACAACTCGGATGCCAGTGGCTCGGACGGCGAGCACGGCGGAGCCAGCGATGCGGAAAGCTCCGAGGACGAGGCCCAGACCGGCTGGGGGCCACGGGACCCCGACTCACGGCCCCCCTATGAGCAGGCCCTGGGCGGCGGCGAGGAGGCCACGCGCCCAGACCGGCCCTGACACGCGAGCCCCGGAGGGGCGGGAGGGATGCGGGGCTCTGCCGGACCAGCCCCGTCCCGGGACTCAGTTCTAAGGGAGGGTTGGGCCCGGGGCTGGACCGAAGGGGCAATAAAGCAGTGCGGGAGCTGTGCCGTGCGGGGGTCTCCGGCCGTGCGCCACGGAGGGCCCAGGACGGTTGGGGTTGCAGGTGGGGTCGGGCGGGTGCTCCCTGGTGTGGAGGGATGAGAGGGGGATGTTTCGGGGTGTCCCGAGAGTGGGGACGATGGAGAGGTTGGGGTTGGGGGGGTCGACGGCGAGAGGTTGGTGTTAGGGGATTCTCCAGGGTAGCGGAGAGGGGGTGTTTGAGGGTGCCCTGACAGTGGGACAATGGGACAGGTTGGGGCTTGGGGGCACAGAAGGCGAAGAGGTTGGTGTGTGTGGACTCCCCACGGGTGAGGAGGGCAGAGAGGGGGGTGCTGGGGGTGCCCTGACCGTGGAGGTAGTGGAGAGATTGGTGTTAGGGAGTGGAGAAGGCCAGGTTTGGGGACTTCCCGGGGGCGTAGAGGGATGAGAGGGGGCTGTTTGGGGGCACCCCGAGATTGGGGACGATGGAGAGGTTGGGGGGCGCGGAAGGCAGAGAGGTTGGTATGTGGGGGCTCCTCTGGGGCGCAAAGAGCAGAGAGGTAGGTATTTGGGGGTGCACCGAGAGTGGGGACGGTGGAGAGGTTGGCATTTGGGAGCAAAAGCAGAGAGAGGATGGTGTCGGGAAACTCCCCAGAGATACAGAGGGCAGAGAGGTTGTTGTTTAAGGGCACCCCGAGAGTGGGGACGGTGGAGGGGTTGGTGTTGGGGGACGCGGAGGGCGGAGAGGACCAGGTTTGGGGACTCCCCAGAGGTGCGGAGGGCCGAGAGGGTGGTGTCTGGAGGCATGGGGGTCATTCATTCAATCATATTTATTGAATTTATTGAGTGCTTGATGTGTGCAGAGCGCTGCACTAAGCCCTTGGGAGAGTACATTACAACTATAAACAGTGCCATTCCCTGCCCACAACGAGTTCACAGTCTCGAGTGGAGAGGTTGGTGTCGGGGGACGCCCGGGGGGCGTGGAGGGTGAAGAAATTGGAAGTTTGGAATTATTCCTTGACACGAGGATTTTGGCCCATTCCTGCATGCAGGAGGCAGGATGGGCCTGCGGGGTGGGAGTCTCTGCCACCAGCGCCAGCCCAGTACCTCCACACACCTCTCCGGTCCTGCCAGGCTCACCCCCCGCCATCCCCGGGGGTCGCTGAATCAACATTCTTTCATTCAATCGTATTTTTTATGTGCTTACTGTGTGCAGAGCACTGTACTAAGCACTTGAGAAAGTACAGTACAGCAATTAATAATGACAATCCCTGCCCACAACGAGTTTACAGTCTAGTGGTGGGGTGGAGAGGAGAGCCTGCAGTCATCAATATAAATAAAATTACAAAACAATACATAAGTGCTGTGGGGTGGGGAGGGAGGGAAGAGCAAATGGAATAAGTCAGGGGCACCCAAAAGGGAGTGGGAGCTGAGGATAAGTGGGGCTTAGGCTGGGAAGGCCTCTTGGAGGAGATGGGCCTTCAGTAAGGCTTTGAAGGGGGGTGGGGGAGAGTGATTGGCATATTTAATAATGTTGGTATTTGTTAAGCGCTTACTATGTGCCGAGCACTGTTCTAAGCGCTGGGGTAGACATAGGGGAATCAGGTTGTCCCACGTGGGGCTCACAGTCTTCATCCCCATTTTACAGATGAGGGAACTGAGGCACAGAGAAGTTAAGTGACTTGCCCACAGTCACACAGCTGACAAGTGGCAGAGCTGGGATTCGAACTCATGAGCCCTGACTCCAAAGCCCGTGCTCTTTCCACTGAGCCACGCTGCTTCTCAGGAGGGAGGGCATACCAGGCCAGAGGTGGGATGTGGACAGGAGAGATGGAGGCCCAGTAAGAAGGTTAGCACCAGAGGATCAGAGTGTGCAGGCTGGGTCGTAGGAGAGAAGCCAAGTGAGGTAGGAAGGGGCAAGGTGATAAGAAGGCTTTAAAGTCAATGGTGAAGAGTTTTTGTTTGATATGGAGGTGGATGGGCAATCACTGGAGATTTTTGAGGAGGGGGGTGACATGTCCTGAACGTTCCTGTAGAAAGATGATCCGAGCAGTGGACTGGAGTGGGGAGAGGCAGGAGGTTGGGAGGTCAGCAAGGAGGCTGATGCAGTAATCTAGGCGAGATGCAGTAATTTAGGCCCTTTTGGAATGCCCCAGCCAAGGCGGGTGCTGGGGTGGACTTGGGAAGCAGCATAGCCTAGTGGATAGAGCCCGGGCCTGGGAGTCAAAAGGACCTGGGTTCTAATACTGTCTCGGCCACTTGTCTGCTGTGTGACCTTGGGTACGTCGCTTCACTACTCTGACTCTCAGCTCCCTCATCTGCAAAATGGGAATTTAGCACCAATGCTCTCTCCTATTTAGACTCTGAGCTCTATGTGGGACTTGATGATCTTGTATCTATGCCAGTGCTTAGAAAGGTGCCTGACACATGGTAAACACTTAACAAATAACCATTCAAAAAAAAAAAGTTGGGACCAGAATTTGCCATGTGTACCAGAATCCCAGCATCTCTCCCGCAAGTTCTGGGCCAATTGATCAACCTGTAAGTTTTTACTCAATACCTACTGTGTTCTGCACATTGTTCTAAGTGCTTGGGAGCGTTCAGTAGAGAACATAGATCCAGTCTCAGCCCTCATAGAGTTTGCAGTTGAGCCAGGCCCCTGGGAGGGAAGAAGACAGACACTAAAATAATCTAAGAGGAAGAGGAAAGTGGTTATTCAGGTGAATGAGAGCAGAGTGGGTACAAAAGGGCTCCAGTTAACTGTGAGTCCATAAGTGTGGGATTGATGTAAATACCTGGGGTAAAAGCAAGGGAAAGAAGAAGTGAAGCAAGGAAGACTTATGGGGGGAGATGGTATCTCTGAGTCCTGGGCCCCTTTCCACACCCACATAATAATGATTATTTCAGTATTTACTCAGTCCTTTCTATCTACCCAGTACTGTATTGAACGCTGGGATAGATATGAGATAAGATTCATTCATTCATTCAATAGTATTTATTGAGCACTTACTATGTGCAGAGCACTGTACTAAGCGCTTGGAATGGACAATTCGGCAACAGATAGAGACCATCCCTGCCCAATGACGGGCTCACAGTCTAACTGGGGGAAACAGATGGCAGGGCAAAACAGAACGAAACAAAAACAAGGCAACATCACGATAAATAGAATCGAGGAGATGTACACCTTATTAACCATATAAATAGGGTAATTAAAAATATATACAAATGAGCACAGTGCTGAGGGGAGGGGGAGGAGCAGAGGGAAAGGGGGCTTAGCTGAGGGGAGGTGAAGGGGGGAGTGGGGGAGGAACAGAGGGCGGAGGGGGTGCAGATATAGTCCCTATCCCACATAGTAATAATGATTATGGTATTTGTTTTATTTATTGTGATATCTGTTACTATGGTATTAAGCACTTACTATGTGCCAAGCACTGTTCTAAGCATTCAGGTTAATACAAGTTAATCAGGTTAACCATCCCGGTATATGGAGCTCAGTTTAAATAGGAGGGAGAACAAATATTTAATCTCCATTTTACAGATGAGAAAACTGAGGGACAGAGAAGTGAAGTGACTTGCACAAGGTCATTCAGCAAGCAGTGGCAAAGTCGGGTTTAGAACTCACCTTCTCTGACTCCCAAGCCCGAGCTCTTTCCACAGGCCACACAGCTTCTGAAAGTATGGTGTAGTGGGAGTGAGAAAGACCTGGGTTCTAATCCCCGCTTTGCCATTTGTCTGCTGTGGGACCTAGGACAAGTCACTTCACTTCTCTTTGCCTCAGTTCCCTCATCTTTAAAATGGTGATTAAGATTGTGAGCCCCATGTGGGACATGGGCCGTGTCCAATCTGATTACTTTGTATTTATGCCAGCATTTAGAACAATGCCCGACACATAGAGCACAACAAATAACAGGAAAAAAATTTCATAATAATAATAATGATTGTATTTGTTAAGTGCTTACTATATGCCAAGCAATAATAATAATAATAATAATGTGGGTATTTGTTAAGCGCTTACTATGTGCCGAGCACTGTTCTAAGCGCTGGGGTAGACATAGGGGAATCAGGTTGTCCCACGTGGGGCTCACAGTCTTAATCCCCATTTTACAGATGAGGGAACTGAGGCACAGAGAAGTTAAGTGACTTGCCCACAGTCACACAGCTGACAAGTGGCGGAGCTGGGATTCGAATTCATGACCTCTGACTCCAAAGCCCGTGCTCTTTCCACTGAGCCACGCTGCTCTAAGCACTAGAAAGCCCTTACTATGTACCGATACAGGACAATCAGGTTCCATATGGGGTTCAAAGTCTAAGGAAGAGGTAAACCAGGGATTGTGTACATATCTGTAATTTATTTACTTATTTATATTCATGTCTGTAATAATGTTGGTATTTGTTAAGCGCTTACTATGTGCAGAGCACTGTTCTAAGCGCTGGGGTAGACACAGGGGAATCAGGTTGTCCCACGTGGAGCTCACAGTCTTCATCCCCATTTTACAGATGAGGGGTCTGAGGCCCAGAGAAGTTAAGTGACTTGCCCACAGTCACACAGCTGACAAGTGGCAGAGCTGGGATTCGAACTCATGAGCCCTGACTCCAAAGCCCGTGCTCTTTCCACTGAGCTACGCTGCTTCTCTGTCTCCCCCCTCTAGTCTGTAAACTCGTTATGGGCAAAGAATGTGTCCGTTTAGTGTACTCTCCTAAGCGCTTAGGGCAGTGCTTTGCACATAGTAAGCATTCAATAAATACGATTGAATAAATTCATAAATAACGAATAATGATTGAATAAACGCAGGAGCAGGTGGGTTTTGTCTGGGGTGGGTTTTGTTTAATGTCCTCTTAACTGACCTGAGGGAGGGAGCATGGTGAGATCTACTGAAGGTTCACCTCCTCCAGGAGGCCTTCCCGGACTAAGCCCCCCTTTTCTTGCAGATGAAAGAACCGAGGCCCAGAGAAGTTAAATAATAATAATAATAATGATGGTATTTGTTAAGCGCTTACGATGTGCCGAGCACTCTTCTAAGTGCTGGGGTAGATACAAGGTTATCGGGTTGTCCCATGTGGGCTTCTCGGTCTTCATCCCCATTTTACAGATGAGGGAACTGAGGCCCAGAGAAGTCAAGTGACTTGCCCAAAGTCACACCGTTGGCAAGTGGCAGAGTGGGGATTCTATCCCATGACCTCTGGACTCCCAAACCCGTGATCTTTCAACTAAGCCATGCTTCTCCTCAGCGATCTTCATTGCCCAAGATCACACAGCAGGCCTTGGGCAAAGCTGGCACCAGACCTCGGGTCTCCCCGCCCTCTCCAGTAGGCCAAGCTGCCTCCACAAAGCTCCCCCGTCCCTCCGTCCTCCGTTCCCCTTCTTGTCCCGAGCCTCTGGCGAACACCTTGGTTGGATGGGGAGGGGAGGGCAGCCTGGGACCTAGGGGGAGGAAGCGGGAGATGCTTGGCAGGGGGAAAGGTGGGGCGGGGTATCGGTTTGGGGGCTGTTGAGCAAGAGGCAGAACTGAGCAGGTTCCAGAGCAGCCAGTTGGGTGGCAGCGGGGAAAAGGTGTGGAGGCGGAGGCCGTGGCTTAGAAGGAGCTGGGACGGAGCAGGAGGAGCACATCCAGGCGAAGGACCTCCAGGAGGAGGAGACCAGTGGGATCTGGCAAAGTGAGGAGCAGCGACTGAGGCCCGAGCCGGACTGTGGGTAGGTGGGTACACCACGGGGCAGAGCTCGAACTGGTGCAACGAGGGGGGGTGAGGTGGAGGGAAATCAATCAGGGCTATTTACTGGGAGCTTACTGTGTGCAGAGCCCCGTATTAAGCGCTTGGGAGAGTTCGATACAGTAGAGATGGTAGACTTGATCCCTGATCCCCACAAGGACCTAGAGGGGGAGACAGACGGTAAAATAAATTATTCATTCAGTCAATCAATTCAATAGGTGTTAATGAGCACTCACTATGTGCAGAGTACTGTACTAAGCGCTTGGAATGTGCAGTTCGGCAACAGATAGAGACAATCCCTGCCCAACGATGGGCTCACAGTCTAAGCGGGGGAGACGGCAAAGCAAACCAGAACAAAACAAAACAAGACAACAACATCACGATAAATAGAATCATGGAGATATACACCTCATTAACAAAATAAATAGGGTAATTAATAATATATACAAATAAGCACAGTGCTGAGGGGAAGGGGGAAGAGCAGAGGGCGGAAGGGGGTTGAGGGGAGGAGGAGCAGAGGGAAAGGAGGGCTCAGTCTGGGAAGGCCTCCTGGAGGAAGCGAGCTCTCATTAGGGCTTTGAAGGGGGGAAGAGAGTGAGTTTGGCGGATGTGAGGAGGGAAGGCGTTCCAGGACAGCGGTAGGACGTGGGCCAGGGGTCGACGGCGGGACAGGGACCGTGAGGAGGTGAGAGGCAGAGGAGCGGAGTGTATTGGGTGGGCAGTAGAAATAGAGAAGGGAGGTGAGGTAGGAGGGGGCAAGTTGATGAACAGCTTTGAAATTACATAGAGGAGGAGTGGCAGAGTATAAGAATAAGTGTTAAAGTGCTGTGACGCTGGAGGTGGGCTGAGACTCAAAGTGCTTGGCAGGTGATACTAATAATAATGATGATGATGGTAATTAAGCGCTTACTATGTGCCAAGCGCCGTACTAAGCCCTGGGATGGAGACAAGAAAATCAGATTGGACACAGTCTATGTCACCATTTAACATCTGAGGAAATTTTGGCACAGAGAAGCGAAGCGACTTGCCCAAATCACAGAGCAAACAAGTGGCAGAACCGGGCTTAGGAACCAAGTGCATAGGCGATGCAGAAGTGAAGGTGGATAGGGTGAGGAAATGAGTATTTAATCAGGGAAGGCTTTTTGGAGGAGGTGGGATCCTAGGAGGGCCAGGAGAAAGGTCTGGGGGGAATCCGGGGCGGCTGGAAGGGGCGGGTAAGGAGGCTAGAGTATAAAGGAAAATCATCTTTACAGTCAGTTTGCCCACAGGGAAGATCAGGCACAGTCGGAATACAAACAGTAACTTGGAGGAACAGAAGGAAAATGCTACAGCTCCTTGCGAGGTGCCAGAGTTAGCAACAACACGCTCTTTGAGTAGATTAAATGCCAAAGCCGGCGGCGGAGGCTGAACCATCTGTCAGTCATGGCCTTGGGGGTGAAGAGGAGGTGCAGAGAAGTCCCTCTTTAATTCCCTCTGTCCTGAGGAACATGTAGGAAAAAGGGTTCCTGTGAAGAGGGAGCAGTACGGACTGTGGTGATCCCGAGTCTGGGAAGAACAGATCACGTGAACAGTTTGTCATTAGCCACTTGAGAACCGGGAGGGGAAGCTGAAGAGCTCCTTGGCCGGGGAACTGTAACCTATTGTTACAAATGGCACTGCACACGCTCATACACACAAACACACACGCACACACCCCTGAGTGGGAGCATTAACGCCAATACATCTGCAAAAAAAGACTCCGGAGCAGCTAGAAGCCGCCCCTGGAGAAGTAATTGGGTAGTAATAATGTTGGTATTTGTTAAGCGCTTACTATGTGCAGATCACTGTTCTAAGAGCTGGGGTACATACAGGGTAATCAGGTTGTCCCACGTAGGGCTCACAGTTAATCCCCATTTTACAGATGAGGTAACTGAGGCACAGAGAAGTTAAGTGACTTGCCCACAGTCACACAGCTGACAAGTGGCAGAGCCGGGAGTCGAACTCATGACCTCTGATTCCGAAACCCAGGCTCTTTTCCACTGAGCCACCAGCTGAGAGAGCACTTAGAGAAACAAAGCCCGATGGGGGAAAAGATGTGGTTTCTGTCTGTGGAAATCCTGAGGGGCAGGAGTTACTAACAATAATAATAATAATAATGGTACTTGTTAAGCTCTTACTCTGTGTCAAGCACTGGGGTAGATACAAGGTAAACAGGTTGGTCACAGGCCCTTTCCCCATGGGGCTCAAGAAGCAGCATGGCTTAGTTGAAAAAGCCCGGGCTAGGGAGTCAGAGGTCAAGGGTTCGAATCCTGCCTTTGCCACTTAGCTGTGTGACTGTGGGCAAGTCACTTAACTTCTCTGTGCCTCAGTTGCCTCATCTGTAAAATGGGAACTAAGACTGTGAGCCTCATGTGGGACGATCTGATTACCCTCTATCTACCCCAGCGCTCAGAACAGTGCTCTGCACATAGTAAGTGCTTAACAAATACCATTATTATTATTATTAATCCCCATTTTACAGATGAGGTAACTGAGGCACAGAGAAGTTAAGTGACTTGGCCAAGGTCACTCAAGGGACATGGTCGAGCTGGGATTAGAACCCAGGTCCTTCTGACTCCCAGGCCCGTGATCTATCCACTAAGCCCCGCTGCTTCTCCATCAGTTGTATTTGTTCATTCATTCATTCAATAGTATTTATTGAGCGCTTACTATGTGCAGAGCACTGTACTAAGCGCTTGGCATGAACAAGTCGGCAACAGATAGAGACAGTCCCTGCCGTTTGACGGGCTTACAGTCTAATCGGGGGAGACGGACAGACAAGAACAATGGCAATAAATAGAGTCAAGGGGAAGAAGATCTCGTAAAAACAATGGCAACTAAATAGAATCGAGGCGATGTACAATTCATTAACAAAATAAATAGGGTAATGGAAATATATACAGTTGAGCGGACGAGTACAGTGCTGTGGGGATGGGAAGGGAGAGGTGGAGGAGCAGAGGGAAAAGGGGAAAAAGAGGGTTTAGCTGCGGAGAGGTAAAGTGACTTGCCCACAGTCACACAGCTGACAAGTGGCAGAGCTGGGAGTCAAACTCATGACCTCTGACTCCGAAGCCCAGGCTCTTTTCCACTGAGCCACGCTGCTTCCCGATATCAAGGCGAGGTACATAATCAAGGCGATTTACATTTGTTGAGTGCCAAGTATCTGCAGAAAACTGTACTAAGCGCTTGGGAAAGCAAGTAGACCTGATCCAGACCCTCAGAGAGATTACAATCTAGTGGGGAGGCAGACATTAAAATAAATTACTGGTCGGGAAAGCTACAGAGCCTGAGGATAATATACATAAGGGTGGAGGGAGATGGGTATCTAATAATAATAATGTTGGTATTTGTTAAGCGCTTACTATGTGCCGAGCACTGTTCTAAGCGCTGGGGTAGACATAGGGGAATCAGGTTGTCCCACGTGGGGCTCACAGTCTTAATCCCCATTTTACAGATGAGGGAACTGAGGCACAGAGAAGTTAAGTGACTTGCCCACAGTCACACAGCTGACAAGTGGCAGAGCTGGGATTCAAACTCATGACCTCTGACTCCAAAGCCCGCGCTCTTTCCACTGAGCCACGCTGCTTCTCCATCTAAGTGGTTAGGGGTATGGACTCAACGGGGTGGACCCAACTGAAATGGGGGTAGAGTAGATTCAGAGTTTTGACGGGCCTCTGGTTAAGGTCTACAGCAAAAACTTTAAAATGAATTGACCAATAGTGGGATTGGATGAGAAAATCCATTTGCTGGACAGCGACCGTTTCTGGCCCTGAGGTGAGAGCAGGAGGGGGAAAGTGCCCACAGTGGAAACCCCCCCAGGAGCAGGTGGGTTTTGTCTGGGGTGAGTTTTGTTTAATGTCCTCTTAACTGGCCTGAGAGAGGGAGCGTGGTGAGATCTACTGAAAGCTCACCTCCTCCAGAAGGCCTTCCCAGACTAAGCCCCTCTTTTCCTCTGCTCCTCCTCCCCTCCCCATCGCCCCGACTCCCACCCTCTGCCCTACCCCCCTCCCTACCCCACAGCACTTGTGTATATATGTACATATTTACTATTCTATTTATTTTGTGAATGATGTGTATATATCTAATTCTATTTATTTATATTGATGCTATTGATACCTGTCTACTTCTTTTGTTTTGTTGTCTGTCTCCCTCCTTGTAGACTGTGAGCCCATTGTTGGATAGGGATTGTCTCTATTGCTGAACTGTACTTTCCAAGCGCTTACTATAGTGCTCTGCACACACTAAGCGCTCAATAAATACGACTGAATGAATGAATGAAATCTCTGAGACAGTAGGAGACCTGCAGCCTCTGGGGATCTGAGAGACCATAAGCTTGTTGTGGACGGGGAATGTGTCTGTTTCATTGTACTCTTCCAAGCGCTTAATACAGTGCTCTACCCTCAGTAAATGCTCAGTAAATACAATTGATTGATTGAGAGGGTGTGCAAACATTTGTTACAGACTTTAGAGGGAGGGGAAGGGTGGGCAAACAGACTTCACAGAGAGTTGTATCGAGGGATATACTGCAGAGAGGGAGACATCTGCCTCTTTGGGGGTGAAAGGTCAAACAGACACACAGCCTCGGACCATCTCTGAGAGCTGAGTGGGCCAGGGCAGGTAGCAGAGAGGTGTCAGCGTGACCAAGAAAACTCTCCAGAGAAACTCATCTGAATCCAGTCTCCAGCAAGACTGGCGCAGAGTAAGAAGTTGGGTCAGTACCGACTCTGGGCGGAGGCCGTGGAACCCCTCTGTCTATCAAGGTGACCGTCGGTCAGCGGGGGGGCGGCTCCTCCAGGAAGGGGGTAGAAAACATAGAATCAAAGACTCTGTTCTGTGTTCCCTGGACAAACCCCAGTTTGCCACCCCAGGACCTCGGGGGCAGGTCCGGTTATTGTGCCTAAGGACAGAGAGGACAAGTTTGAGCAGGTACAGCAGCAGGGCATCCGGGAGGGGAGCCGCCTCTGCACGAGGACAAGTGGAAGGCTCAGAACTTTGCAGTCTGGGCCCACGCAGTGTGGGTTGGGGTAGAGCCAGGAGGGTAGGGAGCAGGGAAAACACCGAATTTCTGATCCCCCCATCACTCCCCACCACCCAGGGCCAGGGCCCCCCCAGATCTGGAGGGCAGCAGATCCCGAACAAACAACAGGAAACACTTCTTCCCCAGATAGAGGTAAGCACAGGGAATCCATTCCTACAGGAAACTGGACAACCGGGAACACTAGCAGGTCTCAGGGGGTTTGGGTGAGATGTATGGATCAGTGTCCATGTTGAGGCAATGGAGGGGAGAGTCAGGGATGGAGAGGGGAGATTTAGGGGTGTTGGGATGGTCCGTGCTGGAACACTGGGGGAGAGACAGAGGGTGTTGGATGGTCCATCATGGGTCAGTGGGGGAGAGTCAGAGAAGCAGAGGGGAGAATCAAGGGTGTGGGATGGTTTGTGCTGGGTCACTGGGGGAGAGTCAGAGATGGAGAGGGAAGAGTCTGAAGGGTTGGATGACCGTGAAGGCAGCTGTCCAGAAGGGCAACATGGTTCCTACTGGCATCCTGGAGCCCCTTCCAGAGAGAAGAGTCCTAGGCTGGATGGGCAGCAGGGAAGGCGGCCCTCCTATGGCCTGTTGCAATGCGCAGGGCACGGATCAGTGCCCAGGCCTGTCGGGTTCATGAGGGGGCATGAGGCCAGAGAACTGAGGCCAGGAGGCTGGTGGGGATGGCTGCCCCAGGGAGGCATCAGGTGTGGGCGGTGGGCAGGTTTCCCAGCTTTGAGGGAGGTTGTGGTTGAGAAGTCTGCCAGCCCTACCGTCTGCCCAAGGCCCCCACCCAACCCCGCTCCACCCTGCTTCCCCTCCGCTTCTCCTGCAGCACCCACCCTGGGCAATGACCCTGTCCTTGTACCCTGGGCAAGAGAGCCTGTCCTGAGGATCAATCAATCAATCAATTGTATTTATTCAACACTTACTGCATGCAGAGCATTGTACTAAGCGCTTGAGAGAGTAAAATATAACAGTAGACATGTTGGCTGCCCACAAGGAACTTAGAGTCTAGAGGAGGAGACAGACATTAATATAAATGAATCAACTATGGCTATAATAATAAGAAGAAGAATTCTGGTATTTGTTAAGGGCTTAATATGTGCCAAACACTGTTCTAAGCGCTGGGTAGGATACAAGGTAATCAAGTTGTCCCACGTGGGGCTCACAGTCTTCATCCCCATTTTACAGATGAGGTAACTGAGGCATAGAGAAGTTAATTGGCTTGCCCAAGGTCATACAGCAGACAAGGGGCAGTGCAGCGATTAGAACTCACATCCTCTGACTCCCAAGCCCATGCTCTTTCCACTAAGCCATGCTGCTTCTCTATCGACTCTCTCTAATAATAATAATAATGATGGCATTTATTAAGTGCTTACTATGTGCAAAGCACTGTTCTAAGCGCTGATCACAAGGTGATCAGGTTGTCCCACATGCGGCTCACAGTCTTCATCCCTATTTTACAGATGAGGTAACTGAGGCCCAGAGAAGTGAAGTGACTTGCCCAAAGTGGCAAGCTTTGGATCTGACAAGCGGTGGAGCAGGGATTTATTCATTCATTCATTCATTCATTCATTCATTCAATAGTATTTATTGAGCGCTTACTATGTGCAGAGCACTGTACTAAGCGCTTGGAATGTACAAATCGGCAACAGGTAGAGACAGTCCCTGCCCTTTGACGGGCTTACACTCTAATTGGGGGAGACAGGCAGACAAGAACAGTGGCAATAAATAGAGTCAAGGGGAAGAACATCTCATAAAAACAATGGCAAATAAATAGAATCAGGGTGATGTACATCTCATTAACAAAATAAATAGGGTGATGAAGATATATACAGTTTAGCGGACGAGTACAGTGCTGAGTGGATGGGATGGGAGAGGGGGAGGAGGAGAGGGAAAGCGGGGAGAAGAGGGTTTAGCTGCGGAGAGGTGAAGGGGGGGTAGAGGGAGCAGAGGGAAAAGGGGAGCTCAGTCTGGGAGGCGAGCTTAGAACCCATGACCTTTCATTCATTCAATAGTATTTATTGAGCGCTTACTATGTGCAGAGCACTGTACTAAGCGCTTGGGATGAACAAGTCGGCAACAGATAGGGTCAGTCCCTGCCGTTTGACGGGCTTACAGTCTAATCGGGGGAGACGGACAGACGAGAACAATGGCAATAAATAGAGTCAAGACCTCCGACTCCCAAACCCGTGCTCTTTCCACTGAGCCACTATAGCTATGGACATGTGGTGTGGGGCTGAGGGAGGATAATAACAATAATAATTATTGTGGTATTTGTTAAGCGCTTACTATGTGCTAAGCCACTGTGGTGGATACAAGCCAAACGGGTTGGACACAGTCCCCCTCTTGAGGCTCACAGTCTTAATCCCCGTTTTACAGATGCGGTAACTGAAGCCCAGAGAAGTGAAGGCTCTTGCCCACTGTCACACAGCAGACAAGCGGCAGAGCCGGAATTACAACTCATGAGAAGCAGTGTGGCTCAGTGGAAAAAGCCCGGGCTTGGGAGCCAGAGGTCATGGATTCTAATCCTGACTCTGTCACTTGTCAGCTGTAGGACTTTGGGTAAATCACCTAACTTCTCTGAGCCTCAGTTACCTCATCTGTAAAATGGGGATTAAAACTATGAGCTCCTCATGGGACAGCCTGATCAGCTGGTATCCCCCCAGCGCTTAGAAGAGTGCTTTGCACATAGTAAGTGCTTAACAAATACCATCATCATTATCAGTATTCTCTGTGCCACAGTTACCTCATCTGTACAAACTGGGGATGAAAAAATGTGAGCCCCATGTGGGACAATCTGATTACTCTGTGTCTACCCCAGCGCTTAGAACAGTGCTCGGCACATAGTAAGCGTTAACAATTACTATCATTACTAAAGGAGGAGGTCCAGAGCAGAGACACTGGGGCTGCCCGGGGGCAGGGGCGACGCCCGAGGGCCGTGGGGACGGGCGGTGCGGTTGGAGCATCGGGCGCGTCCCCTTAGGATGGACCCCCGCGCGGAGACCCTGCAGCGGCTGCGCGACACGTTCCGCTCCGGGCGGACCCGACCCCGGGCCTTCAGGGCGTCGCAGCTGGAGGGGCTGAGCCGCTTCCTGCGCGATCACAGGGACCGCCTCCTGGGGGCGCTGGCGGACGACCTGCACAAGGTGGGGGCGGGGCCGCGGCCTGTAGGGGGCGCTCGTCTCGGGAGGGGGCGGGGGGCGGCGGGTAGCCGGCCACAAGGGGGCGGCACTGCGGCGGCGGGGCGGCGGGGCGGCGGGGCGGCGGGGCGGCGGGGCGGCGGGGCGGCGGGGCGGCGGGGCGCGGCCAGCGATGGGCCCCTCCGTCCATCCGCCCGTCCAGGCCCCGTTCGAGGCGGAGCTGTCCGAGCTGAGCATCTGCCAGACCGAGATCAACCTGGCCCTCAACAACCTGCGCTCCTGGATGCAGGACCAGCCCGTGGCCACCAACCTGGTGAGGGACGGGGCGGGGGGCGGGAACTGCCCCCCGGGGCGGCAGCGGCGGCAGCAGCAGCAGCAGCAGCAGCAGCAGCAGCAGCAGCAGCAGCAGCAGCAGCAGCAGCCCCCTGCCGCCGCGCGGCTCCCGGGCACGAGGCTGGGGTTTGCTGGGGGGCGAGTGGCCGAGCGTCCCTCCTTCTCCTTCTCCTTCTCCTTCTCCTTCTCCTTCTCCTTCTCCTTCTCCCCCTGCCCCGGCCCAGGCCACCCGGCTGGACACCGCCTTCATCCGCAAGGAGCCGTTCGGGCTGGTGCTGATCGTCGCCCCCTGGAACTACCCGCTGAACCTGGCCGTCGTGCCGCTGGTGGGAGCCATCGCGGCGGGTGAGCCCGGGACGGGCCTTCCCCTCCCTTGCCCTCCTCCTCCTTCCTCCCTCCCCATCCCTCCCCACCCTGCCGTCCTCCTCCCTCCCCTTCTCGTCCCCGCTCCCTCACTTCACACCTCTGGCCATCCTCTCCCCTCTCCAGCCCGCCGACCTCCGACCTCTCCCCTCCTCATCTGTCCTGGTCCCTCCGGGCCTACCCGGCCCCTCCTGCCCTTCCCGCCCCCCCCCCCGCCACCCCCCCCCCCCCCCCCCCCAAACGCCCTGCCGCTCCGCGGGTCGAGGTGGGTCGAGGCGGGTGCAGGCGGGGCCGGCGGGACCGACGGGCCCCCCTCTCCCCGACAGGAAACTGTGTGGTCCTGAAACCCTCCGAGCTGAGCCGCGGCGTGGAGCGGGTCCTGGCCGAAGTTCTGCCCCGCTACCTGGATCCGGTGAGGGGCCCGGGCCCGCGTCTCCCCGCACAGACGGGCAGACGGGCAGACGGGCTGACTCGCGGGGGCCGGGGCCGGGCCTTGGCTTTCAGAGCTCAGGCTCCTTCGGGCAGGGCAGGGGGAAGAGGAGCGGGAGGGAAGCGGGTGCGGGTCGCGGTCTCCCGGGGCAAGGGGGCCTGGGGTTGCGGGGGGCGGAGGGGGAAGGGGTCGGACTCGGTCCGTGCGGCCCCGCCGGCCCAAACGGTGTCCGGCCGGGCCCTGCCCGCCAGGGGGGCTTCGGTCCCGCCGCAGCCGCCGCTCTCCTCCTTCTCCTTCTTCTTCTCGTCCTCGTGGGCAGAGCTGCTTCGCGGTGGTTCTGGGAGGGCCCCAGGAGACGGCTTCGCTGCTGGAGAACAAGTTCGACTACATCTTCTTCACGGGTACCGTCCACGCTCCCCCCCGGGCCCCGCCGCCGCCCCCGCCCCCCACCCCAAACCCCGGCCCGCTCCTCGTCTCTGTCGTGTCGGGCCGACGGCAAGGGCGCGGACTCGGGAGTCGCGGGGCGTGGGTCCCGATCCCCGCTCGGCCCCTCGCCCGTCGCGGGACCCCGGGCAAGTCGCTTGACGTGAGCGGGCCTCGGCGGCCTCCTCTGTCAAATGCGGGTGACGACGGCGAGCCCCGCGTGGGAACCCCGACCCCCTGGTCCCCGCTCCCGCGCCCGGGTAAGCGCCGAAGGAATCCCCTCGTCCTTGTCGTCCCTCCGTCCGTCCCTCCGTCCGTCCCTCCGTCCCTTCTTCCGTCCCTCGCCCCCGCCAGGGAGCCCCCGGGTGGGCCGGCTGGTCATGGCGGCGGCCGCCCGGCACCTGACCCCGGTGACGCTGGAGCTGGGGGGCAAGAACCCCTGCTACGTGGACGACGCCGTCGACGTCCAGACCGTGGCCGACCGCGTGGCCTGGGCCCGCTTCTTCAACGCCGGCCAGACGTGCGTGGCCCCGGACTACGTGCTGTGCAGCGCGGACACGCGGGACCGGCTGCTGCCCGCCCTGGGGGCCGCCGTGCGCCGCTTCTACGGCGACGACCCCCGGCGCTCCCCCGACCTGGGCCGCGTCGTCAGCCCCGGACACTTCCGACGGCTGCGGGCCCTGCTCGACGGCGGCCGGGTGGCCATCGGCGGCCAGACGGACGAGGGCGAGCGCTACGTGGGTGAGGCGGCCCGGACGGGCGCGGGGGCGGGACGAGGAGGGGGCGAGGCCGAGGCCGCGCGGACCGCCCTCCGGGGCGGCTCCGACGCCCGGCCTGACGCGGCCCCCGGCCCCTCCCCTGCCGGGCCGGGCCGGGCCCGCAGCTCCCACGGTGCTGGTGGACGTGAAGGAGGATCAGCCGGTCATGCGGGAGGAGATCTTCGGGCCCATCCTGCCCATCCTCACCGTCGGCGGCCTGGACGAGGCCATCGCCTTCATCAACCGGCAGGACAAGCCGCTGGCGCTCTACGCCTTCTCCAACTGCAGCCGGGTACGGGGGCGCGTTGGGTCAGGGAAGCCGACGGCCGGACCTCGCGGGACCGTACGGGACCTATGGGGCTATAGGGGTGCCCGGAGAGAGGGGCCGGGTCGGCCGGCCAGAGGCCCGGCCCTTCGGGCTGCGGGAGCAGAGACGGGGCAGAGATGGGGCGGCGGGGGAGGAGGGGAGGGCAGGAGGGAGTGGCCCTCGCTGCCTGGGCCCGGAGCATTCATTCATTCAATAGTATTTATTGAGCGCTTACTATGTGCAGAGCACTGGACTAAGCGCTTGGAATGGACAAATCGGTGACAGAGAGAGTCCCTGCCCTTTGACGGGCTCACAGTCTAATCGGGGCTTTCTCGGACGGGGCAGGGCAGGGCAGGGCAGGGCAGGGCAGGGCAGGGCAGGGCAGGGCAGGGCTGGGATGGACAGGGTTGCGGCAGGCAGGGCAGGACAGGGCTGGGGCAGGCAGGGCAGGGCAGGGCAGGGCTGGGGAGGGCAGGTCAGGGCAGGGCAGGGCAGGGCTGCAGTGGGCAGGGCACCCATTGGGAGGGGGAGTTTCCGAACTTGTCTCCTGCCCGCCCACCCCCTCCAGGTGGTCCGCCAGGTGCTGGATCGGACGAGTAGCGGCGGCTTCTGCGGGAACGACGGGCTCATGCACATGACGCTCACCTCCCTGCCCTTCGGAGGAGTCGGTAGTTTCCTGCCCTTGCCCACTCTCCCCCCAACCCGCTTTTTGGAGGCGTTGGTCGGTCCCAGGCCCCGCCCACTACACCTGTCCGGAGGAGGCCATTGGTCGGCCAGCAGAGACCCCCTGCTCGGCCCGGGACCCCTCCCGGGTGAGGGGGGACCCCACTGGGCCCCAGCTGCCACCGCCGCCCACGGGAATAATCATAATGATGGCCTCTGTAATGCGCGCTTACTGTGTGCCAAGCACTGTTCTAAGGGCTGAGGTAGATACAAGGTCATAATAATTCTCCATTCTGATCCTCCTTGACCTCTCTGCTGCCTTTGACACTGTCGACCATCCCCTCCTCCTCCATACCTTATCTCACCTTGGCTTCACGGACTCTGTCCTCTCCTGGTTCTCCTCTTACCTCTCTGGCCGATCATTCTCGGTCTCCTACGCTGGAGCCTCCTCCCCCTCCCATCCTTTAACTGTCGGAGTTCCTCAAGGGTCAGTTCTTGGCCCTCTTCTGTTCTCCATCTACACTCACTCCCTCGGTGAACTCATCCGCTCTCACGGCTTTGACTACCATCTCTACGCAGATGACACGCAGATCTACATCTCCGCCCCTGTCCTCTCCCCCTCCCTTCAGGCTCGCATCTCCTCCTGCCTCCGGGACGTCTCCACCTGGATGTCGGCCCGCCACCTAAAACTCAACATGAGCGAGACTGAGCTCCTCATCTTCCCTCCCAAACCCGGTCCGCTCCCAGACTTCTCTATCACCGTGGATGGCACGACCATCCTTCCCGTCCCGCAGGCCCGCGATCTCGGTGTCATCCTTGACTCGTCCCTCTCGTTCACCCCACACGTCCTATCCGTTACCGAGACCTGCCGGTTTCACCTCTACGATATCGCCAAGATCCGCCCTTTCCTCTCCACCCAAACGGCTACCTTACTATTACGGGCTCTCGTTATATCCCGGCTAGACTACTGTGTCAGCCTTCTCTCCGACCTCCCTTCCTCCTCTCTCGCCCCACTCCAGTCTATTCTTCACTCCGCTGCCCGGCTCATCTTCCTGCAGAAACGATCTGGGCGTGTCACTCCCCTTCTTAAACAACTCCAGTGGTTGCCTATCGACCTCCGCTCCAAACAAAAACTCCTCACTCTAGGCTTCGAGGCTCTCCATCACCTTGCCCCTTCCTACCTCTCCTCCCTTCTCTCTTTCTACCGCCCACCCCGCACGCTCCGCTCCTCTGCCGCCCACCTCCTCGCCGTCCCTCGGTCTCTCCTATCCCGCCGTCGACCCCCGGGTCACGTCCTCCCGCGGTCCCGGAACGCCCTCCCTCCTCACCTCCGCCAAACTGATTCTCTTTCCCTCTTCAAAACCCTACTTAAAACTCACCTCCTCCGAGAGGCCTTCCCAGACTGAGCTCCCCTTCTCCCTCTGCTCCCTCGACCACCCCCCCTTTACCTCTCCGCAGCTAAACCCTCTTTTTCCCCTTTTCCCTCTGCTCCTCCACCTCTCCCTTCCCATCCCCACAGCACCGTACTCGTCCGCTCAACTGTATATATTTTCGTTACCCTATTTATTTTGTTAATGAATTGTACATCGCCTTGATTCTATTTAGTTGCCATTGTTTTTACGAGATGTTCTTCCCCTTGACGCTGTTTAGTGCCATTGTTCTCGTCTGTCCGTCTCCCCCCATTAGACCGTAAGCCTGTCAAACGGCAGGGACTGTCTCTATCTGTTGCCGACTTGTTCATCCCAAGCGCTTAGTACAGTGCTCTGCACATAGTAAGCGCTCAATAAATACTATTGAATGAATGAATAATAATAATGTTGGTATTTGTTAAGCGCTTACTATGTGCAGAGCACCGTTCTAAGCGCTGGGGGACATACAGGGTCATCAGGTGGTCCCACGTGAAGCTCACCGTCTTAATCCCCATGTTCCAGATGAGGTCACTGAGGCACCGAGAAGTGAACTGACTTGACCCCAAGTCACACAGCTGAAAAGTGGCGGAGGCTGGGATTAGAACCCACGACCTCAGACTCCCAGGCCTGCGCTCTTTCCACTAAGCCACGCCGCTTCTCCTCGGGAGGCAGAAACGGTTGGCGCTCAGTATATCCCGGCTCCCCTGGCGGGCGAGGGGCGCGACGGGTGGCGGGGCGGGAGGGAGACCCTGAGCGGCCGCCCCGGGGTTGTTTTTTAGGGAACAGCGGGATGGGCAGCTACCACGGCCGGTTCAGCTTCGACACCTTCTCGCACCATCGCGGCTGCCTGCTGCGCCGGGCCGGCCTGGAGAAATTAAACTCCCTGAGGTACCCTCCCTATGCCCAGCGCGGCTTGGGGCTCCTGAACCTGGGGCTGCAGCCGAGCCTGGCAGACGCCTGCACGCTGCTCTGAACCCAGTCCGGCCCGGCCGACACGTCGCCCACTCCCCTCCCCGTGTCACCAACTCCCCCGCCACCCCGGCCCAGCGCCGCCAGGTCTTTCCCTCGGCAGCCTGGGTCTCTCGGACCTCCCAGGCCCCGTCCGCTGACTCTCTCCAAGACTCCCCCCCTTCAAAAAAAGGAAATAAATCGCCCTGCACCCACTATCCCAGGCGTCCACGCTGTCGATGGGGATGACCCATCCCTCGGCCGTTGAATTGGGGACATGGGGCTACGTAGGCCCCGGGGAGGAGACATCTCCCCAGGCGGCCCCAACCCGAGCCTTCCGAGGATTTGGTCCCTTGTTCTTTAATGGTATCTGTTAAGTGCTTACTGTGAGCCCGTTTACTCGTTTTGATGTGTATATGTCTATCTTTCTATTTATATTGATGCCTGTTTACTTGTTTTGATGTCTGTGTCCCCCCTTCTAGACTGTAAGCCCTGTGTGGGCAGGGACTGTCTCTAATGCTGAACTGTACTTTCCAAGAGTTTAGTAGAGTGCTCTGCAAACCATAAGCGCTCAATAAATACGATTGAACGAATGAATGAGCCAACCACTGTTCTAAGCCCTGGGGTAGATACAAGGAAGTCAGGGTGAACATAGTCCTATCCCATATGGGGCTCACAGTCTTAACCCCCATATTACAGATGAGGTAACTGAAGCACAGAGAAATGAAGTGACTTGCAGCGGACGAGTGACGGAGAGGATTAGAACCCAGGTCCCTCTGACTCCCGAGCCCCAGGTTCTATTCATTCGTTCACTCATTCAATCATATTTATTGAATGCTTACTGTGTGCAGAGCACCGTACTAAGCGCTTGGGAAAGTACAATACAGCAATAGAGACAATTGCCGCCCACAATGAGCTCACGGTCTAGGAGGTGGGTGGGTGGGGGGAGTCACCCTGAGATAGGTTTGAGGCAACCCAGGACAGGGGAAACTTTGAGCCAAGAGGATGAGGTTGCCAATCTGGGAGCCGGGGGAAGACAGGGGGGCCCAGGACTGGCCAAACCTGGATCGGGGGAAGGGACCGCGCTGGGGGCCGGGGAATGGCTGTTTTGGAAGCCAAGGGGCAGAGTCTCCGGGAAGGGGAACATCCCCGGATCCCGAGCAGCAGGGCCGAGCTAACAGGTACCGCGACTCAGTTTCCGGGCCGGAGCAGAGCCAGGGCCGGATTTATCGGAAAGCTCCTACACGCGTATGTACTTATTCTGGGTTTTCTATTGGTCCGTCCGTCGTGGCAAGGAGCTTTAACGCCTCGGTGCCTGAGTTTGTTGGTCTGCCGGTCGTGGCAAGTCGCTTTAACGCCTCAGTGCCTGAGTTTCCTCATCTGTAAAATGAGGATTCGGTCCCTGTTCTCCTTCCCCCTTAGACTGCGAGCCTCATGTGAGACAGCGATTGGGTCCTACCTGATTATCCTGTAGGCACCCCAGCGCTTAGTACATTGCTTGGCTCGGAGTGAACGCTTAGCAAATACCACAAACACCCCCTTGATTAGCCGAAAATCAGAAAGGTCGGGGCGGGAAGGGGGGACCTCGCCAGCCTAGGCCGGGGAAGGGGGCATCCAGGCCACACATCGGCATCGGACTGGCGCTGCTTCCAAGGTTGACTTCGAGCTGGGGGTTCAGGACCTCCGGGGAGATCGGCAGAGACCCCAGAAGACCCCCGCCCAGGATTCCCGGCCCTGCCTGGCTCTGCTGACCCCCACCCTCAAACGGTGGCACCGTGGCCTAGCGGATAAAGCACTGGCCGGGGAGTCCGAAGGACCTGGGTTCTAATCCCGGCACCACCGGTCTGCTGGGTGACCTTGGGCAAATCACTTCACCTCTCTATGCCTAGATCACCTCATCTGGAAAATGGGGATTAAGATGGTGAGCCCCACGTGGAACAACCTGATTACCTTGTATCTTCTCTGTGAACCCCTGGTGGGAAAGGGACTGTGTCCAACCCGATTAGCTTGTCCCCACCCCAGGGCTTAGTAGAACTCCTGGCACATAGCTTTTAACACCGGAGGCGTTGGGGTCAGAAGACACGCTCCGACAGACAGCGGGTCTCTGTGCCCGGGCTGCAGTCCTCCCCCCTCCGCCGGGGCCGATTCCTATTTTCGGCCAAGTCGGCAGAACGGCTTCCCGCCTGCCGCTTCTCCACCCCCTTGCAGACCCCTCCCCTTCTAGCCTGGCCCGGCGGCCGCCCGAGCCCGAGTGACCGACCCGCCCCGCCGCAGCCCCACCGACCCCAGACCCCAAACCCAGGTGAGCGATACTAGCCTTGATCGGCTACAACCCCCTCCCTCCCCCCCATCGCCCCAGGCCTCCCCTCTGACCTGTCCCGTCCCCCCGGATCTCCCCCGACCCCGTTTTCCCCGGCCTTCCCTCATTCGGGCAGCTTTCCCCCCCGATCTGCGTCTCCCCCTGACTCAGTTCGCCCCGGTCCTTCCCCAGGCCCCGTTTCCCCTACCCCATCGTTTCTGCTTCCCCGTGGTCTAGGGTGGGGAGGGTGGGGGGTCCTGAAGGTCTCCCCTGGGCTGGAGGAGGAAGGGGGGGGAGTCCCCAGTGGCCTCCGGACCAGCGTGGCACAGTGGAAAGAGCCCGGGTTTGGGAGTCCGAGGTCGTGGGTTCTAATGCCGCCTCCGCCACCTGTCAGCTATGTGACTTTAGGTAAGTCACTTGACTTCTCTGTAAATCTTCATCTGTAAACTGGGGATGAAGACTGTGAGCCCCACGTGGGACAACCTCATTACCTTGCATCCACCCAAGCCCTTAGAACAGCTCTGGGCACATGGCAAGCGCTTAACAAATGCCATCCTAAATATTACCGTTATTATTCAGGCCGCAACTGGGAAGGAAGGAGGGAGCGGGGAAAGGAGCTCAGGGGTCCCGGGGCCTTCCGGGGTCAGGTTGGCCCACCTCCCGTCCCGTCCCCCCGGATCTCCCCCAGCATGTGCTCCCAGGCCTCGACGAGGCCTATGCGGCGCGTGGCGGTGTGCGGGGGGACCCACGGCAACGAGCTGAGCGGGGTGACCCTGGCCCGGCTCTGGCTGCGGGATCCCGCCGAGCTGCGGCGCCAGACCTTCGCGGCCACCGCCCTGCTGGCCAACCCGAGGGCCACCCGCCATGCCCGCCGCTACCTGGACCAAGATCTCAACCGCAGCTTCACCGCAGAAGTCTTAGCGTGAGTGCCCTCGTCTCGTCCCCCTTCCCTGCCCAGCTCCCTCTCCCCTCTCTGTCTCATTCACTCATTTAATAATAATAATAGTAATGATGATGTTGGTATTTGTTAAGTGCTTACTATGTGCAGAGCACTGTTCTAACCGCTGGGGTAGATACCGGGTCATCAGGTTGGCCCATGTGAGGCTCACAGTCTTCATCCCCATTTTGCAGGTGAGGTAACTGAGTCCCAGAGAAGTGAAGTGACTTGCCCACAGTCACACAGCTGACAAGTGGCAGAGTCGGGATTCGAACCCGTGACCTCTGACTCCCAAGCCCGGGCTCTTTCCACTGAGCCACGCTGCTTCTCCATAATGTTGGTGTTTGTTAAGCGCTTACTATGTGCAGAGCACTGTTCTAAGCACTGGGGTAGATACAGGGTCATCAGGTTATCCCACGTGAGGCTCACAGACTTAATCCCCATTTTCCAGATGAGGTAACTGAGGCCCAGATAAGTGAAGTGACTTGCCCACAGTCACACAGCTGACAAGTGGCAGAGCCGAATTCGAACCCATGACCTCTGACTGCCAAGGCCGTGCTCTTTCCACTGAGCCATGCTGCTTCTTCTTTGGTCGGTCGTATTTATTGAGCGATCACTGTGGGCAGGGCACTCTACTAAGCGCTTGGGGACGTACGATACAAGAAGAAACAGTGACAGTGCTGCCCACGATGAGCTCGCAGTCTAGAGGGAAGGGGGAGACAGACATCGATAGAAGTAAACGGGCATCAATATAAATAAATAAAATGACAGAAAGAGCACGGGCTTGGGAGTCAGAGGTCATGGGTTCTGATCCTGACTCTGCCGCTTCTCAGGGGTGTGACTCTGGGCAAGTCACTGCACTTCTCTGTGCTTCAGTCACCTCATCTGGAAAATGGGGATTAAGACTGTGAGCCCCACATGGAGCAACCTGATTACCTTGCATCTCCCCCAGCGCTTAGAACAGAGCTTGGCACATAGTAAGCACTTAACCAATACCATTATTATAATTATTATTATACATAAGTGCCGAGGGGCAGGGAGGGGGGAAGAACAAAGGGAAAGAGTCAGGGTGAAGCGGAAGGGAGTGGGAGCTGAGGAAAAGTGGGGCTAGTCCAGGAAGGCCTCTTGGAGGAAGTGAGCCTTCAGTAGGGCTTTGAAGCGGGGGAAGAGTGATTGTCTGTCAGATTTGAGGAGAGAGGGCATTCCAGGCCAGAGATAGCATGTGGGCCGGGGTCAGCAGCGAGAAAGGCGGGATGGAGGCACAGGGAGAAGGTTAGCAGCAGAGGAGCGGAGGGTGCGGGCTGGGATGGAGAAGGACAGAAGGGAGGTGAGGTAGGAGGTGGCAAGGGGATGGAGAACTTTAAAGCCAATGGAGAGGAGTTTTTGTTTGATACGGAGGTGGATAGGCAACCACCTGCCTCTCCCCGGGCCCTCGCCCTCCCGCCCTCTTCGCCCCCTCACCGGCCCATGCATCCTTACTCCTCGCCCACAGCTCCCCGCCCGCGGAGGATGACCCGTACGAGGTGACCCGGGCCCGGGAGATCAACCGGTTGTTCGGCCCCAAGGGCTCGGCCGAGGCTTTCGACTTCCTGTTGGACATGCACAACACGACGGCCAACATGGGCTCCTGCCTCATCGCCAATTCTGCCCACAACACGTTCGTCATGCATCTGTGCCGCCACATCCAGGTGTCCCGGGACGAGCCGGTCACTCCCTGGCCTTGGCCATCAGGCCCCGCCCCGCCCCACCCCAGCCCGGCCTTTCCTTTGTTGGTCACCCTCGCCCCAGAGTCCTCCCCCAACACCAGCCCTCTCTGCTCCCAGACCATTCACCCACCTGGCCCCCACCAACCTGAGAGGCAGCATGGTGTAATAATAATAATGATAGTAATAATAATTACGGTATTTAAGTGCTTACTATGTGCCCGGCACTGTTCTAAGCACTGGGGTGGATACGCGCAAATCAGGTTGGACACGGTCCTTGTTCCGCATAGGGCTCACAGTCTTAGAGGAGCAGCGTGGCTCAGTGGAAAGAGCCCGGGCTTTGGAGTCAGAGGTCATGAGTTGGAATCCCAGCTCTGCCACTTGTCAGCTATGTGACTGTGGGCAAGTCACTTCACTTCTCGGTGCCTCAGTTACCTCATCTGTAAAATGGGGATTAAGACTGTGAACCCCACGTGGGACATCCTGATTCCCCTGTGTCTACCCCAGCGCTTAGAACAGTGCTTGGCACGTAGTAAGCGCTTAACAAATACCAACATTATTATTATTATTCTCCATTTTACAGATGACGAATTGAGGCGCAGAGAATAATAATAATAATGATAATGATGGTATTTATTGAGCGATTACTATGTGCCAAGCACTGTTCTAAGCTCTGGGGGAGATACAAAGTAAGGAGGTTGTCCTAGGTGGGGCTCACAGTCTTGATCCCCAGTTTACAGATGAGGTAACTGAGGCACATAGAAGTGAAGTGACTTGCCCAAAGTCACACAGCTGACAAGTGGTGGAGCCGGAATTAGAACCCATGACCTCCAACTCCCAAACCCGTGCTCTTTACAGAGAAGTGAAGTAATTTGCCGAAGATCACACAGCAGACAATAATAATAATAATAATGTTGGTATTTGTTAAGCGCTTACTATGTGCAGAGCACTGTTCTAAGCGCTGGGGGAGATACAGGGTCATCAGGTTGTCCCACGTGAGGCTCACAGTTAATCCCCATTTTACAGATGAGGGAACTGAGGCGCAGAGAAGTGAAGTGACTCGCCCACAGTCACACAGCTGACAAGTAGCAGAGCCCGGAGACGAACTCATGACCTCTGACTCCGAAGCCCAGGCTCTTTTCCACTGAGCCACGAGCTGGGTTTAGAACCCATAGAGCATGGGCCGGGAGTCACAAGGTCCTGGATTCTAATCCTGACTCCACCTCTTGTCTATGTGACCTTGGGCAAGACACTTTACTTCTCTGGGCCTCAGTTCCCTCCTCGGCAAAATGGGGATTGTGACTGTGAGTCCCGTGTGGGACAGAGACTATGTCCAACCCGATTCACTTGCATCCACCCCAGCACTTTGTACAGTGCCTGGCACATAGTAAGGGCTTCACAGATACCATTATTATTATTATTATTGTTATTACCAGCCTCTCATTCACTCATCATACCTGCCCCTGCCACCCCCCTCCTTTCCCAGGCCATTGGCTTATTGGCCATGCCAGTTCAGGTCCAGCCTCCCTGCCAGCCTATCATTCACTGGTCACCGCTGCCCCACTCCCACCCTCAATGACTACATTCATGCAGACCCCTGACCCACATCAGCCTATCATTCATTGGTCAGACATGCCCCTTCTAGGCCCCTACATCTGACCGATCACTCACTGACCAGGCCCAGCCAAGCCCAGCCTTCCCAGGCACTGGCCATACCCATCCAGGGCCCCATGTCCCAGGGCCCCACGTCCACCCAGGCCCTAGGCCCACCCAGACCCCACCCCCACCTTCGCAGCAATTGTCTTTGCTCTGGTCTGTCCACCCGGCGCCGAGAGGTCCGGGGGCGCAGGGCCCGGCAGGACTGGGGTTGGGGGGTAATCCGGTCCTGTGCCCCCCGAATCACTTTGCTCCGGACCCGTGCCCCATCTACCTCTTCTTACTGCCTGGAGAGCAAGACTACGCCCTCACCTCTGTGGGCAAAAACGGCTTGGGTAGGGAGGAGGTGGAGGCAGAGAGATGGACCGGGGGATGGGGATCTGGGATGGGTTGGGGGCGGGGAGATGGGAGGGAATGGGGCGGGGGACGGGGAAATAGGGTGGGGTGGGGGCTTGGTCGGCGGGTCCCTCCGGGGCCCCTGATCCGAGCGGGGGCTGGTTCCGGGCAGGTCTGGAGCTGGGGCCTCAGCCCCATGGAGTGGTCCGCGCTGACCTGCTGTTTCGAATGAGGGCCCTGGTCTCCTGCGTCCTGGACTTCATCGACCTCTTCAACCAGGGTTGGTCCTGATCCCCTACCGTCCCTCCCCTTCTCCAGACCCAAGGGTCCATCTGGGCGTCCCATCCCCCAGCCCTGATCCCCTCCCCCCTTCCCTCTCATCCCTCACCCACTCTGGCTCTCCTCCCTCGCAAGGACCTGGGAGTCAGAGGTCTTTTTTTATGGTCTTTGTTAAACTCTTACTATTCAAGCACGGCTATTCTAAGCACTGGGGCAGATACACATTTATCAGATTGGACACAGTCCCTGTCACACTAGCTTCACTAACACCATCCTCTCCAGGTTCTCCTCTTATCACTCTGACTGCTCCTTCTCTGTCTCTTTCGTGGGCTTTTCCTCCACCTCCAACCCCCTAACTGTGAGGGTCCCTCAAGGGTAGTTCTGGTTCCCCTTCTACTCTCCATCTACACCCACTCCCTCGGACAACTCATTCACTCCCACAGCTTTAGCACCATCTTCTTGTGTTGTACTCTCCCAAGCGCTTAGCACAGGGCTCTGCACATAGTACCGCTACAACCCAACCCACTCACTTTGCTCCTCTAATGATAAACTTCTCACTGTACCTTGATCTCATCTCTCTCGCCACCGGCCCCTCACCCACGTCCTGCCTCTGGCCTGGAACGCCCTCCCTCCTCATGTCAGAGAGGCAATTACTCTCCCCCCAGTTCAAAGTCTTATTGAAGGCGCAACTTTTCCAAGAGGCCTTTCCTGACTAAGCCCTCTTGTCTTTTTCTTCAACTCCTTTCCGTGTCACCCTGAATCGCTCCCTTTATTCATCCCCGCTCTCAGCACGGCAACACTTCTGTCTGTATCTGTAATTTTACTTATTCTAATGTCTGTTTCCCCCTCTAGACTGTAAGCTCACTGTGGACAGGGAATGTGTCTATTTATTGTTATATTGTACTCTCCCAAGAGCTTAAACAGTGCTCTGCACGAAGTAAGCATTCAATAAATACGATTGATTGATCAGATGAATTCCAAATTTACATCTCTAGCCCTGATCTACCTCCTCTGCTGTCTCTGTATTTCCTCCCACCTTCAGGGCATCTAGACTTGGACATCCCACGGACACCTCACAGGGAGTTGTCATTCGAACTCAATTTGTCTGAAACGATCGTGTTTCAATCAGTTGTATTTATTGAGCACTTACTCTGTGCAGAGCACTGTACTAAGTGCTTGAGAGAGCACAGTATAACAAAATTTGTACATTCCCTTCCCTCAGTGAACTTACAGTCTAGAGGGGGAGACAGACATTAGTATAAATAAATAAAGAATTCATTCATTCTTTATTGTGCAGACTACTGTACTAAGCGCTTGGGAGAGTACAATGTAACAATAAACAGACACATTCCCTTCCCTCAACGAACTTACAGTCTCGAGGTGGGGAGAGACAGTAAATATGAATAAATCTATTTCAGATATGTACATAAGTGCTGTGGGACTGGATGGAATAAATAAGAGGACCAAGTCAGGGCGACGCAGAAGGGAGTGGGAGAAGAGGAAAGGAGAGCTTAGTCAGGGAAGGCTTCTTGGAGAAGATGTGCCTTCAATCCCGCTTTGAATTTGGGAAAGTAATTAATTTGTCTAGGATATGGACATAAGTGCTGTGAGACTGAGGGAGGAGTGAATAGAGGGTGCAAATCCAAGCACAAGGATGACAGAGAAGGGAGAGAGGAAAAAAGAAATGAGGACCTAGTCGGGGAAGGCTCCTTGGATGAGATGGGCCTTCAATTAGGCTTTGAAGGTGGGGAAAGTAATTGTCCATCGGTCAGTCGGTCCTTCTCCTGGATCGTCCCCTTCTCCTGGAAACGTTTTTCAAACTAGTCTTCACTAACTCTGTCCTCTCTTGGTTCTTCTCATCTCTCTGGCCATTCATTCTCAGTCTCCTTCTCAGGTTCCTCCTCTGCCTCCCACCCCCGAAATGTTGGGAGTCTCTCAAAGTTCAGTTTCTGGTCCCCTTCTATTCTCCATCTACACTCATTCCCTCGGAGAACTCATTCGCTCCCACGGCTTCAACTACTATCTGTAGGCAGATGATACCCAAATCTACATCTCCAGCCCTGATTTCTCTCCCTCTCTCCAGGCTCGCATCTCCTCCTGCCTTTGACACATCTCTACTTCACTGTCCTCACATCACCTCAAACTTAACATGTCCAAACAGAGCTCCTTATCTTCCCACCCAAACCCTGTCCTCTCCCGGACTTTCCCGTCACTGTAGATGGCACCACCATCCTTCCCATCTCATAAGCCTATAACCTTAGCATTATCCTTGACTCCTCTCTCTCAATCACCCACATGTTCAATCCGTCACCAAATTATATCGGTTCCACCTTCACAACATTGCTAAAATCCGCCCTTTCCTCTCCATCCAAACTGCTACCATGTTGAAACAATCACTCATCCTCTCCCACCTAGATTACTGCATCAGCCTTCTTGCTGACCTCCCAACCTCCTGCCTCTCCCCACTTCAGTCCATACTTCATTCCGCTGCCCGGATCATCTTTCTACAGTAGCGTTCAGGACATGTCACTCCCGCTCCTCAAAAATCTCCAGTGGTTGCCCAACCACTCCATATCAGGCAAGAATACCTCACCATTAGCTTTAAAGCACTCCATCACCTTGCCCCCTCCTACCTCACCTTGCTTCTCTCCTAGTAGAACCCAGCCGGTACACCTCACTCCTCTGGTCCTAACCTTCTCAGTGTGCCTCCATCCCGCTGTCTCACCGCCGACCCCTGGCCCACGTCCTGCCTCTGGCCTAGAACACCCTCCCTCCCCAAATCTGCCAGACAATCACTCTCCCCATCGCTTCGAAGTCCTATTGAGGCGCACCTCCTCCAAGAGGTCTTCCCAGACTAAACCCCACTTTTCCTCGTCTCCCACTCCCTTCTGCTTCATCCTGACTTGCTCTCTTTGCTCTTCCCCCCTCCCCACCCCATAGCACTTATGTATATATCCGTCATTTTATTTATATTGATGTCTGTTTATTTCTATGTGTCCCTCCCCCCCATGCCGGAGTGGGAGCTCATTGTAGGCAGGAATTGTCACTCTTTATTGTTACATTGTACTTTCCCAAGTGCTTAGTACAGCGCTTTGCCCACAATAAGCACTTAATAAATATGACTGAATGAATTGAATGAATGACTACGAAGAGGGAGGGCATTTCAAGGCCAGAGGCAGGATGTGGACAAAAAGTTAGTGGTGAGATAGACAAGATCGAGGTACTGTGAGTAGGTTGGCACTCAACTTCCCACTCAAAACCCTGGCCTCCCTCTGTCTTTCCCATGACTATAGACAACACCATTATTCTCCCTGTCTCTTAAGTCTGTCACTTTGGCATTATGCTCAACTCATCTCTCTAATTCAACACTCTTTGGTCCTTTCATGCCAACCTACTCCATTGTACCTCGACCTCGTCTATCTCGCCGCCGACCTCTGGCCCACATTCTCTATCTGGCCTAGAAATCCCTCGCCTAGAAATCCCTCCCTCTTCATATCTAAGAGTCCACCCTCTCCACTCCTTATGAGACTCATTAATTAAATAATTCATACATTCATTCAATCAGACATTAAAATCACATCTCCTCTAAGAGGTCTTCCTCATTTTTCTCATTTCCCCTACTCCCTCTCCCTTTTGCATCACCCTTGCACTTAAATTTGTATCTTTTAAGCATTTGCTATTCACCCTACCTTCAGCCCTACGGCATTTAACTCCATGTCCATAATTGATTTTAATGTCTGTCTTCCCTTTTGGTCTATAAATTACTTGTGGACCGAGGAAAATATCTACCAATTCTGTTGCAAAAACTTCTCACTCTAGGCTTCAAGGCTCTCCATCACCTTGCCCCCTCCTACCTCTCCTCGCTTCTCTCTTTCTACCGCCACCCCGCACGCTCCACTCCTCTGCCGCCCAACTCCTCACCGTCCCCCCTTCTCGCCTATCCCGCCGTCGACCCCCGGGCCACGTCCTCCCGCTGTCCCGGAATGTCCTCCCTCCTCACCTCCACCAAACTAACTCTCTTCTCCTCTTCAAAGCCCTACTGAGAGCTCACCTCCTCCAAGAGGCCTTCCCAGACTGAGCTTCCCCTTTTCCCTCTGCTCCCTCTCTGCCCCTGCCTTCACCTCCCCTCAGCTAAGCCCCGTTTCCTCCACTTTCTCTCTGCTCCTCCCCCTCTCCCTTCCCTTCGCCTCAGCACTGTGCTCATCTGCTCATTTGTATATTTTATTTATTACCTTATTTATTTTGTTAATGAGATGTACATTCCCTTGATTCTATTTATTGATATTGTTTTTGTCCGTCTGTCTCCCCCGATTAGACTGTAAGCCCATCAATGGGTAGGGATTGTCTCTATCTGTTGCCGAATTTACATTCCAAGCGCTTAGTACAGTGCTCTGCACATAATAAGCGCTCAATAAATACTATTGAATGAATGCATGAATGAATGTTGCACTGTACTCTCCCAAACGCATTATACAGTGCTCTGCACACAGTAAGCATGGGGATTCAATAGCTGTTTTCCTTTTCACATAGACTGTGAGCCCAGTGTGAGACAGGGATTGTGATCCAATTGTGTTGGACAGTACTTACTGCAGTGCTTGTCACATAGTAAGCACTTCATTGTATTATTATTATCATCAATAATAAATCGTATTTATTGAACATTTTTTATGGTATTTGTTAAGCACTTACTATGTGCCAGGCTCTGTACTAAGCCCCAGATACAAGTTAATCAAGGTTGGACACAGTCCATGTCCCATATGGGGCTCACACCCTTAATCCACATTTTTACAGAGGAGGTAACTGAGGCACAGAGAAGTGAAGTGACTTGTCCAAGGTCACGCAGCAGACAAGTGGCAGAGCCAGGATTAGAACCAGATCCTTCTGACTCCCAGGCCTCTGCTCTCTCCACTAGGCCTGGCTGCTTCTCAGAGTAGAGCACTGTCCCAAGTACACTGGAGAAGCAGCGTAGCTCAGTGGAAAGAGTACGGGCTTTGGAATCAGAGGTCATGGGTTCGAACCCCGGCTCTGCCACTTGTCAGCTGTGTGACTGTGGGCAAGTCACTTAACTTCTCTGTGCCTCACTTACCTCATCTGTAAAATGGGGATTAAGACTGTGAGCCCCACGTGGGACAACCTGATTCCCCTGTGTCTACCCCAGCGCTTAGAACAGTGCTCTGTACATTGTAAGCGCTTAACAAATACCAACATTATTATTATTATTATTATTATCTCACTCCGCCACTGATCAGCTGTGTGACTTTGGGCAAGTCGCTTCACTTCTCTGGGCCTCAGTTACCTCATCTGTAAAATGGGGATGGAGACTGTGAGCCCCACGTGAGACAACCTGATTACCTTGTATCTACCTCGGTGCTTAGAACAGTGCTTGGCCCACAGTAAGCACTTAACAAATACCATCATTATTATTATTCCTTCTAGACTGTAAGCCCCTTGTGGGCAGGGATTGTCTCTGTTGCCGAAATGTACTTTCCAAGCCCTTAGTAGAGTGCTCTGCGCACAGTAAGTGCTCAATGAATACGATTGAATGAATACAATATAACGGAGTTGTTAGACACATTATTATTATTGCTGTAATTATTGTATTATAATTATGGTTGCTGTTGTCATTTCTCCTGCTCCCGCTCTCTCAGGCACGGAATTCCCGGCCGCCGACATTGAAGTGTATCAGTCCCTGGACCGTGTCGACTACCCCCGAGGGCCCGAAGGCTTCCTGGAGGCTGCGGTGCACCCAACCCTGCAGGTAAAGCTCTCCATCACCTCTCTCCCTCCAACCTCACCTCGCCGCTCTCCCCCTACAACCCAGCCTGCACACTTCGCTCCTCAAATGCCAGCCTACTCACAGCACTTTGATCGCATCTATCTTGCCACTGACCTCTTGCTCGTGTCCTGCCTGGGGCCTGGAAGGCCCACCCAACCCTCTCCCCACCTTCAAAGCCTTCCCGAAGGCACATCTCCTCTAAGAGGCCTTCCCCCCTCATTTCCTCTTCTCCCGCTCCCTTCTGCGTCACTCTTACGCTTGGCTTTGTTCCCTTCATTCACCCCTCCTTCAGTCCCTCAGCACTTCTGTCCATGTCCATCGTTTATTTTTATTTATATGAATGTCCGTCTCCCCCTCTAGGCTGTCGGCTTGTTGTGGGCGGGGAACATGGCTACCAACTCTGTTATATTGTACTGTCCCTAGAGCTTGGTACAGGGTCTGCACGCAGTAAGCGCTCAATACATAGTATTGATTGAGGTGGGTGGGCAGGCGCCGATTGGGGGTGGGGGATCCCCCCCCGGGGACCCATGCCCCAGCCTCCCTTCTTCCTTCCAGGACCGTGACTTCCTACCGCTGCGACCTGGGGCGCCGGTGTTCCAGACCTTTGGCGGAGAGGAGATCGTGTACGAGGGCGCCGGCACGGTCTACCCGGCCTTCATCAACGAGGCGGCTTACTATGAGAAGGGCATCGCCTTCAGCATGACCGAGAAGAGGACCATCTCGCTTCCTGCCCTGCGGGTCTCGGGGGACTGATTCCCTGACCCCAGACCTTTCATTCATTCATTCAATTGTATTGATTGAGCACTTACTGTGTGCGGAGCACTGTACCAAGCGCTTGGAAAGTACAATTCGGCAACAGAGACAATCCCTGCCCACAACGGGCTCACAGTCTAGAAGGGGGGAGACAGATATCAAAACAAGTAAACGGGCATCAGTAGCATCGTTATAAATCAAGAGAATTATAGATATATAAATCATTAATGATAATAAACAGAATTATAATTATAAATACGTGCATATATGCACAAGCTGTGGGGCGGGGATGGGGTAGAGCAAAAGGAGTGAGATGGGGAGATGGGGAGGGGGAGCAGAGGAAAAGGGGGGCTTTGCCCCCCACTCCTCAGGTCCCCCAGGATCCAGGGCTCTGACCCCTGACTGCCCCCCGCCCCGACCTCCCCGGTCCTCGGCTTAGGCCTCCCCCTCCTCCTACCTTGCCCAGCTCACGCCCCTCGCCAATCTCCCCGCTCCCGTTGGACGAGCAGATCCACGAAATGGGGGAGGGTCGGTGGGCCCCTAACTCATTAAAACCCTCTGAATCCTCACCGGCCATGGAGTCGGCTGGCTGAGCTGGGGAGGGGGGCGGGGAGGGGGAGGGCACGGGCTGCCCGAGGCTGTGGCCCACCGAGGCGAGGGAGCGCTAGACAGAACCTGATGATATGGGCGGGGGGAAGATGGACGGGGTTGCCCTCCTAGCCCCGCCAACGCCCGTCCAGGGCCCCCGGAGCCTCTCTCCCCCGGACCCCTCCCCTCCAGGACCCAGGACCCCGGACCCCCGCCCCCTCGTCGTCCCTCCGCCGCCCATCCGTCTCCCCGAGGCGGGCAACATCGAGCGGGAGATGAAGAGGTGTGAGAGACGGGCGGGCACGGGGGACCGAACCGACAGAGATAGATGAAGGGGTGGGGGGGGGGCCGGTGGGGGGGGGCTCGGGGGGCCGGTGGGGAGGGGCCGCCAGCTAGACAGCTACCCCCTCATCTCTCCACTGCATGCAAACTCACCACAGGCCCAGGCCCCCAACCCCACAGCCCCAGCCCCGGTCTCAGGCCCTCCCCAGGCCCACCCCTAGCCCCAATTTCTGCCCCAGTCCCAGCCCCGGACAGACCTCCTGTCTCCCCTGACTCGTCTCCAGCCTCTGCCCAGCCCCTGGCCCAGCCCCTGCTCCTGCCCCAGGTCCGGCCCTCACCTTAGCGTCTACTCCATTCCCACTCCAGCCTCTACTCGAGTCCGCTGCCCCAGGCCCCATCCCAGCCCCTGACCCAGCTGCAGACCCTGCCTCGGTCTCTACCCGGACCCCACCCTGGGCTTCTGCCCCAGCCTCTGCTCAGCCCCTGGCCCAGTCCCAGCCTCTGCCCCAGCCCTTGGCCCAGCTCCAGCCCCTGGCCCAGCCCCTGGCCCAGCCTCTGCTTCACCTACCCGGTCTCCCTCCTCTAGCCTCTACCCCAGCCCCAGCTCCATCTCCAGCCTCCTCCTCTGCCCTAGCCCCTGCGAGGACACTTCACCTGTGCCCCTGCCGCACCCCCTCTCCTGCCTCCCCGACCCCGGCCGGGCCTGTAAGCGGGGGGCTGAGGGCGGGGGGGGGGGGGGCGACCATATCTGTGCTGTCGCTGGAGCCTCATTGATCGGGCTGTAGCCCGCGGGGGCCGTCCTGTCCTGGCCGGGGAGGGGGCCGGGGGGTACCCAAGGCTCCCAAGATGGTTGCTTCTGTCAAGCCCCCTCCCCTGCCACCCGCTGCCGACCCCTCCCCGCCCTAGCGCCGCCCCTGGGCGCCCCCACCCCGGCCCCTCTCCGGCTCCTCTGGCCTGTCACTGCGGCCACCAGCCCACACCCGCCACAGGCCGCGGGCCCGTCGGACCCCCCAGCCCCCCCGCCAGAAACCCCTCCCCCGGGGACAGAGACACCGACAGAGACACCCACCCGACGACAGAGACGCCTGGACAGCGATAGCTAGACACCGAGACACCAAGACGCGGGGACAGAGACAGAAACAGAGCCACCGAGGCACGGACAAGCACAGAGACCCCGCGACACGGACAGAGACACAGACAGCGACAGGAAGAAAGAGATTCCAAAAGAAAGCGAGAACTGAGGCAGGCAGAGTCGCCGAGACCCAGCCGGGAGGAACCGAGCCGGGGGAGAGGCGAAATCGGGGCCGAGCCCGGTGGTGGGACCCCTTTCCATGGCAGGTAAACTTCGCATCCTCTTCTTCCTTCTCCTCCATCCCCATAGTTGCCCCAGTGGGCACAGGGGAAAACGGGCGGGGGGACCGGGGGTCTCCCCAGGGAAATCGCGGAGGCTGAGAGACAGACAGACCCAGAGACGAAATCAGAGGCAGAGACAGGCACCGAAACGGAGACAGAGACAGAGACGGACAAGAAGACAGAGACAGATGCGGAGAGAAATGCACAGAGGAGAGAAAGACAGAGACAGAGAGACAGATACAGAGAAAACGAGGGACAGAGAAGAGATGGAAAGGCAAACAGGTTCAGGGCGACGGGAGGGTGCAGAGACAGAAGAGGCCTCCACCTCTCCCTTCCCATCCCCACAGCACTGTACTCGTCCGCTCAACTGTATATATTTTCGTTACCCTATTTATTTTGTTAATGAATTGTACATCGCCTCGATTCTATTTAGTTGCCATTGTTTTTACGAGATGTTCTTCCCCTTGAATCTGTTTATTGCCATTGTTCTCGTCTGTCCGTCTCCCCCGATTAGACCGTAAGCCCGTCAAACGGCAGGGACTGTCTCTATCTGTTGCCGACTTGTTCATCCCAAGCGCTTAGTACAGTGCTCTGCACATAGTAAGCGCTCAATAAATACTATTAAATGAATGAATGAAAGTGGAAACCTAGAGGGACGAGAGAGAAAGGGCAGAGACCGAAAGGGAAAGACACAAATGGAGATCCGGAGAGACAGAGAGAACTGCGGACACAGAAGAGGAGAGACACGAATGGAAACCCCAAGACACTCGGAGAGAGAGAAGTGCGGACACAGAAAAGGAGAGACACGAATGGAGACCCCAAGAGTCTCAGAGGGAGAGAAGTGCGGAGGCAGAAAAGGAGACAAAAATGGAGACATTGAGACCGAAGTGCCGAGGTAGGAAAGGAGACACAAATGGAAATCCAGAAATACAGAGACAGAGACATGCAGAGACTGAAAAGGAGAGACACAAATAGAGGCCTAAAGTCACAGACACACTCACGCACACCCAGAGAAAGAAGTGCGGAGACAGAAAAGGAGAGAAACGAATGGACACACACATCGACCCAGAGACAGTGCAGAGAGACAGAAAAGGAGAGACACCAGTGGAGACCTAGAAATACAGAGACAAAGCGAGAGAAGTGCGGAGACAGAAAAGGAGAGACACAAGGGAGACAGAGAGAAGTGAGGAGGCAGGCAGATGAAGAGACAGGGTGGCAGGAGGGGGACAAAACTAGTCTGCGATCCGGAGGCGAGGATGGGATAGGTGGGGGGCTTGGGGAGGGTTGTGGCTCCTGGGGCAGAGCTGCGGGGGGGCCAGGGTCGGGGGGCGGAGGTTTGGGGGCGGAGATCTGGCCGTTTTCTGTCGGGATTTGCGGGAAGGACGGGTTTGGTGTCAAATATTTGCTCGCCCTCCTACTTAGACTGTGAGTCTCGTGTGGATCAGGGCCTAGCGCCTAGTACCACAGCGCCTAGTACGGTGCTTGGCACGTAATAAGCGCTTAACGAACACCGCAACTATTCTAAGATTATTATTGGGATTAGCGGGCCCATCGGCTCGTCCCGTCCCCAGCTCTCTGAATCGTTCCCCACAGATCGAGCAGAGTGTGTGGGTGACTGTGTATGCGTGTCCCCGTGTCCGGTGCCCCCTCTCCATCCCCCAGCCGGCTGGCAGCCCCTCCCCCAGGGGCCGGTCAGTCTCGTCCTCAGAATTTGTGTGGAACTGCATCGTTTTATTTCTCTATTGAATTTAAATATTTAGTCAGGTATTTTACGGTGATGTATTTGTATTACTTTCATGGAAGCAGCGTGGCTTAGTGGAAAGAGCTCGGGCTTGGGAGTCAGAGGTCGTGGGTTCTAATCCCGGCTCCGCCACTTGTCAGCTGTGTGACTTTGGGCAAGTCACTTCACTTCTCTGTGCCTCAGTTCCCTCATCTGTCAAATGGGGATGAAGACTGTCAGCCCTACGTGGGACAGCCTGATTACTTCCTATCTCCCCCAGCGCTTAGAACAGTGCTCGGCACATAGTAAGCGCTTAACAAATACCATCGTCATTATTATTAATAATATAACCTCCCGAGGGGCAGGGAAAGGGTCTGTTGATTGTTACAGTGTACTCCCGAGTGCTTAGTACAGTGCTTTGCAGGCCGCGAGGGCTCAGTAAATACGATTGAGTGCCTCTGTCGGGGCCCGAGACGACCCCTCCTCCCGCCCGTCTGGTCCCGCGTCTCTCCCGCAGCCTTCCTGTCCAGCAGCCTGGCCGTCCTGGCGTCCGGCGAGGGCTTCCCGCCGCCGCCCTGCAGCCCCGCCTGGGGGTCCGGGCTGGGGGCGTCCTGCTCCCTGGGGCCGCCGGGCCCGGGCCCCGCCCCGGGGGGCGAGCGGGGGGCTCCGGGCCCGGGCCCCGTCCCGGGGGGCGGCCGGAAGAACCCGCGCGTGTCCGAGGTGACGGTGCAGCTGGAGACGCAGAGTCTGTGGGCCGAGTTCCACCGCCTGGGGACCGAGATGATTGTCACCAAGGCGGGCAGGTGCGGGTCAGCCCCGGGACCGGCGAGGGGCGGATAGCGGCGGGGCTGGAGGAGGGGGGCGCTGGGGGCAGGGGCAGGGCCGGGGTGGGGCAGAGGAGGGTCAGGGGTGGGGGGGGCCTTGGGGGGGGCAGAGCCGGGGATGGGACAGAGGAGGGACTGGAGGAGGGCAGGACGGGCGGGGGGCACGGCCAGAGGGCGGGGATTCATTCATTCAATAGTATTTATTGAGCGCTTCCTATGTGCAGAGCACTGTACTAAGCGCTTGGAATGGACAGTTTGGCAACAGAGAGAGACCATCCCTGCCCAATGACAGGCTCACACGGAGGAGGGCAGGGGCTGGGCTGGGGCAGAGGAGGGGCAGGGGTGAGGGGTGGGGCTTTGGGGGCAGGGCCGGGACCGGGGCGGAGGCGGGGCTGGAGGAGGGCAGGGCAGGACTGCGCTGGGGGCAGGGGCAGGGGGCTGGGATGGAGGAAGGCAGGCCAGGGCAGGACTGGGGCAGAGGAGGGTGAGGGGTGAGGGGTGGGGGTTGAGGGGGCAGGGCCGGGGCCGGGGCAGAAGAGGGGCTGGAGGTGGGCAGGGTGGGCCCGGGCCTGGCTGGAGGACAATGGGGCGGGGCTGGAGGGTCGTTGGGCGGAGCCGGGGGGCGGGGGGTGGGCCCGGAGGAACGCGGGACGGGACTGGGGCTGGGGCGGGGGCGGGGCCGGGGGAGCGGGCTGAGGGGCCGGGCGTGAGGGGCCGGGGGTGACGAGGGGCCGGGGGCCGGCAGGCGCATGTTCCCCACATTCCAGGTAAAGATCGATGGGATGGACACGGGGGCGGACTATGCGCTGCTCATGGACTTTGTGCCCCTGGACGATAAGCGATACAGGTGTGTTTGGGGGAGGGGGCGGGCCGGGACTCATTCATTCAATCATTCATTCAATATTTATTGAGCGCTTACTGTGTGCACAGCACTGTTCTGAGCGCTTTATTTATACAATAGAGACAATCCCTTCCCACAAAGGGCTCACAGTCTAGAAAGGGGGAGGCAGACATCAATACAAGTAATCAGGCATCAACATAAATAAATAGAATTATAGATATACACATAGACATAAGTGCCTGTGAGGCGGGGTGAGGAAGAGTCGGGTGACGCGGAAGGCAGGGGAGCTGAGAAAAAGCGGGGCTCAGTCTGGGAAGGCCTCCTGGAGGAGGTGAGCCTTCAGTAGGGCTTTGAAGGAGGGGGGGGGGAGTGTGATTGGCGAATTTGAGGAGGGAGGGCGTGGGTCAGGGGTCAGCGGCGGGACAGGCGAGACGGAGGCCCAGGGAGAGGGTTAACGGTACCAGAGGAGCGGAGTGTGCGGGCTGGGATGGAGAAGGACAGTGGGAGGTGAGGTGGTGGTGGGGGGACGTGTCCAGTGACCCCCCCCCCCGCCCCCCTCTCCTCCTCCTCCTCCTCCTCCTCCTCCTCCTCTTCCACCAGATACGCCTTTCACAGTTCGGCCTGGCTGGTGGCCGGAAAGGGCGACCCCGCGACCCCTGGGCGAGTTCACTTCCACCCGGACTCGCCGGCCAAGGGCGCGCAGTGGATGAGGCAGATCGTGTCCTTCGACAAACTCAAACTGACCAACAACGTGCTGGACGACAACGGCCACGTGCGGGCGTCAGAGGGGAGGGGGCGTGGGGAGGGGGTCAGCGGGCCACGTGGGAGCAGGTGGGGAGCTGGGCGGAGGCCGTGGGGGCGGGGACGCTCCTGGGTGGTAACCCTGCCCGCATCCTCCCTACCATCCCCCTCCCCTTCCCCCCAGACCGTCGTCCCCTCCACCGCCCCCTCCCCTTTTCCCCAGCCTATCCTCCCCCCGGCCCCCTGCCCTTTCCCCCGGTCCATCCTCCCCTCTCCCTCTGTCCCACTCCCCTTTTCCCCAGATCATCCTCCCCTCTCCCCCCGGCCCCTTTCCCTTTTTTCCCCAGCCCATCCTCCCCTCTCCCCCATCCCCCAGCCCATCCTCCCCCCTCCCCCCGTCCCCCTCCCCTTTTTTCCCAGCCCATCCTCCCCTCTCCCCCCGGCCCCCTCCCCTTTTCCCCCAGCCCATCCTCCCCTCTCCCCCAGCCCATCCTCCCCTCTCCCCCCGGCGCCCTCCCCTTTTTTCCCCAGCCCGTCCTCCCCTCTCCCGCCGGGCCATCGTCCCCTCTCCTCTCCAGCCCCCCTGCCCCTCTCCCCGTTGCCCCCTCGCCCCCGACCATCCTCCCCCCTCCCCCACAGATCATCCTCAACTCCATGCACCGCTACCAGCCGCGCTTCCACGTGGTGTTCGTGGACCCGCGCAGGAACAGCGAGCTCTACGCCCACGAGAACTTCAAATCCTTCGTCTTCGCCGAGACCCAGTTCACTGCGGTGACGGCCTACCAGAACCACCGGGTCAGCGCCCCGCCCGGCGGCCTCGCCCCCCCGCCCCCCTTCCCCCCACCCACTCCCCCAGACCCCCACGACCCCCGAGCCCGGCCCCAGGCCCCAGCCGCCTGCTCTCTCCCCTTCTCCCCAGATCACTCAGCTCAAGATCGCCAGCAACCCCTTCGCCAAGGGCTTTCGAGATGGGGAGCCCGAGGACTGGTAAGAACAGGGGGGCGTAGATCCGAGGACATCGGTCTGTCCCACGTGGGGGCTCACGGTCTTCATCCCCATTTGACAGACGAGGTCACTGAGGCCCAGAGTAGTGAGGTGACTTGCCCAAGGTCACCCAGCTGACCAGAGGAGGAGCCGGGATTAGAACCCACGACCTCTGACTCCCAAGCCGGGGCTCTTTCCACTGAGCCCCGCTGCTTCTCACAAGCGCTTACAATGGGCCGGGCACTGTACTATAATAATAATAATTAAATAATCATAATTATAATTGTGATATTTGTTAAGTGCTTACGATGTGCCAGGTACTGTGCTAAGCCCTGAGGCGGACACGTTTAGACTGTGAGCCCGTCACTGGGCAGGGATTGTCTCTATCTGTTGCCGAATTGTCCATTCCAAGCGCTTAGTACAGTGCTCTGCACATAGTAAGCGCTCAGTAAATACTATTGAATGAATGAATACAAGCAAATTGAGTTGGACACAATCCCTGCCATTCATTCATTCATCCCATCGCATTTACTGAGTGCTTATGGAATGCAGAGCACTGTACTAAACGCTTGGGAAGTACAATTCAGCAACAAATATTCATTCATTCAATCATATATATTGAGCGCTTCCGGTGTGCAGAGCACTGTTCTCAGTGCTTGGAAAGTACAATTTGGGAACAGATAGGGACAATCACTATCGAACAACGGGCTCACAGTCTAGAAGGGGGGAGATGGGGATGGACAGCAAAATAAGTAACCGGGCATCAGTTGCATCATTATAAATAGAATTATAGATATATACACATCATTAAGAAGCAGAAGCAGCGTGGCTCAGTGGAAAGAGCCCGGGCTTGGGAGTCAGAGGTCGTGGGTTTGAATCCCGGCTCTGCCACTTGTCAGCTGTGTGACTGTGGGCAAGTCACTTCACTTCTCTGGGCCTCAGTTCCCTCATCTGTAAAATGGGGGTGAAGACTGTGAGCCTCACGTGGGACAACCTGAATTATCCTGTATCTACCCCAGCGCTTAGAACAGTATTCTGCACATAGTAAGCGCTTAACAAATACCAACATTTATTATTTATTTTATTTAATAAAAATAAATAGAATTATAATTATAAATATGTAAATATATACACAAGTGCTGTGGGGCAGGGAGGGGGATAGAGCAAAGGGAGCGAGTTGGGACGATGGGGAGGGGGAGCAGATGAAAAGGGGGGCTTAGTCTGTCCCTCATGGGGTTTACAGTCTCAACCCCCATTTTACAGATGAGGCAACTGAGGCACACAGAAGAAGTGAAGTGACTTGCCCAAGGTCACATAGCAGACAAGTGGCAGAGCTGGAATTAGAACCCATGACTTTCTGACTCCCAGGCCCTTGCTCTCTATCCACTATGTCAAACGGTTTCTCGAAATCTCCCTCGAGACTGTAAACTTGTTGTGGGCAGGGTACCTGCCTGCCATTTCTGTTGTATTGTACTCTTAGTACAGTGCTCTGCACCAGTAAGTGCTCAATAAATACCATTGATTGATGGTAGCAATAGAGGGGACATTGATTGAGCTCCCACTTGGCGTGATGCACTATACTAGGCGCTTGGGAAATTCAGAATAATGAAGTTGGGGGGGGAGGGGGGTGTCCCTGGACATCAAGAAGCTTACACTGTAAGTGGGGAGACAAACATAAAACTATTTTTTACACAAGTGGTCAAAATAGCAGTCAGAGTTTTTATTAAACACTTGCTGGGTTCAGAGCACTGTGCTAAGCACATCGAAAGAATACACAGATGGGAATTAAACGGGTTCCTGTTCCTGGGGGAAGGGGCAGTGAGGCTCACAATGTAAAAATAGAGTCATATATGTACATAATGCCGAGGAGAAACTGTGGTCTCATGGATAGAGCCCGGACTGGAAATTAGAAGGACCTGGGTTCTCATCCCAGCTCCACCACTTGTCTGCTGTGAGGCCTTGGGCAAGTCACTTAATTTCTCTGTTCCTGAGTTCCTTCATCTGTAAAATGGGGATTAAGACTATGAGCCCCATGTGGGACAGGGACTGTGTCCAACCTGATTACCTTGTATCTACTCCAGTGCTTAGAACAGTGCCTGACCCAGAGTAAGCACTTACCAAATATCACTGTTATTGTTATTATTTCTTCCTTCTCCCTGGCCCCCACTGCTCTCTGTTTTCCTCCCAGGACTGGGGCCCCGCGGCCACTCCTGACCACCCTACCCCGGGGCCGAGGACGGGCCGTCCTCTCCCGGCCCGAGGACGAGGGGCGAGAGCCAGGTAACACCCCCGCACCTCCCCAACCGGAATTCATCCCCCATCCCATCTCTTCCTCCACTCCCCATCCACTCTCCTCTCCCTGTTCCCAATCCCACCCTCCAAACACCTTCCCATCACCCTCCTTCATGCCCAATCGGTCCTCCTCCCCCAGTACTCCTTCTCCATTCCCAATCCTCCTTTCCAGAACTCTTTCCCACTCGCAACCCTCTCCCCAATCCCCTTCCCCTAGAACTCTTCCTCACTCCCATGCCCACTCCCCAATACCTCTCCCCCAAACGCTTGCCCATCTAGACCGTTACCTTGCTGTGGGCAGGGAATGCGTCTGTTTATTGTTATATTGTCCTTTCCCAAGCACTTAGTACAGCACAGTAAGTGCTTAATAAATTCGATTAATAATAATATTGCTGGTATTTGTTAAGCGCTTACTATGTGCAGAGCACTGTTCTAAGTGCTGGGGGAGATTCAGGGTCATCAGGTTGTCCCACATGAGGCTCACAGTTAATCCCCATTTTACAGATGAGGGAACTGAGGCACAGAGAAGTTAAGTGACTTGCCCACAGTCACACAGCTGACAAGTGGCAGAGCTGGGAGTCGAACCCATGACCTCTGACTCCGAAGCCCAGGCTCTTTCCACTGAGCCAAAGACTGTAAGCCCGTCAGTGGGCAGGGATTGTCTCTGTTACCGAATTGTACATTCCAAGCGCTTAGTACAGTGCTTTGCACATAGTAAGCGCTCAATAAATACTATTGAATGAATGAATGAAATTCGATTGACTGACTGACAACTCCCAATACCCCTCCCCCAGCACTCTTCTTCATTCATTCAGTCAATCATATGTATTGAGCACTTACTATGCGCTTGGGAAGTACCATTCAGCAACAAATAGAGACAATCCCTGCCCGCAAAGGTTCTTTTCATTCATTCATTCCATCATATTTATTGAGCTCTTACTGTGTCCCAAGCACTGTACTAAACGCTTGGGAGAGTACAATACAACAACAAACAGACATTCATTCAATAGTATTTATTGAGCACTTACTATGTGCAGAGCACTGTACTAAGCGCTTGGAATGAACAAGTCGGCAACAGATAGAGACAGTCCCTGCCGTGTGACGGGCTTACGGTCTAATCGGGGGAGACGGACAGACGAGAACGATGGCAGTAAATAGAGTCGAGGGGAAGAACATCTCGTAAAAACAATGGCGACTAAATAGAATCGAGGCGATGTACATTTCATTAACAAAATAAATAGGGTAATGAAAATATATACAGTTGAGCGGACGAGTACAGTGCTGAGGGGATGGGAAGGGAGAGGGGGAGGAGCAGAGGGAAATGGGGGGAAAAGAGGGTTAAACTGCGGAGAGATGAAGGGGGGATGGTAGAGGGAGTAGAGGGAGAAGAGGAGCTCAGTCTGGGCTCAGACACATTCCCTGCCCACAACGAGCTCACAGTCTAGAGGGGGATCCAGACATAAATATAAATACATAAATAATCTCAAACCCCTCCCCCAGAACTCCTCCCATTCATTAATTCATTCATTCAACTGTATTTGTTGTGTTTACTGCGTGCAGAACACTGTAGTAAGTGCTTGGGTGAGTACAATACAAGAATAAATAGACACATTCCCTGTCCACAGCAAGTTTACAGTCTAGAGGGGGATCTAGACATGAATATAAATATGTAAATAAATAAATAATCTCAATCCCCCCTCCCCCAGAACTCCTCCCATTCATTAATTAATTCACTCAACTGTATTTATTGAGTGTTGACTGCACGCAGAGCACTATACTAAGTGCTTGGGCGAGTACAATACAAGAATAAATAGACACATTCCCTGTCCACAGCAAGCTTACAGTCTAGAGGGGGAGACAGGCATTAATATAAATAAATAAATGACAGATTTGGACATAAATGCTGTGGGGCTTGAAGCGGAGATGAATAGAGGGAGCAAGTCAGGATGAGGCCTGTTTACTTGCTTTGCTGTCTGCCTTTCCCCTTCTAGACTGTGAGCCCGTTGTTGGGTAGGGATTGTCTCTGATGCCGGATTGTACTTTCCAAGGGCTTAGTACAATGCTCTGCGCACAGAAAGCGCTCCATAAATGTGATTGAATGAATGAATGCTGCAGACGGGAGTGGGAGAAATGGAAAGGAGGCCTTAGTCAGGGACCAGCCCCGTCACCGCTATCACTGAAACTCTTACTGCCATCGTGGCACTGACCACCACAGCCACCATCCTAGGCCTCACCAAAGCCCCCCCGCCCCGCGCCGCCACAGCCCCCACCGCATTCGTCGTCCACCTCACCATCCCACTCAGCCCTCCTCCTGGCCCCATCGCAGTCCCCAATCCGTCATCCCACGGGATTTACTGAGCACCCCTTGAGCGTTAGTCACTTGAACCATCGGCTTGAAAGCTCTCAGTCAGCTCGGCACCGCCCCCCAACCTTACCCTACCTCACTGATTTCCTGCTACCATCTTAATCTGCACATTTCACACCCCTAGCACCGGATAGATCGTTCGCGTAGCCCGATCTCGTGTATCTCACCGCCGACTTCTTCCCCACATCCTCCTTGTGGTCTGGACCTCCCGCCCCCTCCATATCCCAAGGACTATCACTCTCCCTACCCTCAAAACCTTATTTATCCATCAGTGGTATTTACTGAGCGCTTACTATGTGCAGAGCACTGTACTAAGCACTTGGGGGAGTACAATATAACAGAGTTAGACATGTTCCCTGCCCAAAATGGCTTATTAAAATCACATCTCCTCCAAGAGGCCTTCCCCAATTAAGCCCTTTTTTCTCTGACTTCTCCCTTCTGTGTTTCCTGAGTACTTGGATCTTTGCCAGAATTAGAACCCAGGACCTGTGATTCCCAGGCCCATGTTCCTTCCACTAGGTCACTGTGCTTCTCTAAAACATCAGACTGGCATACGACAGAGCCGGGTACACGGTGTACAGATAGGCTGGTGTCAGTCAGTCAATTGCATTTATTGAGCTCTTACCAGGTGCAGAGCGCTGTACTAAGCAATTGGGAGAGGACAATAGAGTATATCAGACATATTCCCCACCCACAACGAGCTTACAGTGTAAAGGGGGGAAACAGACATTAATATAAATAGATAAAATTACAGCTATGGATATAAGTGGTGTGGGGCTGGGAGGATGAATAAAGGGAGCAAGTCAGGGCGACGCAGGAGGGAGTGGGAGAAGAGAAAAGGAGGGCGCAGTCAGGGAAGGCCTCCTGGAGGCTTTGAAGGAGGGGAGAGTCATTGTCTGTCGGATAAGAGGAGGGAGGGCATTCCAGGCCACAGACAGGAGGTGGGTGAGAGGTCAGCGGCGAGATGGACGAGACGGAGGTACAGTGAGAAGGTTGGCATTAGAAGAATAAAGTGTACCGGCAAAGAGGTGGTGAGAGAGTAATAATAATAATAATAATGTTGGTATTTGTTAAGCGCTTACTATGTGCCCAGCACTGTTCTAACTGCTGGGGTAGATACAGGGTAATCAGGTTGTCCCTCGTGAGGCTCACAGTCTTTTATCCCCATTTTACAGATGATGGAACTGAGGCACAGAGAAGGTGAGTAGCGAGGTGAGGTGGGAGGGGGCAGGCTGATGGACTGATGTTCATTCATTCAATAGTATTTATTGAGCGCTTACTATGTGCAGAGCACTGTACTAAGAGCTTGGAATGAACAAGTCGGCAACAGATAGAGACAGTCCCTGCCATTTGACGGGCTTACAGTCTAATCGGGGGAGACGGACAGACGAGAACGATGGCAATAAGTAGAGTCAAGGGGAAGAACATCTCGTAAAAACAATGGCAACTAAATAGAATCAGGGCGATGTACATTTCATTAAACAAAATAAATAGGGTAATGAAAATATATACAGTTGAGCAGAGTACAGTGCTGAGGGGATGGGAAGGGGGAGGGCGAGGAGCAGAGGGAAATGGGGGGTGAAGAGGGTTAAGCTGCGGAGAGGTGGAGGGGGGGTGGTAGAGGGAGTAGAGGGAGAAGAGGAGCTCAGTCTGGGAAGGCCTCTTGGAGGAGGTGAGTTTTAAGTAGGGTTTTGAAGAGGGGAAGAGAATCAGTTTGGCGGAAGTGAGGAGGGAGGGCGTTCCGGGACCGCGGGAGGACGCGGCCCAGGGGTCGACGGAGGGATAGGCGAGGCCGAGGGATGGTGAGGAGGTGGGCGGCGGAGGAGCGGAGCGTGCAGGGTGGGCGGTAGAAAGAGAGAAGGGAGGAGAGGTAGGAAGGGGCAAGGTGATGTAGAGCCTTGAAGCCTAGAGTGAGGAGTTTGACCCGGAGGTCTTGGAATGTACAATTCGACAACAGAGACAACCCCTGCCCAACAACAGGCTCACAGTCAAAACGGGGGAGACAGACAACGAAACAAAACAGAACAAAACAAGGAGTCTGGCGTCAATATCATCAAGATAAATAGAACCGTAGATATATACACATCATTAACAAAATAAATAGAGTGATAACTGATATATACAAATATGCACAAGTGCCGTGGGGAGGGGAGCAGAGGGCGGGAGAAGGGGGAATGGGGAGAGGAGGAGGAGCAGAGGGAAAGGGAGGAGTGGGGAAACACGACCTGAATGTTTTTGTTGAAAAATGTGAGCCCTTCTTCTGGAACCGACAAGGGAAGTTTCACGTCTACCAACTCCATTGCACTGTATTTTCCCAACCGCTTAGTACAATGCTCTGCCCACATTAAGCGTGCAATAAAAGGCATCGATTGACTCACCGAGTGCCTCTTTGGTGCAATTCGCTGAACTAAGCACTTGGGAAAGTACCAAATGAAGAGGAACCCTAGTAATAATAATAATGATGATGAATGATGGTATTTGTTGAGCACCTATGTGCCCAGCATTGTTCTAAGCACTGGGGTAGATACATGGTAATCAGGTTGGATACTGTCCCTGTCCCATATGGGGCTCACAGTCTTAACGCCCAGTTTACAGATGAGATAACTGAGGCCCAAAGAAGTGAAGTGACTTGCCCAAAGTCACACAGTTGATCAGTGGCGGAGCTGGGATTAGAACCCACGCCCTCTGACTCCCAAGACCGTACCCTTTCCACCAGGCTACGCCACTTCCATGCTAGGGTGGAGATAGGACAGAGGCAGGGGCTCAGCCCCACTCCCAGGACCGCCCCCGCCCCCAGTCCGGGGTCTGGCCCCGGGCTGCGGTCTGGGTGGGTGAAGGAGAAAATGGAGAAATAAAGAAGCGATGTGGCCTAGTGGATAGAGCACAGGCCTGGGAGTCAGAAGGATCTGGGTTCTAAACCTGGCTCTGCTGCGGTGTGACCTTGGGCAAGTCGCTTCACTTCTCTGGGCCTCAGTTCCCTCCTCCCTTAAATGAGGAGTATGACTGTGAACCCCATAGGGGACATGCACTGTGTCCAACCCAATTAGCTTGTACCTACCCCAGGGCCTAATAAAATGCCTGGCACATAGTAAGCGCTTAACAAATACCATTAAAAAAAAAGGAGGACTAATGGTTAGGAACCCTGTCATTCTCTGCAGACGTGGACGGTGACCAGTGCTTCGGGTCCATGTTTGCGGCCGCCGGCTCCCAAGCTCCGGGCCGGCTCTGTCACCAGCCCCCAGCTGGCCCGGGGACAACCGGAGGCGTCCCGGATCTCCCCGGACTCCTGGACTTTCACTCGGACCCGCCGCCGGCCCCGGCCGGCCCCCGGCCCGGCCCCCGGCCCCAGCCCGGCCCCGGCCCGGCCTTCTCCTACCTCAGCCCACACCCGGCCCGGCCCCGGCCGACTCCCTACCACGGCCCGGCGGGCAGGGTGGGCGGCGGCCCACAGTTTCGACCCTTGTCCTCGGGACCTCTGCCCACCTCCCCCGGCCTGGCCCGGGGTCAGGAGAGGCAGTGACCAGTGGACAAGTCCGGGCCTGGGGATCCTCCCCCCCACCCCACCCTCCTGCCCCCCGGCCTGCCGGCTCCTCTCCAGCTCCGACCACCCCCTCCAAGGGAATCTCCAGTTGGACCCCTGGAGACCAATTTCTGGAGACACCAATTTCTCCCCTGAGTTCTGCCCCCTCCTACCTCGACCCCAACTCGTGCTGTGACGTTGGATTCATTCAATCGTATTTATTGAGCGCTTACTGTGTGCAGAGCACTGGACTAAGCGCTTGGGAGAGCACAATACAACAATAAGCAGACACATTCCCTGCCCACAACGAGCTTACGGTCTAGAGCGGGGAGACAGACATTAAAATAAAGAAATACATAACAGATATGGACATAAGTGCTGCGGGGCTGGGGTTGGGGGTGAAGAAAGTCAGTTGGCTGTGACTGACCCCCCCCTTAACCCTTTCGGGCTCTCCCCCTTCTTTGAGAGGAGATACCCCCAGGCTTAATCCATCGCGGCTACCTATTGAGCACCTATGGAGTACTAAGCAAGTGACCCTGCAGCAGCAACGGTCCCGCAGCCGAACACCAGGGGGAGGGAAGGAGGTGGCTCATTTATTGAGTGTCGAGCCGAGCGCTCTGCACACTGTAGGCGCCCGATCGAGGTCGGGGCGGAGGAGACCTCGCGCCTCCTGACTGTTCCCCCCTCTCCCCCTCGGTTATGAGAAGTAGCGTGGCTCAGGGGCAAGAGCCCGGGCTGGGGAGTCAGAGGTCATGGGTTCTAATCCCGGCTCCGCCGCTTGTCAGCTGTGTGTCTTCGGGCGAGTCACTTCGCTTCTCTGGGTCTCAGTGACCTCATCTGTCAAATGGGGATGAAGACTGGGAGCCCCACGGGGGACTGAGCTCCTCCCTTGCTCCCTCTACCCCCCTCCCTTCACCTCTCCGCAGCTAAACCCTCTTCTCCCCCCTTTCCCTCTCCTCCTCCCCCTCTCCCGTCCCCCCCCCCAGCACTGTCCTCGTCCGCTCAACTGTATATATCTTCATCACCCTATTTATTTTGTTTATTTTGTTTCATGAGATGCACATCACCCTAATTCTATTTATCTGCCAGTGTTTTCATGAGACGTTCTTCCCCTTGACTCTATTTACTGCCATTGTTCTTGTCTGCCCGTCTCCCCCGATTAGACTGTGAGCCCGTCAAACGGCAGGGACTGTCTTTATCTGTTGCCGCTTTGTCCATTCCAAGCGCTTAGTCCAGGTGCTCTGCACATAGTAAGCGCTCAATAAATACTATCGAATGAATGAATGACCTTGTATCTTCCCCAGCGCTTAGAACAGTGTTTTGCACATAGTAAGTGCTTAACAAATACCATCATTATTATGATTATGATGTCCCCCCTCGGTGTCTCCGCCCCCCCGTCCCGCCCCTGCCTCGGTTTCCCCCCCGGGCCCCGCCCCCCGCGGGGTGGTGCCTCCGCCGCCATCTTGTCCCGCGGTCCAGGCCGTAGCGCGGGCCGTTCCGGCCCTTGACCTCCGACCCCTGACCTCCGACACCCCCCCCCCCCCGGAGGCACCTCGGCGGGACCCTCTCCAATCCCCGACCCCGACGCAAACCCCCACCCCGGTTACCCCCGGTTACCCCCGACAGGACCGGACAGGACGAGAAAGGACAGGCCCGAACCGGACCGGACAGGCCCGGATCGGACCGGACAGGACCGGACAGGACCGGACAAGATAGGAAAGGACCGGACCGGACAGGCCCGGACAGGACAGGACCGGACCGGACAGGAAAGGACCGGACCGGCCCGGACAGGACCGGCCCGGCCCGGCCTCCGCCTCCCCCGCCGGCCGCGGGTCGTGGGCCGATGCTGTGGTCGGTGCTGCAGGCCAAGCCCCGGGCCCTCAGCCCGCCCGGCCCCCGCCTCCGGCCCGGTGCCGGTGCCGGTCCCGGGGGGGGTCCCGGGGGTCCCCGCGGCTACCTGCGCCCCGGGAACGAGCGCCGCTGCCGGGACCTGCTGGCCGCCGCCACCGCCCGGGCCCGGGACCGACGAGCCGCCGGGACCCCCGGGACCCCCGGGGCCGCCGCCGCCGCCGCCGCCGTGCTCGTCCCCCTCTGCACCGTCCGCGGGGCCCCCGCCCTGCTCTACACGCTGCGCTCCGCCCTCCTGGCCGGGCGACACCGCGGGGATGTCAGGTAGCCGCCGGGGGGACGGCGCCCAGCCCCTCCCCACCCCCCGAATCGTCATCGATAACGACGATGCCATTTGGTCAGCGCTTCCTACGCTGTTCTAAGCGCTGCGGGGAGATACAAGGTCATCAGGTTGGCCCACGCGGGGCTCACAGAAATACCATCGTTATCATTATATTATGATTATAGTACTATGATTATTATTGTTATTCCCCATTTTACAGATCAGGTCACCGAGGCACGGAGAAGTGAAGTGGCCCGATACGGTGCAAGCGCTTAGTACGGTGCTCTGCACATAGTAAGCGCTCGCGCTCAGTAAATGCGATGGAATGAATGAAGCGGCTTCCCCAAGGTCACACAGCCCACAAGTGGCGGAAGTGGGACGATAGAGCCCGGGCCTGGGCCTGAGAAGGGCACGGGTTCTAATCCCGGCTCCGCCACCCGTCGGCCGCCCGACCCTGGGAGGGTCGCCTCACTTCCCTGGGCCGCCGTGACCCCGTTTGTGAAATGGGGATTGAGACTGTGAGGCCTCCGTCGGACTGGGACTGGGGGACTGTGACTCGATTTGCTCGGTTGCCCCCCAGCACTTAGTACGGTGGCTGACGCACCTAACAGATACCATAATTATTCTTATTATTGTTATGGTCTGTCCGGTCCCCTCTCCCCCCGGGTCCATCTTCTCTCCCCCAGTGTCCCCCTCGGCCCCCAGGACGCCCTTCTCCCTCCAGCCCTCCCTCCCCGTCCCGGGACCTCCTCCCCTCCATCCCCCCTTCCCCTCAGGACCTTCTCTCCCCCACCGCCTCTGGAAACTCCTTCTTTTCGGAGTTTCTGACCCTCCCCTTGCCAGGACCCCTTACCTCCCCTACCCCAGTGCCCTCTACCCCACCAGGGCCCTTTCCTTTCCCTCCCAGGGGTCCCCTCCTACCCACCCTTCAGCCCCTCCTCTCATCTAAACTCATCCCCGCCTGTGCCCTCCACCCCCCAAGCTTCACAACCCTCCCGGGGACCCAACGGTACCCCCTTTTCTGGAGAGCCCCCCCCTCCGCCCCCAGATATAGGAACCCACAGCGGGGCGTTGGGGCGGGATGCCTCTTTTCCTTCCCCTGCCCCGTCCGTCGAGGCCCAGCATGCCGGTGGTGGTCAGCGGGCCCCCCCGTCAGCCCCTCGGGCCCGGCCGGCTCCCGGCCCCCCGACTCCCGAGGGCCCGCGGCTTCTCGTTTCAGCTTCCCGGGGGGCAAGTGTGACCCCGTGGACCGGGACGTGGTGGCCACGGCCCTGAGGGAGACTCATGAGGAGCTGGGCCTGCAGGTCCAGGAGCGGAGCGTGTGGGGGGTCCTGGAGGCTGTGCCCGACTCGGTAAAGCTGGGGCGCGGGGGGCCCCCCACCCCTCGGCGGCCCCGCCTGGCTCCCTCCGGAAATCGTCCCGGGCCCGGTGAGGTCCGTCCCGGGCCCGGTGAGGTCCAGCCGGGAGGGCGGGTGCCCCGGGGGCGGGGGTGGGGCTGAGCCTCCTCTGACCGCAGCCCCCCGCGGGGGTCTCCCGCAGAAAAACTCCCACATCGTTCCTGTCGTCGCCCAGGTGGGAGCCCTGGAGTCCCTGTGTCTGACCCCCAACCCCCAGGAGGTGAGACACTCTGGGCTCCAAGGCCCTCCCCGCCCCCACCACATGAGAAGCGGCGCGGCGGCCTAGTGGCTAGAGCGCAGGCCTGGGAGTCGGAAGGTCAGGGGTTCCAATCCCGGCTCCTCCACTTGTCTGCGGGTGACCTGGGGCGAGTCACTTCACTGCTCTGGGCCTCGGGGACCTCATCTGTCAAGTGGGGATTGAGACCGTGAGCCCCAGGTGGACCGTGTCCAACCCGGATTGCTCGTACCCGCTCCGCCGCTCAGTACGGCGCCCGGCACGTAGTAAGCGCTTCACAGATCCCGTCGTCATTCTTAAGGCCGGTGGGTGGGGAGGGCGGTCCGGTCATAGCAGCCCAGTCGCCACCCGCACCCCCCGCTCCCCTCAGGTGGACGATGTGTTTACCCTCCCCCTGGCCCACCTGCTCCAGGACGGCAACCAAGGTTACACCCACTTCTGCGTGGGGGGGCGTTACCGCTACACGCTCCCCGTGTTTCTGCACGGTCCCTACCGCGTCTGGGGGCTCACGGCCATAATCACGGAGCGAACGCTGGAGCTTCTGGTGCCCGGGGCCTACCGCCGCCGGACCCACGGCCCGGGGCTCTGACCGGACGGCGCTCCGCCGCCCCCGGCCTCCGACGGGCTGGGCCTCCTTCCTCTCTGATGGGCCGGGGCCTCTCCCACCCTCTGACGGACCGGGGTCCCCCCCACCCATGGGCCCGGTCCCTTACTCCCCGCCTCTCCCAGCCTCTGGGTTAGGTCTCTGAAGGGTGGGGTCTCCGCCACCACCCCCAGTCTGACAGGCTACGTCTCTCCTCTCCCTTTGGCTCTTCCATCGAGGCCCTCCAGGAACGATGCGGAGCCACTGGGCCAGGCCCCCTCCCCCCTCCGTAGGGACCTGGAGACCCCCACATTTAGACGTGGAAGGGGAGTGGGCAAGCTCAAGCTGGAGTCCTAAAATCCTGCCTTTGCACTGACCCGGCCCCAGATGTTTTTCAATAAAGAGCCTTCGGAAACTCAACGGGCCCCGACTGACCTCTTTCCTCCAGGGCAGAGTGGGACCAGGGACCAGGCCGGGAGCAGGGGACAGGCGGCATTGGGGCACGCCCTCCCGCAGTCGAGCCCGGCCCCACACCCCTCCTTGCTCGGCCAGCATCAGGGCCTGAGGGGCGGGAGGAGGGGACGGTCCTCCCTCTATTCCAGGCAAGCAGCGCGATTTAGTGGAAAGAGCACGGCATGGGAGTCAGAGGTAGTGAGTTCTAATCCTGGCTCCGCCACTTGTCAGCTGGGTGACTGTGGGCGAGTCACTCAACGCCTCTGCGCCTCAGTTACCTCATCTGTAAAATGGGGATTAATACCGCAAGCCCCACGTAGGACAACCGGATAACCTTGTATCTATCCCAGTGCTTAGAACAGGGCTTGGCCCATAGTAAGTGCTTAACAAATACCATCGTCATCGTTATTATTTTTATTATCATCATCCCCACTCCCCTACCTTAGCACGGACCCAGTGTGGCAGTCTCTGAGCCAGTCTGTCCGCCTGCCCGCCTGGGAGGGGCAAGGTGAGGGGAGCGGCACCCTTTCCCAGAGAGGAGAAGGAAGCATGGCAGCTTCCGGAGGTATTTCCTAACCCCAAGGGGCCTCCCCGCTGCTCCCAGGGTAGGAGCGTGTGCCGGGGTGGGGGGCCTGCGTACTCAATGGGCAGAACCAGCCCCGGGGAAATCAGAGCAGGATCCCACCAGAGCCACGGCCGCGGTGGCGACGGGACGTGGACACACGGCGGAAACAGTTGACAACGGGCCGGACGGCAGTAACTTTACTCGCAGGAGAACCCGGGGAGGGGGAGTGTGTGTATCTGGTGGGGTGGAGGGGTGTCAGGCAGCGGCCTGGCGGGTGCCGTGCTGCTCCTCGAAGCGTTGGAATCGCTGCTCCAGCTCCGGCCGGAAATGGCGAATCAGGCCCTGGTGGTGAGGAGGAGACAAAGTGGGAGGCAGACGGTTGGGGCCTTGGGCCCCGCAAACAACCTCCCCGCACCCCCCGCTCTCCGAAGGCTGTGCCCTCCGCCTGGGGGCTCCCCGCCGCCCGCCCCAGCCGTACCTGGACAGGCCAGGCGGCGCCGTCGCCCAGGGCGCAGATGGTGTGACCCTCGATCTGCTTGCTGATCTCCCACAGCGCGTCGATCTCCGCCGCCCGGGCCTCCCCCTTCACGAAGCGCCACATCACCTTGTTCATCCAGTCCACACCTGCCTCGGAGGGGCGGGAGGGGGCAGACGGTCAGTCAGTCGTGTTTGTTGAGCGCATACTGTGTGCAAAGCCCTGTACTAAGCACTCACAGATAAATTACAGCTAAGTACCTCAGTGTTGGGGGGGGGGGGGGGGTTGAATAAAGGGAGCTAGTCAGGGCGATGCAAAAGGGAGTAGAAGAAAAGGACAAAGAGGACTTAGGGAAGGCTTCTTGGAAAGAAATAGGCTTTGTGTGTGGAGGGGAGGAGGGCTGGCGGGATGCAGGGTGGAAGGAGATGGGCATCACCGTGGGAGGAGGAGCCGGGTCCCACCCAGGTTCCCCGGGCTCCTGTCCGGTAGCGGGCTCACCCTCACGGCAAGGCGTGCACTGCCCACAGCTCTCGTGCTTGTAGAACTCAATCAGACGGGCGATGGCCTTCACGATGTCCGTCTGGGCCGGGCGGAGGGAGGGGGGGGGGGTGGGGGGGGGTGACTCTGGTGAGGCTCCGGGAGGAGTCTGGGAGCAGGGGGCAGGTCTCCCCATCCCGTCCGCCCCACCCGGGAGCCAGGAAACAGTTGGGAGCCACGGTGGCGGGGGACGGACGGAGGGACGAGGCGTGGCGGGAGCCGGGGAGCGGGGTTACCGATCGGTCCATGACGATGACGGCGGCCGTGCCCAGCCCGGTCTGCGCCTGCACCAGCCCATCGAAGTCCATCAGCACCGTCTCGCACACGGACTTGGGGATCAGCGGGGTGGAGGAGCCGCCGGGGATGACCGCCAGCAGGTTGTCCCAGCCGCCCGTCACCCCACCTGGGGACCGGAGCCCGTCAAGGGCCGCCCCCGGCCCCTTCCTCCCGCCGCAGCCCCGGCCTCCTCCCCCCACCGGCACGCCAGCCCTTGACCGTCCCGCTTCCCCACCGCCCTGTCCCCCTGGCTGCCCGCCCCCACCAGCGTGTTTCTCGATGAGCTCCTTGAGGGGCACGGACATCTCTTCCTCGACGGTGCACGGGTGGCGTACGTGGCCCGAGATGTTGAAGAGTTTGGTGCCGGAGTTGCGCTCCCGGCCGAAGCCGGCGAACCAGGCCCCTCCCCGGCGGCAGATGGTGGGGGACACGGCCACGGTCTCCACGTTGGCCACCGTGGTGGGGCAGCCGAACACACCTGCGGGCACAGCCGGGGCCAAGCTGCTGGGACGGGGGCGTGCGGACGGCGGGTTGGGGGAGTCTGTCATCCCTCTAGGCTGTAAGTTTGTTGTGAGCAGGGAATGTTTCTATTACAGGGTATTCTACTAAGCGCTTACTATAGGGCTCTGCACACAGTAAGTGCTCAGTAAATATGACTTGGGTGGACCCAATTCCCACGTCCGCCCCCTAGCCTGGAACTCCCTCCCCCACCATACAGGCCAGAACACCACTCTCTCTATCTTCAAAACATTTTGATAATCCCATCTCCTCCAAGAGGCCTTCCCTTTCTAGGCCCTCTTTTCCCCGGCTTGCTCTCCCTTCTGCCTCCCCAACCCCACAGCGCGTAATAATGATGGTATTTGTTAAGCGCTTCCTATTTGCCAAGCACTGGGCTAAGCACTGGAGTAGATATGAGTTAATCTGGTTGGACACATTCTTAATCTCTACTTTTCAGATGAGGTAACTGAGGCCCAGAGACATGAACAGACTTGTCCAACGTGACCCAGCAGACAGGTGACGGAGCCGGGATTAGAACCCGGGTCCTTCTGACCCCCAGGTCAGTGCTCTATCCACCAAATGTTCAATTATGTAGCATAAAAAATTACTTATTTATTCACATTAATGTCCGTCCCCATCTAGCCTATATGCTTTTTATGGGCAGGGAACGTGTCTGTTCTTTTGTACTGTATTCTCCCAAGTGCTTAGCACAGTGCCCTGCGCATATTAAGCGCTCAATAAATACGACTGATTGATAGAGCGGGGTCTGGTGAAGGAAGGGGAATGGGGGGAGGTGGAGATGAGGTGGAGTGGCATGGGGGGCGCGGTCCTCCTCACCCACGTCGGCGGGGAAGGGTGGCTTGAGCCGGGGTTTGCCCTGCTTCCCCTCGATGGACTCGATGAGGGCCGTCTCCTCGCCGCAGATGTAGGCCCCGGCGCCGCGCACCACGAACACGTCGAAGTCGTAGCCCGAGCCGCACGCGTCTCGGCCCAGCAGCCCGGCCTCGTACGCTTCGCGGATGGCCACCTGCCGGGGTCGATGTGGGTCCCGGTCACCCCGTGAGAGTCCCACAGCCCCCCACGACCACCCCCCAGCCTCCTCATCCACCTCATCCTCCCATCCCTTAGCCCCACCGTCCTCTCGGTGGGTCCCCCGCCCCCCGTCCAGCTTCCCCTTCCCCCCTCTGCAGGTTGAGGGGATTATAAAACTCCCTGCGGATGTAGCACCCTCCCCCCACCCTGCTGAGCCCCCGATTTTCCCCATCTCCCCCTCAGCTCCCGACCTGCAGGTTGGAGGCCTCGTTGTAGAACTCCCCGCGGATGTAGATGTAGGCAGCGCGGGCCCCCATAGCCCGGCCCCCGACCAGGCAGCCCTCCACCAGCTTGTGGGGGTCGTGGCGCATGATCTCGCGGTCCTTACAGGTGCCCGGTTCCCCCTCATCCGCGTTCACCACCAGGTATTTGGGTCTGCGGGCACCAGGGCATCAGCCCGTGGGGTTTATCCCTCCCGCCCCGCCAACCACGCGCTTCTGCCCCTCCTCCTCCATAGCCACCCGAAGACTTGGGCCCCTACATTTCCTGCCCGTGGGTTATCATAGCCTTCGTAGCGGCATGGCCTAGTGGATGGAGCACGGACCTGGGAGTCAGAAGGACCTAGGTTCTGATCCCAGCTTCGCCACTTGTCTGTTACGTGACCTTAGGCAAGTCACTTCACTTCTCGGTGCCTCATCTATAAAATGGGGATTAAGGCTGTGAGCTCCATGTGGGACGGACTGCGTCCCACCCGGTTAGTCTGTATCTTCCCCCAGTGCTTGGCACACAGTAAGTGCTAAACAAATACCATTATTACCTGCTGGAGGGCAGGGATCGTATCCACTAACTCTTTCTATTCTCCCAAGCGCTTAGTACGGTGTTCGGTAAATACTATTGACTGATGGCCTGAAGGACCACCAACAAAAACCAGGGCAGGGTCTTTATGGGCAGACCCGTCACGTTCTGGGAGAGCAAGGGTGGTGGTGGTGGGGGGCTGGCTCTCCTAGGACCCCTCCCCCCGACCGTGGCCTCTCCCCAGCATCCTTCCTCCTCGCACCTGCCGTCCGAAGGCTTGTTCATGAAGCTCCACTTGAGGCCCGTGGGGAAGCCGGCCCCTCCGCGGCCCCGCAGGCCGGAGGCCTTGACCTCCCCCAGGATCCAGTCCGGCCCCTTCAGCAGGATCTCCTTGGTCTTGTACCAGTCGCCGCGCTTCAGCGCCCCTTTAAGCCTGGAGGGGAACGGATGGGTTGGGGGTGGCTGGGGGGGCTAGAGAAGCAGCGTGGCTTAGCGGAAAGAGCCCGGGTTTGGGAGTCAGAGGACGTGGGTTCTCATCCCGGCTCCGCCACTTGTCTGCTCTGTCACCCTGGGCAAGGCACTTAACTTCTCTGGGCCTCGGTGACCTCGTCTGTAAAATGGGGATGAAGACTGTGAGCCCCACATGGGACAACCTGGTGACCTTGTATCTACCCCAGAGCTTAGAACAGTGCTTGGCATATAGTTAGCGCTTAAAATATCATCATTACTGTTCTAAGCTCTGGGGGTAGATACAGGTTACCTCATCTGTAAAATGGAGATTAAAAGTCTGAGCCCCATGTGGGACAACCTGATTATCCTAACAATAATCATAGTATTTGTTAAGCGCTTATTACGTGCCAAGCACTGTTCTAAGAGCTAGGGTAGGTACAGGGTAAGCAGATTGTCCCACATGGGGCTCACACTTGCCAAGTGCCTCAGTGACCTCATCTGTCAAATGGGGATGAAGACTGAGTCCCACGTGGGACAACCTGATCACCTTTTATCTCCCCCAGTGCTCAGAACAGTGCTCTGCACATAGTAAGCGCTTAACAAGTACTATTATTATCTTCTCTGTCACTCAGTGACCTCATCTGTCAAATGGGGATGAAGACTGTGAGCCTCACATGGGACAACCTGATGACCTTGTATCTCCCCAATGCTTAGAACGGTGCTTGGCACATAGTAAGCACTTAACAAATACCATCATTATTATTCTCTGGGCCTCAGTGCCCTCATCTGTCAAATGGGGATGAAGACTGTGAGCCCCACGGGGGACAACCTGATGACCCTGTATCCCCCCGCCGCGCGCTTAGAACCTCAGCATGTAGTAGGTGCTTAAATCCCATCACTATTACCACCTGTGACTCCCGGGGCCGGAGGGGTGGGGACAAGCCGTGGGGGTGGAGGAGGGTCTGGCTGTGTCACCTCCAGTCGTGGCGGCCGTAGAGATTGGTGAAGATGCGGTCCTCGTCCTTCAGCGACCCAAATGTCGTCTTCTTGGGAGCAGCCTGCGGGGTCTGTGGATCGTTCATTCAATGGCATTTATTAATAACAATAATAACGTTGGTATTTGTTAAGTGCTCACTATGTGCCGAGCAGTGTTCTCAGAGCTGGGGAGGATACCAGGTCATCAGGTGGTCCCCTGTGGGGCTCCGGGTCTTCCTCCCGATTTTCCAGATGAGGTCACTGAGGCCCAGAGAAGTGAAGTGACTGGCCCCAAGTCACACAGCTGACAACTGGCGGGGCCGGGATTTGAACCCATGGTCTCTGACTCCCAAGCCTGGGCTCTTTCCACTGAGCCATGCTATTTATTGAGTGCTTATGGTGTGCAGAGCGCTGGACTAAGTGCTTGGGATGGACAATTTGGCAATAGAGGGACCAACCCTGCCCAATGACAGGCTCACTGAAGTGTGGGGTGGGAGGCTCGGACAGCCGGAATAATAATAACGTTGGTATTTGTTAAGCGCTTACTATGTGCAGAGCACTGTTCTAAGCACTGGAGTAGATACAAGGTCATCAGGTTGTTCCACATGAGGCTCACAGTAGAAAAGCAGTGTGGCTCAGTGGAAAGAGCCCGGGCTTGGGAGTCAGAGATCATGGGTTCGAATCCTGGGCTCTGCTCCTTGTCAGGTGTGTGACTGTGGGCAAGTCACTTCACTTCTCTGGGCCTCAGTGACCTCATCTGTCAAATGGGGAGGAAGACAGGGTGCCTCACGTGGGACAACCTGATGACCCTGCATCTCCCCCAGTGCTTAGAACAGTGCTCTTCATATAGTACAGGGAAGCAGCGTGGCTCAGTGGAAAGAGCCCGAGCTTGGGAGCCAGAGGTCATGGGTTCGAATCCTGGCTCTGCCACCCATCAGCTGGGTAACTTTGGGCAAGTCACTTCACTTCTCTGTGCCTCAGTTCCCTCATCTGTAAAATGGGGATTAACTGTGAGCCTCAAGTGGGACAACCTGATGACCCTGCATCTCCCCCAGCGCTTAGAACAGTGCTCGGCACAGAGTAAGCGCTTAACCAATACCAACGTTGTTATTATTATTATTATTATAGCAAGCGCTTAACAAATACCAACATGATTATTACCCCCATTTTGCAGATGAGGGAACTGAGGCCCAGAGAAGTGAAGTGACTCGCCCACGGGCACCCAGCTGACAAGGGGCAGGGCCGGGATTCGAACCCATGACCTCGGACTCCCAAGCCCGGGCTCTTTCCACTGAGCCACGGAAGGACTCCCCCCGCCCCCCGCCGCTCTGAGCCCGGACAGTGTCCCGGGGCCGGTCCTTCCCCCCGGCGCGCGCCCCCGCCCCTCGCGCGCGCCCCCGCCGGCCCCCCCCCGCGCGCCCGCGCGCGCGCTCACCGCCTGGGCCGAGAAGCCCCGGGCGGCGCCCCCGGGGAGCGACCCCCGAGCCAAACGCCGCGCCGCCAGCATCCTGCTCGCCGAGGAGGACCGGGAGGAGGAGGAAGAGGAAGAGGAGGAGGAAGAGGAGGGCGGCTCCAGGCGGGCCTTGATCCGCCGCCGCCGCTTCACCCTCCCACTGTCACCTTCAGCCTCGGAGGGAGGGAGGGAGGGAGGGCGGGCGGCGCCGGAGGGACGCGCCCCAATGACACCACGCGCCTCCCCCGAGGCGCACGCCGATGACGTAGACGCCGGGCGGGAAGCGACCGGAAGCAGAATCGCCCGACATCGCCGCGGGGGCTTCTGGGGAATGTAGTCCCCAGCCGCGGGGCCGGCCCCGCCTCGCCCTTGGCGCTTGGGCCGCCGGGAACCGTGTTTTCCCCAGCCGAGGCGCCCGCCTCGAGGAGTCACTCTCCCCTCGTTCGAAACTTTATAATAATCATAATAATGATGGCATCCGTTAAGCGCTTACAATGTGCCAAGCACTTAGGGAAGCCCCATCTCCAAGAGGCCTTCTTCATAATAATAATAATAATGGCATCTGTTAAGTGCTTTAAAAACCCGCTCTTAACCCCACTTCCCCCTCCAGTTATCGCCCTATCTCCCTACTACCCTTCCTTTCCAAAATCCTAGAACGAGTCATCTACGATCGATGCCTAGAATTCCTTAACTCCCATTCTCTCCTAGACCCCCTCCGATCTGGCTTCCGTCCCCTCCACTCTACCTACACTGCTCTCTCTAAGGTCACCCATGACCTCCTTGCCAAATCCAATGGCTCCTACTCCATTCTGATCCTCCTTGACCTCTCTGCTGCCTTTGACACTGTCGACCATCCCCTCCTCCTCCATACCTTATCTCATCTTGGCTTCACGGACTCCGTCCTCTCCCGGTTCTCCTCTCACCTCTCTGGCCGGTCATTCTCGGTCTCCTTCGCCGGCGCCTCCTCCCCCTCCCATCCTTTAACTGTCGGAGTTCCTCAAGGGTCAGTTCTCGGCCCTCTTCTGTTCTCCATTTACACTCACTCCCTCGGTGAACTCATCCGCTCTCACGGCTTCGACTACCATCTCTACGCAGATGACACGCAGATCTACATCTCCGCCCCTGTCCTCTCCCCCTCCCTTCGGGCTCGCATCTCCTCCCGCCTCCGGGACGTCTCCACCTGGATGTCTGCCCGCCACCTAAAACTCAACGTGAGCGAGACTGAGCTCCTCATCTTCCCTCCCAAACCCGGTCCTCTCCCAGACTTCTCTATCACCGTGGATGGCACGACCATCCTTCCCGTCTCTCGGGCCCGCGATCTCGGTGTCATCCTTGACTCGTCCCTCTCGTTCACCCCACACGTCCTATCCGTTACCGAGACCTGCCGGTTTCACCTCTACAATATCGCCAAGATCTGCCCTTTCCTCTCCACCCAGACGGCTACCTTACTGTTACGGGCTCTCGTTATATCCCGGCTAGACTACCGTGTCAGCCTTCTCTCTGACCTCCCTTCCTCCTCTCTCGCCCCGCTCCGGTCTATTCTTCACTCCGCTGCCCGGCTCATCTTCCCGCAGAAACGATCTGGACGTGTCACTCCCCTTCTTAAACGACTCCAGTGGTTGCCTATCGACCTCCGCTCCAAACAAAAACTCCTCACTCTAGGCTTCGAGGCTCTCCATCACCTTGCCCCTTCCTACCTCTCCTCCCTTCTCTCTTTCTACCGCCCACCCCGCACGCTCCGCTCCTCCACCGCCCACCTCCTCACCGTCCCTCGGTCTCGCCCATCCTGCCGTCGACCCCTGGGTCACGTCCTCCCGCGGTCCTGGAACGCCCTCCCTCCTCACCTCCGCCAAACTGATTCTCTTTCCCGCTTCAAAACCCTACTTAAAAATCACCTCCTCCAAGAGGCGTTCCCAGACTGAGCTCCTCTTCCCCCTCTACTCCCTCTGCCATCCCCCCTTTACCTCTCCGCAGCTAAAGCCTCATTTTCCCCTTTTCCCTCTGCTCCTCCACCTCTCCCTTCCCATCCCCACAGCACCGTACTCGTCCGCTCAACTGTAGATATTTTCGTTACCCTATTTATTTTGCTAATGAATTGTACATCGCCTTGATTCTATTTAGTTGCCATCGGTTTTTACGAGATGTTCTACCCCTTGACGCTGTTTATTGCCATTGTTCTTGTCTGTCCGTCTCCCCCGATTAGACCGTAAGCCCGTCAAATGGCAGGGACTGTCTCTATCTGTTGCTGACTTGTTCATTCCAAACGCTTAGTACAGTGCTCTGCACATAGTAAGCGCTCAATAAATACTATTGAATGAATGAATACTATGTGCCAAGCACTTAGGGAAGCCCCATCTCCAAGAGGTCTTCTTCATAATAATAATAATAATGGCATCTGTTAAGTGCTTACTATGTGCCAAGCACTTAGGGAAGCCCCATCTCCAAGAGGTCTTCTTAATAATAACAATAACAATAATAATAATAATGGTATTTGTTAAGCGCTTACAATGTGCCAAGCACTTAGGGAAACCTCATCTCCAAGAAGCCTTTTTAATAATAATAATAATAAAAATGATGGCATCTGTTTAGAGCTTACTATGTGCCAAGCCCTTAGAGAAGTCCCATCTTCAAGAGGCCTTAATAATAATATGATGATGATGATGATGATGGCATCTGTTAAGCACTTACTATGTGCCAAGCACTTAGGGAAGCCCCATCTCCAAGAGGCCTTCTTCTTAATAATAATAATAATAATAATGGCATCTGTTAAGCACTTACTATGTGCCAAGCACTTAGGGAAGCCTCATCTCCAAGAGGCCTTCTTAATAATAATAATAACAATAATAATGATGGCATCTGTTAAGTGCTTACTATGTGCCAAGCACTTAGAGAAGCCCCATCTCCAAGAGGTCTTCTTAATAATAATAATGATGATATTTGTTAAGCGCTTACTATGTGCCAAGCACTGTTCTAAGCTCTGGGGGAGATACAAAGTTGTCAGGTTGTACGTGGGGCTCACTGTCTTAATCTCCATTTTTTACAGATAAGGTAACTGAGGCCCAGAGAAGGGAAGTGACTTGCCCAAGGTCACCCAGCAGACAAATGGCGGAGGCGGAATTAGAACCCATCACCTTCTGACTCCCAGGCCCGGGCTCTATCCATTAGGCCATTCTGCTTCTTAAGCTCCTCCTTTCCTCTTCTCTCACTCCCTTCTGCGTCATCTTGACTTGCTCCCTTTATTCATCCCCCCACCCGCCAGCCCCACAGCACTTCGGTACACATTTGCCATTTATTTCTTTACATTACTGTGTGTCTCCCCCCCTAGACTGTAAGCTCGCTGTGGGCAGGGAACGCATCTCTTATATTGTACTCTCCCAAGTGCTTAGTAAAGTGCTCTGTGCACATAGGAAGTGCTCAATCAATATGATTGATTGGTGACTTTAGGGCAATATCACTGGATTGAAGAGGACCGAAGCCAGATGATTGGAGGGGATCAAGGAGAGAATTTGAGGAGTGGAAGTGGAGGCAGTAGGTGTAGCCATTCATTAATTCATTCATTCAACCGGATTTATTGAACGCTTACTGTATTCAATAGTATTTAATAGTATTTATTGAGCGCTTACTATGTGCAGAACACTGTATTAAGCACTTGGAATGTACAACTGGGCAATAGAGAGAGACAATCCCTGCCCAGTGACGGGCTTACAGTCTAATCGGGGGAGACAGATGGACAAAAACAAGACAACATCATCACAATAAATAGAATCAAGGGACTGTACACCTCATTAATAAAATAAATAGGATAGTAAAAATATATTCAAATGAGCACAGTGCTGAGGGGAGGGGATGGGAGAGGGGGAGGGCAAAGCACTGTACTAAGCGCTTGGAAGAGTACAGTATAACAAATAGACACATTCCTGCCCAGAACGAGCTCACAGTCTAGAGGAGGAGACAGACATTAATAATAATAATCATAATAATGATGGTATTTAAGCACTTAGTATGTGCAAAGGACTGTACTAAGCGCTGGGGGGGATACATGGTGATCAGGTTGTCCCACATGGGGCTCATAGCATTCATCCCCAATTTAATGATGAGGGAACTGAGGCCCAGAGAAGTGAAGTGACTTGCCCAAAGTCACACAGCTGACACGTGGCGGAGAGGGGATTAAAACCCACAACTTCTGACTCCCAAGCCCGGGCTCTTTCCACTGAGCCACGCTGCTTCTCGTAACAACGCCAGGCTGATGCGTGGAGGGGACGGACCAAGCTCCCAACCCACCTCCCCACTCCAAAGATGCTTAATACAGCGTCCTCGTATCGAGGACATATCCGATATTAAACTGATAAGAACAGATATTACACTTGATCTTAGCCCAAAGGCTGAGAAGCGATATAAAATAGGAGTAGATAAATAATAATAAATCTATTAATATGAATAGCCGAATAAATTACAGACATGTATCTATCTGCCAGATATATACATATGTGCTGTGGGGGTGGGAGGGAAGATGAATGAAGGAGCAAGTAAGAGCGGCACAGAAGGGAGTGGGAGAAGAGGAGGGCTAAGTCAGGGAAGGCTTCTTGGAGGAGATGGGCCTTCAATATGGTTTTGAAGTGGAGGAGAGGCAGTTTCCCCCACTCCATATTCACTCCCTTCTGTATCACCTTCGCCCTCGGGTCTCTGCCCCCTAAGCACTTTGACAGAGTCTGGGACAAGGCTGCAATTTATGTACCAGGTGTTCGGTTAGCTTACCAAGTTGTCCAATATGGTGATGATGATGGCATTTGTTAAGCGCTTACTCTGTGCAAAGCACTGTTCTAAGCGCTGGGGAGGATACAAGGTGGTCAGGTTGTTCCCCGCGGGGATCACAGTCTTCACCTCCATTTTACAGTTGGGGCAACTGAGGCCCAGAGAAGTCAAGTGACTTGCCCAAAGCCACACAGCTGACAAGTGGCTGAGCTGGGATTTGGGGATCTGTGAGCCCCACGTGGGACATCCTCGTTAACCTTGTATCTACCCCAGCGCTTAGAACAGTGCTTGACACATAGTAAGCGCTTAATAATGGCTTTTATTGCCATCGTTCTTGTCTGTCCGTCTCCCCCGATTAGACTGTAAGCCTGTCATAGGGCAGGGACCGTCTCTATCTGTTGCCGACTTGTTCATTCCAAGCGCTTAGTACAGTGCTCTGCACATAGTAAGCGCTCAATAAATACTATTGAATGAATGAATAAAAACCAACATTATCATTATTGTTACTGTTGTAATAATAATAATGTTAATAATGTTGGTATTTGTTAAGCGCTTACTATGTGCCGAGCACTGTTCTAAGCGCTGGGGTCGACATAGGGGAATCAGGTTGTCCCACGTGGGGCTCACAGTCTTAATCCCCATTTTACAGATGAGGGAACTGAGGCACAGAGAAATTAAGTGACTTGCCCACAGTCACATAGCCGACAAGTGGCAGAGCTGGGATTCGAACTCATGAGCCCTGACTCCAAAGCCCGTGCTCTTTCCACTGAGCTACGCTGCTTCTGAATGTTGGTATTTGTTAAGCGCTTACTATGTGCAGAGCTGTTCTAAGCGCTGGGGTAGATACAGGGTCATCAGGTTGTCCCACGGGAGGCTCACAGTCTTAATCCCCATTTTACAGATGAGGGAACTGAGGCCCAGAGAAGTGAAGTGACTTGGCCACAGTCACACAGCTGCCAAGCGGCAGAGCTGGGATTGTACTCACCCACGCACCTAGTAGTGCTCTGCAAACAGTTATCTATCACTGAATCCTGTAGGTTCAACCTTCACAACCCTGCTAGAATCCATCCTTTCGTCTCCATCCAAACTGCTTCCACGTGAATCCAAGAATTAATCCTCTGCCACCTGGAACACTCAATCAGCCTCCTCACTGCCCTCTCCGCCTCCTGTCCCTCCCCGCTCCGGGCAATACTTCACTCTGCTGCTTGGATCATTTTTCCATAGAAACGTTCAGTCCATGTCTCTCCCCCTCCTCAAGACCCTCCAGGGGAAGCCCATCCACCTCGGCAGCCAACAGAAACTCCTCACCATGGGCTTTAAAGCCGTCCATCCCCTTGCCCCCTCCTGCCTCACCTCCCCGCTCTCCTCCTGCAGAGAAGCAGCATGGCTCAGTGGAAAGAGCACGGGCTTTGGAGTCAGAGGTCCTGGGTTCGAATCCCAGCTCTGCCACTTGTCAGCTGTGTGACTGTGGGCAAGTCACTTAACTTCTCTGTGCCTCACTTACCTCATCTGTAAAATGGGGATTAAGACTGTGAGCCCCACGTGGGACAACCTGATTCCCTTGTGTCTACCCCAGCGCTTAGAACAGTGCTCTGCACATAGTAAGCGCTTAACAAATACCAACATTATTATTATCTCCTCCAACCCAGCCTGCGCACTTTGCTCCTCTAATGCCGACCTACTCATTGTACCTGGATCCTGTCTATCTCACTGCCAACCTCTCACCCGCATCCTGCCTCCAGCGTGGAACGCCCTCCCTTTTCATAACCGACAGTTGCTCTCCCCACCCTTCAAAGCCTTACTGAAGGCGCGTCTCCTCCAAGACACCTTCCTCAGCCAACGTTTCTTTTTTTCCCCACTTCCTCTGCCCCACCCTGGCTTGCTCCCCTTAGACACCTCTCCCTCCAGCTCCACAGCACTTTTGTACAAATTGGTAATTCATTCATTTATATTAATATCTGCCTCCCCCTTTCATTCAGTCATATTTATTGAGCTCTTACGGTGGGCAAAGCACCGTACTAAGCAGTGTGGCTCAGTGGAAAGAGCCCGAGCTGGGAAGTCAGAGGTCATGGGTTCAATTCCTGGCTCTGCCACTTGTCAGCTGTGTGACTTTGGGCAAGTCACTTAACTTCTCTGCGCCTCAGTTACCTCAACTGTAAAATGGGCATTAAGGCTGTGAGCCCCAAGGGGGACAACCTGATCACCTTGTATTCTCCCCAGCACTTAGAAAGGTGCTTTGCACAAAGTAAGCCCTTAGCAAATGCCATCATTATTAATGTATCCCCCCCCCAGTGCTTAGAACAGTGCTTTGCACATAGTAAATGCTTAATTAAATGCCATCATTCAGTAGAAGCAGCGTGGCATAGTGGAAAGAGCCCAGGCTTGGCACTCAGAGGCTCTGCCATTGATCAGCTCGGTGACTTTGGGCAAGTCACCTGACTTCTCTGTGCCTCAGTAACTTCATCTGTCAAATGGGGATGAAGATTGTGAGCCCCATGTGGGACAAGCTGATTACCTTGTAACCCCCGTCCCCAGCGCTTACAACAGTGCTTGGCCCATAGTAAGTGCTTAACAAATGCCATCATCATCATTATTATTACTAAGCGCTTGACTGTAGACTGTAAGCTCATTGTGGGCAGGGAATGTCTGTTATTTTGTTGTCTGTCCTCTCCCAAGTGCTCAGTACAGTGTTGAGCACACAGTAAGTGCTCAGTGAATACCACTGATCGATTGAGGTGGGGATGGTTGTAAGGACTAATCCCTTTTCCTGACCACAGCAATTCAGATCGGGACCCGTTTGGCCACAGAACTGGCTGCCAGTTCAGGGCTGCGGCTCCCGCAGAGATAAGACTGGCCATTTTCCCCGTAGTGCCACCCCCCAATTCCCTTCACCCTCCTCCTGTCTTCTCCCTTTTCTTCTTTCACCATGAGTTCGGTCCCACAGGAAGCAGCAGCAGCAGCAGCAGCAATAACTTGGCCTTTAGTGCCCTCCCCAAGCTAGTACCAGAGGGAACCCTGACCCCCGACCAAGGACCAGATTATGATCTTTGAAAACTTTTATTGGTTGCCTTGAGGCCGGGCGGGATGCGGGTGGCACCTGGGGACCCAGGTGGAGGGCCCGGTGGGCCCTCACTGTTTGCCATTGCCGTTGATGGGCAGATTCAGGTGCTGAGGCGAGGCCAGGAAGGCCTGGAGCTTCGGGCGGGCGGAGAGTCGCTTCACGTAGGCCTGCAGCAGCGGGAAGGAGGCCAGGCAGCCAGGGGCGAGGACCTCGTGGTTCAGCAGCACGTCCAGCAGGCTGTAGTCCGCGAAGGAGATCTGGAAAGGGGCAGGGAGGAGTGTGAAGAGCTGCGACAAAACGACTGGATAGGCCCCCTCCTCCACACAGCCTTCTCCCTGGATTCCCCAAACGTGTACGTGTTTATCCCGTTTTGGATAAACCTCCTGCCTCTCCCCACTCCAGTCCGTACTTAACTCTGCTGCCCGGATCATCTTTCTAAAGAAACGTTCAGACGGGTCACCCCACTCAAAAATCTCCAGTGGTTGCCTATCAAACAAAAACTTCTCACCATTGGCTTTAAAGCACTCCATCCCCTTGCCCCCTCCTACCTCACCTCCCTTCTGTCCTTCTCCAACCCAGCCCGCACACTCCGCTCCTCTGCCGCCGCTAACTTTCTCTCTGGGCCTCCATCTCACCTGTCTCGCCGCCGACCCCTGCCCCAGGTCCTACCTCCGGCCCTGAACGCCCTCCCTCCTCAAATCCGCCAGACGATTACTCCCCCCGGTTCAAAGCCTTACTGAATGCCCATCTCCTCCAGGAGGCCTTCCCAGACTAAGCCTCACTTTTCCTCATCTCCCACTCCCATCTGTATCACTCTGACTTGCTCCCTTTGCTCTTCCCCTCTCCCTGCCCCACAGCACTTATGTCTATATCTGTTATTTCACTTATATCGATGTCTGTCTCCCCCCCGCCAGACTGCGAACTCGTTGTGGGCAGGGACTGAAACTCTTCACTGCAGGATTGGACTTTCCCAAGGGCTTAGTACAGTAACCTGCACACCGTAAGCGCTCGATCAATAAGCTCGATAAGCACTTGAAAACAGCGTGGCTTCCTGGAAAGAGCGCGGGCTTGGGAGTCAGAGGTTATGGGTTCTGATCCCGGCTCCGCCGCTTGTCAACTGCGTGACCGTGGTTAAGTCACTTCACTGGGCCTCAGTGACCTCATCTGTAAAATGGGGATGAAGACTGTGAGCCCCCCATGGGGCAACCTGATTACCTTGTCTCTACCCCAGAGCTTAGAAGAGTGCTCGGCACATAGTAAGCGCTTAACAAATACCAACATTATTATTATTATAAATACGATTGAATGTATGATTGACGTCAGGCAGGGCAAGGGGCTGCAGGGGTCGGGGGAGCCCTCACCTGGTCCCCTACGATAAACGCTTTTCCCGCCTGGTTCCGGGCCAGCAGCTCCTCGAAGGGTCGTAGCTGGGCGGGCAGTTCCTTCACGTACTGATCCTTGCCGTCCTCCTGTGAGGCAGGTGGCCATGAGCCCTCCGCGTCCCCCCTCCCCTATTCCACCCTCTCCGTCCCCCTCAGCTTACGTAATTCTGGTAGATGAGGCGCACGTAGCGCAGGCGCAGATCCTCCACCCCGTCGTTCACCATGTCGATCAGGGCCGCTTCCCGGGTGTCCTTCCCGTACAGCCCTGCCGGGAGCACCCGCTCACACCTGCGCAGGCCTCTCCCGGGAGGCGGCCTCTCCGTTCCCTCCCTCCGGATCCCCATCCCGCCTCCCTCCGCTCGGCCGGTCCCTTACCGTGCGAGCGGCCCAGGTGCCGGAGGATGGCGTTGGACTGGAACAGGGTCAGGTCTCCGTCCAGGAACTTGGGCAGCTGCCCGTACAGCTAAGTGGGGAACGAGAGGGGCCTTCCTTAGGTTATGATGTTTGTTAGGCGCTTACTATGCGCCAGCCACTGCACTAAACACTGCTCCTTGGTGGCAGGGAATATGTCTGTTTATTGTTAGATTGTACTCTCCCAAGAGAGCGTGGCTGGGTGGAAAGAGTACAGGCTTGGGAGTCAGAGGTCATGGGTTCTAATCCCAGCTCCGCCACTTAATAATAATGTTGGCACTTGTTAAGCGCTTATTATGTGCCGAGCACCGTTCTAAGCGCTGGGGTAGATACAGGGTAAGCAGGTTGTCCCGCGTGAGGCTCACAGTCTTAATGCCCATTTTACAGATGAGGTCACTGAGGCACCGAGAAGTGAAGTGATTTGCCCCAAGTCACACAGCCGACAGGTACGCTGACAGTTATTCACTTGTCAGCTGTGTGACTTGGGGCAAGTCACTTTACTGTGCCTCAGTGATCTCATCTGTACAATGAGGATTAAGACTGCGAGCCCCAAGTGGGACAACCTAATTACCTTGTATTTCCCTGCCCACCCCCAGTGCTTAGAACAGTGTTTGGCACATAGCGAATGCTTAACAAACACCATTATTATTATCATCAGGACACACAGTAAGCACTCGATAAATCGGCTTGCAGTCGATTAGACTGTAAACCCGTCATTGGGCAGGGATTGTCGCTATCTGTTGCCAAATTGTACATTCCAAGCACTTAGTCCAGTGCTCTGCACATAGTAAGCGCTCAATAAATACTATTGAATGAATGATAAATACGACTGAATGAATACAAGTGATGCAGGTTGGACACGATCCATATCCCATATGGGGCTCACGTTCTTAATCCTCATTTTACGGATGAGGGAACTGAGGCAAAGAAGTGGTGTTTTGCCCCAAGGTCACACAGAGGAGAAGTGGCGGGGCTGGGATTGGAACCCAGGTCCTTCTGACGCCCAGGCCCTTGCTCTATCCATTAGGCCCTACCGCTTCTCTATAATCAACCTTTAGTTTTTACTGCACTCCTAGAGGTGCAGAGCTCTGTCCTAAGTGCTTGAGAGAGAACAATATCCACTTATGTACAAATTTGTTATTTATTTTTATTAACGTCTGCCTCCCCCTATAGACTGTAAGCTCATTTTGGGCAGGGAATTTGCCTGTTGTTATAGTGTACCCTCCCAAGCGCTTAGTACAGTGCTCTGCACACAGTCAGCGCTCAAATACAATTGACTGTCTCTTTTTGTTCAACCGTTTCATCCTGTTTCCTGCTTTATCTGTGTTCTTCCCACCTCATTAGATGATCAACTTCAGGAGGTCAGAGAATGCGTCTCTCGCTACCGGTGTGCTCTTCCAAGCGCTTATTACAGCGCCTAGCACTCCTGAGGGCCTCTCAAGAGAGGGAGAGCTGGGGTCTGGGAGGCTCGAAGGGGGAGGGACTTGGAGGTGGGAGAGACACAGGCAAACTGAGGAGAATGTAGAGCGCAAGCTGGGGCATAGTGGGAGAAGAGAGTGCGTGAGTGGGGGGGACAGAGCTGATTACGTGCCTTAAGGCCGACGGTCAGAATGGTCTGCTTGATGTGAAGGAGAGGAACGGATATCCTTGGAAGTGTTTGACAAGTGGGAGATAACGTGTAGTTCAATACTTTTAGAGAAATGATCTGGGCAGAAGAACGAAGTGTGGACTGGAGACGGTAGAGGCCGGAGGCAGGGCGGACTAGACAAAATGGAATATCAAGAGCATTTGGACCAAGGCATTAGCTGTTTGGATGGAGAGGAAGGAATGGATTCTGGAAACGCAGAGAAGCAGCATGGCGTAGCGGATGGAGCCCGGGCTGCGAGTGAGAAGGACCTGAGTTCTAATCCCAGCTCCGCTGGTCTGCTGCGTGACCCTGGGCAAGTCACTTTGCTTCTCTGTGCCTCAGTTACCTCACCTGTAAAGTGGGGTTTGAGACTCTGAGCCTTATATGGGACAGGGACTGTGCCCAAGCAGTGTGGCTTAGTGGAAAGAGCAGGGGCTTGGGAGTCAGAGGTCATGGGTTCTAATCCCGACTCCACCACTTGTCTGCCGCGTGACCTTGGGCAAGTCACCTGACATCTCTGTGCCTCGGTTCTCTCATCTGTAAAATGGGGATTAAGACTGTGAGCCTGATGTGGGACAACCTGATTACCTTGTATCTACCCCAACACTTAGAACAACAGTGCTTGGCAGATGGCGCTTAACGAATACCATCATCATCATAGAAATAATAATGACTGTGGTATTTATTAAGCTCTTACTGCAAAATCAGGTTGGACACAGTCCCTGTCTCACATGGGGCTCCCCACCTCAACCCCCAGGCTACAGATGAGGGAACTGAGGCACAGAGACATGAAGTGACTCGTCCAAGGCCACACAGCAGACGAGCGGCAGAGCCGGGATCGGAACCCACGACCTTTCAGCTCCCAGGTCCGTGTCCTATCCGTCGCGCCCTGCCGCTCCCCCTGCGATAGGTAAGTTAGATGAGAGTCCCCGGGAAAAGGATGAGATGATGGATGAGGCAGGGACATGGCTGTTAGTCACCCATGGAATGAAAACACCTGGGGAGGCCTCTCCCTCCTCCTCTTCCTCTTCTCCTCCTCCCCCCCCTCCCCCTTCCTCCTCCCCCTCCCCCCCCCCTCCCCTCCCGCCTTTCCCCTCCCAACCCCCCCTCCTCCCCCCTTCCCCCTTCTCCCCCTCCCCCCTCCTCCCCCTTCCCCCCTCCCTCCCCCCTACTCCCACCTCCCCTCCTCCACTCCCCCTCCCCCTCCCCTCCTCTACTCCTCTTCTAGAGAAGCAGCGTGGCTCAGTGGAAAGAGCCTGGGCTTGGGAGTCAGAGGTCATGGGTTTGAATCCCCACTCTGCCACTTGTCAGCTGGGTGACTTTGGGCGAGTCCCTTAACTTCTCTATGCCTCAGTTATCTCATCTGTCAAATGGGGATGAAAACTGTGAGCCCCAAGTGGGACAACCTGATCACCCTGTATCTCCCCGGGCGCTTAGAACAGTGCTCTGCACAGCGTAAGCGCTTAACAAATACCAACGTTATTCTCCTCCCCCTCCTCCTCCCCGTCCCCTCCCCCGGATGGGGGGAGGTTTGACTCACACAGCCGGCCTTGACCTCGCCCTTCATCCAGGCCTCGATGGTGACCACCTCCTCCTTCCAGGGCAGGCCCTGGTCTGCCAGCAGCATGCGGGTGGCCTCGCAGCGGCCTGATGGGGGAGGGGGGGTGAGGCCCGTGGCCCCCCGCCCTCCGCCCCCCGCCCCCCGCCGGCCCGGGGAGGGGAGGGGGGAGAAGAGGAGCGCTGTAGGCGAGCCTGGGGTGGGGGGTCCGGTACCTCTGACGGGGAAGTAGACGATGGTGTAGGGCGGCACTGGGAGGGAGACAGAGACAGAGAGACAGGGTCAGGGCCGGGCCGGCGCCCCCTGCCCTTTGCCCCCTGCCCCCTGGGCCACCCCCCACCGCGGGCCCGAGGAGGGGACCCCCACCAAGGGGTCGGGGCGGGGGGGGGGGGGGGGGAGAGTGAGGACCCGCCCCGGACTCACTGGCGACGGCGGGACGGCCAATGTGGGGCGCGCCGCCCCCAGCTCGGCCTTTTAGGCTTGGGCCCCGCCCCCGCTCCGCCCCCTCGGCCCCCCGCCATTCCTCCGGCCCGCCCGCCGTCCCTCCCCCCAGCTTCTCTCGGACCCAGCGTTTAGAGCAGTGCTCCACACACAGAGGTCACCCACGCTGAGCAGCGGCGTGGCTCGGTGGAAAGAGCCCGGGCTTTGGAGTCAGAGGTCACGAGTTCGAATCCCAGCTCTGCCACTTGTGAGCTGTGTGACCTCGGGCAAGTCACTTCACTGGGCCTCAGTTCCCTCATGTGGAAAATGGGGATGAAGACCGGGAGCCCCACGGGGGACAACCTGATTTCCCTGTGTCTACCCCAGCGCTTAGAACAGTGCTCTGCACCTAGTAAGCGCTTAACAAATACCAACACCTGATGTCCTTGTATCCCCCCAGGGCTTAGAACAGTGCTTTGCAGAGGAAGCGCTTAACAAAGGCCATCATTATTATTATTATTATTATCATCAATATTATTATTATTAACAAATACCATTCTTCTTCTTCTCCATACCTCCCTCCCCTCCCCCATGCCGCCCCCCCCCCCCCCCGGATTGTGCTGACTCACCGTGGCTCAGCAGAAAGGCCAGTGAAAGGACAGAGCGGGAATTTTGGCCAACTGCCCACCCGAGGCCTTGGGAACACCCGGACAACCCGCAGGGAAGCGCCATGGCCTAGTGGCAACAACACCACTTGGGGAGTCAGAAGACGTGGGTTCGAATCCCGGCTCTGCCAGCTGGGTGACCTCGGACATGTCACTTCACTTCTCTGGGCCTCAGGGACCTCATCTGGAAAACGGGGGTGAAGACTCTGCCCCTTGTCAGCTGTGTGACTGTGGGCAAGTCACTTCACTTCTCTGGGCTTCAGTTCCCTCATCTGGAAAATGGGGATGAAGACTGTGAGCCCCACGTGGGACAACCTGGTTCCCCTGGGTCTACCCCAGCGCTTAGAACAGTGCTCGGCACATAGTAAGCGCTTAATAAATACCACATTAAATACCAACATTAAGACGGTGAGCCCCCCCCCCCCACCCCAACGGGGGACCACCTGATCGCCTTCTATCCGCCGCAGCGTGGCTCAGTGGAAGGAGCCCGGGCTTGGGAGTCAGAGATCATGGGTTCGAATCCCTGCTCTGCCACCTGGCAGCTGGGTGACTGGGGGCATGTCACTTCATTGGGCCTCAGTTCCCTCATCTGTTAAATGGGGATGACAACTGTGAGCCCCACGTGGGGCAACCTGATTACGCTGTATCTACCCCAGCGCTTAGAACAGTGAAGCACTTAACAAATACCAACATTAGTATTATTATTACCCCAGCGCTTAGAACAGTGCTCGGCACATAATAAGGGTTAACAAATACCAACATTATTATTATTATTATTATTATTAATAACCCGAGTTTGGGAGTCAGAGGACGTGGGTTCTACTCCACCACTTGATCTTTTTGTACATTCCAAGCACTTCAAATACTATTGAATGAACGAATGAATTAATCGATCATATCTCTTGAGAGTTGATCGGGTGCAGAACGGCGAGCAGGGTGCCCAGTCTTTATTTTACTCTCCTGCCCCCTCTTTTCTTCCAAAGAGATTTCTACAAAATCCTCTTTTTGAGGACTAAGATTGTGAACCCCAAGGGGGACAACCTGATTACCTGGTATCTAGCCCAGCGCTTAGAATAGTGTTTGGCACAGAGTAAGCGCTTAACAAATACCATCATTATTATTACTAAACGCTGGGGAAGGTACAACACGACAAATAAAGAGTGCCATTCCCTGCCCTCGACGAGTTCACAGTCTAGAACGGGGGAGATAGACATCGATAAAAGAAAATAAAATGACAAATATGTACATAAGTGCTTTGGGGTGGGGAGGGAGGAAGGGCAGAGGGATAAATAAAATTACAGATACGAACACCTCGCTGCTCTCCTACTCCAACCCCGCCCGCAAACTTCGCTCCTCTAATGCCAACCTCCTCACTGCACTTCGATCTCCTCTCTCTGGCCGCTGACCCCTCACCCCAGCCCTCCCTCTGGCCCGGAAGTCCGATCCCCTTCAAATATGAAATCCCCTCCCCACCCTCAAAGCCACTTGTCTGCTGTGTGACCTTGGGCAAGTCATTTAACTTCTCTGTGCCTCAGTTACCTCATCTGTAAAACTGGGGATTAAAAAAATGTGAGCCCCACGTGGGACAATCTGATGACCCTGGATCGACCCCGGCGCTTAGGACAGTGCTCAGCACAAAGTAAGCGCTTAACAAATACCATGATTACTATTATTATTATTAAAATCACATATTCTTCTAGAGGCCTTCACTGGCGAGGCCCTCATTTCCCCTACTCCCTTCTCCCTGCCGCATCGCTCTTGCACTGGATTTTGCCCTCTTTATTCAATAGTATTCATTGAGCGCTTACTATGTGCAGAGCACTGTACTAAGCGCTTGGAATGAACAAGTCGGCAACAGATCTCTTTATTCACCCCGCCGCAGGCCCCAGGGCACTTATGTCCATATCCATCATTTATCTTAATGTCCCTCTCCCCCTTTAATAATAATAATGCTGATGGCATTTGTTAAGCGCTTCCTCTGTGCAGAGCACTGTTCTAAGCGCTGGGGAGGATACAAGGCGATCAGGTTGTCCCACGTGGGGCTCACAGTCTTCATCCCCATTTGACAGATGAGGTCACTGAGGCACAGAGAGGTCAGGTGACTTGCCCACAGTCACACAGCTGATCAGTGGCAGAGCCAGGATTAGAACCCACAACCTGACTCCCATGCCCGGGCTCTTTCCACTGAGCCACGCTGCTTCTTAGACTGTAAGCTCCTTGGGGGCAGGGCAGCGTGGCTCAGTGGAAAGAGCACGGGCTTTGGAGTCAGGGCTCATGAGTTCGAATCCCAGCTCTGCCACTTGTCAGCTGTGTGACTGTGGGCGAGTCACTTAACTTCTCTGGGCCTCAGTTCCCTCATCTGTGAAATGGGGATGAAGACTGTGAGCCCCACGTGGGACAACCTGATTCCCCTGTGTCTACCCCAGCGCTTAGAACAGTGCTCGGCACCTAGTAAGCGCTTAACAAATACCAACATTATTATTATTATTATTATCACCTACCCACTCTCCGTTATATTGCACTCTCCCAAGTGCTTAGTGCAGTGCTCTGCACACAGAAAGCGCCCAGTAACAGCGATGGATTGGTTGCTTGTGGGCATGGAGCATGTCTACCAGCCGTTGTACTCTCCCAAGCGTTTAGCACAGCCCTCTGCATCCAATGAAGTAAGTTCTTGAGGAGTGTTGTTATACCGTACTTTCCCAAGTGCTTAGTCCAGTGTTCTGGACACAGTAGAGAAGCAGGACAGAAGCACCACGGCAGGGTAGAGCCCGGGCCGGGGAGTGAGAAGGTCATGGGTTCTAATCCCGGCTCTGCCACCTGTCTGCCGGGTGACCTTGGGCGAGCCCCTTCACTTCTCTGTGCCTCAGTCACCTCATCTGTAAAATGGGTACTGAGACTGCGAGCCCTACACGGGACAGGGACGGCATCCAGCTTCATTCGCCCACCCCAGCGCTTAGAACGGTGTCTGGCACGTGGTAAGCGCTTAACCAACACCATCATCATCATCAGTAAGCGCTCAATAAATACGATTGACTGAGTGGGGAGATGTGGACTGGACCTTTTTTTTTTTCTAGAAAATGATCCAGGCAACAGAGCGAAGTATTGCAGGGAGGAGAGACAGGAGGCAGAGGGAGGTCAGCGAGGAGGTTAATGCTGTTGTCAGTCAATATCTCTTGAGCGCTGTACTAAGCGCTCGGGAAAGTACGATACAAGGCAGGAATTGACCGACGCTTGGATCAGCAGAGTAGCCGTTTGGGTGGAGAGGATAGGGCAGATTTAGCGATACCGTGAAGGTAGAAAGGACAGGGTCGGGTGACAGGTTGGTTGAATATGTAATAATAACGTTGGTATTTGTTAAGCGCTTACTATGTGCAGAGCACTGTTCTACGCGCTGGGGTAGACACAGGGTCATCAGGTTGTCCCCCGTGGGGCTCACAGTCTTCATCCCCATTTTCCAGATGAGGTCACTGAGGCCCAGAGAAGTGAAGTGACTCGCCCACGGTCACACAGCTGACAAGTGGCAGAGGTGGGATTCGAACTCATGACCCCCGACTCCCAAGCCCGTGCTCTTTCCACTGAGCCACGCTGAATATGTAGGTTGTACGGGAGCGAAGAGTCAGAGAAGATAATACGGAGGTTACGGGCTTGCGAGATAGGGAGGATAGCGGTATTGTCAGGCAGTCAGGCAGTCGTATTTATTGAGGGCTTACTGCTTGTGCAGAGCGCTGTACTGGGCGCGTCGGAGAGTGACCTGGAACACTATAACAGACACGTTCCCCGTCCACAGCGAGCTCACAGCCTAGAAGGGGAGACGGACGTTAATGGGAATTAATAAACGACAGATACGGACATAAGCGGTGTGGAGCTGGGAGGGGGGATGAACAAAGGGAGCGAGTCAGGGCGAAGCAGAAGGGAGTGGGAGAAGGGGAAAGGGGAGGGCTTAAGCAGGGAAGGCCTCTCGGAGGAGGTGGGCCTTCGATAAGGGGTCTGGGGCAGGAAGGCCAGGGAAGACCCGGGCCGGAGGGGCTCCGGCCGGACCGATGTCCCCCCCACCGGGCCCACCCTCTCGGCGGCCCCCCGAGCTGTGCCCGGGGATGTGGAGGGGTCAGGTCCAACCGTGGGCACCGCCTGAGGGAGGGGTGGGGCTGGCGACACGCAGGGAGGGCCCTGCCCAGCTCAGGTGGCAGAGGCGGGCGGGGATCCGATTCCCCAGAACAAAGGTTTGGGGGGAGCCGGGGGGGGCGGACGGGGCAGGGGAAGCAACCCGAGAGGGGCCGGGGCCGGAGCAGGAGGCCGCGCGGGGAGACCGAGCCGGAGGTCGGGGCTGGGCAGGGGAGGGAGAGGAGTGGGCAGCGGGAGCTGGGGGGGAAGGGGTAGGCCGAGGGGGTTGTCGGAGACCCTGAGGGCACCGGGGTGGGTCCTGGGGGGGCTGTGTTGTTGAGGGGTGACTGGCAGAGGGGGGTGAGGAGGGAGGGAAGGCGGAGGGCCGGTCCCCGACGGAGGATTGGGGGCTACAGGGCCGGCAGCACGCTGGGGGGAAGGGAAGGACTACGGAGAGGGGGCAGTGGGAAGGGGGCAGCCCGGGTGGACGGGGCAGGGAGGAGGGGAGCGGGTTTAAGGGAGGGGGCAGCGGGGAGAGGGTGGTCGCGACTCACGAGGCCGGCTGGCCCTTTCGTTTGTGGGAAGCTCGGCTAGGAGTCGAGCGGGAGCCGCAGCGCGGAAACGCTCCGGACACGTGCGGGCCGGACACGAGGGGGCCACGAACAATGGACGGGTCCAGTGGGCCGGGGGCCGGGAACCGAGCCCCCGGGCTTTCCCGCCCCCCACCCGGCCCGCGGATCCAGGGGGCCGGGGCCGGAGCGGGGCCCGGCCCCGGCCCCGGCCGTTCGGCCGCCCCCGCCCCCGGGGCACCCCGAGACCGGACCCCCCAGCCGCAGGCCGCGTACGGGCAGGTGAGGGGGGCGGGGGCACAATCCAGGGACCCTCAGCCGAGGGTCCCAACTGGGGAGGGTCTCCCCCAAACCCCCGCATCGCCCTTCGCTGCCCTCCCGAGACCTGGGGGTGGGCCAGAGACAGCCGGGGTCAGAGACATCCGACGAACAGAGACAGCGGGGGCGGGGGGGAGCCGAGGGAGACCTGTCGGCCACCAGGGGAGGCTTGGGGGAGGGGGATCGAGGCCAGGGAGAAGCCCAGACGGGAGGCGGCGGGGTGGGGAGGGGATACGGTGCCTCGCCCACCCCTCCAAACGGTCCGCACGGTCTGCCCGCCTGTCCAGGCCTGAGGAGAGGACAGGCCCCGGGGAGAAAATGGGGGAACAGGGCACAGAGACAGCAGGGGGACGGAGACACACGGGGACAAAGACTGCCCGGGAGGAGCAGCGAGGTCTAATGGCTAGAGCCCGGGCCTGGAAGTCAGAAGGATCTGGGTTCTAGTCCCGGCTCCACCGTGTGTCTGGACAAGTCACTTTACTTCCCTGTGCCTCATCTACAAAATGGGGATTACGACCGTGAGCCCCATGTAGGACAAGACTGTGTCCAACCTGATTACCTTGTATCTACCCCGGTGCTCAGAACAGCGCCTGGCACATAGTAAGTACTTAAAAAAATAAAAATAAAAGGCCGGGGCCAGACACAGGCAGGGGCAGAGACATCTGGGGGCCAGAGACAGCCGGAGATAGAGACACCCGTTGACCTAGACAATGGGGGGGGGGAGATAGAGGCAACCGGGGGACGGTGACAACGGGGGACGGTGGGCGACGAGCGCCAGGGCCCAGGGGCGGAAGCAGGAGCAGGGATGCGCGGGCCCCGGGCGGTCTGGAAAGGGAAGCAGCGAGAGGGGAAAAGGGGTCCCTAATCCAGCCCCCAGCCCCACTCCCCCCTTTCCCCTCCCAGGACCAGCAGCTGCGGCCAGAAGAGATTGAAGGTAAAAGGGTTGGGGGTCTGCGGGGGGGACGGTGCGGGCCCGCTTGGAGGAGGGGCGGGAGGGGGCGGGAAGTTCGGGGAATGCCGGGGTCACATCCTGCCCGCTTCCCAGAGCTGCAGGCCGCGTTCCGGGAGTTTGACCGGGATGGCGACGGGTCTATCGGCTGTCGGGAGCTGGGCGCCTGCATGCGGAGCTTGGGCTACATGCCCACCGAGATGGAGCTCATCGAGGTCTCCCAGCACGCCAGTGCGTCCCACCCTCTCGCCCCGGGCCCGGGACCCTCGCCCACGCCCTCCCACCCCGACGCTCCATCCTGCCCCCTCCCGCCCCCCGTCGCCCCCCGGACCCCGACCCCTCCTGACCCCGGCTCCTCCCCGAGACCCTCCTCCTTGACCCCTAGAGAAGCAGCGTGGCTCAGTGGAAAGAGCCCGGGCTTGGGAGTCCGAGGTCATGGGTTCGTATCCCGACTCTGCCCCTTGTCATCTGGGTGACTGTGGGCGAGTCACTTCACTTCCCTGTGCCTCAGTTCCCTCATCTGGAAAATGGGGGTGAAGACGGTGAGCCTCACGTGGGACAACCTCATTCCCCTGTATCCACTCCAGCGCTTAGAACAGTGCTCTGCACGTAGTAAGCGCCTAATATCAACACGATTATTATTATTATCCCGGGGACTCAGCCCCTTCCCCCAGCCGCCCTCCGTCGGCTCACAGTCTTCATCCCCATTTTACAGATGAGGTAGCTGAGGCACAGAGAAGTGAAGTGACACAGTCACTTGCCCACGGTCACCCCGCTGACAAGTGGCAGAGCTGGGATTCGAACTCATGACCTCTGAGTCCAAAGCCCATGCTCTTTCCACTGAGCCACGCAGCGCTCAATAGATACGACTGAATGAAGTGTAGTTCCCCGCCCCGCCCCGCCCCGCCCCCGGCGCTCAGTACAGGTCCCGGCACGTAGTAAGGGCTTAGCAAATGCCGTCAGTGTTCTTGTTATTTATTGCCAGTCCCGTCCCTTCCCCCTGCCCCGCCTCGGTCCTCCCGATGGCCCCCGTGAGCCGGGGCGGGAGCTGACCGGCGCGGGGGCGGGGCGGGTCCGGCCAGGCGGCGGGAAGGTGGACTTCGAGGACTTCGTGGAGCTCATGGGCCCGCGGATGCTGGCGGAGACGGCGGGCATGATCGGGCGCCGGGAGCTGCGGGTGGCCTTCCGAGAGGTGCGGACCGGGGGACCCGACGGCGGGGCGGGGCGGGGCGGGGCGGGGCCTAGAGGGCGGGGCTTCGATCGGCGGAGGGGGGCCGGGTGGGCGGGGCCCAGGGGACGGGCTTCGATTGGCTGAGAGAGGGCTGGGTGGGCGGGGCACAGAGGGAGAGACTTCGATTGGCTGAGAGGGGGCCGGGTGGGCGGGGCCCAGGGGACGGGGCTTCGATCGGCTGAGAGGGGGCCGGGTGGGCGGGGCACAGAGGGAAAGACTTCGATTGGCTGAGAGGGGGCCGGGTGGGCGGGGCCCAGGGGACGGGGCTTCGATTGAGAGGGGGTGGGGTGGGCGGGGTCTGAGAGGAGGGGTGGGAATGGGGCGGGGCCTGCAGGGGAGGAGCGGGTGGGCGGGGCCTGGAAGGGAGAAGGGCGGGGCCTGGAGGGGCGGGACCGAGAGGTGGGAGGGGCGGGGCCCGGTGGGGGATGGGCGGGGCCTGCGGGGAGGAGGCGGTGATGGATTGGTGCGGGGTCCGGAGGGGCGGGGCCGTGGGGAGCGGGGAGGAGGCGGGGATTGGGGCGGAGCCAGGAGGGGCGGGGCCTGGGGGAGCGGGAGGGAGGCGTGATTGGTGCGGGGTCCGGAGGGGCGGGGCCCGGGGGAGCGGGGGGAGCTGGTGATTGGTGCGGGGCCCGGAGGGGCGGGGCGTTGGGGGAGGTGGGCGGGGATCGGCGCGGGGCCCGTTGGGGCGCGGGGCCTCGGGCGGGCGTGCGGGGCCCGGGCGGTATCGAGCGCGTGCGTGGCGGCGGCAGCTGGACCGCGACGGCGACGGCCGGCTGAGCGCGGCGGAGCTGCGGGCGGCGCTGCGGGCGGCGCTGCGGGAGCGGCTGAGCCTCGGCGACGCCGAAGAAATCCTGCGCGACCTGGACCGCGACGGCGACGGGCTCGTGGACTTCGAAGGTCCGACCCCGCCCCTCCCCCTCCCCGCCACGTGCTCCCCCCCCCCCCCGCCGCGCCGACGGGCAGGCCTAATTATACTAGATAATAATCAATAGATTAATAATAGTGGAATTCCAGTGTTTACGACGTGCTAAGCACTGTTCTAAGCGCTGGGGGAGATAGGAGGTCATCAGGTGGTCCCCCGCGGGGCTCACGGTCTTCATCCCCCTTGGACCGACGAGGTCACCGAGGCACAGAGAAGTTATTAATGATAATGATGGTATTTCTTAAGCGCTTACTATGGGCCAAGCACTATTCTAAGCACTGGGGGAGATATTAATAATAGTGATGTTGGTATTTGTTAAGCGCTTACCATGTGCAGAGCACTGTGCTAAGCGCTGGGGGAGATACAGGGTCATCGGGTTGCCCCACGGGAGGCTCCCAGTCTCCATCCCCATTTGACAGATGAGGGAACTGAGGCCCCGAGAAGTGAAGTGACTTGCCCACAGTCGACAAGTGGCGGAGGCGGCATTCGAACCCATGACCTCTGACTCCCGAGCCCGGGCTCTTTCCACTCAGGTTGCCCCACTTGGGACTCGCAGGCTTCATCCCCATTTGACAGATGAGATCATCTGTCCGTCTCCCCCGATTAGACCGTAAGCCCGTCAAACGGCAGGGACCGTCTCTATCTGTTGCCGACTTGTTCATCCCAAGCGCTTAGTACAGTGCTCTGCACATGGTAAGCGCTCAATAAATACTATTGAATGAATGAATCACCAAGGCACAGAGAAAATAAGTGCTTGCTACGTGCCAAGCACCGTTCTCAGCGCTGGGGGAGATACAGGGACATCAGGTTGTCCCCCGGGAGGCTCCCAGTCTTAATCCCCATTTTACGGAGGAGATCATCGAGGCACAGAGAAGATATAATAATAATGGTACTCGTTAAGTGCTTACTACGTGCCAAGCACTGTTCTAAGCACTGAGGGAGACGCTACGTCATCAGGTTGTCCCACGTGCGGCTCACAGACTTAATCCCCATTTTTAACAGATGAGATGACTGAGGGACAGAGAAGTTAATAATAATGTCGGTATTTGTTAAGCGCTACTACGTGCCAAGCACCGTTTTAAGCGCCGGGGCAGATACGAGCCAAAGACGAGTCACGGTCTTCATCCCCATTTGACAGATGAGGTCACCGAGGCCCAGAGAAGTGAAGGGACTTGCCCAGAGTCACACAGCTGACAAGTGGCGGAGCGGGGATCAGAACCCACATCCTCTGATTCCCAAGCCCGTGCGGGTCGGGGGCGAGAGGGGTTCAACGGTCCTGTCCCCCCTCAGAGTTCGTGCAGATGATGTCACACTGAAGCCGGGCGCGGGGCCCATCCGGACTCCTCCGGCAGCTTCGGGACCGTCCAACCCAACCGTCCTCTCAACTCTCCCGCCGCCGAGACCCCAGGGCCGCTCCGGCCCGTCCCATCCTCCGGTCCCGCCCCCTCCCCCCAACCCCATTTTCCCTCCAATTCCCATCCGCCATCCTCGCCCCCCCAGACCCCAGACCCCAACCCCCATCCTGCCCCCGACCCCCGAATCTCAGACTCCGCCCTGCCCGCTGGGTGGCCTCTGCCCAAGGGTTCGCCCGCCACCTTCTATCTCTGGACTAATAAACTCCTAGCCCAGGTAGCCGCTGTGCCTGCTCCTCTCTGGGAGAGTCAGTGCCCTGCCCTGCGACCGGGGAAGGGAGCCTGGGCGGGGCCCCAGTCAATCAATCGATTGTAATAATAATGATAATAATGTTGGTATGTTAAGCGCTTACGATGTGCAGAGCACTGTTCTAAGCGCTGGGGTAGACACGGGGGAATCAGGTTGTCCCACGAGGGGCTCACAGTCTTCATCCCCATTTTACAGATGAGGGAACTGAGGCACCGAGAAGTGAAGTGACTTGCCCACAGTCACACAGCTGACAAGTGGCAGAGTCTTCACCCCCATTTTCCAGATGAGGTCACTGAGGCACAGAGAAGTGAAGTGACTTACCCGAAGCCACACAGCTGAGGCCCCAGTCAATCAATCGATTGTAATAATAATAATAATGTTGGTATGTTAAGCGCTTACTATGTGCCGAGCACTGTTCTAAGCGCTGGGGTAGACGCAGGGGAATCAGGTTGTCCCACGTGGGGCTCACACTCTTTATCCCCATTTTACAGATGAGGTCACTGAGGCACAGAGAAGTGAAGTGACTTGCCCAAAGCCACACAGCTGACAGGTGACAGAGCTGGGATTCGAACCCATGATCTCTGCCTCCAAAGCCCGGGCTCTTTCCACGGAGCCACGCTGCTTCTCGTGTAGCAGTGAATTTATTGAGCACCAGAGCATTGCGCTAAACGCTTGGGGGAATACAGAGCAGAGTTGGTAGACATTCTCTGCCCACAACGAACTTACAGTCTAGAGGGGGACACAGAAAATCTAAATAAATAAAGTACGGATATGAACAGAACTGCTCATGGGGCTTAAGTGGGGGTGGGCGGTGAATAATAATAACGTTGGTATTTGTTAAGCGCTTACTACGTGCGGAGCACCGTTCTCAGCGCTGGGGTAGATACAGGGTCATCAGGTTGCCCCACTTGAGGCTCACAATGAATCCCCATTTTACAGATGAGGTAACCGAGGCACAGAGAAGTGAAGTGACTTGCCCGCAGTCACACAGCTGAGAAGTGGCAGAGCCGGGATTCGAACCCATGACCGCTGACTCCCAAGCCCGGGCTCTTTCCACTGAGCCACGCTGCTTCTCTAAGGAGGAAATGAGGGCGACACAGAAGGGAGTGAAAGAAGAGGAAATGAGGGCTGAGTTAGGGAAGGCCTCCCTTCATTCATTCGATCGTATTTATTGCGCGCTTACTACACGCAGAGCACTGTAGTAAGCTCTTGGGGGAGTACAATACAGCAATAAAGAATGACAATCCCTGCCCACCACAAGCTCACAGTCTGGAGTGTGGAAAGAGCTCAGTGGAAAGAGCACGGGCTTGGGAGCCAGAGGTCATGGGTTCGAATCCTGGATCTGCCAGCTGTCAGCCGTGTGACTGTGGGCACTTTACTTCTCTGTGCCTCGGTTCCCTCATCTGTAAAATGGGGATGAAGACTGCGCGCCTCATGTGGGACAACCCGATCACCCTGTATCTCCCCCAGCGCTTAGAACAGTGCTCTGCACAAAGTAAGCCCTTAACAAATACCGACATTATTATTACTAGAGGGCCCCGGGGGGAGAAGGGTGGGGGGTGGGCCTCCTGTCCATACTTCCCACTCCAGTCCATACTTCACTCTGCCGCCCGGATCATTTGTCTACAAAAACGTTCAGCCCATGCTTCCCCCGCTCCTCAGAAACTTTCAGTGGATGCCCGTCCGCCTCCTCGTCAAACAGAAACTCCTCACCGTCGGCTTTAAACCGCCCGATCCCCTTGCCCGCTCCTACCTCACCTCGCTACTCTCCTTCTTCAACCCAGCTTGCGTATTTCCCTCCTCTAAAGCCAACCTTCTCACTAATCCTGGCTCTCGGCTATCTCACTGCCGACCCCTCACCCTGCCTCTGGCCTGCAACGCCCTCCCTCCTCAAATCCGCCGGACCACGACTCTCCTCCCACCCCTACAAAACCTTATTGGAGCCCCATCTCCTCCAAGAAGTCTTCCCTACCTAAGCCCTCCTTTCCTTTTCTCCCACTCCCTTCTGCACCGCCTTGACTCGCTCCCTTTATGCGTCCCCCCTTCCAGACTCACTTAGGTCCCTATCTGTCATTGAATTTATTTTAATGTCTGTCTCCCCTGCTGGATTCTAAGCTCACTGTGGGCAGGGGATGTTATATTGTATTCATTCATTCATTCGACAGTATCTATTGAGCGCTTACTATGTGCAGAGCACTGGACTAAGCGCTTGGAACGGACGAGTCGGCAACAGATAGAGACGGTCCCTGCCGTTCGACGGGCTCACGGTCCGATCGGGGGAGACGGGCAGACGAGAACGATGGCGATAAATAGAGTCGAGGGGAAGAACATCTCGTAAAGACAACGGCGACTAAATAGACTCAGGGTGATGTACATCTCATTAAACAAAATAAACGAAATAAATAGGGTGATGAAGGTATATACAGTCGAGCGGACGAGTACGGTGCTGAGGGGGTGGGACGGGAGAGGGGGAGGAGCAGAGGGAGAGGGGGGAGAAGAGGGTTTAGCTGCGGAGAGGTGAAAGGGGACGGGTAGAGGGAGCAGAGGGAAAAAGGGGGGAGCTCAGTCTGGGAAGGCCTCTTGGAGGAGGTGAGTTTTAAATAGGGATTTGACTTGCTCCCTTTATTCATTCCCCCCCACCCAGACTCACTTATGTCCCTGTCATTTTATTTATTTATATTAATGTCCGTCTCCCCTGCTGGATTCTAAGCTCACTGTGGGCAGGGGATGTTGTATTGTACTTAGTACAGTGCTCTGCACCCAGTAAGCGCTCAATAAATATGATCGGCTGCTGACCGCTACTACTATTAATAATAATGATTATGGTACTCGTTAAGCGCTTACAATCTGCCAATCACTGTAACCAGGGTGCCAGGACCCCAGCTCAGCCTGGCCAGGCACCCCATCCCCCAACCTCTACCTCTGAGGTCCCGTCACCGCCCCTTCCTCGCCCCCCACACATTAAAAAATCAGTAACAATAATGATGATGGTATCTGTTGAGCGCTTACTACGTGCCAAGCACTGTTCCAAGCGCTGGGGGAGATACGAGGTCATCGGGATGTCCCACGGGGGGGCTCACAGTCTTCATCCCCATTTGACAGCTGAGATAACCGAGGCGCAGAGAAGTGAAGCCACTTGCCCAAAGTCACGGAGCCGGGATTAGAACCCACGACCTCTGGCTCCCAAGCCCGGGCGCTTTCCACTGAGCCGCGCTGCTTCTCACGATCACTGGTGATGTGCAGAGCGCTCCGTTAAGGGCTTGGGCCCGTTTTCTGGCCACAGCGAGCTTACGGTCTAAAGGAGAAGACAGACATGAATATAAATCACCTTTTTCATTTCCAGGGCACGGTTTAGTCCGGCTCAATCAGTCAGTCAGTAGCTGTATCGAGCTCTTACAGCGTGCCGAGCACCCTACTGATCGCTTGAGAAAGTACGATACAACCGAGCTGCGTGGCACGTTCCCTACCCATAAAGAGATTAGCGTCTAGAGGGGGAGCCAGACATTAAAATAAATAACGGATATGGACATGAGTGCTCTGGGGACGAGGGTGGGGTGAATATCAAGCGCTTCAAGGATACAGATCCAAGTGCCTGGGCCACGGAGAAGGGAGGCAGGGTAGAGGACGCGAAGGAGATGGGATTTCAGTGAAGTTTCGAAGGTCCGGAGAGCCGTGGTCTTGGTGAATAGGAAGGGGATTCCCGCTCTCCTTCGTGTCTCCTTCTCCCTCCCTGACGACCCGCCCAGGGAGACTCTTCAAACTAACTCATTCATTCATTCAGTAGTATTTATTGAGCGCTTACTATGTGCAGCGCGCTGGACTAAGCGCTTGGAATGGACAATTCGGCAACAGCTAGAGACCGTCCCTGCCCATTGACGGGCTCACGGTCTAGTCGGGGGAGACGGACGAAAACAGTGATGTTTAGGTCCTTTTAGGTCTTTCTGACTCCCAGGCCTGTGCTCCAACCACTAGACCACACTGCCTCATGCAGCTCCACCTTCTCGAGAAGCAGCGCGGCTCAGTGGAACGAGCCCGGGCTTGGGAGTCGGAGGTCACGGTTCGAATCCCAGCTCCGCCACTCGTCAGCTGGGTGACCGTGGGCAGGTCACTTCACTTCTCTGGGCCTCAGTTCCCTCCTCTGTAAAATGGGGATGAAGACTGTGAGCCTCATGGTGGGACAACCTGACGACCCTATGCCGACCCCAGCGCTTCAAACAGTGCTCTGCACAGAGTAAGCGCTTCACAAATACCAGCGTTATTATTATTGTTATTAGATGTAACTCGCTCTTGACTCTCTCACCATCGACCCCTGGCTCACACTAGTCCTCCGGCTTGAAAGTCCCTCCCGCCTCAAATCTGAAGGACTTGGCCCATATTCGAAGCCCTCCTGGGAGCCCACCTTCCCCAACACACTTTTCCAAATGAATTACCCGAATCCCAACTGGTATAAACCCATCGGCCATCTCTAGCACGCTTAGCTACCTACATGCACTTAATCCTCAGCGCTGCGCATTTACTGGTCGTCATTGCTGTTTATATGTAATTTTGACCGTCTCCCCCCGTAGAAGCAGCGTGGCTCGGTGGAAAGAGCCCGGGCTTGGGAGTCAGAGGTCACGGGTTCGAATCCCGGCCCTGCCACTTGTCCGCTGTGTGACTGTGGGCAAGTCACTTCACTTCTCTGGGCCTCAGTTCCCTCACCTGTAAAAGGGGGATTAACTGTGAGCCTCACGTGGGACAACGTGATGACCCTGGATCTACCCCAGCGCTTAGAACAGTGCTCTGCACATAGTAAGTGCTTAGCAAATACCGTCATTATTCTTATTATTATCGCTCTTTCCCCCTCCCAGTCCCACAGCACTTACGTCCACATAATAGTGATGGCATTCGTTAAGCGCTTACTATGTGCCAAGCACCATTCTACAGCACTGCGGGGGGATACGAGGCGATGAGGTTGTCCAACGTGTCAGCCTTCATCCCCATTTGACAGATGAGGTCACTGAGGCACAGACAAGTGAAGTGACTTGCCCGAAGTGGCGGAACCGGGATTAGAACCCACGACCTCTGACTCCCAACCCCGTGCTCTTTCCAGCGAGCCACGCTGCTTCCATCCGTCGTATTATTTCATTCAGTCGTATTTATTGAGCGCTTACTGTGTGCAGAGCACTGTCCTAAGCGCTTGGAACGTACAATTGGGCAACAGAGAGAGACCATCCCTGCCCAACAGCGGGCTCACAGTCCCGCTTAGAACAGTGCTCTGCACATAGTAAGCGCTTAACAAATACCAACATTCTTATTAAAAGGTTTATATATCTGTACTGATGTCTGGGTCCCCGGCTGTCGACCATGAGCCCGTTGGGGGCAGGGAATGTCACTGTTTATTGTATTGTCCTGTCCCAAGCGCTTAGTACAGTGCTCCGCACATGGCTTAGTGGAAAGAGCCCGGGCTTGGGAGTCCGAAGTCATGGGTTCGAAACCCGGCCCCGTCACTTGTCCGCTGTGTGACTGTGGGCAAGTCACTTCACTTCTCTGGGCCTCAGTGACCTCATCTGGAAAATGGGGATTAACTGTGAGCCTCACGCGGGACCACCTGATGACCCTGTAAGCGCTTAACAAATACCAACATTATTACTAGAGAAGTCGCGTGGCTCAGTGGAAAAGAGCAGGGGCTTGGGAGTCGGAGGTCATGGGTTCGAATCCCGCTCTGCCACTTGTCAGCTGAGTGACCTTGGGCCAGTCACTTCACTTTTCTGTGCCTCAGTGACACTTCATCTGTAAAATGGGGATGAAGAGTGTGAGCCCCACGTGGGACAACCCGATTCCCCTGTGTCTACCCCAGCGCTTAGAACAGTGCTCGGCACATAGTAAGCGCTTAACAAATACCAACGTTATTACTAAGGGCTCAATCAATACGGCTGAATGAAGTGCATTGGGTGGCTCAGTGGAAATAGCCCGGGCTTGGGAGTCAGCGGTCATGGGTTCGAATCCCGGCGCCGCCAGCTGGGTGGCTTTGGGCAGGTCACTTCTCCGGGCCTCAGTGACCTCATCTGGAAAATGGGGACGAAGACGGGGCGCCCCACGGGCGGCCGCTAGGGGGCGGCAGGGGGGGCGCGGCCGCCGCGTTTGGCCGGTTGCCATGGAGACGTGGGGGGAGGCGAGGGGCGCGCGCGGGGGCAGGTGCGCGGTGACGTCAGAGGGCGGGGCGCGCGGCCGGCTGCGTCAGTGCCTGGCGCCCGGCGCTGTCCGGAGAGGGAGAGCGGCGGCGGCGGCGGCGGCCCCGAGGAGGGAGGGAGGGAGGGAGCGGAAGAGGGAGCGAAGCGGCACGAGGAGCGGAGCCCGGCGGCGCCGGACGACGACGGCGGCGGCGGCGGCGAGCGGAGCCCGGCTCCCCGGGCCCGCCGCGCCAGCCCCGGCGCCCGAGCCAGGCCGCCCGGCGCCAGGACGCCCCGCCCCCCGCCGCCCCGCCCGACCAATCGCTGAGGGAGGGCGGCCGGCCGCACCCAATCGCCACCGGACAGGTGAGAGCCTCGCCGCGGCGGGAGCCAATCGGGCGCGGGGCCCGCCCGCCCTCCCCCCCCGGCCCGCGCTCCGCCAATGAGGAGGCGGCGGGGGGGCGAGTGACGTCCGGCGCCGCCAATCGGAAGCGGAGGAGCCGCGGGCCTATCGGGGCGCGGGCCTCCCGGCCGGGTGACCAATCGGGAGGCGAGGCGGCCGCGGCGGCCGGCCAATCGGCGGACAGAGCTCGGACGGGGGCCGCTCCAGAGGGAAGACTTGGGAATGTCCTACAAACCCATCGCGCCTGCGCCGACCAGCACCGCCGGCTCCAGCGGCACCGGCACCGGCAACCCCATCCCCCCAGGTCGGCTCCTTCCTTCCTTCCTTCCTTCGCACGCTCCTATTTACTGAGCGCCTCCCGGGGGGGGAGGAGGGGCAGGACACCCTACTAAGCGCCCGGAAAGTCCAGTTCAGCAGCGGACAGTGACCCTCCCCGCCCGCACCGGGCTCACAGTCCAGAAGGAATAAATAATAATAATAATGCTGGTATTTGTTAAGCGCTTACTCTGTGCAGAGCACCGTTCTAAGCGCTGGGGGAGATCCAGGGTCATCAGGTGGTCCCACGTGAGGCTCACAGGCTTCATCCCCATTTTCCAGATGAGGTCCAGAGAATAATAATGTTGGTATCTGTTAAGCGCTTACTATGTGCCGAGCACTGTTCTAAGCGCTGGGGTAGACATAGGGGAATCAGGTTGTCCCACGTGGGGCTCACAGTCTTAATCCCCATTTTACAGATGAGGGAACTGAGGCACAGAGAAGTTAAGTGACTTGCCCACAGTCACACAGCCGACAAGTGGCAGAGCTGGGATTCGAACTCATGAGCCCTGACTCCAAAGCCCGTGCTCTTTCCACTGAGCCACGCTGCTTCTCAGAAGCAGAAGAAGAGAAGTGAACTTCTCAGAAGAGAAGTGAAGTGACTCGCCCACAGTCCCACAGCTGACAAGTGGCGGAGCCGGGATTCGAACCCATGACCCCTGACTCCCAAGCCCGGGCTCTTTCCACCGAGCCACAAATGGAATTATAGTTATGGGCACAGCGGAACGGGCAAGCGGGCGTCGATAGAAATAAGTGGAATTAGAGCTACATGCACTTCACCACAGGCATCGATAGAAATAAGTGGAATTATAGCTGTGTACGCATCAGAACGAGCAAACAGGCAGCGATAGAAATAAGTGGAATTATAGCTGTATATGCATCAGAACGAGCAAACAGGCAGCGATAGAAATAAGTCGAATGATAGCTGTATACGCATCAGAACGAGCAAACAGGCAGCGATAGAAATAAGTGGAATCACAGCTATGTACGCATCAGAACAAGCAAACGGGTATCGATAGAAATAAGTGGGATTAGAGCCATGTGCACATCAGAACAAGTAAGCAGGCAGCGATAGGAATAAGTGGAATTATAGCTATATACGTATCGGAACAAGTACACGGGCATCGACAGGGATAAGTGGAATCATAGCTATCTGCGCATCGGAACAAGTACACGGGCATCGATAGAAATAAGTGGAATTAGAGCTATGCGCACATTAGAACGAGCAAACAGGCAGCAATAGAAATAAGTGGAGTTAAAGCTATGTGCACATCGGATCGAGTAAACGGGCATCGATAGAAATAAGTGGAATGATAGCTGTATACACATGGGATCGAGTAAACGGGCAGCGATAGAAATAAACTGAATTATAGATATACGCATATAGACAGAAGGGCTGTGGGGCGGGGAAAAGGGAGCGAGTCGAGGTGATGGAAGGGAGGGGGAGCTGAGGGTAAGGGGGGCTTAGTCTGGAAGGCGGCTACGGAGGAAGGGGGTGGCCCGAGCTTCGGAAGGGTCGGGGGAGGCTTTGACAGGCGCTCCGGGAAGCGATCAATCATATTTATCGAGAGCCTACTGCGTGCAGAGCACTCCACGCAGCATTTGGGAGGAGACGGTAGAGCAGAGTTGGCAGACACGGCCCCTGCCCACAGGCGAGCTTCCAGTCTAGAGGGGGAGAGAGACATTAATGGAAAGAAATAAATGGTGGGTCTGCACATAATGATAGTGAGGGTATTTGTTAAGCGCTTACTGCGTGCCAAGCACTGTTCTAAGCGCAGGGATAGACGGAAGGTCATCAGGTTGTCCCACGTGGGGCTCACAGTCTTCATCTCCATTTATAGATGAGGTAACCGAGGCACAGAGAAGTGAAGCGGCTCTCCCAAGGCCACCCAGCAGACAAGTGGAGGGGTCGGGCTTAGAAGCCACGACCTCGGACTCCCAAGCCCGGGCTCTCTGTGGGGCTGAGGGAAGGGTGGAGAGAGGGAGCAAGTCCAAGCACGAGGGCGAAGCAGAAGGGAGTGGGAGAAGAGGAAATGAGGGCTTAATCAGGAAATGACAGGGTTGAACTCTCTGAAGAGGTCACGTGCTGGCCCTTCATTCACTTATTCATTCATTCAATCCTATTTATTGAGCCCTTGCTGTGGGCAGAGCACTGTACTGAGTGCTTGGAAAGTACGGTAGGGCAATAAAGAGACCATCCCCGCTCACAGTGGGCTTACAGTTCGGGGGGAGGAGGGGAGATGGACATCAAAACAAATAAACACGCTGAGAAGCAGTGTGGCTCAGGGGAAAGAGCAGGGGCTTGGGAGTCAGAGGTCGTGGGTTCGAATCCCGGCTCTGCCACTTGTCAGCTGTGTGACCGTGGGCAAGTCACTTAACTTCTCAGTGCCTCAGTTACCTCATCTGTAAAATGGGGATTAACTGGGAGCCTCACGTGGGACAACCTGATTCCCCTGTATCTACCCCAGCGCTTAGAACAGTGCTCGGCACCTAGTAAGCGCTTAACAAATACCAACATTATTAAACGGGCATCCATATAAGTAGAATTATAGATGTATACGTATAGACAGGGAAGCAGCGTGGCTCAGTGGAAAGAGCCTGGGCTTCGGAGTCAGAGGTCATGGGTTCGACTTCCAGCTCTGCCACTTGTCAGCTGTGTGACTGTGGGCGAGTCACTTAACTTCTCTGTACCTCAGTTACCTCATCTGTAAAATGGGGATTAACTGTGAGCCTCACGTGGTACATCCTGATGACCCTGTATCTACGCCAGCGCTTAGAACAGTGCTCTGCACCCAGGGAGCGCTTAACAAATACCAACATCAGACAGAAGTGCTGTGGGGCGGAAAGGGGGGAAGTGCAAAGGGAGCGAGTCGAGGTGACGCGGGAGGGACGGTGGGGAGCTGCAGAGCGTGGGAGCGCAGATGGGGAGGGTTGGGGCCCGGGAACCCCTCCGGCTCCCCGAAACCCCCTCCGGCTATCCCGGGGTTCCCGCCTTCACACCCGCTGCCGACTGACCCCCGTCCCCCCACCCCCACCCCGGTCCGCGTTTGCAGCCACGAACGTCCCGTCGCCCTCCGGCTCCGCCCCGGGAACCGCCGCCCCTTTCCGGCCACTGTTCAATGACTTCGGGCCGCCCTCCATGGGTTACGTGCAGGTGAGCCGCCGGGGCCTGGCGGGCTGGGGGGGCTCGAGCCGAGGGGCCCGGGGCCGGGGGGCCCCCCCACCCATCCACCCGCCCGGCGGGCGTCTGTCACGCAGGCGATGAAGCCGCCCGGCGCGCAGGGGTCTCAGAGCACCTACACGGACCTGCTGTCCGTCATCGAGGAGATGGGCAAGGAGGTCCGGCCCACCTACGCCGGCAGCAAGAGCGCCATGGAGCGGCTCAAACGAGGTGCGTCCTCCGGGCTGTGGGGGTGGCCCTCGGACCACCCTCCCGTCCCTCCGTCCGCCCGTGACCGTCTCCCCGGCCCCCGCCGGTCCCCCGCCCCCCGAAGCCGCCCCGGCCCTCGTCCCTCCCTTCCGCCGGTCGGGCCCTCCCCGCCCCCGACGTCGCCCCGTTGCTCCCCGCAGGTATCATCCACGCCCGGGCACTGGTCCGAGAGTGTCTGGCAGAGACAGAGCGAAATGCCCGCACGTAACAGCTAGCGTCCGTCCCCCACCCGACCTCGCCCCCCCGCCCCGGACCGGTCCACTCCCCCACCGCCTGCCATCTCCACGGTCGGAGAAGCGTTCGGATCCCCCCGGCGGAGCCTCCTCGGCCAGTGGCCGGGGGCCACTCCGGCCCCTCTCCCGCCCTCCGCCGATCACCCTGCTCCTCCCTTCCCTCGGCTCCCCCCTCCCCTTCCTCCACCCCCAACGGCTGGGCCTTGGCACCTCTTTTCTCGGCGTCTTTTACTAAAACGTTCTTTTTCTATGAACCAATAAAGGAAGCTTTGGAGTTTTGTGCTGTGTCCCCGGGGCTGACGAGACGTGGGCGGGCTGCATCTGGGGAGCCCTGCTGGCTCGGGGGAGAGGGACAGGACTTTCAGCATGTGACTCCAACAGGATCCCCGGGGCGGGGGGTGGGGGCCGCCTCTTCCGGCTCCTGTCGATCAGAACGATAAAAGCGATATTTGTTAGTAGTGATCGTAATGGTTACGTTGTTTGTTAAGCCCTTTAATAATGATTAATAATAATAATAATAATGTTGGTATTTGTTAAGCGCTTACTGTGTGCAGACCACTGCTCTAAGCGCTGGGGTAGATACCGTGTCATCAGGTTGTCCCACGTGAGGCTCACAGTTAATCCCCATTTTATAGATGAGGTTACTGAGGCCCAGAGAAGTAAAGTGACTTGCCCACGGTCACACAGCTGACAGGTGGCGGAGCCGGGTTTCGAACCCATGACCTCGCACTCCCAAGCCCGGGCTCCTTCCACTGAGCCACGCTGCTTTTCGTCATTATTAATGATAATAATGTTGGTATTTGTCAAGTGCCGACCAAGTGCCAGGCACTGTTCTAAGCGCTGGGGTAGATCCAAGGTCATCAGGTCGTCCCATGTGGGGCTCACAGTCTGCATCCTCATTTTACAGATGAGGTACTAAGCACTGTACTGATCGTTCAGTCGTAATAATCATTATGGCATTTGTTAAACGCTTACTACGTGCCAGGCACTCTACTAAGCGCTGGGGTGGATTCAAGCTCGCCGTCTCCGTCCCCGTTTTACAGATGAGGTGACTGAGGCCCAGAGAAATGAAGGGTCTCGCCCAAGGTCACGTGGCAGAACAGGGGCAGACAGGATTAGGACCCGTGACCAGACTCCCAAACCCGTGCTCCATCCACTACGCCGTGCTGCTTCGATCGTATTTATCGAACGCTCACCGTGCGTAACCTAAACGCTTGGAAGAGTTCATTATAACAGATTGGAGAGACACGTTCCCTGGTCACAAGGAACTTGACAGTTTAAAGACGGAGACAGACATTAAAATGAATTATGGATAATTCATTCAATTCATTCAATAGTATTTATTGAGCGCTTACTATGTGCAGAGCACTGTACTAAGCGCTTGGGATGAACAAGTCGGCAACAGATAGAGACAGTCCCTGCCGTTTGACGGGCTTACGGTCTAATCGGGGGAGACGGACAGACGAGAACAATGGCACTAAACAGCGTCAAGGGGAAGAACATCTCGTAAAAACAATGGCAACTAAATAGAATCAAGGCGATGTACAATTCATTAACAAAATAAATAGGGTAACGAAAATATATACAGTTGAGCGGACGAGTACGGTGCTGTGGGGATGGGAAGGGAGAGGGGGAGGAGCAGAGGGAAAAGGGGAAAATGAGGCTTTAGCTGCGGAGAGGTAAAGGGGGGATGGCAGAGGGAGTAGAGGGGGAAGAGGAGCTCAGTCTGGGAACGCCTCTTGGAGGAGGTGATTTTTAAGTAAGGTTTTGAAGAGGGAAAGAGAATCAGTTTGGGATAATAATAATGTTGGTATTCGTGAAGGGCTTACTGTGTGCAGAGCACTGTTCTAAGCTTTGGGGTAGATACAGGGTCATCAGATTGTCCCACGTGAGGCTCACAGTCTTCATCCCCATTTTCCAGATGAGGGAACTGAGGCCCAGAGCAGTGAAGTGACTTGCCCACAGTCACCCGGCTGCCAAGTGGCAGAGCCGGGATTGGAACCCATGACCTCGGACTCCCAGGCCCGGGCTCGATATGGATGTCAATACCGTGGGGCTGAGGGCGGGGTGGATATCGGGTACTTAAAGGTTACACCGGTCACCTCGGCGTTATCCTTGACTCATCCGGCTCATTCAACCCACGTATTCAATCTGTCGCCAAATCCTGCTCAAATCTGCCCTCTTCTCTCCATCCAAACTGTTGGATCAAACCACTTTTCGTATCCCGCCTCGAGTCCTGCATCAACCCTATCTTCCATAGCCTCCTCTCTATCCCCGCTCCCCACTCGTTCTGCTGCCCCAGTGTTTTTTCTCCAAAAACGTCCGATCCACGTTTCCTCCGATGGCCGCCCACCCGCCTCCGCGTCCAACGGAAACTCCTCGCCGTCGGCTTTAAAGCCCTCGATCGCCTCGCCGCTCTCCTTCCGGCCCACACACTCGGCTCCTCTGATGCCAACCTTCTCCCTCTTCCTCGATCTCATCTAGCCCCGGACCTCGCCCACATCCGGCCTGGAATATCCTCCCTCTTCGCGGCTGACGGAAGATCACTCTCTCCGCCTCCAAAGCCTTATCGAGGGCGCATCTCCAAGAGATCCCCAACTCAGCCCTCATTTCCTCCTCTCTCGCTCCCTTCTGCATCCCCCTTGCTCTTGGATCGGCGCCCTTTATTCAGCCCTGTCTCCGCCCTCCGGCTCTAGTGTGCATATCTGTAATCTATTCACATTAACGGTCTCCCCTTCTGGATTGTAAGTTCGTTGTGGGCGGGGAACGTGCGTTTACTACACTGCTCTGCACACGGTAAGTGTTCAGAAAATATGGCTCAGTGGAAAGAGCCCCGGCTTGGGAGTCAGAGGTCATGAGTTCGAATCCCGGCTCTGCCACTTGGCAGCTGGGTGACTGTGGGTAAGTCACTTCACTTCTCTGGGCCTCAGTCACCTCATCTGTAAAATGGGGATGAAGACTGTCAGCCTCATGTGGGCCAACCTGGTTTCTTCCTGTAAAATGAGGATGAAGGCTGTGAGCCTCACGTGGGACAACCCGATGACCCTGTATCTACCCCAGCGCTTAGAACGGTGCTCTGCACGTAGTAAGCGCTTAACAAATACCAACATTATTAGAAGCGTACAGATACAAGTGCACAGGCATCACAGAAGGGAGAGGAGTAGGGCAAATTAAGGCTAAGTCCGGGAGGGCCTCTTGGGGGAAATGTAGTTTTAATAATAAGCCTTTAAAAGCGGAGAGAGGGGTCGCCTGTCGGGTATCAGTCAGTGGTATTTATGGAGCTCTTACCGTGTGCAGAGCACTGGACTAAGCGTTTGGGAGAGTACGATATAGAAGAGTTGCTAGACGTGATCCCTGCCCCAAAGAAGCTCACGGTCCAGTGGGGGAGACGGACTTCCACGTGAAGGAGACGAAGCGGGAGGGAGTGCCGGGACGGAAGGAGGATAAAGGAGGACGCGGGCAAGGGAGCCACAGCGAGATAGACGAGCGAGTAGGTCGCCGTTAGAGGGGTGAAGCGGGTGGGCCGGGCCGCGGGAGGGACGAGGGGGCGATTCTGACCGAGGGCTTTAAAGCCATTGTTTCTGTCGGATGGGCGACCACAGAAGAGTAAGGAGCGGTGAACTGAACAATTTTTTAGAAAAATAATTCGGGCCAAAGATCATCAGGCTGGATACAGTCCCCATCCTACATTGGGGTTCACAGTCTTAAGTAGGAGGGAGAACAGATAATAATAATGTTGGTATTTGTGAAGCACTTACTGTGTGCCAAGCACCGTTCTAAGCGCCAGGGGAGATACAGGGTCGTCAGGTTGTCCCACGTGAGGCTCACCGTCTTCATCCCCATTTTACAGATGAGGTCACTGAGGCTCAGAGAAGTGAAGTGACTTGCCTACAGTCACACAGCTGCCAAGTGCAGGGATGGTCTCTATCTGTTGCCGATTTGTCCATTCCAAGCACTGAGTACGGTCCTCTGCACATAGTAAGCGCTCAGTAAATACTATTGAATGAATGCAAGTGGCAGAGCCGTGATTCGATATTGCATCCCTATCCTACAGGTGAGGAGGCTGAGGCATTCATTCATTCAATCGTATTTCTTGAGGGTTTACTAGGTGCTGTACTAAGCGCTTGGAATGGACGATTTGGCAACAGAGAGAGACCATCCCTGCCCAGTGACGGGCTCGCCGTCTAAACGGGGGAGATGGACAGCGGAGCTAAACAGAACGAGACAACATCACCACGATCGATAGAATCAAGGGGATGTACACATTGAGGAGCAGCGTGGCTCAGTGGAAAGAGCACGGGCTTTGGAGTCAGGGCTCATGAGTTCGAATCCCAGCTCTGCCACTTGTCGGCTGTGTGACTGTGGGCGAGTCACTTAACTTCTCTGTGCCTCAGTTCCCTCATCTGTAAAATGGGGATTAAGACTGTGAGCCCCACGTGGGACAACCTGATTCCCCTATGTCTACCCCAGCGCTTAGAACAGTGCTCGGCACATAGTAAGCGCTTAACAAATACCAACATTATTATTATTATGTACACCTCATTAAGAAAATAAATAAGGTCATAAATAGTATATACAAAGGAGCACAGTGCTGAGGGGCAGGGGAAGGGGGAAGAGCAGAGGGCCGGGGAGGGGGAGCAGAGGGAAAGGGGGAAGTACAGAGAAGTGACATGGCTTGCCCAAAGTCACACAGCATGTAGACCTGGGATTAGGACCCAGGTCCTCTAACTCCTTTAGAGAAGCAGCGTGGCTCAGTGGAAAGAGCCCGGGCTTGGGAGTCAGAGGGCACGGGTTCGAATGCCGGCTCCGCCACTTGGCAACCGTATGACTGTGGGCGAGTCACTTCACTTCTCTGGGCCTCAGTGACCTCATCTGGAAAATGGGGATGAAGACTGTGAGCCTCACGTGGGACAACCTGATGACCCTGTATCTCCCCACATAGTAAGCGCTTAAATACCAACATTATTAGTATTATTGTTATTATTAACTCTCAAGCCCGTGCTCAGCGTGGACAGGAAATGTGTCTACCAACTCTGTTATACGGTACCCTCCCTAGCGCTTAGGAAGTCAAGCAGTCATATTTATTGAGCACTTACTGTGTGCAGAGCACTGTACTTAGTGTTTGGGAGAGTACGCTATAACAGTAAACAGACACATTCCCTGCCCACAACGAGGTCACAGCAGAGAAGCAGCATGGCTCAGTGGAAAGAGCCCGGGCTTGGGAGTCAGAGGTTGTGGGTTCTAATCCCCACTCTGCCGCTTGTCAGCTGGGTGCCTTTGGGCAAGTCACTTCACTTCTCTGGGCCTCAGTTCCCTCATCTGGAAAATGGGGATTAAGACTGTGAGCCCCACGTGGGACGACCTGATGACCTGGTATCCACCCAGTGCTTAGAACAGTGCTTGGCACAGAGTAACCACTTAACAAATACCAAAATTAGTATTATTATTATTGTTAGAGAAGCGGTGTGGCTCAGTGGCAAGAGCCCAGGCTTGGGAGTCAGAAGTCACGGTTTCTAGTCCAGGCTCCGCCACCTGTCAGCTGTGTGACTTGGGGCAGGTCACTTCACTTCTCTGGGCCTCAGTGACCTCATCTGGAAAATGGGGATGGAGACGCTGAGCCCCACGTGGGACAACCTGATCACCTTGCATCCTCCCCAGTCCTTAGAACAGTGCTCGGCACATAGTAAGAGCTTAACAAATTCCATCATTATTATTATTTTTATTAGAGGGTTAGACAGCTATTAATATAGACAAATTCCAGCTGTGGACATCAGTGCTATGTCCCCGGGAAGGGGGATGAATGAAGAGAGCAAGTCAGGGTGATGCTGAAGGGAGTGGGAGAAGGGGAAAGGAGGGTGCAGTCAGGGAAGGCCTCCTGGAGGAGGTGGGTCTTCCGTAAAGCTCTGAAGGCGGGAAGAGTCATTGTCTCCTGGATATGAGGAGGGAGGACGTTCCAGGTCAGAGGCAGGACATGGGCGAGAGGTCGGCGGCGAGATCGAGGCACAGCGGGAAGCTTAGCCTTAAAGAAGCGAAGTGTGCGGGCTGGGTCGCAGTAGAGTAATAATAATAATAATAATACATATGATATTTGTGAATAATGATGGCATTTGTTAAGCACTTACTATGTGCAAAGCACTATTCTAGGCGCAGGGGGGATACCAGGTGATCAGGTTGTCCCATGTGGGGCTGACAGTCTTCATCCCCATTTGACGGATGAGGGAACTGAGGCACAGGGAAGTGAAGTGATTTGCTCAAAGTCACACAGTTGACAAGCGGCGGAGCACTTACTATGTGCCAGGCTCTTTTCTAAGCATTGGGGTAGATACACAATAATTGGGCTGGACACCGTCCCTGTGCCTCATAGGGCTCGCAGTTGTAATCCAGCACTTAGAACAGTGCTTGGCATATAGTAAGCGCTTAACAAATACCATCGTCATCATTAATGTTAATAATAAGAATTATGATGATGTTATTTGTTGATTAATTGTAATTAATTAATTATGGTGATGGTATTTGTTAAGCGCTTCCTATGTGCCAAGCACCGTTCTAAGCACTGAGGTAGATATGAGGTAATCAGGTTGTCCCATTTGGGGCTCACAGTCTAAATCTCCAATTTACAGGTGAGGTAACGGAGGCACAGAGAAGTAAAGTGGTTTAACCAAGGTCACACAGCAGACAAGCGGAGGAGCCGGGATTAGGATCTAAGTCCTCTGACTCCCAGGCCCGGGTTCTATTATTATTAATAATCCCCATTTTACAGATGAAGGAACCGAGGCCCAGAGAAGTGAAGTGACCTGGCCAAGGTCACCCAGCAGACGGGTGGTGGAGCCGGGATTAGAGTAGCAAGGTGAGGAAGGAAGGGGAAGGAGTCAGTGGCAAGGAGGGGGGTTTAGTTCAGTGTTGAGTACACAGTAAGCGCTCGGTAAATATGACTGATTGAGCCTACTAGGCCATTTTGCTACCGCTTGGTGTGATGACCTGAGCAAGGTCAGCCCAGTGCTGGGCGCTCGGACCCAACGGACTCCCGGACCCCCCCGGGCCCCCGTGCCTTCCCTGGTCACCCCCAGAGAAGCAGCGGCGCCCAGTGGGAAAGAGCACAAGCCTGGGAGTCAGAAGGACCTGGGTTCTAATCCCGGCTCCGCCACTCGTCTGCTGTGTGACCTTAGGCGTGCCACTTCGCTTCTCTGTGCCTCAGGTCTCTCGGGTAAAGTGGCGATTAAGATCGCGAGCCCGCTGTGGAACGGGGACTGTGTCCAACTCGACTACCGTGTATCTATCCCGGCGCTTAGTACAGTGTCTGGCACATAGCTCTTAAGAAATACCACAGTGATTACTACTTATTATTAGTAGGTCCTCGCCTGTGATGATTGGGATCTCCCTAGCCCCCTTTCCCCTCTGTGCCTGGGAACCAAAGCCCTGGTGTTTGCACGGGGGCGGAGAGGGGGTGGTCTCGGACCCCACCGACCCCACTCGATTCCGAGGCAACCGGTGTCTCCCGGATGGGGCGGGAAGGGAGCGACTCACATCCCCGGACCCCCCAACCCGTCCCACCCACAACCCCATGTCAGTGGAGAGGCCTCTGAGGGGCTGCAAGGTTCCTGGTGGTGGTGGTTGGTGACGGGGGACCTGAGGCAGGCGGGGAGAGTGAGCTGGCGGTGCCCACCACCCCCAGGACCGACAAGAGGCCCAAGGCCCCGGGGGGACGCCGCTGCTCGGGAGAGGGTGGGGAGGATGGAGGCGATGGAGGCTGGCCGGCGTGGGGAGGGAGAGGGGGAGAATGGAGGTTGGCCGCTGCTCGCTTGCAGGGAGGAAATTGGCCCTTGGAGGGACTGGAGGCTGACCGGTTGTGGGGAGGGAGAAGCGGCAGGGTGGGGAAATGGAAACCGGCCGGATGGCTGGTAGAAAGAAGTCTGAACTGGCCGGCAGGGAGGCAAGGGACTGGAGGGGATGGCTAGGATTGGCGTAAAGCGGGGTTAAGGCTGGCTGGGGTTGGATTCATTCAGTAGTATTTATCGAGCACTTACCATGTGCAGAGCACTGTACTAAGCGCTTGGAATGGACAAATCGGCAACAGATACAGTCCCTGCCCATTGACGGGCTTACAGGGATAGGGCTGGCTGGAGGAGGGAGAAGGGGATGGGGCAGTATCAAGGGCGTTGGGTCGGGGGTGGGCTGGAGTGGAGGTACGAGAGGAATGGCCTAAGGGGGATGGACTGGTATGAGGGGGTTGGGGGGGCTGGGGCTGGCCGGGGTTGGTATAAGGGGGAGGGGACTGGCCGGGAGAGGTCTAAGGGGGATGGGTCTCACTGGAGGAGGGAGAAGGGGATGGGGCAGTATAAAGGGCATTTGGGCTGGAAGGGAGGTAGGAGAGGGATGGATGGGGGCAGCGTAAGGGGCGCGGGGCTGGCCGGGGTGGATATAAGGGGGTAGAGTTGGCTGGGGTGGGCATAAGGGCGTGGGGCTGGTGTAAGGGGGATGGGGCTGGTACAAGGGGATGGGACTGGCTGGGGTTGGAATAAGGGGACGGGCCTGGCTGGAGTGGGTATACGCAGGATGGGGTTGGTATAAGGGGGATGAGGTCGGTATAGGGGAGCGGCGTGGCTCAGTGGAAAGAGCATGGGCGTCCGAGGTCACGGGTTCTAATCCCGGCTCTGCCACTTGCCAGCTGGGTGACTTTGGGCGAGTCACTTCACTTCTCTGGGCCTCCGTTTCCTCATCTGAAAATGGGGATTAAGAGCGCGAGCCCCACGCGGACAACCTGATCACCTCGTATCCACCCCAGTGCTTAGAACGGTGCTTTACGCCTACGAAGCACTTAACAGATACCGTTATTACGATTATTGTGAGGGGGTGGGGTTGTCTGGGGTTGGTATAAGGGGGATGGGGCTAGCTGAGGTGGGTAAAAGGGAGATAGGGCAGTATAAAGGGGGATTGGTTTGGGGTGGGCAGAGGGGCGGTAGAAGGGGGATGGGGCTAACCGGAGAGAGGGAGAAGGGGGACGGAATTGGTATGGGGGGGGTGGGGGTGGCATAAGGGAGATGAGGCCGACTGGTGCCGGTATAAGGGCCATGGGGCCGGCTGAGGTAGGTATAAGGAGGATGGGGCAGTAGGAAGGGGATCTGGGGTGGGCCGGACGGTCGGCAGATGGGGGACGGGGTTGTTCGAGGGGGGATGGGGTCGGTGGAAGGGGGATGAGGCTGGGCGGTGCCGGTATAAGGAGGATGGGGCAGTAGAAAGGGGATCTGGTTCGGGGCTGGGCCGGAGGGTCGGTAGAAGGGGGATGAGGTGGGTATGGGCGAGATGAGGCTGGGGCGGTGGAAAGGGGATTCGGTTTGGGGGTGGGCCGGAGGGTCGGTAGAGGGGGGAGGGGGTTGGTATGGGGGGGATGGGGTTGGTAGAAGAAGGGGGAAGGGTGGGTATAGGGGGGTTGGTATGGGGTCGGTAGAAGGGGGATGAGGCTGGCCGGTGCTGGTATAAGGAGGAGGGGCGGTAGAGAGGGGATTTGGGGGTGGGCCGGACGCTGGGTACGGGGGGCATGGGGTGGGTGTGGGGGGACGGGGCAGTCTAGAGGGGCCGTGCTTGCGGGTGGGCCTAGGTGGGGAGAAGGGGGCTGGGGGCCCTCGGAGGACGGAAGCTGCGCGGAGAGGCGGGCCGGCCCGCCCCCCGCCCGCCCGCGTCAGCACCGGGTTGCCGGGGGAACGGGCGGGGACAGCTGGGGGGGCGGCGGCGGCGGCGGCCGGGGGGGGGGGGGGGCGCGGCCCTGGCGGCTCCTCCATGGGGGCCGGGGCGGGGGGCTGCGGGAAGGCGCCCGGACCCTGAGCGGCCACGGCCCCGGGCCCGCCGCCACCGCCGCCACCATGCTCATCAAGGAGTACCACGTCCTCCTGCCCATGAGCCTCGAGGAGTACCAGGTGGCGCAGCTTTATATGATCCAGGTGCGGGCCCGGGACCCCCGCACCGCCCGGGGGGGGGGGAGGGGGGCTCACGGGGCGGGGGGCAGCCAGCGCCGAGGCCGGCGAGGACAGAGGGAGGCGGGACACGAAGGGTTAAGGAAGCCGTAGAAGGCAGAAGGTCGGGGGTTCCCATCCCCGCTTCCCCGGGCCTCGGTTTCCCTCCTCCGAAAATGGGGATCGACAGCTCGAGCCCCACGTGGGACGGGGACGGCGTCCAACCCCGTCTGCCGGGACCCGTCTCGACGCCTGGTAGAGGGCCTGGCACCTAGCGGGCGGCCAACACGACGGAGGAGGGCGGAGGGCGTCGGGGGGCATCGGAATTCCGAAGGGGTGGGGATGGCAGGGAGTCCAGGTGTGGCAAGGGTGGGAGGCGCGGAGGGGGCTGGCTGGGACGCAGAGGAGGAGACGGGCGGTGAGGGGCGAGGGGGTCGAGGAGATGGGGGGCAGTAGGGGAGGAGGGGGCGTGGGACGCGGAGAGGGTCGGGGGTCGACGGCACCCGGGGCCGACCCCCTCACGGCGGACCCCGGCCCGCAGAAGAAGAGCCGGGAGGAGTCGAGCGGCGAGGGCAGCGGCGTGGAGATCCTGGCCAACCGACCCTACGCCGACGGGCCCGGGGGCAGCGGCCAGTACACGCACAAGGTCTATCACGTGGGGTCCCACATCCCCGGCTGGTTCCGGGCCCTCCTGCCCAAGGCCGCCCTGCAGGTGGAAGAGGAGTCCTGGAACGCCTATCCGTACACCCGGACCCGGTGAGGACCCCCGCGCGCCCCCGGCCCTCCCCCGGGACCCGGACGGTCCCCCGCGCCCTCACTCCCGGAGAGCTCCCCACGCCCCCCGTCCCCACCCCGGGGATGCCGGAGACCCCCCCCCCCCGGCCCCGGAGGGTGCCCCTACCCCCACCCTCACCCCCGCTCCTGGACTCGAAGAGTCGCCCCCCCGCCACACACCCCAGCGTGGCTCAATGGAAAGAGCCCGGGCTTGGGAGTCAGAGGACGTGGGTTCTCATCCCCGCTCCGCCACTTGCCTGCTGTGTGACCTCGGGCAAGCCGCTTCACTTCTCTGGGCCTCAGCTCCCTCCTCTGGAAAATGGGGATTGAGACGGTGAGCCCCACGTGGGGCAACCTGACCACCTTGTATCCACCTCAGCGCTTAGAACAGTGCTTGGCACGTAGTAAGCGCTAACAAATACCACTATCATTATCACTGTTATTATTAAAGGGCTCCCTCACCCTCACTCCTGGACCTGCAGAGTCCCCTACACACCCACCCCTGGAGAGCGCCCCGCACTCCTACCCTCAGGGAGCTCCCCCCGTCCCCCACACCTGGCGAGTCTTCCCCACTCTCACCTCCGGACCTGGTGAGCCCCCTACGTCCAGTGTAGACCCGGTGAATCCCCCTACACTCCTCCCCATCCTGCCCCTGGGCCCCGCGACACCCCGGGTGAATCCCCTCTACATCCCTATCCAGACCTGGCGAGTCCCACCACCCCTGGACCCGGTGAGCTCTTTGCCCCCCCACCCCTCTCTCCCCGTTGCACCCCCCTCATCTGCCTATCCCCTGGGTTGGGCCTGGGGGCTTCCCGGCCCCTCTCCCCTCCTCCAGCTGCCACGGGAGCTCGGTCAGGAGGGACGTGAGAGTCCGGGGCTGGAGACGGGTGGGGAAGGGGCCCTGGGCCGCCCCCCCCCCCCCCGCACGGAAGGCCGGCAGGGGAGGGCCGAGGGTGGGCTGAGGATGGGCGGGCCGGGCCGGACCAGGCCACGAGTCGTCTGAGGCCGGGTGTGGCCCGGGCCCGCAGGTACACCTGTCCCTTCGTGGAGAAATTCTCCATTGAGATTGAGACCTACTACCGGCCCGACGGGGGCGGCCAGCCCAACGTCTTCAACCTGACCGGGGCCGAGCGGCGCCAGAGAATCGTGGGTCAGTGCGGGCCGGGGGCGGGCGGGGGCCGGGGCCCAAACACACGCACATGCCCTCTCTGTCTCCGTCTCTGTGCTGGAGAGGGCCAGAGGGAGGAGGAGGCGGCACAGTCTCTGCTCCCGAGGGGCTGCCATTCTGACTGCGGAAGTGGGACACGCACGCATTCACTCACTCACACCAGTCCATGGTAGAAGCAGTGACCTCAATCCAACCGATGCAAGCGGGGAGAATCAGCCCAGCAAAGCGAGGGCCCGGGGACCACCCAACGTGCACAGGGTTTCGTGGTGCAGGGCCCCGGGGGACTTGGTGGAGGTGAAAATGACCGATCGATTGACTGAGACAACTTACTGAGCGCCTTCCATGGGCGGAGGGCACTGAGCAGAGCGTTTGGTCCATTAGAGTCAGTCCAAGAGCTCACGGTCTAGACGGGCCAGAGCGGGGCCGTCCGGGAAGAGGTGTCTTTCGGGATCGAGGCGGTTGTCCCGGAGGGAAGGGGGCGGGAACCGGGGAGATCCCCGGAGGTGCCGGGCTGAGCCCCCCTCCCCCCGCCTCCGGCAGACACCATCGACATCGTGCGGGACGCGGCGGCCCCGGGCGAGTACAAGCCCGAGGAGGACCCGCGTCTCTACCACTCGGCCAAAACGGGGCGGGGGCCGCTGTCGGACGACTGGGCTCAGGCGGCCGCCCGGACCGGACCCCTGATGTGCGCCTACAAGCTCTGCAAGGTGGAGTTCCGCTACTGGGGCATGCAGGCCAAGATCGAGCAGTTCATCCACGACGTGGGTGAGCCCGACCCCCGGCGCCTTCCCCTGCACCTCCCCCAGACCTTTTTTTTCTTCCCACGGTATTTGCTGAGCGCTTACTCTGTGTCAGACACCGTCGTTTGCGCTGAGGTAGAAATGAGATAATTAGGTGAGACGCAGTCCCCGACCCTCATAGGATTCACAGTCTTAGTGGGACGGAGGACAGGCATCTAATCTCCATTTTACAGCCGAGGAAACTGAGGCACGGAGAAGTTAGGTGACTACGGTCACGCAGCGGGCAGTTAGCAGAGTCAGGATTAGAACCGAGGAGGTCTTCGGACTCCCAGGCCCGGGCTCTTTCCACTGGGCCGCGCTGCCCCTCGCCCCCCATCCCAGCTCCAGTGCTTCGGATCTCCCCGGGCACCCTCCCGGACCTGCCCCCCACCCCCAAGCTGGGATCCCTCTGACCAGTCCCAGCTCTCCGCACAGTCCCCCTCAGCCTCACGGACCCCTCGCTTCCCTCCGGGTCCCCTGACCTGTCCCAGCTCTCCGGACAGGCCCCCCTCCCAGCCCCGGGGACCCCGGCTGCCCCGGGCCCCAGCCCACGACCCGCCCCCCCCACCTCCCCTGCCCCGCAGGGCTGCGCAGGGTGATGCTGCGAGCGCACCGCCAGGCCTGGTGCTGGCAGGACGAGTGGACGGACCTCAGCATGGCGGACATCCGGGCGCTGGAGGAGGAGACGGCTCGAATGCTGGCGCAGCGCATGGCCAAGGGCGGAGGCGGCTGCGGGGCCGGCGCGGCCGGCGGGGGTGGCGGGGACGGCGGCGGGGCCGAGCCCGCGGGGGAGCCCGGAGCCCAGGGCCCGGCCAGGCCGGGCCAGGCCGGTGGCCCCGACGGGGCCGAGGGGCCGGGGGCGCCGGACACGTCCCCCGACGACAGTTTCGCCAAGCAGTGGTCTTCTTCGTCCCGCTCATCCTACTCCTCCCAGCACGGCGGTGAGCGCGGCCCGGGAGGACACGGGTGGGGGGCTGTGCGGGTGGGTGTGTATGTGTGTTTCGGGGGGGGGCATCCCGGGCCTATTGATGTCTGTCTCCCCCGCCCAGCCCCCGTCTAGACTGCGAGCCCGTCGTGGGCAGGGATTGTCTCTCTCTATTGCTCTATTGTGTTTTCCAGGCGCTTAGTCCAGTGCTCTGCACACAGTAAGCGCTCAATAAATATGACTGAATGAGCGAGCGGGTGGGGTCGGCGAGGCTGGGGGTGGTGACAGGCCTCGGGGCGGGGGTCCGCAGGGGGCGTGTCTCCCCAGAGTCTGTCAGAGTGGCGAATGCAGCACATCGCCCGCGACTCGGAGAACAGCGACGATGGCGATGAGTTCTTCGACGCCCACGGTATGTGAGCCCACCGGGCCCGGGGGACCCCCGAAATCCCCTCCCCACCCTGGTTTGCTCCACCACCTCCCCCTCCCTTCCACTCCCCCACCGCTGAGCCCGCCCCCCGTCCATCGCCCACAGAAGGCTTCTCGGACAGCGACGAGGTTTTCTCCAAAGAAATGACCAAGTGGAATTCCAACGACTTCATCGACGCCTTCGCTTCTCCCGAGGCCGAGGGTCCCCCGGGTGAGAGCCCCCCGCCCTCCAGCCCCGGGCCCGCGAGGTCAGCTGGGGGCGAGGGAAGAACCTGGCGGGGAGACACAGGCCCCCCCACCAACCCCCACCCCCTCCTCTCGACTGTAAACTCGCCGTGGACGGGGAACGTGTCTACCGGGTCGCACTCTTCCCAGCGCTTAGTACAGTGCTCTGTGCACAGTAAGCGCTCGATAAATACGGTTGATTGATCGACTGGTTGATCCTCAACCCCGCCACGCACAGATCTGGGCGCAGCGGCTATCAAAGCAGAAGGAGACGGAGAAGGAGCCGGAACTGCCGGGGACCCCGAGGTTAGTCCGCCCCCTCCCCTTCCCCACTCTCCCTTCCCTCCCCACAGCCCTAACCCTGCCCCAGACCCCAGCGTGGCCTAGTGGTTAGAGCCCGGGCCTGGGAATCAGAAGGACTTGGGTTCTAATCCTGACTCCACTACTTGCCTGCTGTGGGACCTTGGGCAAGTCACCTCACTTCTCTGGGCCTCGGTTCCCTCATCTGTAAAATGGGGATTAGGACTTTGAGCCCAGCGTGGGACAGGGACTGCGTCCCACCTGATTAGCTTGTATCTACCCCAGCGCTTAGAACAGTGCTTGTCACATAGTAAACGCTTAACACTTACAGTCCTTTAAACGGTAAACTCGTTGTGGGTAGGGAATGTGTCCGTTTGTTGTATTGCTTTCTCCCAAACCCTCAGTAATATTATTATTCTGATGGTATTTGTTAAGCGCTTACTAGGTGCCAAGCACTGTTCTAAGCGCGAGGTCATCAGGTGGTCCCACGTGGGGCCCACAGTCTTCATCCCCATTTTACAGTTGAGGTCACTCAACTGAAGTGAAGTGACGAGCCCAAGGTCACACAGCTGTCAGGTGGGGGGAGCCAGGATCAGAACCCACGTCCTCTGACTCCCAAGCCTCTGCTCTTTCCACCGAGCCACGCTGCTTCTCTGTACAGTGCTTTGCACGCGGTATCGCTCAATAAATACGAACGAATGAATGAATGAACGTACCATCATCGTCACGATGGATAGAGCAGAAGGTCAGGGGTTCTAATCCTGGCTCCGCTACTGGCTTGCTGTGTGACCTTGGGCAAGTCGCTTCACCTCTCTGGGCCTCAGGTCCCTCATCTGTAAAAGGGGGATTGAGACTGTGGGCTGTCTGACCCGATTTGCTTGACTATCCACCCCAGTGCTTAGAACGGTGCCTGGTACGTAGTAAGCGCTTAACGGATGCTAATATCAGCATCCCCCCTCCCAGTACTGGCCTGGGGGGTGGGTGGGAGGGAGGGGCTTCTCTGCCCCATCTCGCCCGGGGCCGTCCCCCCACCCCGGGGCCGGTCCCAGCCTCGCTCTGCCTCTCCCTGCTGCCCCGCAGGCGGTGGGGCCCGGGGCCCGGACGAGCTGCGCCGTCCACGCGCTGTTCCTGATCCTGCACAGCGGGAACATCCTGGACGCGGGGCCGGGAGACCTGGGTTCCAAGCGCGCGGACGTGCAGACGCTGGCCGCCGCCTTCGACGCCGTCACCCGCCTGCACTTCCCCGAGGCCCTGGGCCACGTGGCGCTGCGCCTCGTGCCCTGCCCGCCCGTCTGCGCCGCCGCCTACGCCCTCGTCTCAGAGTACCCGGGGACCCCGTGGCGGGGGCGGTGGTCTGCCGGGGGGGGGGGGGGCGGGACACCGGTGGGCGGAAGACTGGGGGCGGGGGCGGAGGCGGAGGAGTCGGGGCGCCTCGGGAGTGGCGGGCGGGCGGGAGGAGGGGAGGCCGGGGGTCGGGGGGCGATGTGCAGACAGAACCAGAAGCCACGTGGCCTAGGGGCTGGAGCCCGGGCCCGGGAGTCCGAAAGACCTGGGTTCCAGGCCCGCCTCCGCCTCTTTGGGCAAGTCACTTTACTTCTCCTTGCTTCGGTTTCCTCATCTCTAAATTGGGGATAAAGCCCGGGAGCCCCCTGTGGGACGTGGATCTTGTCCAACCTGATTACTTTCTATCTACCTCAGCGCTCAGAACAGAGCCTGGCACATAATAGCGCTTAGTGCAGTGCTCTGCACACGGTAAGCGCTCAGTAGAAACCTTCGAACGAATGAATGGGAAAGTCCAGGTCAGAGGTGGAGGGAGGGAACGAGGCCCCAAGCCTAGACTGACCCTCCCCCTCCCCCCGCTCCGGCCAGCCTGAGCCCCTACAGCCACGACGGCGACGGTCTGTCCCGCTCCCAGGACCACATCCCGCTGGCCGCCCTGCCCTTGCTGGCCACCTCGTCCACCCGCTACCAGGGCTCCGTGGCGACCGTCATCGCTCGGACCAACCAGGCTCACGCGGCCTTCGTGCACTCGCCCGAGGGGGCCGGCTTCTGCGGGCAGGTCAGGGGCGGCGCCTCCGCCTCCTCGCTCCCCATCCCGGTCCTCCCCGTCCCCCCTCGGGCCTCCCGCCCCCCCCCAGGCCTCCCCACCCCAACTCGGTCCCCCCCGCCTCCCGTCTCCGAGTCTCCTCTCCGCCCGCAGGTGGTGCTCATCGGAGACGGCGTCGGAGGGATTCTGGGATTTGACGCGCTGTGCCACAGTGCCAGCGCGGGGAGCCCGAGTAGCAGCCGGCGGGGCAGCGTGGTGAGTATGCGGTGCTCTGCACGTAGTAAGCGCTCAGTAAATACTGTCGAATGAATCCGCTGCCCTCCCTGCGTGCTCCCCTCGCCCCAGGCCGCCTCCCCCCTTCCTCCCTCCTCGCCGACCCCCATTCCTCCTCCCCTCTAGGTTATGGTTGGACTCCGAGAGGCCTTCCCGGATCGCGCCCTCCTTTCCTCTCCTCCCTCTCCCCGCCGCGTCGCCCTGCCTCGTTCCCTTCATTCGTCTCCCCCCAACCAGCCCCACTTACGTCCGTCTCTGTTGCTATTCACGCCCCTCTCCCCCTCTAGACTGCGAGCTCGTGATGGGCAGGGAACGTGTCCGTTTATTGTTGTGCTGTCCTCTCCCCAGGGCCTAGTACAGTGCTCTGCACCCCGTGAGCGCTCAGTAAATAGGATCGAATGAGTGAATGGCCTAGGTGGGTGGGGGCGGGGACAGGGCCCCACCCGGACCCGGACCCGTTTCCTCGCGCCCAGAACACGGAGCTGTTGTCCCCGGAGTCCGGAACCGGGCGCGACCCGTTGATGGACGGGCCGGAGGGGCCCGGCGGGGCCAGCCCGGACCCGGGGGCCCCGTCCGCCCAGCGCCCCCCCGGCGACGGAGCCGCCCCGGAGCCGGGGTCCCCCCCGGCGCCGCGACAGGGAGTCCCGGGCAGGTGAGGCCTTGTTCCCGCCCTCCACCCTGCGGTCCCGGGACCCCCCCCGCCCCCTCCCCCGACCCCGCTCCTCTTTCCCTCCCCCAGCCTGCAGGCGGGGGCGCTCGGGGCCGACTCGGAGCCCCGCCGAGGCAGCACGGCCTCCTGCCCGCCCCCGGAGGTGCCCGACGGCCCCACCCGCCTGGACTTCAAGGTTTCGGGCTTCTTCCTGTTCGGTTCGCCCCTCGGCCTGGTGCTCGCGCTGCGCAAGACCGTGATGCCGGCCCTGGAGGGTGAGGGGGGAGAGAGATGGGGGTGGGAGCTGTGCCGCCGGTCAAGCTGCAGGGGAAGTCGGGGGAGATGACGATAATGACGACGATGGTATATGTTAAGCGCTTACTGTGCCACGCGCTGTTCTAAACCCTGGGGTAGATACAAGGTCGTCAGGTTGCCCCTCGTGGGGCTCACGGTCTTCATCCCCATTTTACAGATGAGGCCGAGAGAAGTCAAACGGCTTGCCCAAGGTCACACACCTGACAAGCGTAGAGAAGCAATGTGGCTCAGTGGAAAGAGCCCAGGCTGGGGAGGCAGAGGTCATGGATTCTAATCTCGGCTCCGCCCCTTGTCAGCTGTGTGACTTCGGGCAAGTCGCTTCACTTCCCTGGCCCTCAGTCACCTCATCTGTCAAATGGGGATGAAGACTGTGAACCCCACGTGGGACAACCTGATCACCTCGTACCCCGCCCGGCGCTTAGAAAAGTGCTTTGCACATAGCAAGCGCTTAACAAATGCCAAGGTTTTTAAGTGGCGGAAGCGGGATTGGAACCCACGACCTCTGACTCCCCGGTCCGGGCTCTTTCCACTGAGTCACGCTGGGGGACAGTTGGGTGGGCCGGGTTGGGGGCCCGGGGGCGAGGCTGAGCCCCCTGCCCCCTTGCCCCCCGCAGTGGCCCAGATGCGCCCGGCCTGCGAACAGATTTACAACCTGTTCCACGCGGCGGACCCCTGCGCCTCCCGGCTGGAGCCCCTGCTGGCCCCCCAGTTCCAGGCCATCGCCCCGCTGGCCGTGCCGCGCTACCAAAAGTTCCCGCTGGGCGACGGCACCTCCCCGCTGCTGGGTACCGTGTGGGCGGGGCACGGTCGCCAGGGTGACGGTGGGGGGCAGAGGATGGGGCCCTGCCGACCACCGACCCCCCACCCCCACCCCGTCCCCCCAGCGGATGCCCTGCAGACCCATTCGGGTCTCTTCCTGGAGGAGATGGACTCGCTGGTGCCGTCCACGCCGACCTCGGCCGGCGGGGGCTTCTGGCGGGGCGGCGACCTCGGCCCCGAGCCCCCGGCCCCGACGGGAAACCCCGGCACCGCCGGCGAAGTGGTCAAGAGTGAGTCCGCCCGCCCCGCCCCCCTCCCCCCGTCCTCGCCCCGGACCGGGGGGTCCACGGGAGGGGCCGGAGGGAGGCCGGGCGGGGCCCGGGAGGGGACGGCGGGGACGGCCCCGGGGGGGGCAGCGGCCGGAGGCCGGGCGGGTGCTGAGCCGAGCTGGGCCCGCAGTCCTGGAGCGCTGGTGGGGAACTAAGAGAATCGACTACTCGCTCTACTGCCCCGAGGCCCTGACCGCCTTCCCCACCGTGTCGCTGCCGCACCTGTTCCACGCCAGTTACTGGGAGTCCGCCGACGTGGTGGCCTTCATCCTCAGACAGGTGCCCGCGGGGCCGGGGACCCCGGGGCGGGGGGCGGGGCCGGGGGCCCAGAGGCCGGGGGCCGAGCGAGGCTGCCCCGCCAGGTCATCGAGAAGGAGCGGCCTCAGCTGACGGAAGCCGAGGAGCCGTCGGTCTACAGCCCGGCCTTCCCCCGGGAGAAGTGGCAGCGCAAGAGGACCCAGGTCAAGATCCGGGTAGGGACCGGCGCCTCCGCCGCCCTCTCCTGCCCGGCCCCGACCGGGGCCCCGGGGGCGGCGGAGACGGAAGCGGAAGAGGAGGCCCGCGGACGCCGGGACCGGAGATGACCGCGAGGGCCGCGGGGTTGGGGGGAGGGCGGCGGGGACGAGCCCGTCGCCCTGGTCCCGAGCCGGACCCCGGCCTGGGTTCCCCAGGACTCCCTCCTGCGGCGAGGGAGGACCCTGACTGCGCCCTCCTTTCCTCTTCTCCCTCTCCCTTCTGCGTCGCCCTGACTTGCTCCCTTCGTTCGTCGCCCCCGTCCCAGCCCCACGACGTCACGTCCGCATGGATCATTTGTTTCTCTCTCTTAACGTCCGCCTCCCCTTCTAGACTCTAAGCCCAACGGAGGCAGGCAATGTGCGTGTGTTGTTCTATTGTCCTCTCCCCAGCGCTTAGTCCAAAGTGCCCTGCACGCCGTAAGCGCTCAGTCAATACAACTGATCGAATGAAAGGCCTGGCTCCCTCGTCCCTGGAGCCCGGATCCGGGCTTCTGTCCTCCGTAGTGAGGAGTCGGAGGCCCCAGCCCTCTCCCCCAGGAAGACTCCGAGCCCCCCGGGCGGTCCGGGGCTGCGTCCCAAGTGACCGGCCCCAGCGTGGACGCTCCGGACGGGCAGCGAGTGGCCTCTCCCGCTCCCTTCTCCCCCAGAACGTGACCTCCAATCACCGGGCCAGCGACGTCATCGTCTGCGAGGGGCGCGCCCAGGTGCTCAGCGGGCGCTTCATGTACGGCCCCCTGGACGTGGTGACCCTCACCGGAGAGAAGGTGGACCGGCCGGCCGCTCCCGGACCCCTCCCGGCGCTTCCCCCACCCGGGATCGTTCTCCCGGGGGTTACCCGGCCCGAGCCCCGCCCCTCCCCGCCCCCACTCCCGGCCACATGTCCCCAACCTTGAAGCAGTGCGGTTTAGTGGCTAGAGCCCGGGCCTGGGAGTCAGAAGGACCTGGGTCTAATCCCAGCTCCGCCACACGCCTGCCGTGTGACCCTGGGCAAGTCGCGTCACTTCTCTGGGCCTCGGTTCCCTCATCTGTCAAATGGGGATCGAGAGGGTGAGCCCCATGTGGGACGGGGGCTGTGTCCAACCTGATTATCTTACCTACCTCAGCGCTTAGAACTGTGTTTGGCGCACAGTAAGCGCTTAACGAGTACCTTAATCATCGTCATTATCATTAATATTACCGAAGGGCCTCCGGCTTCATGCCGTCCCTCCCCGCCGGGGGTCGTCCCTCCCGTCCCCCCGCCCTCACCCCTCCGACGCGCTCCGACCGCCTCCTCCCTCCCCCGCAGGTGGACGTCTACGTCATGACCCAGCCGCTGTCCGGCAAGTGGATCCACTTCGGCACCGAGGTCACCAGCGGCTCCGGCCGCCTCTCCTTCCCGGTGCCCCCGGAGCGGGCCCTGGGCATCGGCGTCTACCCGGTCCGCATGGTGGTCAGGTGAGGGGGAGGGGGCGCCGGCGCGGGACCCCTCCTCCCCCCGGCTGGGCAAGGGGCGTGGGGCCGGAGGCCGGCGCCCCCGCGAGCCCCTGCCCTCCCCGCCGGCCTCTCCCAGGGGAGACCACACCCACGCCGAGTGCTGCCTGACGGTGGTGGCCCGGGGCACGGAGGCCGTGGTGTTCAGCATAGACGGCTCCTTCACCGCCAGCGTGTCCATCATGGGCAGCGATCCCAAGGTGCGGGCCGGCGCTGTCGACGTGGTCAGGTACGGCCGCCCGGCTCCCTTCCCTAAGATCCGTAGCGTTTACAGTAACGGCGATGATGATGACAGTATTTGTTAAGTGATCTCGGAGCGCTTAGTACAGTGCCTGGAACGTAGTAAATCACTAACCAATACCCTAAGTAGTAGTATTATGCGCTTAGTATGAGCCAGGCACTGTACTAAGTGCCGGGCGGGGTCGTACAAGGTAATCAAGTTGGACCCAGTCCCTGTCCAGTGTGGGGCTCACAGTCTCAATCCCCATTTTACAAACGAGGTCACGGAGGCACAGAGAAGTGACTCACCCAAGGTCACGCAGCAGACAAGCGGCCGAGTCTGGATTAGAACCCGTGACCTTCCGACTCCCACGCCCGTGCTTTAGAGAAGCAGCGTGGCTCACCGGAAAGAGCACGGGCTGGGGGGTCAGAGGTCATGGGTTCAAATCCCACCTCCGCCGCTTGTCAGCTGACTCCTGGCACGTCACTTAACTTCTCTGGGCCTTGGTTACCTCAACTGTAAAATGGGCATTAAGACTGTGAGCCCCAAGTGGGACAACCCGATCACCTTGTGTCCTCCCCGGCGCTTAGAACGGTGCTTTATATATAGTGAGCGCTTAACGAATGCCATCTTTATTATTATTACTATGCCAAATTGAGTGACCACTGTGATAAAGCCCTGTACTAAGCTCTTGGAACAGGAAGGACGTGGACCCTTAGTCCAAAAACAGTTAGTAGTTCGGAGCCCTACCCCAAAGAGGTTTTTGGGTTTTGGGGTTGTTTTTTTTGGTTGTTTTTTTAAAACGGTATTTGTTACGTGCTTACTACGGGCAGGGCACTGTACTAAGCGCTGGGATAAAAAGAAGCTCATCAGGGTAGGCGCAGTCCACGTGCCATGTGGAGCTCACAGTCGTAATCCCTATTTTACAGATGAGGTAACTGAGGCACAGAGAAGTGACTTGCCCAAGGTCACACAGCAGACATGTGGCAGAGCCAGGATTACAAACCAGGTCCTCTGATTCCCAGACCTGTGTTCTTTCCCCTGCTATTATTTCTGCTGCTGCTATTACTAATGATAACAATAATAATTATAATAACGATGATGCTATTCGTTAAAGGTTTACAAGGTGGCAAACACTGTGCTAAGCGCTGGGGTAAAAACAAGATAATCAGGTCCCGTAAAAACAAGACAATCAGGTCCCACATAGGGCTCAGAGTCCAAGGGGGAGGAAGGACAGGTATGGAAAATCCTCATTCTGCGGAAGAGGTGTTTGAGGCCCAGAGAAGTCAAGTGAGTTGCCCAAGGTCACACAGCAAGACGGGCGGGGGGCAGGGGTAGAGCCGGAATTAGGACCCCGGTCCCCGGGCTCCCAGGCCCAGGCTCTTTCCAGTAACCCACACGGCTTCTAAAAGTTGTAGCAGGGGAGCTAGATGCTGTAACTCATATACAACAGTCACATCGCAATATAACGGACCACACCGTCCCTAAAGTCACTTTTATCCGGGAGGCAGGAAGAGCTTTGTATTCCCATCATTGGGCAGGGGTTGTCTCTGTTGCCGAATTGTGTATTCCAAGCGCTTAATACAGTGCTCTGCACAGAGTAAGCGCTCAATAAATACTACTGAATGAATGAAATTCATCTTTATAAGTGCCCTCCCCCCGCCCCCAGACTGGTAGCTCGTGGTGGGCAGGGAATGCATCTGTTTATTAATAATAATAATAATAATGTTGGTATTTGTTAAGCGCTTACACTGTGCAGAGCACTGTTCTAAGCGCTGGGGTAGATACAGGGTCATCAGATTGTCCCACGTGAGGCTCCCAGTCTTCATCCCCATTTTCCAGATGAGGTCACTGAGGCCCAGAGAAGTGAAATGACTCGCCCACAGTCACCCAGCTGACAAGTGGCAGAGCCGGGATTTAAACCCACGACCTCTGACTCCCAAGCCCGGGCTCTTTCCACTGAGCCATGTTTATCGATCTGTTGTCCTCTCCCAACGCTTAGTACAGTGCTCTGCACACAGTAAGCGCTCGATAAATACGATTGACTCACTGACTGACTAACAAGAGCTATCGGGGTGGGGGAGGTAGTCGAGTGAGTGCTCAAGTGGCTTTGGGGGGGGGTGGGCATAAGGGGGGGGGCGTCGGGGGAGGCCCCTGCCCTCCTCCACCGGCCCCTCCGCACACCCCCGCCTCTGACGCCCCCCCCCGCAGACACTGGCAGGACTCGGGGTACCTGATCGTCTACGTGACGGGGCGGCCCGACATGCAGAAGCACCGGGTGGTGGCCTGGCTGTCCCAGCACAACTTCCCGCATGGCGTCGTCTCCTTCTGCGACGGCCTGACCCACGACCCTCTGCGCCAGAAGGCCGTCTTCCTGCAGGGCCTGGTGCAGGAGGTGAGGGGGGTCGCGACCAGCCCGGCTCGGGGTCGGGGGTGGGCCCCCCCCCCGGCCAGCTGGGGATCCGGACCCCGGGATGGGATGGGGGAGGAAGGACGGTGGGGGAGGCACCAGGCTGGGCTAATAGGAATATTTGTGGAATTTAAGCACTTACTATGGGCCAGGCACTGTGCTAAGCGCTAGGGTGGATACAGCAAATCAGACCGGGCTCTGCACGAGGATGGTAGGGCTACCAGAGAAGCGGCGCGGCTCAGTGGAAAGAGCCCGGGCTTGGGAGTCAGAGGTCACGGGTTCTAATCCCCGCTCCGCCCCTTTGGGCAAGTTACTTCACTTCTCTGGGCCTCAGTTCCCTTGTCTGTAAAATGGGGATGGAGACCGTGAGCCCCACGGGGGACAACCTGACCACCTTGTACCCTTCCCCACAACGCTTAGAACAGTGCTTGGCTCATAGTAACAAATGCCATCATTATTATTACCTGCTGATTGGTTTGGGGGTGGGCCACAGGGTTTCACCTCTACAATATCGCCAAGATCCGCCCTTTCCTCTCCACCCAAACGGCTACCTTACTATTACGGGCTCTCGTTATATCCCGGCTAGACTACCGTGTCAGCCTTCTCTCTGACCTCCCTTCCTCCTCTCTCGCCCCGCTCCGGTCTATTCTTCACTCCGCTGCCCTGCTCATCTTCCTGCAGAAACGATCTGGGCATGTCGCTCCCCTTCTTAAACAACTCCAGTGGTTGCCTATCGACCTCCGCTCCAAACAAAAACTCCTCACTCTAGGCTTCGAGGCTCTCCATCACCTTGCCCCTTCCTACCTCTCCTCCCTTCTCTCTTTCTACCGCCCACCCCGCACGCTCTGCTCCTCTGCCGCCCACCTCCTCGCCGTCCCTCGGTCTCGCCTATCCCGTCGACCCCCGGGTCATGTCCTCCCGCGGTCCCGGAACGCCCTCCCTCCTCACCTCCGCCAAACTGATTCTCTTTCCCTCTTCAAAACCTTACTTAAAAATCACCTCCTCCGAGAGGCGTTCCCAGACTGAGCTCCTCTTCCCCCTCTACTCCCTCTGCCATCCCCCCTTTACCTCTCCGCAGCTAAAGCCTCATTTTCCCCTTTTCCCTCTGCTCCTCCACCTCTCCCTTCCCATCCCCACAGCACCGTACTCGTCCGCTCAACTGTATATATTTTCGTTACCCTATTTATTTTGTTAATGAATTGTACATCGCCTTGATTCTATTTAGTTGCCATCGGTTTTTACGAGATGTTCTTCCCCTTGACGCTGTTTAGTGCCATTGTTCTCGTCTGTCCGTCTCCCCCGATTAGACCGTAAGCCCGTCAAACGGCAGGGACTGTCTCTATCTGTTGCCGACTTGTTCATCCCAAGCGCTTAGTACAGTGCTCTGCACATAGTAAGCGCTCAATAAATACTATTGAATGAATGAGTGAATGGGCTCTGTGCAGGGAAAAGGGCTAAGGGCTGGGCTGTTCAATTATATTTATCGAGCACTTACGGTGTGCAAAGCACTCTACTCAGCGCTTGGGAGAGCACACTATAACGATATAACTGACCACAACGAGCTTGTGGTCTAGAGGCGGGGACAGACAGCGATATGAATCAAAAAAGAAATAGGTTACTGGGCCGCGTGCAGGGGACGGTAGGCTGGTCGGTGGGGGGAGTGGGGCTACCGGCTGGGCTGTGTGCAGAGGGCGAGGCTACCAGCCGGGCTAGAGGCCGGTCCGTCCGTGTGCAGGGGGGGCGGAGCTACTCTGCCACGTACTAGAGGGCGGTGGTTGTCCCGGCTGCAGGCGGAGCTGAGCATCGTGGCGGGCTACGGGTCCCCCAAGGACGTGGCCGTGTACGGAGCCGTGGGCCTCCCGCCCTCGCAGACCTTCATCGTGGGCCGTGCCGTGCGGAAGCTGCAGGCCCAGTGCCAGGTGAGGGCGGGACGGGGGGCGGCCCGGGGGTTGGGGGGGCGCGGGGCGGGGTGGGCGAGCTCGGTCCGAGTGCGCTGTCGTCGCAGTTCCTGTCGGAAGGCTACGTGGCCCACCTGGCCCAGCTGGAGACGGGCGGCCGCGTCCACGCCCCGCCGCGGCCGGGGCTGGTCAAGGGCGGCCTGGGGGGGCCGGCCCCCGGAGACTTTCTGCGCAAACAGAGTCAGCTGCTGCGGGCCCGGGGGCCCAGCCAGGCCGAGCGCGAGGGGCCCGGGACCCCCCCGACCGCCCTGGCCCGCGCTAAAGCCCGCAGCGTCAGCCTCAAGCTGGACAGCGAGGAGTGAGCCGGGGTGCGGGACTTATTGCCACGACAGGTCGCCTCTTCCCTCCCCGTGCACCTTGTAATCGTTTCCCTCTCCTTGCCCCTCCCTGTGTGACTGTCCCTTGACCGTTTGGGGGGTGGGGTGGGGAGGGACCCCATGTTGCGGGGGGAGGGGGGAAGCTGGCGCTTTTGCACCTTGTGAAGCCGTGAAAATAAACTTCCCGCCACCTGTGCCCTGTCTTGGTGTGCAACTCTCCCTCCTCCAGACTGCAAGCTCCCCGTGGGCCGAGAACGGGTCTACCACCTCTGTTCCGGTGTTTAGGACAGTGCTCTGCACACAGCAAGCACTCGATCGATACCAGTGATTCTGCCCCTTCCTCCAGCCTGTCTTCCGCCCCAGCGGAGCCCCATCCCACATCTGAGGCCGGCCGGTCCCCTTCCGGGTGCGGAGACAGAGGAGCCGGGCGCCGGCGAGAGATAAATACACATTTATACAGATACAGAGCGAAGCGGGACCGAGCGGGGGCAGGGGGCGGGCGGGGGGGGGGGGGGGGCCGCCCTCAGGGGGCAAAAATGCCCCGGAAGCGTGCTTTGTCCTCCTGGTCCTTCTGCCGCAGCCGCATCTCCAGCGAGCGCAGCTCCCGGCTGACCACGGGGCCCAGGGCCGGCTCCAGCTGCAGGACCTTGGCGAAGTCCGCCTGGGCCTCCTGGGCGTTCCACACCGCCGCGTGCGCCTTCCCCCGCTTGAAGTACGCCTTCACGTTGTCTGCAGGGACGGCGGGGGAGACCGAAGCTCAGCGGGGCCGCCCGAGGGGGGCGGGCGGTCGGTCAGTCAGTCGATCGTATTTACTGAGCGCTTCCTGGGTGCACGGCCCTGGCCTGAGCGCTTGGGAGAGGACACCGTGGCAATACTACAGACACAGTCCCTGCCCACGGCGAACTTACGGTCTAGTAGAGGGGGAGGCAGACGTCGATATCGATCAATTACAGCTACGGACCTAAGTGCCGCGGGGCTGAATGAAGGGAGCAGGTCGGGGCGACGCGGAAGGGAGCGGGAGAGGAGGGCGCAGTCAGGGAAGGCCTCTCGGAGGAGATGGGCCTCCAATGAGGCTTCGAAGGGGGGGGAGAGTGGCGGTCGGTCGGATGTGAGGAGGGAGGGCGTTCCGGGCCGGAGGTAGGACGCGGGCCAGGGGTCGGCGGCGGGAGAGACGAGATCGAGGTACGGGGAGAAGGTTGGCGTTAGAGAAGCGAAGTGGTCGGGCCGGGGGACGGGCCGGGGGACACTCACTCACCCTCGTACTTGTTGAGGATGGTGGAGCAGTGGTCCAGCACCTCGTAGTATTCCTGGGCTACCAGTTTGCACTGGCAGTAGTTGAGCAGCAGTGGTGTGATCTGCAGATCCAGCTGGATCCAGTCCGGGGAGCCCGGCTGCTCCTGGGGGCGAGGCCGCTCAGTCCCGCCTCCTAACGCCCCCCCCCCCCCCTCCCCGCCCCCTCCCGCCATCGTCGCGGGGCCCCGGCCCCACCTTCATCTGCAGGTTCTTGAGGCAGGCGATGGCGTCGTAGTACTTGGCGGCGGCCTCCTGCACGTGGCCCTCGCGGTACAGCCGGTTGCCATCCTGGTGGATGAGGGGCACGGCCGCCATCTTCTCCTCGTCCGTCATGGCCCAGGGGTCCTGCTGGTACGAGCCGGGGTTCTCCACCTGGAGGGGCGGAGGGAGGGTCATCCGGGGAGAGGTGGAGGCTGGCGGCGGCACCGCGGCCGGCGGCTGGAGTCCAGCGTTCCCGGCCTCCGCCACGAGGCCTTCCCCGACTGGACCCTCGTTCCCCTCTTCTCCCGCTCCCTCCCGCGCTCCGACGTACGCCCTTCACCCGCCCCTCCCTCGGCCCCACGGCGCTTATGTCCGTGTCCGTCTCCCCTCCTGGGCCGCGAGCTCTCTGTGGGCGTGGGAGCGCGTCTCCCAACTCCGCCACACGGTCCTCTCCCAAGTGCTGGGTCCCGGGCTCCGCACGCGGTCGGCGCTCAGTAAACACCACCGACGGACTGACCGAGTGGGAACCGCGGCCTCAAGGGGCCCGGACGCCACAGCCCCGTCCGTTCCCTAAGGCGGGCGGAGGGCCGACTGGTCGCGGGAAGGCTGGACGCGGAGGGGACCGGCGCCCGCTCCGCCCCGGCACCTTGATCATCTCGATGGCAAAGACGAGGGGTTGGGGGTGCTGCTGGAGGGCGTCTAGGTCCTCGTGGCCCAGCGACGAGTGTTCGTGCATCTGGGTGATGCCACAGCAGTGTCGCTGCCCCTCCAGAGGGTCCTTGCCCGCCGCGATGTTGCGCAGGCTCTTCGACACCAGCGGGTACATGACCACGTGCTGTGGGGCGTCCGGGGTTCGGTCGGCGTCCCGGTAATGCAAAAAACAAAAACAGTGCTATTGGTTAAGCGCTTACTTCGTGTCAGACACCGCGCTAAGGACTCGGGAGGATACAAGCAGATGGGGTTGGACCACGGGCCCTGTCCCACATGAGGCTCACCGTCTTAATCCGCGCTTTACGGATTAAGATTTACAGATCACCGAGGCACAGAGACGTGAAGCGACTTGCCCGAGGTCACCCAGCAGACAGGTGGTGGAGCCGGGATTAGAACTCAGGTCCTCGGGACTCCCAGGCCTTGGTTCCGTCCACTAGACCACGCTGCTTCTCGCTGTTTCTCGTGTTCAGTGACCCCTTCCCATCCAACCCCAGGGTGGGGTGTAAAGGTGTGGTAGGTCGGAGGTCAGGGAAGCGGCGTGGCTCAGTGGAAAGAGCCCGGGCTTGGGAGTCGGAGGTCGTGGGTTCGAAACCAAACTTTGCCGCTTGTCAGCTGACTCTGGGCAAGTCACTTCACTTCTCTGTGCCTCTGTTACCTCTTCTGTAAAATGGGGATTAAGACTGTGAGCCCCACGTGGGACAACCTGATTACCCTGTACCCCACCCCAGCGCTTAGAACAGTGCTCGGCACATAGTAAGCGCTTAACAAATGACATCATCATCATCCTATGAAGGCAGGAGTCGGCAGAACGTTCAGGAATCGCTCTCGCTCCCGGGCTCGCCTCTCTCAGCCGATCCAACCCCATCCTGCCCCACGCCTGGGACGTCCGTCTCCTCCTGCGGACGGGAAGCTCCTTGTGAGGAGGGGACGTGTCTCCCAACTCTTGTACCGCACTCCCCCGAGCGCTCGGTACGGTGCTCCGCCCGCGGCAGGCGCTCGATAGATACCACCGAGCGACGGGGAGGGGCGGGGGTGGGCTACCTTGACTTCGCAGAGGAACTCGGCCACCTCGCCCTCTCGCATGGTGCTCAGGATGGTCTCCCATACGGGCAGCTTGAACTTCTTGCCGATGATGAGCTCCATGGGCTTCCCGCGACTGCGGCTGTCGTCGATGGGGGGCCCCAACCCATCGCCGCGGAGGGTCCGGTAGTGGAATGTCGCCTGGAGGGCAAGGCGGGGTGAGGGGGGGAAACGGGGGTTCTGCTGTCCCGGCCCCCTGCGCTGTTTCCCCTCTCCCCCCTCCCTCCTCCCCCGTCTCCGTCACCCCTGCATCTTCCGGTTGCCATGCAGGCATCCGCCCCTCCAGGATGGCCCACTCGCATCCGGACAGGAATCCCCCATCCAATGCCTGGGAGACGGGGTGCACCCCGCCCAACCCTTGGGAGGCAGGGGTCCCCCTCATCCGATCCTATCAACCTTCACATGAAGCAAAAACTCCTCGCTCTTGGCTTCCAAGCCGTCCATCCCCCGGCCCCCTCCTGCCTCACCTCCCTTCTGTCCTCCTCCATCGCAGGCCGCACGCTCCGCTCGTCTGCCGCCGCTCGCCTCCTCCCCGGGCCTCCTTCTCCCCTGTCCCGCCGTCAACCCCTGGCCCACGTCCTATCTCCGGTCTGGAATACCCTCCTTCCTCACATCGGCCAGACTAACTCTCTTCCCCTCTTCAAAGCCCTACTGAGAGCTCACCTCCTCCAGGAGGCCTGCCCACACTGAGCCTCCCTTTCCCTCCGCTCCTCCTCCCCTCCCCGTCGCCCCGACTCCCTCCCTCTGCTCTACCCCCTTCCCCACCCCACTTGCGTATATTTGTACATATTTATGCTATTTATTTTATTACTGATAATGAAAATGTTGGTATTTGTCAAGCGCTTACAATGCTTCTCAGCAATGATGTCTATAGATCTATAATTCCACTGATCTATTTTGATGCCAGAGAAGCAGCGTGGCTCAGTGGAAAGAGCCCGGGCTTGGGAGTCAGTGGTCATGGGTTCGAATCCCGGCTCTGCCGCTTGTCAGCTGAGTGACTTTGGGCAAGTCGCTTCACTTCTCTGTGCCTCAGTTACCTCATCTGGAAAATGGGGATTAAGAATGTGAGCCCCACGTGGGACAACCTGATTCCCCTGTGTCTACCCCAGCGCTTAAAACAGTGCTCTGCACATAATAAGCGCTTAACAAATACCAACATTATTATTATTATGCTACTGATGCCTGTCTTCAGCATGGCTAAGTGGAAAGAGCCTGGGCTTCGGAGTCAGAGGTCATGAGTTCGACTCCCGGCTCTGCCACTTGTCAGCTGTGTGACTGTGGGCGAGTCACTTCACTGGGCCTCAGTTCCCTCATCTGTAAAATGGGGATTAACTGTGAGCCTCCCGTGGGACCACCTGATGACCCTGTATGTCCCCCAGCGCTTAGAACAGTGCTCTGCACATAGTAAGCGCTTAACAAATACCAACATTATTATTATTACTGGTTTAGCTTTCTGCCTCCCCCTTTCAAGCCTGTGAGCCCGTTGCTGGGTGGGAATGGTCTCTATCTGCTGCCCAATTGTCCATTGCAAGCGCTTAGTCCAGTGCTCTGCACATAGTAAGCGCTCAATAAATGCGATTGAATGAATGAACGAATCCCAGGGCGGCGGGGGTCCCCCATCACCCCCAGATAAGCGGGTCCGGCAGGTTCCTATATAACTGGGCAGGGGGTGGGGGAGGGGGGAGGGGGCGGGGCCCCCGCCCGGAGCCCCGCCAATCAGCGTCGAGTCCCCCACGTGAGTCCGGAGGCGCCGACCAATGGGGAGGCCGAGCAGGCGCCCCCTGGCGGCCGGCGCTTCCTCCTGCCGGGGAGCGGGGCTCCGCACCTTCGTTCCATCCCGAAAGTCCGGCAGCTCGCCCCGACCCTCCTTCACCAACCGCTTCTCGATGCCGTCGGCCCGCAGCCTCGCCGCCGCCTCCGCCATCCTCCGCCCCGGCCACCAAGCCCCGGCGACGTCCGGAGACACTTCGGCAACTTCCGGAAATGCTTCGGCAACTTCCGGAAGGGCCACATCCTGGAGCGGGGGGGGGGGAGGGGGGAAGGAGGAGGGAGAGGGCGCCGCCATCTTTTTTGAGGGCGACAGCCGCGGGCGGAGCCAGTGCCAGGACCCGACCGGAAGTTGGGCTTCTGCGGAGGCCGGAACTCGGCGGGAAGCCCCGCCCCCTTCCCCCTTCCCCCTTCCCCTCCCCCTCCCCCTCCCCGCCCGGGCCTCACTGCGGCTGCGCGGCCTCCGGCCCGCACCGCCCTCCGCCCACCCGCCGGCCGCGCGCATGCGCGTCCTCGCTCTTCTGGGCCCAAGCGAGTCGTGGGTGCGAAGGATGGTGATGATGGCGAGCACTGTTCTAAGCGCCGGGGGAGATACAGGGTCATCGGGTTGTCCCACGTGGGGCTCACCGTCTTCATCCCCATTTTACAGATGAGGCAACTGAGGCCCAGTTGTAGTAATAATAATAATGTTGGTATTTGTTAAGTGCTTACTATGTGCAGAACACTGTTCTAAGCGTTGGGGGAGATACAGGGTCGTCACGTTGTCCCACGTGGGGCTCACCGTCTTCATCCCCATTTTACAGATGAGGCAACTGAGGCCCAGTTGTAATAATAATGTTGGTATTTGTTAAGCGCTTACTATGTGCAGAGCACTGTTCTAAGCCTTGGGGGAGATACAGGGTCACTAGGGCCCACGTGAGGGTCACAGTTAATCCTCATTTTACAGATGAGGGAACTAAGGCACTGGGAAGTGAAGTGACTTGCCCACGGTCACACAACTGACAAGTGGCAGAGCAGGGATTCGAACCCATATCCTCTGACTCCCAAGCCCGGGCTCTTTCCACTGAGCCACGCTGCTTCTCTAGTCAAGCGCTCAGTACGGCACTCTGCACATCATAATCACTCAATAAATATGATTGAATGAATAATAATAAGCACCGTTCTAAGCGCTGAGCACTGTTCTGCAGCATGGTATAGCGGATAGAGCATGGGCCTGGGAGTCAGAAGGTCATGGATTCTTATCCCTGCTCCTTCACTTGTCTGCTGTGTGACCTTGGGGAAGTCATTTCATTTCTCTGAGCCTCATTCATTCGTTCAATCGTATTTATTGAGCGCTTACTGCGTGCCGAGCACTGGAAAGTACAATTCGGCAACAGTTAGAGACAATCCCTGCCCAACCATGGGCTCACAGTCTAAAACGGGAGAAACAGACAACAAAACAAGTAGGCATCAATACCATTGAGATAAATAGAGTCATAGATATATATACACATCATTAATAAAATAGAGTAATAAATAATATATACAAATATGCAACTCATCTGTAAAATGGGGATTAAGACTGTAAGCCCCACGTGGGACAACCTGATGACCTTGTATCTACTCCAGCGCTTAGAACAGTGTTTGGCACATAGTAAGCACTTAACAAAATACCATAATAATGAATGAACAAGTGGCGGAGGCGGGGGTAGAAGCCACGTCCTCTGACTGCCAAGCCTGTGCTCTTTCCACTGAGCCACGCTGCCTCTTTGGTATTTGTTAATCGCTTACTACGTTAAAGGCCTAGAACAGTGCTTGTCAAGTAGTAAGCGCTTAACAAATGCCATAATTATGATGTGCAGGCACTGTTCTAAGCACTCGGGTGGATACGAGCAAATCGGGATGGACACAGTCCTTGCCCCGTGCGGGGCTCACAGTCTCAATCTCCATTTTGTTATTAATAATAATAATGATGGTATTTGTTAAGCACTTACTATGTACCAAGCACTCTTCTAAGCACTGGGGTAGATAAAAGCTTATCAGGTTGTCCCACGTGGGGCTCACCATCTCAATCCCCATTTTACAGATGAGGAAACTGAGGCACAGAGAAGTGAAGTGACTTGGCCAATGTCACACAGCAGACAAGTGACAGACCGGGAATTAGAACCCGTGACCTTCTGACTCGCAGGCCCACGCTCTATCCAGTCGGTCCCCCCACGGATGTTGCCGACTGGGGGGTTCGGAGGATATTGGAGTCTGGAAGGAAGATGAGGGGCCGGTTGCAGTGTACCCCTCCTCCCCCATCCAAACTGCTACCTCCGCATCAGTCATTAGAGAAACCCTATGGCCAAGTGGCCAGAGCACGGGTTTGGGAGTCAGAGGTTGTGGGTTCTAATTCCCGCTCTGTCACTTGTCTGCTGGGTGACCTTGGGCAAGTCAATTGATTTCTCTGTGCCTCCGTTACCTCATCTGTAGAATGGGGATGGAGGCTGTAAGTCCCATGTGAGACAGGGGCTGTGTCCAACCTGATTGCTTTGTAGAACAGTGCTTGGCACATAGTAAATGCTTAACAAATACCATAATATTTATTATTATTAGTCCAAGCATTTATCCTCTCCCGGCTTGATTACTGTAACAGCCTCTTTGCTGACCTCCCAACCTCCTGTCTCTCCTCACTCCAGTCCGTACTTTACTCTGCTGCCCAGATCGTTTTTCTACAAAAATGTTCAAACCAAATTTTCCCCCTCCTCAAGACCCTCCAGTGGTTGTCCAACCACCTCAGCATCAAACAGAAACTCCTCACCATCCGCTTTAAAGCCGTCCATCCCCTCGCCCCCTCCTACCTCACCTCACTGCTCTCCTACTACAACCCAGCCCGCATACTCCGCTCCTCTAATGCTGACTTATTCTTCGTCCCTCGACGTCTTTCTCACCACCAACCTCTAGCCCCCGTCCTGCCTCTGGCCTGGAACGCCCTCCCTCCTCATATCTGATAGACAATGACTGGCCCCGCCTTCAGAGCCTTATTGAAGGCCCACCTCCTCCAAGAGGCCTTCCCTGCCTCAGCCTCCTTTCCTCTTCTCCCACTCCCTTCTGCGTTCCCTGACTGGCTCCCTTTATTCATCCCGCTCTCCAGCCCCGCAGCACTTATGTGCTCAGTGGTAAGAGCCTGGGCTTGGGAGTCAGAGGTCATGGGTTCGAATCCCGGCTCTGCCACTTGTCAGCTGTGTGACTGTGGGCAAGTCACTTCACTTCTCTGTGCCTCAGTTACCTCATCTGTAAAATGGGGATTAACCGTGAGCCTCACGTGGGACGACCTGATTACCCTGTATCTACCCCAGCGCTTAGAACAGTGCTTTGCACATAGTAAGCGCTTAACAAATACCAACATTATTATTATTATTATGTGCCAGGCACTGTACTAAACGCTTGGGAGAATCCAATACAACACAATTAGCTGACATGTTCCCTGCCCATAACAAGTTTACAGGTTAGAGGGGGAGACTGAAATGTAATAAGTCATTTATAACAAACAATTTAAAGGTATGTACTTAAGTGTGGGGTTGGGAGTGGTGCAAATATGAGACGTCCAAAGGTCACAGATTGCAGCGCGTTAGACAACGCAGAAGGGAGAGCAAGAGCAAGCTGGGGAAAAGAGGTCTTAATCTGGGAAGGCCTCTTGGAGGACATGTGACCTGTTGGTTTTACCTTCACAACATTGCTAAAATCCCTCCTTTCCATCCAAAATTCTACCGTGCTGATCCAAGCACTTACTTACCCTCCCCTGTGGCGGCTACTGTTGTGACTGCTACGTGCCCTTGGGCAAGTCACCTAACTTCTTTGGGCCTCAGTTACCCCTCATCTGTAAAACGGGATTAAGACTGTGAGCCCCATGTGGGACAGGGACTGTGTCCAACCTGATTAATTTGTATCTAGCCCAGTGTTTACAACAGTGCTTGACACATAATAAGTGCTTAACAAGTACCGTAATGATAATAATTATTATTATTACAGCATCTGCCTCCTCACTGACCTCCTGATCTCTTGTCTCTCCCCACTCCGATCCATACTTCATTCTGCTGCACGAATCATTTATTCGTTCATTCATTCGTTCATACATATTTATTTATTGAGTGCTTACTGTGCGCAGAGCACCGAACTGAGCTCTTGGAAAGTACAATTCGGCAACAGATAAAGACCATCCCTACTCAACACGGGGCTCACAGTCTAGAAGGGGGAGACAGACAACAAAACAAAATAAGTAGACAGGCCTCAGTAGCATCAAAATAGATAAATAGAATTATAGATCTATACATATTAATAAAATTGAGTAATATGTACAAATACTCACAAGTGCTGTGGGGTGGGGAAGGGCATAGAGCAGAGGGAGGGAGTCGAGGCAACGGGGAGGGGAGGAGGAGCGGAAGGAAAGGGAGGGCTCAGTCTGGGCAGGCCTCCTGGAGGAGGTGAGTTCTCAGTAGGGCTTTGAAGAGGGGAAGAGAGTTAGTCTGGCCGATATGAGGAAGGAGGGTATTTCAGACCGGAGATAGGACGTGGGCCAGGGGTTGACGGCGGGACAGGGGAGAAGGAGGCCCGGGGAGGAGGCGAGCGGTGGCAGAGGAACGGAGCGTGCGGCCTGCGATGGAGAAGGACAGAAGGGAGGTGAGGTAGGAGGGGGCCAGGGGCTTTGAAGCCAAGAGTGAGGAGTTTTTGCTTCATGCGAAAGTTGATAGGCAACCACTGGAGGGGAGTGACATGCCCACAGCCTTTCTGTAGAAAGATAATCCGGGCAGCAGAGAGAAGTATAGACTGAAGCGGGGAGAGACAGGCAGATGGGAGATCCGAAAGGAGGCTGATGCACTAATCCAGTCGGGAGAGGATGCGTGATTGTACAAGGTAGCGGTTTGGATGGAGAGGAAAGGGCGGATCTTGGTGATGTTGTGAAGGTGAGACTGGCAGGTTTTGGCGACAGATTGGATGTGTGGGGTGAATGAGAGAGCCGAGTTAAGGATGACACCAAGATTACGGGCTCGTGAGACGGGAGGGACGGTCGTGCCGTCCACAGTGACGGGAAAGTCAGGGAGAGGACAGGGTTGGGGAAGGAAGATGAGAAGCTCAGTCTTGGACATGGTGAGTTTGAGGTGGCGGAAGGGAATCCAGGTGGAGACGTCCTGAAGGCAGGAGGAGATACGAGCCTGGAGGGAGGGAGAGAGAACAGGGGAGGAGATGTAGGTTTGGGTGTCATCTGCGTAGAGATGATAGTTGAAGCCGTGGGAGCGAATGAGTTCACCAAGGGAGTGACTATAGTATTTATCAACATAGACGTTCTGTTCAGATCTGCCCCCCGTCCCAAGAGCCTCCAGCGGTTGTCCATCCACCTCTGCATCAAACAGAAACTCGTTATCACTGGCTTTAAAGCCGTCCATCAGCTCACCCCACCCTACCTCACCTCACTAATCTACTTCATCCCAGCCCTCACACTCCGCTCCTCCAGAGCCAGCCTACTCTCTGTGACCCGATCTCGTCCATCTCATCGCCGACCCCTTTCTCACGTCCTCCCACTAGCCTGGAACTCCCTCCCTCTCCACATACACCAGATCACCACACTCTCCACCTTCAAAGCATTACCAAAGTCACGTCTCCTCCAAGAGGACCTCTAGGATTAAGCTCTCTTTTCCCCTGCTCTTTCTCCCTTTTGTGCCATCTACGCGCCTCAATCTGTGACCTTTGATCATCTGATATTCTCTCCACCCCAACCCCACAGTATGTACATATCTTTAAATTATACATTATAATCTGCTTATTTATTCATATTAAAGAAGAAGCAGCGTGGCTCAGTGGAAAGAGCCCGGGTTTGGGAGTCAGAGGTCACGGGTTCTAATCCCGGATCCGCCGCTTACCAGCTGGTTGACTTTGGGCAAGTCACTTCACTTCTCTGTGCCTCAGTTACCTCATCTGTAAAATGGGGATTAAAACTGTGAACCCCACATGGGACAACTTCATCACCTTGTATCCCCCAGCGCTTAGAACAGTGCTTGGCATGTAGTAAATGCTTAACAAATACCACCACTATTATTATTATTATCAGTCTCCCCCATTAATAATAATAATTCTGGTATTTCATTCATTCATTTAATCGTATTTATTGAGTGCTTACTCTGTGCAGAGCACTGTACTATGCTCTTGGGAAGTCCAATTTAGCATCAAAGAGAGAATCCCTGCCCACAATGGGCTCACAGTCTAGAAGGGGGGAGACAGACATCAAAACAAGCAAACAGGCATCGATAGCATCAATATAAATAAATAGAATTATTTATTAAGCACTTATCGCTATTATTTTTTAAGCTCTTACAGTGTGCCAGACACTGTACTAAGCGCTCTAAACTCATTATGGGCGGCAGGGAACACGTCTGCTAATTCTGTTGTACTGTACTCTCCCAAGCGCTTAGAATAGTGCTCTGCACATAGTAAGCACTCCATAAATACGATTGATTGAGAGTAATGATTTGAAGACAGAGAGAGTGGTGGTCGGCATATTTGGAAGTGGAGGTCAGTCAGTGAGTCAATCGTATTTGTTGAGCGCTTACTGTGTGCAGAGCACTGTGTTAAGAGCTTGGGAGAGGGCAATACAGTAATATAACAGAGTCATTCTCTGCCCACAGTGAGCTTACAATCTAGAGGTCCAGGTTAGGGGGATGATATGGAGAAGCAGCATGGCTCAGTGGAAAGAGCCCGGACTTGCGAGCCAGAGGTTATGGGTTCGAATCCCGTCTCTGCCACCTGTCAGCTGGGTGACTGTGGGCAAGTCACTTAACTTCTCTGTTCCTCAGTTACCTCATCTGGAAAATGGGGATTAAGACTGTGAGCCTCATGTGGGACAACCTGAATACCCTGTAATAATAATAATAATAATGTTGGTATTTGTTAAGCGCTTACTATGTGCAGAGCACTGTTCTAAGCGCTGGGGTAGACACAGGGGAATGAGATTGTCCCACGTGGGGCTCACAGTCTTCATCCCCATTTTACAGATGAGGGAACTGAGGCACAGAGAAGTGAAGTGACTCGCCCACAGTCACACAGCCGACAAGTGGCAGAGCTGGGATTCGAACTCATGACCTCTGACTCCAAAGCCCGCGCTCTTTCCACTGAGCCACGCTGCTTCTCTATCTGTATCTATCTGTATCTATCTATCTTCTGTATCTACCCCAGCGCTTAGAACAGCGCTCTGCACATAGTAAGCGCCTAATAAATACCAACATTATCATTATTATAGGCAGGGGGTCGGCAGCGAGATAGATGAGATCGGGACCCAGTGAGTAGGCCGGTGCTAGAGGAGCGGAGGTGCCGGCTGAGCTGTGGTAGGAGCTTAGCCAGATGAGATAGGGCGGGATGAGCTGAATAACTGCTTTAAAGCCAATGGTAAGGAGTTTCTGTTGGGTGCGGAGGTGGATGGGCAACCACCGGAAGTTCTTGAGGAGTGGGGAGACAGGAACTGAACGTTTCTGTTGAGAAACGATTCGTTCAGCAGAGTGGAGTATGGCTTGGAGTGGGGAGAGACAGGAGGCAGGGAGGTCAGCGAGGAGGTTGATACAGGAGTCGAGGCGGAATGGGATGAGTGCTTGGATCGGCAGGTTGCACTCTGGATGGAAAGGAAAGGGCGTGTTTTAGCAGTGGTTTGAAGGTAGAACTGTCAGTATTTGGTGACAGATCGAATACGTGGGTGGAATGAGGGAGAAGTGAATCGAGGACAAAGCCAAGGTTATGGGTTTATGAGACGGGGAGGATAGCGGTGTCTACTGTGATGGGAAAGACAAGGGGACGAGAGGGTTTGGATGGGAAGGTAAAGAGTTCAGGTTTGGACATGTTTAAAGAAATATAATAGTTTAATATAGAACATCCAAGTAGTTATGTTTTGAAGGCAAGGGGAAATGCAAAATTGCAGGGCAGGCGACAGGTCAAGGCTGGATACTTAGATTTGGGTAGATACAAGGTAATCAAGTTGGACGCAGCCTGTGTCCCGCATGGGGCTCGCGGTCTTAATCCCCATTTTACCGATGAGGTAATTGAGGCCCAGAGAAGTGAAGTGATTTGCCCAAGAAAGCAGACAAATGACAGAGCTGGGATTAGAACCCAGGTCCTTCTGACTCCAGACCCACACCCTATCCACTAGCCCAAGTGGCTCTTCTTTTCCCCAGCTCCCCCCATCTCTTTGTTTGTTTGGGGGTTTTTTGTTGCCATTGTTATAATATTTGTTGAGCATTCACTATGTCTCAAACACTGTTCTAAGTGCCGGGGGAGGTACAAGTCAATTAGGTTGGACACAATCCCTGTCCCACACGGGCTTCGCTGTCAAAGTAGGAGAACAGGAGAACTGAGGCACAGAGAAGGTAAGTGATTTGCCCAAGCTCACACAGCAACAATTGGCAGAGTCAGGATTAGAACCCAGCTGCTCGGACTCCCGGGCCTGTGCTCTTTCCATTAGGCCATGCTGCTTCTCCCCTCTGCTTTTTGCTATTCACTTGGATCTGTAACCTTTGGGCATTTGCTATTGTCACTCCACTCTCAACCCCACAGCGCTTAGGTACGGATCTTTAAATGATACATTTAAAATTACATATTTATATTAATGTCCGCCTCCCTCTCTAGTCCTTAAACTCAATGTGGGCAAATAAAAATTCTGTTGTACTCTTCTCTCCCAAGTGCCTAGTGCACTGCTCTGCACATAGTAAATGCCTAATAAATACTACTGATTGATTGAAGGCTCCCTCAGCCACACAGCACTTCAGGTCGTATCTGTCTATTTCTCGGTCACTGAGTTACTCCCCTTTGCCCGCTGCACCCCGCCTTCTCGCTCGCTACGCCTCACCCCATCGCCCGCTACTCTCTGCCACGCTAAGAGGAAGCAGGGTGGCTCAGTGGCAAGAGGCCTGGCTTGGGAGTCAGAGGTCGTGGGTTCTAATCCCAGCTCCGCCACTGATCGACTGTGTGACTTTGGGAAAGTCACTCAACCTCTCTGGGCCTCGGTTCCCTCATCTGTAAAATGGGGATGAAGATTGTGAGCCCCACGTGGGACAACCTGATCACCTTGTATCCTCCCCAGCGCTTAGAAGAGGGCTTGGCACGGAGTAAGTGCTTAACAAATGCCATCATTATTATTATTATTATTAATAATAATAATCATCCCTACTCTGCCACTGATCAACCGTGTGACTTTGGACAAGTCAGTTAACTTCTCTGGGCCTCAGTGACCTCATCTATAAAATGGGAATGAAGACCGTGAGCCTCCCGTGGGACAACCTGATGACCTTGTATCCCTCCCAGCGCTTAGAAAAGGGCTTGGCACAGAGTAACCGCTTAACAAATGCCATCATTATTATCATTATTATTATTATTGCGATTAAGTTGTCGTGTTTTTGTCTGTCTCCCCCGATTAGACTGTGAGCCCATCATTGGGCAGGGATTATCTCTATCTGTTGCCGAATTGTCCATTCCAAGCGCTTAGTCCAGTGCTCTGTACCTAGTAGGTCCCCTGCAAATCTTCGCTACTGCCCCACAGAGACCTCCGCTCTCTCGATCCCATCCGTCTTTCCAATAGCATCTCGTCTCACCTTGCCGCCCTGTCCTCTCTTCCCACTCTCGACGATCAGGTCTCCGCTCTCAACTCCACCCTCACTACTCATCTCGACTCTCTCGCCCCCCTTTCCCTCCGCCGCTCTCGCGCCACTAACCCACAGCCCCGGATCACCTCCTCCGTCCGCCTCCTACGCTCCTATGCTCGAGCTGCCGAGCGCCGCTGGCGAAAGTCCAAGCACCAAGCCGACCTCACACACTTCAAATTTATCCTTTCCTGCCTTAACTCTGCCCTCTCCTCCGCCAGGCAAAGCTTCTTCTCCTCCCTCATCGACACCCATGCCCGTCACCCCCGCCGATTGTTCCGGACCTTTAACTCTCTCCTTAGGCCCCCTGTTCCTCCCCCTCCCCCATCTCTCACCCCTAATGATCTGGCCACCTATTTCCTCACGAAAATCAACACGATCAGGTCTGAGCTCCCCAAAGTCACCCCTCCGCCTCTCCCCTCCCCCCCAACAACCCCCTCCCCTACTTTCCCATCCTTCCCTGCAGTATCCTCAGAGGAGATCTCCTCCCTCCTCGCAAGTGCCACCCCCTCCACCTGCGCCTCGGACCCCATTCCCTCTCACCTTCTTAAAACCATCGCCCCTGCCCTCCTCCCTTCCTTAACTTCTATTTTTAACCACTCAATCTCCAAGGACTCCTTCCCCTCTGCCTTCAAACACGCCCACGTCTCCCCCATCCTAAAAAAACCCGCTCTTGACCCCACTTCCCCCTCCAGTTATCGTCCTATCTCCCTACTACCCTTCCTTTGATTTTTGATTTTTTTAGTAGGTGCTCAATAAATACTATTGAATGAATGAATGAATGATGATGATGATGATGATGATTACAGCCCGCCCCTTGTCCCGCTGCGCTCCTCCCTCTGGCTCGCTAAGCCTCGCCTTCTCCATCTCTAGGCCCCGCCCCTTCGCCCCCTACGCCCCACGAGAAGCCGCAGTGGGGCTCAGTGGCAAGAGCCCGGCCTTGGGAGGCACAGGTCGTGGGTTCTAATCCCGCCTCCGCCGCTCGTCCGCTGGGTGACTGTGGGAAAATCACTTCACTTCTCTGGGCCTCAGTTCCCTCCTCTGTCAAATGGGGGTGAAGACGGTGAGCCCCACGGGGGACCGACCACCCGATGACTTTGTATCCCCCCCCCAAGCGTTTAGAGAAGTGCTTGGCACATAGTAAGCGCTTAACAAATACCATCATTATTAAAATGGGGGTGGAGACTGCGAGCCCCACGGGGGACCACCCGATCACCTTGTAACCCCCGCAGCGCTTAGAACAGTGCTTGGCACATAGTAAGCGCTTAACAAATACCATCATTACTAAAATGGAGATGGAGACTGCGAGCCCCACGTGGGACCACCGGATCAGCTTGTATTCCCGCCCACCCAGGGCTTAGAACAGGGCTTGGCACATAGTAAGCGCTTAACAAATACCATCATTATTAAAATGGGGATGGAGACTGCGAGCCATCGCCTTGATTCTATTTATTTGCTATTGTTTTCATGAGATGTTCACCCCCTCGACTCTATTTACTGCTATCGTTCTCGTCTGTCCGTCTCCCCCGATTAGACCGTGAGCCCGTCAAAGGGCAGGGACCGTCTCTCTCTGTTACCGATTTGCCCATTCCAAGCGCTCAGTCCGGTGCTCGGCACATAGTAAGCGCTCAATAGATACTATCGAATGAACGAATGACCACCCGATGCCCTCGCAGCCCACTCCAGCGCTTAGAACGGCGCTTGGCACATCGCGAGCGCTTACCGAACCCTATGATTAAAGAGCCCGGGCTTGGGAGTCAGAGGTCATGGGTTCGAATCCCGGCTCCGCCACTTGTCAGCGGGGTGACTGTGGGCAAGTCGCTTCACTTCTCCGTGCCTCAGTTCCCTCCTCTGTCAAACGGGGGATGAAGACCGTGAGCCCCACGTGGGGCGACCGGATTCCCCTGCGTCTCCCCCAGCGCTTCGAACAGTGCTCCGCACATAGTAAGCGCTTAACAGATACCAACATTAAGCGGCGTGGCTCAGTGGGAAGAGCCCGGGCTTTGGAGTCCCAGGTCATGGGTTCGAATCCCAGCTCTGCCACTTGTCAGCTGGGTGACTGTGGGCGAGTCACTTCAACTGCTCTGGGCCTCAGTTCCCTCCTCTGTAAAATGAGGATGAAGACTGTGAGCCCCACGTGGGACGACCTGATTCCCCTGGGTCTCCCCCAGCGCTCAGAACAGTGCTCTGCACATAGTAAGCGCTTAACAGATACCAACATTATTATTATTAGGATTATTGCGGCCGGCTGGGCCCCGCCCCTTCGCCCACTAGGCCCCGCCCCCTCTCCCGCTCCTTGGGCCGGGCTGGAAGCTGCGTCCGTGCGGAATCCCATCCCGGAAAGAGGCCGGGAAGAGGCGACGGGGCCCCGGGCCAGCGGGCACCGGGAGGGGCAGGTCCTCGGGGGCCCGGGATGGTGGCGGCCCGGCCAGGGGGTCGGGGGCAGCGGGGGGCCCGCTGAGCGGCCCGGGGAGGGCCCCGCCATGGGCACGGCCCGGCCCCAGTTCAGCATCGACGACGCCTTTGACCTGTCCCTGGAGGAGGGGGGCGGGGGCCCGGCGGGCCCGGCCGGGGGTCCCCGCTTTGGAGGGCTGCACTTCGAGCGCAAGGCTCGGGGGGACGGCGGGGAGGACGGCGACAGGCAGTCCCGCCTCAAGTACCAGGTGAGAAGCACCGGCGGGCCCCGGCCCCCGGCCCACCCCGCCCTCCACCCCCCGGGGGGGGCCGCTCCCCGGGCCGGCCGAGCCCCCCACTGTGCCCGCCGCCCCCCAAACCCCGGCCGCACCCGCCTTCCACCCCTAGGACTCGTTCGACCCGTTCCACCGGGTGCGACTGTCAGGGCGGGGACCGGCGGGGCGGGGAGGGGACCGGGGCCGGGCCCGGCTCCAACGGGCCTCTGTGTTTCGGAGCAGAACCTGGAGAACGATGAGGACGGAGTCCCGGTGTCCCAGGACCCCATCGGGGGCGTCGCCAACAACAGGTCAGGGTTTAGGCCTCAATCCCTGTCCCTTCTCAACCGGCTCCGTCGACGGAGTGCGGCGGGGAGTGGGGGGTCCCCGTGCCTCCTGTCGCCTTGACGCAGCCGGTTCCCAGATGTCCTTCTCTAACCCCTGACCCCCGACCTCCGCCATCCCGCATCTCCTCCTGCCTCTAGGACACCTCTCCGCCGATGCCGACGGCTCAGATGCCGCACGTTCAAAACTGAGCCCTTCGTTTCCCCTCCCGATCGGTCGAGGAAAGGTATCCGTTGAGCACACGCTGTGTGCAGAGCACCGTTCTGAGCCCTTGGGAGGAGCGACGCGGCCCGGGGAGTCGGAGGACCCGGGCTCTGATCCTAGCTCGGTCTCTTGTTGTCTGTGTGACCTTGAGCAAATCACTTAACTTCGCCGTGCCTCCGTTTCCTCATCGGTAAAATGGGGATTTCAATAATAATAGTAATAATGTTGGTATTTGTTAAGCCTATTTGTTAAGCACTTACTATGTGCAGAGCACTGTTCTAAACACTGGGGTAGACAGAAGGGAATCAGGTTGTCCCACATGGGGCTCACAGTCTTAATCCCCATTTTACAGATGAGGTAACTGGGGCACAGAGAAGTTAAGTGCCTGCCCACAGTCACACAGCTGACAAGTGGCAGAGCCGGGATTCGAACCCATGACCTCTGACTCCAAAGCCCGTGCTCTTTCCACTGAGCCACGCGGCTTCTCTAAATGGTATTTGTTAAGCGTTTGTCACATCCGTACTAAACACCGGGGTAGATTCGACACGATCGGGTTGGACACAGTCAACGGCCCACGTGGGGCTCAAAATCTCAATCCCCGTTTTACAGATGAGGGAACCGAGGCCCAGAGAAGTTAAGCGACTTGCCCAGGGCCACGCAGCAGGTGAGGGGTGGAGCCCCCGGGATTAGAACCTCCGACTCCCCATGTTCTTTCCACTCAGTCCCACCGCTTCCTACTCCCTCCTACTTTGACCGTGAGCCTTGCATGGGACGGGGACTGTGTCCGGCCTAATTATCGTGTATCCACCCCAGGGCTTAGTACAGTGTTAGGCGTGTAGGTTGGGGGGGGGTACACTACAATCCCTGTCTTTGAGGAGTTTACAGTCTAGCGGGGGAGAGGCTTTAATATAAGATAAGGGGAAGTAACAGAGTATCAAGATATGGACATATGTGATTTGAGGGTGAGGGGGAAAAGCAAAGTTCTTTGGTGTTCCAGACTAAAATATATAGGTGAGACAGATGGAAGGGAGAGGTTAGGAGAGAAAGTAGCGTGACCTAGTAGGAAGAGCATGGACCGGAGAGACCGAGGATCTGTCTTCTAATCCTGGCTCTACCAGGTGCGTGCTGTATGACCTTGGGCAAGTCATTGAACTTCTCTGTGCCTCAGTTTCCTCAACTATAAAACGGGGATCCAAAACCTGTTCTCCCTCCTACTTAGACTGGAAGCCCCATGCGGGAGAGGGACTGTGTGCAACCTAATTAAAGTGTACCTACCCCAGCGTTGAGAACAGCGTTTGACACATAATAAAGCGCTTAACAGATACCTGTAAAACAAAAAATGTTGGGGGGGAAGACTTCCTGGAGGAAGTGGGATTTGAGTAAGCTCCTTGGGGGCAGCACTCTTGCTTAGTACAGTGTTCTGCACAAAGTAGGTGTTCAGTAAATACCTCTGGTCGATTTATACAATATCCAGCCTCTCAAGCCTGTCACCCTGTCTCCTCCCTCTCTTTCAAACCCTATATTCACTTTTTCGCCAAATCCTGTTGATTCGTCCTCTGTAACATTCCCAGAATTCCCGCCCCTCTCCCGCCCTTCCTCTCCATCCAGACCGCCACCCCCACACTGGGGTCCCAAGCCCTTTTCGTTGCCTCAGCCTACCTACTGCTTCAGCCTCCTCCCAGGCCTCCCTGCCTCCAACCTTTCCCCACTCCAGTACAAACTTCACTTTGCTGCCTGCATCAGTATTCTAAAATAAACTGTTCAGCCAGTCAATCATATTTATATCGAGCGCTCACTTTGTGCAGAACACTGTACTAAACGCTTGGGAGAGTACAATATATCAATAAACTGACACATTCCGTGCCCACAACGAGCTTAGATTCTAGAGGTGGAGATAGACGTTAATATAAATAAATGAATTACGGATATGGACATAAGTGATCCCCACTCCCCAAAAGCCTCCAAAGACCTCCCAGCCACCTCTGTGTCAAACAGAGCCCCTTGACCATTAGATTGTAATAATAATAATAGTAATAATGATGGCATTTATTAAGCGCTCACTATATGCAAAGCAGTGTTGTAAGCGCTGGGGGGGATACAAGGTGATCAGGTTGTCCCACGTGGGACTCACAGTCTTCATCCCCATTTTACAGATGAGATAACTGAGGCCCAGAGAAGTGAAGTGACTTGCCCAAAGTCACACAGCTGACAAGCGGCGGAGCCGGGATTAGAACCCCTGACCTCTGACTCCCAAGCCCGGGCTCTTTCCACCGAGCCACGCTGCTTCCCATCATATTAATGTCTGTCTCCCCCTATAGACTAAGCTCGTTGTGGGCAGAGAGCATGTTGTTTATTGTTATATTGTGCTCTCCCAAGTGCTCAGTACAGGGCTCCGTAAACAGTAAGCACTCAATAATAATATGAGATTTGTTAAGCGCTTAACTAGGTGCCAGGTACTGTACTAAGCACTGGAGTGGATACAAGCAAATCGGGTTGGACACAGTCCCCGTCCCACGTGGGGCTCACCGTCTCAATCCCCATTTTGTAGATGAGGGAACTGAGACCCAGAGAAGTGAAGTGACTAGACCAAGGTCACGCAGCAGACGAGTGGCAGACGAGTGGATTAGAACCCATGACTTTCTGGCTTCCAGGCCCGTGCTCTAACCGCTAAGCCATGCTGCGCCTCTATAAATATGATTGAATGAATGACCATCGACTTTAAGACACTCAGCTGTCTCCCTGCTTCTTTTCCTCTCTCCTCCCACTACACCCCAGCTGGTGATTTTTTAAATGGTATTTGTTCATCAATCAATGGTATTTATCAAGCGCTTACTGTGTGCAGAGCACTGTTCTCAGCGCTTGGGAGAGTACAGTGCAAGAGAATTAGCAGGCACGTTCCCTGCCAGTAATGAACTGACAGAGGAGCAGCTCTTTTTATGTGCCAGGCACCGTTCTAAGCGCTGGAGTAGTTAAAAGGTAATCAGGTTGGACACAGTCCCTGTCCCAAGCGGGGCTCCCAGTCTTCATCCCCATTTTACAGATGAGGGAACTGAGGCAGAGTGAAGTTAAGTAACTTACCCAAGGTCCTACAGCAGAGCCGTGGCAGGGCTAGGATTAGAACCCAGGATCTTCGGACTCTGAGTCTCAGGCTCTGCTAGATCACGCTGCTTGCCTTTGCTCTTCCCCAGATCATTTGGAATCTCCCTCCCAGCTTCCACTTTGGAACTTCCCTGTCAACTAAGCACTTGGGTACCCACCCCCCAATCCCCACCCACACTTATGTACATAGCTCTAGTTTCTATGACTTCCTCCTGCCTGCAGTTTATTTTAGTGTCCATTTCCCCTGCTAGATTGTAAACTCTGTGAGAGGAGGGTTCTCTATTACAGTAGGTGCTTCGTAAAAAGCCCGGCTTGATTGCCTGCCTTTCAAACTTTCAGTTCAGTGCTCTGCATGCAGTATTATTATTATTAAGGGCTGTCGAGTCATTTCCGATTCACGGCGACTCCGTGGATTATACGTTTTCCAGAACGTCCTGTCTTCTGCAAACTTTCTGTTCTTCCGTTATCGTTTTACGGTCTCTGTCCGTCTAGCTGCCGGTCTGTCTCTTCCACGTTTTCCCTGGACTTTTCCTAGCATTGGTGTCTTCTCCAGAGAATAAGTCCTCCTGATGATGTGTCCAAAAATCTAAGTAGAGTTATTTGGCCTCCCAAAGATCACTTTGGTTTAATTTGCTCTAAAATCCATTTGTTTGATTTTCGGGCAGCCTTTGGTATTCGCAAAAGCCTTCTCCAACACCACATTGCAAAGGAATTGATGTTTGCTCTGCACCCAGTGAGCACTCAACAAAGCCCCTTGGTAGATTGCAGCGATAGGCTCCCATGGGCCGGGGGGCCCCAGGGCCTGGGGCTTGCGGCTGACCTTGTCTTTCTGTGTCCTCGCAGGGATCCCAGCCGCTCGTCCACCCGCAGCTCTCAGTGGTCCTTCAGCACCCTCAGCAACACCACCCAGCGCTCATACCACGCCTGCTGCAGGTCAGACCCGGGCCCCCCACCTTCCTGTGCCTGAGACTCCCCTCTTCCCCTTCCTGTGCCTGAGAATCCCCCTTTCCTCCCCATCCCTGCAGCTGAGACCACCCCCCTCACAGCTGAGATTCCCTTCCCTCCCCCTTCTTATGCCTGAGAATCCCCCTTCCCTCCCCCTGCCTGCAGCCAGGACCCCCCTTCCCCTCCCCGCACCTGAGGCTCCCCTTTCTCTCCCCTTCTGCAGCTGAGACCCCCCTTCCCTTCCCTCCCTGCAGCTGAGACCCCCTTCCTTCCCCTTCCTTGCAGCTGAGACCCCCTTCCTTCTCCCTCCCTGCACCTGAGACTCCCCTTTCCTCCCCTTCTCTGCAGCTGAGACCCCCTTCTCTCCCTCCCCCACAGCTGAGACTTGCCCTCCCTGTGCCTGAGACCTCCCTTTCCCTCCCCCTCCTTACAGCTGAGACTCCCCCTTCCCTCCCTCTTTTAAAAAAATGGTATTGGTTAAGTGCTTACTATGTGCTAGGCACTGTTCGAAGCCCTGGGGTAGCTACAGACTACTCAGGTTGGACACAGACCTTGTCCTACACGGGACTCGGTGTCTTAAGCCCTGTCTTACAGATGAGGTAACTGAGGCACAGAGAAGCGAAGTGACTTGCCAAAGGTCCCACAGCAAGCAAGTGGTGGAGCTGGAATTAGAACCCGGGTCCTCTGATTCCCAGGCCTGTGCTCTTTCCAGTAACAGTAATAATAATAATAGTGGTATTTCTTAAACGCTTACTATGTGCAAGCCCTGAATTTAGCACAGGGGTAGACCCAAGATAATCAGGTCTCACATGGGACTCACAGTCTAAGTAGGAGGGAAAACAGGGATCGAATCTCCATTTTACAGATGAGGGAACTGAGGCCCAGTTAAGTGATTTGCCCAAAGTCACACAGCAGGCAAGTGGCGGAGCGGCATTAGAACCCAGATCCTCTGACTCCCAGATCCAGGCTCTGTCTACTGGGTAACACTGCTTCCCTCACCCTGCAGGTGATAGCCCTCTTGCCTCCCCTTCCCTGCAGTTGAGACTCTCCCCATTCCCCCTTCCCGGCAGCGGAGCCTCAGGGCCCCTCCCTTCCCCTCTCAGGAGGGACCAGAGTCCTCCTCTAAAGGACTCCTCCATCCGTCTGTCCATCTCCTAGTCTGGCCTTGCAGCATCCCCAAGGCCCCGGCCCACAAAACATAGCTTTTCCCACCCCGGATCCCCCGCCCCCCCCCCCCCCGTATCCCTTTCCCGCCTGCTGGTGCCTCTTACTGTCTAATGGCTGTTCCGGCCCCAGCTGGACCCACCACCCTCTGGTCCAGAAGAATCGCCGGGTGGTGCTCGCCTCCTTCTTGCTGCTGCTGCTGGGTCTGGGTGAGTGACCTCTGCCTGGGGGCCGGGGAGGGAGCGGCCGGGGCGAGGACTGGGCGTGACTGTCTCGGCCAACTGTCCACAGGGCTCATCCTCGTCGGGGTGGGACTGCAGGTGTCGCCATCGGCGGGTAAGTCAGTCAGTCGTATTTATTGAGCGCTTAATGTGTGCAGAGCACTATCCTGAGTGCCTGGGAGGGGACACTATAACAGTAGAACAGACACATTCTCTGCCCACAGTGAGCTTACTGTCTAGGGGTGGAGACAGACATTAATATAACCCTGACCTGGCCCTTGGCCCGCCCCCTGCCCAGACGACTCCTGCCCTGAGAGTCCTGCCCAGATCCCTGCCCTGACCCCCGCCCTCTCCTTCATCTTGGGACGATGGCTTCTCCCCTTCCCTCCCCTCCTCAGGGAGAGAAGGCTCCGGCTCTGAGCGGGGGCAGTGGGGGGGAGGGGGGGTTGGTGGGATTGAGGGGGAGGGTTAAGGGTGGGGGGGCTCTCGGGTCCCGCTACCTCGTGGTTCCCGTTGTTCCTGCGTTCCTGTTTCCTTCACCCTGCGAGACCCAAGGCCTCTCTTCTCACAGGCATCTCTAGTGCCATCTTCTTTGTCCCGGGCTTCCTGCTTCTCATCCCTGGAGGTGGGTCCCTGGGGCTGGTGGGGGGAGGGAGAGGGGGCCTGGGACTCGCAGGCGGAGGGTGGGGGGGAGGAGGAGGAGAGAGGATGGGATTGAGGGGCCAGGACTGTGACCACCCCCTTCCGTCTTGCAGTGTATCACGTCATCTTCATTTACTGTGCAGTGAAGGGACACAGAGGGTTTCAGTTCTTCTACTTGCCCTACTTCGAGAAGTGACCGGAGGTCGGCGACCTCGGGGAAAACCCAGGACGACCAACCCACCTCCCCCACTCAACCGGGCGAGGACCCACGACCGTGCTCTGCACCCCCACTCTCGAGTGGGCCTGGCACCTGGCCACCTGCCCCTAGGGAAGACCCAGCTGCCCCGGGATTGAGCTGCCTCTGGCCCCAAGGCCCCGCCTCAGGACACAAGCGGGCAGCCTGCCCCTGACTCTCTTCAGGACAGGGAGGTCGGGTCAGGGTGGGCTTGCAGTGAGCCCCCCACCAAGACTCTTTCTCCCCGACCTACCCCAGCACCCCCGGCTGGCTCACTCCTGCCGACCGTGGGCTCGCGCTGCCTCGATTCGGGCGAGGCCCTGGAACGGCTGATAAAAGGTTTATTCGTTCATTCAGTCATATTTATTGAACGCTTACTGTGTGCAGGGCACCGAACTAAGGGCTTGGGAGAGTACAGTAGAACGATATAACAGTCCCTGCCCACAACGAACTTACAATCTACAGGTTCTGCATCGTGCCTTGCTTTCCCTTCCGCTGGCATGGGAGACAAGACCGAGGCCGGCTCCCAGGTGTCCTGACTGAGTCTGGGTTCTGCCCTTAGCCCCCTCCTCCTCCGCGGACCCTTCCCCCGGCCCTCCTCACTCCGCACAGCCCTCTCTGTCCTGTCCCGAGAGGTAGCCCATCTCCACCACCGGTTTCCTCCAGGCTGTTTACGTCAGAACCTTTCCCTGGCCTTCCCTCGGCCAAATCCCCTCCCCTCCGCTTCTGACTCCCGGGAGATCCAAGCTGCTCTGGCCCCGGTCTCGGAGCCACAGGCCACACTCGGTCACACGCCACCCCATCCCTCGGGCAGACCCACGGCTTGCGGCCCTCGGATCTATCTCCCGCGGCACCGGGACCCTGGGAGGAATCGTGTGCCGGTCGCCCTGCTGGACACCCACCCCCATGGATAGGGATAGATCAATTCCCTGACTCTCTCCTCTCCATTCCTGACTCTCCCCAGTGACCCAGCATGGACCATCTGACATCTCTGACTCTCCCTTCACCGTCCCTTGACTCTACCCCAGTGGCCCACCGTAGACAGCCCCCCGCCCCGCAACACCCCTGACTCTCCCCTCTCCATCCCTGACTCCCCAATGTCCCAGCATAGACCACCCAACCCCACTGACTCTTCCTCTCTCCATTCCTGACCCTCCCCCAGTGACCCAGCTCATACCATCCATGGCTCGCCCCTCTCCATCCCTGACTCACCTTATGACTGACCTAACTTTGATGCTTGTCCACAGCTCAAGAAATCAATCAATCAGTGGTATTTATTATGCAATTAGTGGGCAAACCGTTATGGGGCCTGGCGGAGTTTCCTTCCACACTGGGCCCTGTGGGAACAGATCCCCGTGCTCACCCCCTGCTGAGGGAGAAGTGTTTTCTCTTTGGTTCAGGACTAGCCTCCCTTTCTTCCCCCTCCAGGGGTTCTGGGTTTGCCCTGCTCTGCCCCTTTTTTATAATAATAATGATTATAACCATACTGGCGTCTGTTAAACACTTACTATGAGCCAAGCACTGTGCGGAGGGGATAGAACAAGGGCCTGGGAGTCAGAAGGTCATGGGTTCTGATCCCGGCTCTGCCACTTGTCTGTTGTGTGGCCTTGGGCAAGTCATTTCATTTGTCTAGCCTTCAGTTCCCTCACCTGTAAAATGGGGATTGGGACTGTGAACCCCCCAGGGGACAGGGACTGTATCCAATTCGATTTGCTGGCATCCAGTCCAGCACTTAGAACAGTGTCTGGCACACAGTTAAACGCTGAACAAATACCACGTTATTAGTGCTGGGGTGATATGTCATCAGGTGGGACCGAGTCCCCGTCCCACACAGGGCACAGACCCTGTGATCTTGAATCACATCCCTTCCCTGGGCGTGGCTTCCCCCGTGGCAGGGCACGGATGGTCTGAGGCGGCCCCGCTGGGCCCCGGTCTCCCCCTGTCCCTTCTCAGGCTCCATGCACGAGGCGGCTGAGGTCCAGCTGAGGGTGGGGGGTGGGGGAGGGCTGTCCTGAAAGGCGGCCTGGCATAAGGACGCAGGGCCAGCTGGCCCAAACAGCCATCTACAGCCTGAACTCTCCACCCTTCTCCCTCAGTGCTTGCCAGTTGGCGGTGCGACTGTAGGGGCTGCCTTCGCGCCCCCACCCCCAAATCACAGCTGGGCCCCCACTCAGGTTTGAGCCTCTGTTCAGGACAGGGCCAGTCAGTCAATCGATTGTATTTATTGAGCACTTACTGTGTGCAGAACACTGTCCTCATGCTCTTGGGAGAATATAATGTAACAGACACATTCCCTGCCCACAGTGAGTTTACAGTCTAGAGGCCACCATGCAGGACTGAGCTGCTGTTTAGGACAGGGCCAGTCAGTCAATCATATATATTAAGTGCTCACTGTGTGCAGAGCACTGTACTAAGTCCTTGGAAGAATACAATAGAACAATATAACAGACACATTCCCTACCCACAATGAGCTTACAGTCTAGAAGCCACCACTCAGGGCTGAGCTGCTGCTCGGGGCGGGGCCGGCCGGCAGGGCCGGGGTGACCGAGGGAAGGGGGAGCGTCCGGCCCGGCGAAGGCTCCCGGTGCAGGGTGTCTTGGGGCCGCTGACCCTGGGGTCTGACCCTGGGGTCTAGCGAGAGGAGAGCATCATCACAAACTCTGCAAAAAAAAAAAAAAGCCAGGAGTTCCGACCCCGAGCGGGGGCCTGGGCGTGCAGGGGCCCGTGGTGGGGAGGGGAGCCAGGGAACACCGTGGTCTGGGGAAGGAATGAGGAAGGGGCTGAGGGCCACGGGGGGACCGGCGCCAGCACCGACCGTCGAAGTCCACGTGTCCATCTCCGTTGAGGTCGACGTCGCGGAGGATCTCGTCCAGCTCCGGCCCGGACAGGGGCTCCCCCAGCAGGTCGGGGGCGGCCGCCCGCAGCTCCGCCACGGAGATCCTCCCGTCTCGGTCCGCGTCAAACTGGCGCCGTCCCGACAGCCGGGACGTGAGGCCCTGCCCCTGCCCTGGCCTGCCACCCCCCTCCGCCACCTCTCGTCCCCCAGTAAACCCCAGTCGGCCGCCCCGCGACCCTTGGCTCCCCACTCCTCCATCCCTCGCGGCCCCCAGTCGGCCCTGACCTGGCGGAAGGCGCTGCGTAGCTCCCGCACCCCCAGCATGTGGGCCGTCTCCTCCCGCAGCTTAGGGCCCATCATCTCCACAAACTCCTCAAAGTCCACGCGGCCGCCCACTGTGAGGAGACGTTCAAAGGCCCGCTCACGGCCTCCCCGCACCTGGCGGGGAGCCCCACTCACTCACGGCACCTCCGTCACCTCCACACGCTCCTCCAAGTCCACGTGGCCGTCCACTATGAAGAGATGTTCGCAGCTCCCCCACCAAACCCGCGGGGAGGCCTGCTTGCAGTTCCCCCGAACCCAGAGGGAGACCTGCTCAGAGCCTCCCCCGCACACACCCCAGGAACACCCTCTCACAGCTCCCACACACCCTATTCATTCATTCAATTACATTTATTGAATGCTTTCTCTGTGCAAAGCACTGTACTAAGCACTTGGGAGGGTACACTCCCGACTCTGCCCCTTGTCAGCTGTGTGACTGTGGGCAAGTCACTTCATTTCTCTGTGCCTCAGTTCCCTCATCTGTAAAATGGGGATGAAGACTGTGAGCCTCACGTGGGACAACCTGGTTACCCTGTATCTACCCCAGCGCTTAGAACAGTGCTCTGCACATAGTAAGCGCTTAACAAACAAATACCAACATTATTACACTATAACAACAGACCCATTCCCTGACCATAACGAGCTTGCAGTCTGGAAGGGGAGACATTCATATGAATAAATAAATAATTACAAATACGTACAGAACTACAAGAAGAGCCCCCCCCCCAACCCTCCCCACACACTGCAAAGAGACCTGCTCACTGCCCTCACACACACACACACCACAGCAAGACCTGAAACAGCATGGTGTAGTGGCTGGAAGCCAGAAGGTCATGGGTTCTAATCCTGACTCTGCCACTTGTCTGCTGGGTGACCTTGGTCAAGTCACTTCACTATGCCTCAGTAATCTCATCTGCAAAATGGGGATTGAGATTGTGAGCCCCACATGGGACAGGGACTGCGTCCAACCCGATTTGCTTGTATCCACCCCAGGGCTTAGTACAGTACCTGACACATAGTAAGTGCTTAACAAATACCATAATAATAATTATTATTATTACAGCCCTCCTCCCCCAACACACCCTCACACTAGAGGGAGGCTGGTTCATAGCTCCTCCCCACCCCCGCCACAGAGACACCCGCTTTCAGGCTGTGCTTACCCACCCCCAAGACCCCACACTGGGAAGAGACCTTGTCACCGACCCCTCCGGGCCTTCTGGCAAGAAGACCTACCTGGCAGAGACCCCATCCATGGTCCCCGCCCCGCCCACCCCCTTGCTCTTACTGCGCATCTTGACGTGCTGGGAGACCTCGATGAGCTCCATCTCGGTGGGCATGTAACCCAAGCTCCGCATGCAGGCGCCCAGCTCCCGGTGCCCGAGGTAGCCATCCTGGTCTGTGTCGAACTCTTTGAACGCCGCCTGCAACTCTGACCCAGGAAGAGGTGAGAGGAGGAGGAAGAGAGGAAAACAAAGAGGAGAGGGAGGAGGAGGGAGATTTATTGAGCACTCTCTTGGTGCAATTCACTCTACTAGGCGCTTGGGAAATAATAACCAAGTGGCCCCTATCCTACCCTCAAGGGGCTTCCATTCAAACGAGAAGCAGCGTGGCGCAGTGGAAAAGAGCACGGGCTTTGGAGTCAGGGCTCATGAGTTCGAATCCCAGCTCTGCCACTTGTCAGCTGTGTGACTGTGGGCAAGTCACTTAACTTCTCTGTGCCTCAGTTCCCTCATCTGTAAAATGGGGATGAAGATGTGAGCCCCACGTGGGACAACCTGATTCCCCTGTGTTTACCCCAGTGCTTAGAACAGTGCTCGGCACATAGTAAGCGCTTAACAAATACCAACATTATTATTATTATTAAATGTGGGAGACAAACAGAAAAATATTTAAAACTCTAATGGTCAGTGTAGATAGAGTTCACACAGACACATACGCTGGGTAAGGAGGGTGTAAATAAGTTTCTGAGCGCAAAGGATGACATGACTCAGGATGCTGGGGCATCAAGTGGGGAAAGTCTATCGGAGGAGGAAGGATTTTAGGTGGGATTTGAGCTCCCAGATGGTGTTGGTCCTTTCGTCCCCCACCCGGGGCCCCCGCCCTGGGCCTTAGTGGAAGTAACTCACCATCCAGCTCTTGGGCATCTAGTTCTCTGTCCTGGAGGGGAGGAGGAGGAGGAGAGGAAGCCTGTGGGTGGGCCTCCCCCATCCCCCACTCCCCTCTCCCCCTCTTAGGGGGCAGCGGCACAAGGGGGTCTCGGAGTCCCCTGACCAACCTGAGGATTGGGGTTGGAGGGGCCCCCAGCCAGCCCAGGGAGGGCACAGAGCGAGGGGCGGCCACAGTGGGCGGGTCGACCGGGACGTTCCACCTCTGCCCCAGGCCTCTCTCCACTACAGAGTCAACTCCCTTCTGGGACCAGGAAAATGGGCACATGGCTCCTTAACTCTGCCCCTCAGGCCCACATCTGGACCCCCTTCACCCTGACGTTCTGGATGCCATTGCAGGAGGTTGGGGCGCTGCGCACTACACTCTCTGGCTTTCCCGCCAACATCCAGTTCCTCCCCGGCCCCCGGTGCCCTCTCCTTCCCCAGTCCCTGCTGCCCTCTCCTTTCCAAGTCCCTAGTGCCCCTTTTCTTCCCTGGCCCTGGTGCCCCTCTCCCTCCCAGCCCCTGATGCTCTCTCTTTCCCCCACCCCCAGTGCCCTCTCCTTCCCTGGCCCTGCCCGGTCCTCCCTCCCGGCCCGGCGGCCGTCCCATCGCGTCACCTTGCCGAAGAGGCTGTTGAGGAGGGGCGTGAGGGCTTGGTGCGCAGCGTGACGGCGGTGAGGGTCCGGGCGGTGCCGATGGTGGTACGGTCTTCGAGCCGAGGGGTGCGGGGGCCCTCCCGGCCCCTCCGCAGGCGCCCTGCCACCGCCTCCCTGGGCCCCCACGGTTTCACCCAAGGGTTTCCCCTCCTCCCCGGGCAGCGCCCCTCTGTTCTGCTCCTTCCTGCTCCTCCTCTTTCTCAGCCCCCCACCCCCCGTCCCCCCCAACTCTGAAGCCACCTCCTCCGCCGGGCTTGCCTGGGGACCCTTTCCAACCTGCTCTCCGTCCCCACCCTCCAGGGGGGATCCCTTGCCTGGCTCCCCCATCCTGGCAGGAGGGAGCCACTGAGGCCGGGCGGGTCCCGGGGACCTACAGTGGGTCTGGACGGGGAGCTAAACTAGGCTCTTAGAGCCAGAAAATCGCCTTAACCCCCTCCCCCCTCCACTGCCCCTAGGCCAGGAGGTGCCCGCGGGCAGCCCGGGGCAGGGCAGGGGTCAGGCTGGGAGTGGGGATTAGCCTGAGGAAGCTGGGCAGGCCTGCTCTAATCCTCCCATCTCCCCCCGCCCCGTGCAACCAGGCTCCACGTCCACCATGCCAAGAGCCAACGTCCTGTGGCCCCTCTGCCCCTCATTTGGGCCCAGGCCCTGCTTCTCTCCCTACACTCCACCAACCCCCTTCCCCTTCCTGCCCCTTGTACCCCCTCAGAGAGCTGGGGACTCAGCATATGCGGCCGGTTGGTGACAGTGTCCAGGCGGGAGGACCGGGGGTCTGCGGAGACCAGGCCCGGCTTCAAAGGAATAAAGTCCCTGGGGATCGGAGCAGGGAGATGGAGGGCCGGGGGAGAAGACACTCCCCAGAGCAGGGGAAGACTCCATTTCCACTCCATTCTGCTCCATTCATTAATAATAATGAAAATAGTCATGATGATGGCATTTGTTAAGCTCTTATTATGTACCAGGCACTGTACTAAGTGCTGGGGTGGATACAAGCAAATCGGGTTAGGCACGGTCCCCAACCCAGGTGGGGCTCACAGTTTCAATCCCCATTTTACAGACAAGGTAACTGAGGCCCAGAGAAGTGAAGTGCCTCGTCCCAGGTCACACAACAGCAAGTGGCAGAGCCTGGATTAGCGCCCATGACTTTCTGACTCCCAGGCACATGCTCTATCCACTACGCCAATAATAAGGATTATGGTATTTGTTGTTAATAATAATAATAATAATAATAATAATAATGTTGGTATTTGTTAAGCGCTTACTATGTGCAGAGCACTGTTCTAAGCGCTGGGGGAGATACAGGGTAATCAGGTTGTCCCACATGAGGCTCACAGTCTTAATCCCCATTTTACAGATGAGGTAACTGAGGCCCAGAGGAGTTAAGTGACTTGCCCACAGTCACACAGCTGACAAGTGGCAGATCAGGATTCGAACCCATCACCTCTGACTCCCAAGCCCGGGCTCTTTCCACTGAGCCACGCTGATTTTTGGTAGACGTGTTCTCCTCCCACAAGAAGCTTACAATCTAGAGGGGGAGATGGACATTAATCAGTCAGTCAGTAGAAATATTGAGCACTTACTGTGTGCAAAGCACCGTACTAAGCACTGGGGTGGATACAAGCAAATCAGGTTGGGCACAGTCCTTGTCTCATGTGGAACTCACAATCTGGATCCCCATTAACAGATGAGGTCACTGAGGCACAGAGAAGTGAAGTGACGTGCCCAAGGTCACACAGGAGACAAGTGGCAGAGCTGGGATTCGAACTCATGACCTCTGACTCCCAGGCCCGCGCTCCATCCACCATCCACGCTGCTTCAGGAAAACCTCCAGAGATCCCTCCCTCCCGCTCTTGTCTTTTTCAGCCAGGGTTGTGATGCTGTGACACTCTCCAACCCCAGGTTGGAGTGAGAAGCAGTATGGCCTAGTGGATGGTGCACAGTCCTGGGTTCTAGAACTGGGTTCTAATCCCCACTCTGCCACTTAAGAATAATAATGTTGGTATTTGTTAAGCGCTTACTATGTGCAGAGCACTGTTCTAAGTGCTGGGGTAGATACAGGGCAATCAGGGAGGCTCACAGCCTGCATCCCCATTTTACAGATGAGGGAACTGAGGCACAGGGAAGTTAAGTGAATTCCCCGCAGTCACGCAGCTGACAAGTGGCAGAGCCAGAATTCGAACCTGTGACCTCAGACTCCCAAGCCCGGGCTCTTTCCACTGAGCCACGCCGCTTCTTTACACCTCTTCACACTTGTCTGCTGTGTGTCCTTGGGCTAGTCACTTCCGCTACTCTGGGCTTCAGTTACCTCACCTGTAATAATAATAAAACTGGGAGCCCGTTGTGGACAGGGATTGTCTTGGTTGCTGAATTGTGCTTTCCAAGCGCTTTGTACAGTGTTCTGCACAGAGTAAGCGCTCAATAGATACGATTGAATGAAATGAGTAATAATGGTACTTATTAAGCACTTACTACGTGCCAAGCACCGTTCTAAATGAGAAGCAGCATGGCTCAGCGGAAAGAGCCCAAGGTTGGGGGGTCAGAGGTTGCGGGTTCTAATTCCTGGCTCCGCCACTTGTCAGCCGTGTGACCTTGAGCAAGTCACTTCACTTCTCTGTGCCTCAGTTACCTCATGTGTAAAATAGGGATGAAGACCGTGAGCCCTACGTGGGACAACCCGATAGCCTTGTATCTATCTACCCCAGCGCTTAGAACAGTGCTTGGCACACAGTAAGCGCTTAAATAAAAAAACAAAACTCTGGGGGAGATACAGGTAAATCAGGTTTGATATCATCTGTAAAATGGGGATAAAGACTGTGAGTCCCATGTGGGACAGGGCCCGTGCCCACCCCGATGATCTCGTATCCATCCCGGCACTCAGAACAGTGCCCGGCACGTAGAAAGCGCTTAGCAAACACCACGTTACTATTATTATTACTATGGTGTGGGCCTCGCCACCAGCCGCCCCACTGACTCTCTCCCCACTCCTCAGCACTCCCCCAACTCCCCGAGGCCGAGACTTGGCCGGGTCAGGTTTCTTGGGAGCTAGAGCCCCATGAATGTTTGATACAGGCAGCGGCTCGAGTTTCGGGCCGGGGGCTCGGCGGGCAGGGTGGGGGCCTAGAAGATGGAACGGTTGTCTCCTCCCACCTTCTCCCCCAGCCTCTCGTGAGAGAGCGGGGCCCGGCCCGCGGGGCGAGGCCGACGGGACGGATCCAGGCGGGCAGCTGAGCGGCTCCGGCTGGCGGCCTGGGTCTCTGAGCTGCAGGTAGCAGTGGGCACAGGTGAGTCGATTCTCTTTCCCGCTGCCCTCCCTTGGCTCTGGCCCAGCATCCGGCCGGCACTGGACAGCGGGGAGGAAGCCTCTGGAGGGGACTGGCCTCCAGATCCCGGGGCCTCCCCCCGCCCCCCCGAGCTCAGGAGGTGGGGCGCGAAGAGCCCAGGGAAGGAGGTGGGGAGGAGTTGGAGCTTCTCGACCTTCCCAGAGAGCAACTTGGCCCAGCCTGATGGTGTCGCTCAGTCAGTCAATGGTATTTATTGAGCGCTTACCGCGTTCAGGGCACTGTACTAAGCCCTTGGAAGAGGACAATAGAACAGAACAGACACATTCCCTGCCCACAATGAGCTTGCAGTCTAGAAGGGGAGACGAACGTGAATAGAAATAAAGGACAGCTATGGACATGAGTGCTGTGGGGCTGGGAGGTGGGGATGACTAAAAGGAGCAAATCGACACAGAGGGGAGTGGGAGAAGAGGAAAGGAGGGCTTAGTCAGGGAAGGCCTCTTGGAGGAAATGGACCTCCGATAAGGCTTTGAAGCGGGGGAGAGTAATTCGATGTCCGTCGGATATGAGGAGGGAAGGCGTTCGAGGCCGGAGGCAGGACGTGGGTGAGAGGTCGGCGGCGAGATAGACGAGACGGAGGTGCGGTGAGAAGGTTGGCATGAGAGGAGCGAAGCGGGCCGGTTGGCTTGTAGTAGGAGAGTTGCGAGGTGAGGTAGGAGGGGACAAGGGGATTGGTGCCCATCCTGACAGTGGCAGACCGTGAGCCGAGCCCTGGGCCCAACCGGTGTCACTGTAAGCTCGCCGTGGGCAGGGAACGTAAATGTTACATTGTACCGGCCACCCGGGCGCCCAATACAGTGCTCTGCACAGGCTAAGCGCTCAATCAATACGAACGAACGGCTGGAGCTGGGGAGGGTCGGAGGAAGGATCGCAGAGTGCGCGGCCTGGGGCCAGTCCTCCCAGTGGCCTTGCCCTGAGGACAAATATCCTGGCCCCTGCCCAGGAAACCCGTGGGAGAAACAGCAGAGGAAGCGAGTTGGGAGTAGCAGAGTTGGCCGCCGCGTCTGACCGCCAAGGTCCCCAACCCCACAGCCGCCTCGCCCCCCAACAGCCCCCAAGAGAGCTGGAGAATCCGGGGGTTCCGGAACCCCCTCTCCGGCTGGGCCGGACCCCGGTTCCTTCGGAGGCCCCGAAAGGAAATAAAATAAATTTTATTTATTTACATTAACGTCTGTCTCCCCGGCTAGACCGCGAGCCTGTTGTGAGCCGAGAATGTCTGTTAGAGTTTCCTCTCCCAAGCGCTTAGTACAGTGCTCTGCACATAGTAATGGCTCAATAAATATGACTGACCGACTGACTGGTCCCATAAAGAGAGGCAGAGGGTAACGCTAACCCTCCGCCTCCCACCGCCACGTGCCAGGGCGGAACCAGGGCTTCCACAGGGCAGGTAGACAGGAAGAGTCTAGGGGGCAGAAGCTGGAGCCGAGATAGCGGGAGAGGGCCGTCCTCGCCCATCTTCCTCGGAGAGGGTCGGCCACCGTCGGGGAAAGGATGGGAAGAGGAGAGGGAGGTTTCTGTGCCCGGGCCCGATCTCTCCAGCTGCCCCTCTCTCTCCCCTCTGCCCCACAGGCTCCCGGCGGAGGGCCACCGGCGGCCGCGGGATGGAAGCCCCCGGCCCGCCCCCGGGTCGCGGCCCGCCGGGCCGGGCCGGGCATCGCCCGCGCTCTCAGAACCAGGCCTCTGCCGCCGACGCCGACTACTATCCCCAGGGGCTCTGGGACACGGCGTTCCTGCTCATCCTGCTGCTGCTGGGGCTCCCGGCCAACGGGCTCATGGCGTGGCTCACCGGGGTCCGGGCCCGGCGCGGGGGGCCTCCCGTCTTCTTGCTCAGCCTGGCCCTCTCCGACGCCCTCTTCCTGGCCGACGCCGCCTTTCAGATCGTGGAGATCCAGCTGCGGGGCCGCTGGCCGCTGGGCACCGCCGCCTGTCGCCTGTACTACTTCCTGGGGGCCGTGGCCTACGCCTCGGGCCTCCTGCTGCTGACCGCCCTGAGCCTGGACCGGTGTCTCCTGGCGTTCTGTCCCCGCTGGTATCCCGCCCGGCGGCCGGCCCGCCTGCCTCAGTGGGCCTCCGCCGCGGCCTGGGTGCTGGCCGCCGTGGGCAGCGGGCCCTGGCTGGTCCTGCCCGAGGCCGGGCTCTGGTGGTACGAACTCGTCATCTGCCTGGACGTGTGGGAAGCCGACGAGAGGCCCCTGCGGGCGCTGGAGGTGCTGGGCGGCCTGGTGCCCTTCCTGCTCCTGCTGGGCTCCCACGCCCTGACCCAGGCCCGGGCCTGCCGCCGCCCCCGGCCCCCGGCCCCGCCGGGCCCGCCCGGTTCCTCCCGGGTCGCCGCCGCCGCCCTCTCCGCCTACGTGGTCCTGCGGCTGCCCTACCAGCTGGCTCAGCTGCTCTACCTGGCCTACCTGTGGGACCTCTACCCGGGCTACTACCTGTGGGAAGCGCTGGTCTACTCTGACTACCTGGGCCTCCTCAACAGCTGCCTCAACCCCTTCCTGTGCCTCCTGGCCGGTTCGGACCCCGGCCCGCTCCTGCGCTCCCTCCTCTCGGCCTTCACCGCCACCCTGGTGGAGACGCGGCCCCCGGCCGCCGGGCCCGCGGTCCCCTCCCCTCAGCCGAGCCCGGCGGCCGGGGGCCCCGGTCCCCCCGGGGAGCCGGCTGCTGATCCCGGGGGGGACCCCCAGTCCGCCCCCGGCGCGGGAGCGCCGGCCCCAGCGGAGGAGGGGGAGGAGGGTCCTGGGGAGCGCTCATCTGGGGTGGCCGCCGCTCAGGGGCCTCCTTGAGGGGGCTGAGGGGGTGAGGGAGCCAGGGGACCAGGAAGCGGGATGGCTTGGTGGATAGAGCATGGGCCAGGGCTTCAGAAGGTCATGGGTTCTAATCCCAGGTCCGCCCCTTGTCTGCTACGTGGCCTTAGGCAAGTCACTTCACTTCTCTGTGCCTCAGTTACCTCATCTGTAAAATGGGGTTAAGACTGAACCCTATGTGGGGCAGGGACTGTGTCCAACATGATTTGCTTGTATCTACCCCGGCGCTCGGTACGGGCCCTGGCACATAGTAAGCGCTGAACAAATACCGCAGTTAGCGCGTGGGCCTGGGCGTCAGAAGGTCGTGGGTTCTAATGCCGGCTCCATCACTTGTCTGCTGCGTGGCCTTGGGCAGATCACTTCATTTCTCTGTACCTCAGTTACCTCATCTGTAAAATGGGGTTAAGTGGGACAGGGACCGTGTCCAACATGACTTGCTTGTATCCACCCCAGCACTTAGAGCAGTGCCTGGCATATTTTCAGTGCTTAACATATACCACGGTCATTATTATCATCATTATTATGATGATGATGATGACTTGCCCGGCTGACCTCTTCCAGCTCTCCGTGGTGGTCCGTGGTCCCACCCCAGAATCCCCAAACTCCCCAGGCAGACGGTTTCGGGGAGAGTTGGCCATCCCCCTGCCCACCCAGGACTAACCGCTTCTCCCTCCCCTCCCTGCCCTTCCAGGCCCAGACTGGAGCTGCCCACCTCCTCCCTGGTCGAGGAGCATCTTCATTTGGGGGCAAGACACGGAGAGCCGGAGGGCGGGGCGGCCCCCCCCGGGGGTCGTCACTCCCCCCCGCTCCACGGGCTCCTGGGCCTGGCAGAGATCGAGAGCCCCCGCCACCCCTGCGCCCCTCTCCAGCCCCTCCTCCCCACCACCTGGGGCCCAAGACTGTCCTCTCTGGGTCCAGGACGGCAGCGTGGCCCACCGGTTAGAGCACCGCTGATCTGGGAGTCAGAGGTCTTGGGTTCTAATCCCGGCTCTGCCACCGGTCTGCTGTGTGACCACGGGCAAGACGCTTCTCTGTGCCTCAGTTCTCTCATCGGTCAAATGGAGATTAAGACTGTGAGCCCATGTGGGACGTAGATTGTGTCTCTACCCCAGTGCTTGGTACAGTGCCCGGCACACAGTAAATGCTTAACAGATACCATAAAGCAAACCAAACAAGTAGCATTTTTTTTAAAAGAGCACACATTTAGCAGTCACTTCCCTAACTTGCTTCCTTCCTATCTTAAATTTATTTACATATTAGTGTCCCCCAGAAGACTTCCCCATAAGCTTCTCTAGGGCAGGATAGTGCCATTGTTCTTGTCTGTCCGTCTCCCCCGATTAGACTGTAAGCCCGTCAAACGGCAGGGACTGTCTCTATCTGTTGCCGACTTGTTCATCCCAAGCGCTTAGTACAGTGCTCTGCACATAGTAAGCGCTCAATAAATACTATTGAATGAATGAATGAATGAATGAATATCTACTAGGTCGCAGATCGTCCGAGCTGGTCCGATCGGACTCTCCCGGGCGTTTACTGCCCCGCACACAGCGGGAGCTCCGGAAATACTTTTGGTTCCTTCTTGAGCTACTGATGTGGCAAGGCTGGGCCGGCCAGTGGTTCCAGCAGGTCGGGAGCCATCGGGACGAGGAAGGCCAAGCTGGAAACCCAGCCAGTCTCCGGATCCTGTTCAAAGGAATGATGGGGTCAGGGGCTATTGCGTATCTTAATGAATGTCTGTCTCCCCCTCTAATAATAATAATGTTGGTATTCGTTAAGCGCTTACTATGTGCAGAGCACTGTTCTAAGCGCTGGGGGAGATACAGGGTGATCAGGTTGTCCCACATGAGGCTCACAGTCTTCATCCCCATTTTACAGATGAGGTCACTGAGGCCCAGAGAAGTGAAGTGACTTGCCCACAGTCACACAGCCGACAAGTGGCAGAACCGGGATTCGAACCCATGACCTCTGACTCCCAAGCCCGGGCTTTTTCCACTGAGCCACGCTGCTTCTCTAGACTGTAAGCTCACCGTGGGCAGGGAATGTGTCCACCAACTCTGCTGTGTTGTATTCTCCCAAGCGCTTAGTACAGGGCTTTGCACACAATAAGCGCTAGATAAATACTACTGACTGATTAATGTCCATCCCGCACTCTAGATTGTAAGCTTTTTGTGGGCAGGGAACATGTCTACCAACTCTACTATATCAAACTTGCCCAAGGTCTTAGTACAGTGCTTTGCACACAGTAAGTGCTCAATAAATACTACTGACTGACTGATTAATGTCCATCTCCCCCTCTAGATTGTAAACTTCTTGTGGGCGGGGAACATGTCTACCAAAAAGCAGTGTGGTTCAGTGGCAAGAGCCCGGGCTTGGGAGTCAGAGGTCATGGGTTCGAATCCCAGCTCTGCCACTTCTCAGCTGTGTGACTGTGGGCAAGTCACTTAACTTCTCTGGGCTTCAGTTACCTCATCTGTAAAATGGGGATTAACTGTGAGCCCCACGGGGGACAACCTGATTACCCTGCATCTACCCCAGTGCTTAGAAGAGTGCTCTGCACATAGTAAACGCTCAACAAATACCATCATCATCATCATCATCCTATCTTACTTGCCCAAGTTCTTAGTACAGTGCTTTGTACACAGTAAGTGCTTAATAAATACTATTAACTGATTGATTGTCCTCTAGAGCTCCCTGAGTGACACCCCTCCCCACCCCCTCAACCCTCCGTGCCAAAAATAAAGTCCGGAGACCCAAGCCCGGGCTTGGGAGTCAGAGGTCATGGGTTCGAATCCCCACTCTACCGCTTCTCAGCTGTGTGACTGTGGGCAAGTCACTTAACTTCTCTGTGCCTCAGTTACCTCATCTGTAAAATAGGGATTAACTGTGAGCCTCACATGGGACAACCTGATTGCCCTGTATCTACCCCAGCGCTTAGAACAGTGCTCTGCACATAGTAAGCGCTTAACAAATACCAACATCATCATCATCATCATATCTTACTTGCCCAAGGTCTTAGTACAATGCTTTGTACACAGTAAGTGCTCAATAAGTACTATTAACTGATTGATTGTTCTCTAGGGCTCCCTGAGTGACACCCCTCCCCAACCCCCCCAAACCCTCCGTGCCAAAAATAAAATCCGGAGACCCGAGCCTGGGCTTGGGAGTCAGGGGTCAGGGGTTCGAATCTCGGCTCTGCCGCTTCTCGGCTGTGTGACTGTGGGCAAGTCACTTAACTTCTCTGTGCCTCACTTACCTCATCTGTAAAATGGGGATTAACTGTGAGCCTCACATGGGACCACCTCATGACCCTGTTTCTCTCCCAGCGCTTAGAAGAGTGCTCTGCACATAGTAAGCGCTTAACAAATACCAACATTATTATTATTAAGTCGGGGCAGCCCGGCCTAATCCCAGTCCCAGGAAAGGAGAGATCTCCGTCCCTCACCCCCTTCCCTCTAGACTCCAAACTGCTTGTGGGCAGGGAACATCTCTAGCAACACTGTTATGCTGTCCTCTCCCAAGTGCTTAGTACAGTGCTCTGCACGCAGTAAGTGCTCAATAAATACGATCGATCGATTGATTTCTGCAGCTCCCACTGGGGAGGGGGCAGAATCTGTCCCTCTCTCGCTCGCTCTCTTGTCTCTGTCTCTCACCAGGCTCGTGTCTCTATCAATCATGGGGGAATCCAGCCTGGCCTTGGGGAAAGGGTCTCTGAGTTCCTCTCCAGCTGAATCTCCGGCAAAGTCATATTTACTGAGAGTTTATAGTGTGAAGGACACTATACTGAGCGCCCGGGAGAGGAAAATATAACAATATTAACAGTTGGTTGGCGCGTTCCCCATTCACAGTGAGCTGAGTCTACAGCCTCAGAGTCTCTCGCTAGTTCAGACTCACTCTCTCTAGTTGGGTCTCTGCCTGTCTCTGTCTCTCCAGCTCAGTCTCTGCGTCTCTCTAACTCGGGCTCTGTTTTCGAGTCTCTCACAATCTCTCTCTGGCTCAGTCTCTGCCTCTCTGAATCTTTCACAGTCGCTCTCTGAGTCTCTCTCCTCATCTGAGAGCTCGTCGTGACAGGGACGGTCACTTTTTATTGCTGTATTGTACTTTCCCACGCGCTTAGTACAGTACCCGGCACACGGTAAGCGCTCAATAAATATGATTGAATGAATGAGTGAATGAATCTCTAAACTGCAAGCTCGTTTTGGGCAGGGAACGTGTCTAACAACTCTGTTACATTGTACTCTCCCAACCAATTAGTACAGCGCTCTGCACACAGTGGGAGCTCAATGAAGCAGCGTGGCTTGGTGGAAAGAGCACGGGCTTGGGAGTTGGAGGACCTGAGTTCTAATCCCGGTTCCGCCACTTGTCTGCTGTGTGACCATGGGCAAGTCACTTCACTTCTCTGTGCCTCAGTTACCTCATCTTTAAAAGGGGGATTAAGACTGTGAGCCCCAAGTGGAACAGATTACTCTGTATCTACCCCAGCGCTTAGAACAGTGCTTGGCACATACTAAGCACTTAACAAATACTATCATTATTATTATTATTATTATTATTGTTAATAAACATGGTGGATGGATCTCTGTCCTTCGGTCCCCTACTGCTTTCCCCACTCTTTGCCCCACCGTGGTACGGGTGACCCGTGCAAGATCCGGGGTCAAGGTATGGGGGAGCCCTGCCCGGCACCCAGTGACATCACATGGCCTCCGGAATCAGAATGGCCCCCCGCCCTTCTTGGTGGGGGCTTATGGGAGAGGCAGCATAGCTCAGTGGAAAGAGCCTGGGCTTGGGAGTCAGAGGTCATGGGTTCAAATCCCGGCTCTGCCACCTGTCAGCTGAGTGACTGTGGGCAAGTCACTTCACTTCTCTGTGCCTAAGTGACCTCATCTGTAAAATGGGGATGAAGACTGTGAGCCTCCCGTGGGACAACCTGATGACCCTGTATCTCCCCCAGCGCTTAGAACAGTGCTCTGCACAGAGTAAGCGCTTAACAAATATCAGCGTTACTATTATTATTATTATCTTTTAAAAAAAAATGACCACCTAGGTTAGGCTATCAAAGGAAGCACAGTCCAACGGCCCCTCGGGCCTAAGTCCCCACTCCTGTGGAAAAAGCCCGGACTTGGGAGTCAGAGGACATGAGTTCTAATCCCCACTCAACCACTTGTCTGCTGTGTGACCTTGGGCAGGGCGCTTCACTTCTCTGGGCCTCAGTTACCTCATCTGGAAAATGGGGATGAAGACTGTGAGCTTCACATGGGACCTGCTCTGCACACAGTAAGCGCTTGATAAAAACGACTGAATGAATGAATGATAACCTGATTACCTTGTATCTACCCCAGTGCTTAGAACAGTGCGTGGCACCTAGTAAGCGCTTAACAATTACCATCATTATTATTACTAATTTAATAATAATAATGGTATTTATTAAGCGCTTACTGTGTGCCACGCACTGTACTGAGCACTGGGGTGGATCCAAACAAATCGGGTTGGACCCAGTCCCTGTTCCAGGTGGGGCTCACAGCCTCAATCCCCCATTTTCCAGAGGAGGGAACTGAGGCCCAGAGAAGTAAAGTGAGTCGCACAAGGCCACGCAGGAGACAAGTGGCGGAGGTGGGATTGGAACCCATGACCTTCTGACTCCCGGGGCCAGGCTCTAGCCACTGTGCCAGGCTGGGCCAAGGTCCCAAGGTGGTATCTTGGCTCAGTGGCAAGAGCCCGGGCTTGGGAGTCAGAGATCATGGGTTCGAATTCCGGCTCTGCCGCTTGTCAGCTGTGTGACTGTGGGCAAGTCACTTCACTTCTCTGGGCCTCAGTGATCTCATCTGTAAAATGGGGATTAACTGTGAGCCTCGTGTGGGACAACCTGATTACCCTGTATCTACCCCAGCACTTAGGACTGTGTTCTGCACATAGTGAGCGCTTAACAAATACCAACATCATTATTATTATTATTATTATTATTATCTCACCTTGATCCAAACCCAGCTCTTCCTATCCTCACCAAGCAGCGTGGCTCCGTGGCAAGAGCCTGGGCTTGGGAGTCAGAGGTCATGGGTTCGAATCCCGGCTCTGCCGCTTGTCAACTGTGTGACTGTGGGCAAGTCACTGCACTTCTCTGGGCCTCAGTGGCCTCATCTGTAAAATGGGGATTACCTGTGAGCCTCATGTGGGACAACCTGATTGCCCTGTATCTACCCCAGAGCTTAGAACTGTGCTCTGCACATAATGAGCGCTTAACAAATACTAACATCATCATCATCATCATCATCATCATTATTATTATCTCACCTTGGTCCGAACCCAGCTCTTCCCCTCCTCACCAAGCAGCGTGGCTCCGTGGCAAGAGCCCGGGTTTGGGAGGCAGAGGTCCTGGGTTCGAATCCCGGCTCTGCCGCTTGGCAGCTGTGGGACTGTGGGCAACTCACTTTATTTTTCTGGGCCTCAGTTCCCTCAACTGTAAAATGGGGATGAAGACTGACCCCTATGTGGGACAACCCGATGACCCTGTATCTCCCCCAGCGCTTAGAAGAGTGCTCTGCACAGAGTAAGCGCTTAAGAAATGCCAACATTCTAGAGAAGCAGCGTGGCTCCGTGGAAAAAGCACGGGCTTAGGTGTCAGAGGTCATGGGTTCTGATCCCGCCACCGCCAGCTGTCAGCGGTGTGACTTTGGGCAAGTCACTTCACTTCTCGGTGCCTCGGTGACCTCATCTGTCAAATGGGGTTGAAGACCGTGAGCCTCACGTGGGACCACCTGATCCCCCTGGGTCTCCCCCAGCGCTTAGAACAGTGCCCGGCACAGAGTAAGCGCTTCACAAATACCAACATTATCACGACCGCTCTGTCCTCCGTCTCCGGGCAACCTCCCCCCGCCATCCCTCGCCATCCCCCGTCTGACCACCCCCCTCGAAGCGGCCTCCCCCGTGGGCCGGACTACTCGATAATAACGCCGCTATTGGTTAAGCGCTCACTACGTGCCGAGCACCGTACTCGGCGCTGGGTCGATAGAAGGTGACCAGGCCAGTCTCCATCCCCGTTTTGCAGATGAGGCCCGGGGAAGGTGAGGGACCCGCCCCCCCCGGCAGACAAGTGGCGGCGCGGGATTAGAACCCACATCCCCGGCCTCCCCAGCCCGGGCTCCGGCTGGTCGGACGGGCCCCCGCCCCCCCGGCCGCGGCCCACCGGGCCGGACCCGCCCCCTCCCGCCCCCGGCTCCTCGGTCACTTCCTGATTCCCGTTTCCTGCTTCCCAGGGTCCGGGATAAGGAGCCGCCCCGCTCCCGCTCCCGCTCCCGCCCCGGCTCCGGCCCATCATCATCATCATCATCATCATCCCATCATCGGCCCATCCCCATCGGGCCGGCGCCCAGCGGTGAGGAGGGGGCGCGGGGGGGACGGGGGCAATCGGGGGCAGCCGGGGGCAGCGGGCAGGACCGTCCGGCCGCCCCGGGCCCCCTCCATCGCCTGGGGGGTGGGCACGGGGAGGCCCTTCCCCCGGGGCCGACCCTCCCCCCTAGGGCATCGATCCCCCCCCCCCCAAATCGCCCCAGGGGGGCAGCCTGGGCCTGACCTCCGATTGGACCCCATCAGCTCCCCATCCCTTCTTCTCCCTCCCTCCCCCCCGCCGCCCCCAAAGCCATGTCGTTCAGGAAGGTCGTGAGGCAGAGCAAGTTCCGCCATGTGTTCGGCCAACCGGTCAAGAATGACCAGTGCTACGAGGACATCCGGGTGTCCCGCGTCACCTGGGACAGCGGCTTCTGCGCCGTCAACCCCAAGTTCGTGGCGGTCATAGTGGAGGCCAGCGGCGGGGGCGCCTTCCTGGTGCTGCCCCTCAACAAGGTAGCCGGGAAGGGGGGTCGGGCCAGGGGAAGGAGCGGGGCGGAGGAGGGACGGGGGTCCCGGCCGGCAGGAGGCGGGGGGCGGGGGGCCGGGCGGGGCCGTGGCGTCGGCCCGCTCCGGCCCCGAAGCCTCCCCGTCCCCGCCCGCAGACGGGCCGCGTCGACAAGGCCCACCCCACGGTGTGCGGCCACACGGGGCCCGTGCTGGACATCGACTGGTGCCCGCACGACGACGAGGTGATCGCCAGCGGCTCCGAGGACTGCAGCGTCATGGTGAGCGGCCGGCGTGGGGAGCGGGGAGAGGGGCCCGGCCGGCCGCGGGGGGCCCGGCCCGGCCCCGCTGACCCTCCGCCGCCGACCTCAGGTGTGGCAGATCCCGGAGAACGGCCTGGCGCTGCCCCTGACGGAGCCCGTGGTGGTGCTGGAGGGACACTCCAAGCGGGTCGGGATCGTGACCTGGCACCCCACCGCCCGCAACGTCCTCCTCAGCGCAGGTCCGACCTCTGACCCCGTCCCCCGGGCCGGGGAGGAGGGGGCGGGGGCCGCTCCGGGCCGTCCCGCCCGGGGCCGGGCCGACCGCGGGAGGGGGGCGTCGGGGCCCGACGGGGGGGCGGGGGGGAGCGCGAGGAGGGCCGGGCCCACCGGGGGTGGGAGGAGGGGAGCCAGGCTGAGCCCGGGCGGCGGGGGTCCCCAGGCTGTGACAACGTGGTGCTGATCTGGAACGTGGCCACGGCGGAGGAGCTGTACCGCCTGGAAGACCTGCACCCCGACCTCATCTACAACGTCTGCTGGAACCGCAACGGCAGCCTCTTCTGCTCCGCCTGCAAGGACAAGACCGTGCGCGTCATCGACCCCAGGCGGGGCACCCTCGTGGCGGTGGGTGCCCTTCCCCCGGGGAGGGGGCCGCCCCGGGGGGAGGGGGCCGAGGCCAGCCTCTGTGGCGGGGGGGGGGGGGGGCTGTCCGACCGGGCCGAGGCGGGGAGGGGGATGCCTCTCCGAGGGGACTGAGGTGGAGAAGGCAATCTGCCGTGATATCATCCTCTCCCAAGCGCTTAGTACAGTGCTCTGCACACGGTAAGCGTTTAATGAATGCAATCGGCTATCTGAGCGGGAGGGGGCCGAGGCGGGGCTCTGAGGGGGATGGGGGCCGAGGCGGGGCTCTGTGGGGAGGGGGCCGCCTGAGGGGGAAGGGCTGAGGCGGGGCTGGGGGCCGCGCTGTCCGGCAGGAGCGGGAGAAGGCTCACGAGGGGGCCCGGCCCATGCGCGCCATCTTCCTGGCGGACGGCAAGATCTTCACCACGGGCTTCAGCCGCATGAGCGAGCGGCAGCTGGCTCTCTGGGACCCGGTACGTGGTCGGGGGCCGGGCGGGCCGGGCCGGGCGGGGGGACGGCACCGAGGGTCCCATCCACGCTGAGGGCCCCGGCCCGTCCTTCCGTCCCTCCGTCCGCCCGCGCCGGCGGGGGAAGCAGGAACACCTGGAGGAGCCGATGGCCCTGCAGGAGCTGGACTCGAGCAACGGTGCCCTGCTGCCCTTCTACGACCCCGACACCAACGTGGTCTACGTCTGCGGCAAGGTGAGGGGGTCGGGGTGGGGGCGGAGCCGGGCTCCGGCCGGGTCCCCGGGGTGGGGTGGTCCCCAGACGCCACCGACCCTCCCCTCCCTAGGGGGACTCGAGTATCCGCTACTTCGAGATCACGTCGGAGGCGCCCTACGTGCACTTTCTGAACACGTTCACCAGCAAGGAGCCGCAGCGGGGGATGGGGTGCATGCCCAAACGGGGGCTGGAGGTCAGCAAGTGTGAGATTGCCAGGTGAGACCCGGCTGGGGGAGGGGGGCGGGACCCCGGGGGCCGCCGGGGCCCTGGCCTTCCCCGGAGCGACGGCGTCTCCACGCTGTGCGCCGCTCTTGTCCCCATCAGGTTCTACAAGCTGCACGAGCGCAAGTGTGAGCCTATCGTCATGACCGTGCCAAGGAAGGTGAGGCCCATCTCCTGCCCTTCCCAACTCCCTTCTCACCCCCACCCGCCCCTCCTCCCTACAACCCTCCTTCTCTCTCTCTCTCCCTCCCTGTCCCCTTCCTTTTCTCCCTCCCCCTTTAAAAAAAAATTGTTTAAGCGCTTCCTATGTACCAGGTAGATCCCTCTAAACTATGAGCTCGTCGTGGGCAGGGATTATTGTTGCCTCGTACTCTCCCAAGTGCTTAGTACAGCGCTCTGCACACGGTAAGCGCCTAACGTGGCTGACTGAATGAATCCAAGCGAATCAGGGTGGACACAGTCCACGTCCGTCAGTCAGTTGTATTTATTGAGCGCTCACTGTATGCAGGGCATTGTAGTAAGCGCTTCACTCATTCCTTCAGTCATGTTTATTGAGCGCTTACTATGTGCAGAGCACTGTACTAAGTGCTTGGAACGGACAATTCGGCAACAGATAGAGACGATCCCGGCCCAGTGACGGGCTCACGGTCTAAACGCTTGGGAGAATACGATATGACAGTCCCACGTGGGGCTCACAGTCCTAATCCCCGTTTTAAGGGAGAGGTAACTGGGGCACAGAGAAGTGAAGGGCCGAGCCCAAGGTCACCCAGCAGACAAGTGACGGAGCTGGGATTAGAACCCGGGTCCCGCGACTCCCGGGCCTCCCGTTTTTCCACGAGGCCGCACTGCCTCTTCCCATTCCTCCCTCCCATCTAATTGGGCGGTTGTATTTATGGAGGTTTGCTGTGTGTGGAGCCCTGTACTGAGCGGTTGAGCAGCTTCACTGTACTAGACCCAATCCCTGCCCTTGAGGAGCTTGAAGTCTAGCAGGGGACATCTGATTAAGTAGAAGGGTTGGTACATCACCGTGTACGGGGACACTACGGGACGTTAAGAGGGTGAAAAGGCCGAGACCACAGGCGGGAGCGTGGAACCTGGAGACAAGCGAAATGAAACAGGGAAGGCCTCCCGGAGGGGGGATTTCGTGAGGGCTTTGAAGTTGGGGAGAAGGGTAGCCTGGTGGACTTGGAGAGGAGTTCCCGGTGGGAGACAGGGTGCGAGCACCAGGTGGGAAGGAGAGATGAGAAGGAATCGCGATTAGTAGATTGGTCTGGGATGGGCGGAGAGTGTGAGCCGGGCTCTAGCGGGAGGAGAGAGTTGGGGTGCCTTAAAGCCAAGGGTCGGGACCGTCCGCTCGACGGGGAGGGTGACGGGTAACCGTTGGAGGAGGGGAAAGAGATGTGCAGAATGACGTTTCGGATGGACCGGCCGGACCGTCAGCGACCGAAGTACCTGGGTTCCGATCCCGGCTCCCCCGCTTGTCCGCCGGGAGACCTTGGGCGAGTCGCTCGACTTCTCTGGGCCTCAGTTCTTTCATCTGTAAAATGGGGATTAAGACAGTGAGCCCCATGTGGGACGGGGCCCGTGTCCAGCCCCATTGGCTTGGATCTGCCTCGGGGCTGAGAGCGGTGCCTGGCACGTAGGCAGGGAACGAAGCCCTAGGAGTGCTCAGTACGGGGCTCTGCACGCGCTAAGAGCTCAATAAATACGATTGAATGCATGCATGAATGAGTGGAGTCAGCGCCTAACAAATACCAAAGAAAAAGCAAAGTACGGAGAAGGGAGAGGCTGGAGGTTGTCAGGCTCGGGAGGAAACCGAGTCAGGAATCGAATCAGGCTGGGGCAGATCCCCGGCCCGCCCCCTCTCCCATCACGCCTCTCCCCGCTCTGTCCTCAGTCCGACCTGTTTCAAGACGACCTGTACCCGGACACGGCCGGGCCGGAGGCCGCCCTGGAGGCAGAGGAGTGGGTGAAGGGGCGGGACGCGGAGCCCCTCCTCATCTCCCTGCGCGAGGCCTACGTGCCCAGCAAGCAGCGTGACCTCAAGGTCAACCGCCGCGGCACCCTGCAGGACAGCCGGCCCGCCTCGGCCCCCTCGGCCCGGCCCGGTGCCTCCGGCGGCGGGAGCGGAGGCCTGACGCAGCCTTCTGGGGTGAGGGGCCGAGGGGCCGGAGGGGAGGGGGCGAGAGCTGGGGGGCCGGGGGGTCCAAGGGGCATCGGGCGCGGGCTGAGCCGAGCCTGTTGCAGGAGGCGGCGCAGTTGCAGGAGGTGGCGAGGGAGCTGCGGGCCCTGCGAGCGCTGGTGCAGGAACAGGGCCAACGCATCGCCCGGCTGGAGGAGCAGCTGAGCCGAGTGGAGAACGGAGAGGCCTAGTCCGCCCGGGGCCTCGGGGCCTCGGCCGCGTCCCTCCCCTTAACCCTGCTTCTGCTCCCCCGGTCTGGAGCCGGGCCCGCCGGGGGCTGGGTGGGTGGGTGGGAGGGAGCGAGCGAGGGAGGGGGGGACGGGTCAGCTCTACTTTACCCATTGCTGGCCGGGGGGGCTGGGTGGGGAGGGAGGGCGAGGGAAATTTTGTATCCGGGAGAAGCCGCACGCACACGGAGGGACCAAACCCCGCTCCCCGGGGACCGGAGGGGGCGCGAGGGGGGAGCGAGGAGGGAAAAAACTATATTTTTCATTCCAATAAAAGCCTCTTTCTAAGCTTGCGCTCTTGCCTGGCGGCGGCGGGGGGCAGGAGGAGAAGGGGGTTGCCCGGAGGGGCAGGGGGAGCGATCCTGGGAGGGGGCAGAGAGCAGCGTTAAAATCCCGAAACGTTTTCGCCTCCCAGCGGCGTGGGAAGCCCCGGGGAGGTCGCTCTCCCCGTTTTACGGAGGAGGAAGTCGAGGCCCGGCGCTCCGGCCGAGGTTACGCCGCGCTACCGGGGCCGGGCTGGGGCCGGGAACTGAGAAGCGGCTTAGCCTCTCGGTTAGGGCCCGAGCCCGGGAGTCGGAAAGACCCGGCTGCTGATCCCGGCTCTGCCTCTTGTCAGCTGGGTGACCTTGGGCAAGTCACCTCCCCGGGCCTCGGTTCCCTCATCTGTACACCGGGGATTGAGATCGGGAGCCCCCCGTGGGACGGGGACGGTGTCCGACCCGATTCGCTTGGGTCTACCCCCGCGCCCGGTACGGTGCCTGACACGTAGTAAGCGCTTAGCGACAGGAGCTGGGTCCCCGAGGCCCATGTCACCGGGCCGCTGCTCTTCATGACGCGCCTTGGGAGGAAGTGGGGGGAGGGCAATTGGGGGGGCTGCACACAGGCCCCAACAGGAGGTCTGGGTGGACCCCGGCCCCCACCCCGCCGCCTTCCGGCCCCCAGCCTGGCCCCTGTCCCCCCACCCCCACCCCGGTTCCCCATCTCCCCGCCCCCGAGGCAGTCGGCTGGGGGGAGGGGAAAGGGGGGGTGGGACGGGAAACCGGAAACCCCAATGCAGCCCCCGGGACGGCCCGCTCCCCGCCCCTCTCAGTCGATCGAGGCGCGGAGTGGCAGCAGGAGCCCCGAGCGTCATCCGGACCCCCAGAGCCCCATGGTGAGAGCGGGCCCGAGCCACCCCGGCTTAGGAGGGCAGGAGGGTGGGCCTGGGGGGGACAGGGAAGGGGGGCGGCCACCCAAGTGCCCTCCGTTGGGGCAGCTCCTCTGCCCTCGGGACCGGCACGGTCAATCCATCGATCCTATTTATCGAGCGCTTAGTGTTGGGGGGCACTTGTCGTGCGCCAGCTCCCGGGACGCGGGCGCTTCGGGATTGCGCGGGGGAAGTGGGAGCGCACAGAGCCCCTGGGCTCCTGGCTGAGGGTCCAAGACTCCGGAGACGGGGTGCGGGGTGGGAGAGGAGGGACGTGGGGCCCCCGGGGCCGGCTTGCTGCCCCCCGGGGCCCTCCTGCGCGGGCATTCACACACACACTCACCCACACACTCGGGCCCGGGCCCAGTCACACTAGGCTGCAGCTGCGTCGCCTCCACCTGCCTCCTTCCGACCGCACATTTCCTCCCGGCCGGGTGGGCGAGCGGCCTCACGCTCCGCTCGCCACCTCCCTCCGCCCACTGCGTCCCGCTCTCACCCACTCACGGGTGGGCGGGCGAGCAGCTGCAGGTACACAGAAGCCCCAATCCGGGGAGGGGGAGGGGAAGCATCCATTTCAACCCCCTACCCAAATTCATCCCTCAACTTTTGCTCCCTCGGCCCCAATCCATCCTACCGGGGATGGGGAGACGGGGCCTTCCGGCCCATCCATCCATCCATCCATCCATCCATCCATCCATCCATCCATCCATCCATCCATCCATCCATGACCGTTCAAGGGGGCGCCACCATGTGCAGAGCACTGTACCGAGCGCTGGGGTGAGCACAGTGCGGTGTAACGGAAAGACCCCGGACTGGGAGTTGGGGGTCGTGGGTTCTAATCCCAGCTCCGCCACCGATCGACTGCATGACATTCGGCAAGTCGCTTAACTTAATGTTGGTATTTGTCAAGCGCTTACTATGTGCAGAGCACTGTTCTAAAGGCTGGGGGAGATACAGGGTCATCAGGTTGTCCTGTATGAGGCTCACAGTCTTCATCCCCATTTTCCAGATGAGGCCACTGAGGCACAGAGAAGTGAAGTGACGCCCACAGTCACACAACTGCCAAGGGGCAGAACCGGGATTCGAACCCATGACCTCTGACTCCCAAGCCCGGGCTCTTTCCACTGAGCCATGCTGCTTCTCTATGCCTCAGTGACCTCATCTGTAAAATGGGGATGGAGACTGTGAGCCCCACGTGGGACCACCTGATTAACTTGTAATATGACGATGATATCCGTTAAGCACTTACTACGCGCCAAGCACTGTTTTATGCACCCCAGTGCTTAGTACAGTGCTTGGCACACAGTAAGCGCTTAACCAATACCATCATTATTCGTATTACAACGGAAAAGGTGCCCCGCGTTCATTCATTCAATCGTATTTATGGAGCGCTCACTGTGCGCAGAAGCCGGGAAGAGCGACGGTCTGTGCGGAGCACTGTACTGAGCGCCGGGGGAGGCACAATGGAGGAGGCGCCACCGTGTGCATTCATTCATCCGATCGTATTTATTGAGCGCTCACTGAGTGCAGATCACTGTACTAAGCGCTTGGAAAAGTACATTACAGCAATAGAGACAATCCCTGCCCACAACGAGCTCACAGTCTGTGGGGGGGGGGGGGCGAGGTGATGGAGTGCAGAGCACTGTGCCGAGCACTGGGGAGAGCACAGTGCAGTTAGTAAACAGCTTCCCCACCTTTACACCGCTATCCTTTCTTCACCCCCGTTTTCAACCCCGACGGAAGTCACGTCCATACCCGTAATTTGTATTAATCTCTCTCTCCCCGCCTCTAGACCGCAAGCTCGTTGGGGGGGGAGGGACCTTGTCTACAGACCTCGTTATAGTGTCCTCTCCCACGCGTTTAGCACAGTGCTCCGCACGCGGTAAGCGCTCGATAGAGCGGGCAGACCGGATCTCCGCCCCGAGGAACCTACAGTCTAAAAACCTGAGATGGAGGAGGAAGGCTGCCCCCCCCCCCCGTGCCCCGAGAAGGGGACAAGGAAGTGCCCAAGGGAGAGCTGGGGGGGAGATGAACCAGCCAGGCGCCTGGGGGTAAGGGAGCAGGGTGTAGGGGCAGAGGTCAGCCCCAAGGGGACTCATTCGTTGACCGGATGGTATTTATCGAGCGCCTCCGGGGCGCGCGGAGCACCGTCCTGAGGGCCCGGGAGAGTATGCTCCAAGAGGGGACCTCACCGGCCCCTCCCGTCCTCTTCCCAGGCCGTGCCTTGGCTGTTGCGCTTGGTGCCCCTGCTGACCCTGCCCCAGGTGCTGGCTTCGGGGGCGGAGACCATCTCCACCTCCACAGTAGTTCTGCTCCTGGTGCTGCTGCTCCTCCTCCTACTGGGCCTCGCCCTGGCCTGGCGCCGCCTCAGCCGCGACTCGGAAGGCCGCTACCATCCCACGCGGCTGGGCACCACGGCCCTCCACCGGGCCTGCCGCCTGGCGGGGACGGTGCTGGACCGGGTCTGGCGTCGGGGGCGCAGCCGGAGAGGGCTGCCCGGCAGCGAGGAGCTGGGGGAGGGGGACGACGACGACGACGACGACGAGCGGGAGGAGGAGGAGGACCACGACGACGACGACGAGGCCCAGCGGCAGCCGCAGCAGCAGGAAGAAGAGGAGGAGCCACGGTCGCAGCGGCGGCCCGAAGAGGCGGCCGGCGGAGCCGAGGAGGAAGAGAAGGAGACGGAGGAGGAAGACGCCGAAGACGACGAGGAGGAGGAGAAGGCGGCAGGGGCGGCGGAGACGGACGACCAGGGAGACCGGGCGCCGGCGGGCAGCGCGGGGGTCCTGCTGAGTGACCTGCACGCTTTCTCGGGCAGTGCGGTCTGGGGGGCCGTGGACGGGGAGGGGGCCGGGGCGGCGAGCGACCAGGGCCCGAACGTCACGGCGCTGTAGGCCCCGGCCCCGCTCAGGACTGTGTTTCTTGCCCTCCTCTGCCCCTGAATAAACCATCTCTTCTCCGACACCAGCTGCCCTGTGTCCGTCCGTCCGCCCGGGCTGAGTGGATGAGACCACCCCCCGCGCCCTCCTCCGACTCCAAACTCCCACACGCTACCCACTGGGCGGTGTTGCCGAAGGGGTCTGCTGCGTGACCTTGGGCAAGTCGCATCACTTCTCTGTGCCTCGGTTACCTCATCCGCAAAATGGGGCTCGAGACGGGGAGCCCCACGGGGGACGCTGTGTCCATCCCGCTTGGCCCGTAACCAGCCCAGCGCTCGGTACGGTGCCTGGCACATAGTAGGTGCTTAAGAAATACCTTATTATTATTACTAGGAAAGGAGAAAGGGAGGCGGAGTTGTTGGCCTGCCCCTTTGGCCCCTCACCCGGAAAGGAAGGCTGGGACAGCCGGCGATGTAAAATTTAATTCCCAGAGTCACAGCGAGAGCAGCACAAGCCCCCCCTTCCCCGCCCCCACCCCGCAAAGCCCCCCCACAGCAGCCCCGCCCCGACAGTCCTCCGGGCAGGGGGTCGGCCCGGCCCGGGCTCCTTAACGGCCGCAGCGCCCTCGCCCCTTCTTGGCCTTCTTGGTGCCCGTCGGGGGCCGGATGGGGAGGGGGGCCGTGCCCACGGCAGGGGCCGGGGCGGGCGGCGGTTCCGGGACCTCGACGCTGGGTCTGAGCCCCTCGAAGGGGGAGAACTTGAGGGGGCTGAGGAGAAGGAGCGGTCGGTCAACGCTCCGCGCCCGGCCCCTCCGCTGCCAGCCCTGCCCGACCCCTACCTCTGTCCCTTCCCCTCCCCTTCACCCCAAGTAGCCCCCCTACCTGACGGGGGTGCGGGGTGAGCGCTGTTTGCGTTGGTAAGAGAAGCCTTCCTTGATGCTCTCTAGGACTGACGGGGCCACGTACGTGAAGCCCTGGCCGGGGGGGGGGGGGGGGGGGGGGGCAACGAGAGGCTTCAGGGCTCGGGCCCTCACCCGACCCGGCCCCCGGGGCCCCCCGCCACCCCACCCCCTCACCAGGAAGGCCTGGTCCGCGCTCTCGCTGAGGGCCGCGCCGTCCGGACTGTCCACTGGCGTCTGCCTCGTGAAGCGCGTGTCAAACTGACTCACGTCCTCTTCGGACTGCTGTGGGGTTGGGAGAGGGGAGAGGAGGGGGGTCGGGGTGGGGGTCCGGGGCCGCAGCCGGGGGAGGGGGTTTCTGACCGGGCAGGGCTGGGGTCGCGGCCAGCAGGGCCCCTCACCAGACAGGGCCGGAACGGGGGGTCCACTCGGCGAGCCAGGAGGTCGTCCCAGTTGATGTGGCGGAAGAAGGGCTGTTTCTGAGGACGGACGGACGGACAGATGGCCGCGGCTCACCCGCCGGGGAGACCCCGGCGAGCGGCCCGGCCCCCTCCCCATCCAGCGCCACTGCGGCCCTCCCCCACCCCCCGTCCCCGCCCCGGGCCCACCTGCACGTCAGCAGCGTCTCCGGCCCCTCCTCCGACTCGCTGACTCGGGTTTCGCTTCAGAAACTGAGGGGAGAGAAGAGGGGGTGCCGACGACCTTTAGGGCAGACCTGTGGTCCGAGGGCTCGGCCCGCCCGGGCCCAGGGGCTGGGGAGCGGCCCGCTAGAGGAACCATCACCCTCCGGCGCGGCCCCCCCACCTTTTTGAGGAGTTCGCGGGCGTCGGGCGTGAGGTAGGGAGGCAGCGTCAGTTTACCCCTGAGGATTTTGTCGACGGTCTTCTTGCGGTTCTCGGCGGTGAAGGGCGGCTGGAGGAGGCCGAGCGTGAAGGAGGGCCCCGGGCCCGCTGCCTGCCCCCCGCTCCTCCCCACAGGCGTCCCCCCCCCAACCACCTCGCCCCCTCCCCGCCACCCCCCGCCCCGAGCGGGTGGGACTTGCCGATCCGGTGAGCATGTCGTACATCAGCGCACCCAGGCTCCACCAGTCCACGGCCCGGTTGTGGCCGCTGCGAACCAGGATCTCGGGGGCCCTGGGGGTGGGGCGAGGCGAGGACATGAGACCCACGGGTCCCCGGGCTCTGCCCCCCGGGTCCCCTCCCCTCCAAGCCACCGGCCTCTCCTTACATGTACTCCACGGTGCCACAGAAGGTATGGGTGATGCATCCCTCGTGGATCGACTCCTTGCACAGACCAAAGTCTGTCAACTTGATGTGTCCTGGGAAGGGGGCGGGGGGGGGGGTCTTAGTCCCGGGGCCCTCCAACCCACAGACCCTAGTGACCCCTCTGCTACAGGCCCCCTTCCCCCTGCTGTGCAGGTCCCAATGACCTCTCTCCTCCCCAACCCAAAGGCCCGAGTGACCCCTCTGCCCCTTGACCCCACCCTCCTCCAGGCCTGGGTGACTTTTCTGCCCCGACTCACAGGCCCTGGTGACCCCTTGGGCCCCCGACCCATAGACTCCAATGATCTTTTCCATCCTCCCAACCCCCAGGCCCCCCGCCCCCGGGTCCCTGACCCTGGCTGTTGAGCATGATGTTCTCAGGCTTGAGGTCACGGTAGATGATGCCTTGGGAGTGCAGGTGGCCCAGGGCCAGAGTGATCTCGCCCAAGTAAAAGCTGCAAGGACGAGAAGCCTGGGCTGACCGCTGGGTCCCCCACGCTGCCTGGCCGGTGGCCCCTGCCCCCAACCTGTCTGGGCACGCTCACCAGGCAGTATCCTCCATGAAGATTCCCTCGCGCTCCAGATGCGTGAATAACTCTCCGCCTGCAGCCCAGAGACCCGGACACGCGGTCACTCCGATCGCTCCCCCCTACCGGGCACGGGGTCACCCCATCCGCCCCCCCCCAGGTACCTGGACTCGGCCCACCCGACTTCCTCCCCCAGTCCTCTAGGCTGCAAACTCGTCCTCTAGACTGTGAGTCCATCGTGGGCAGTGACTGTCTCTATTTGCTGTACTGCACTTTCCAGGCGCTTAGTACAGTGCTCTGTTCACAGTAAGCGTTCAATAAATCCGACCGACTGAATGCATGAATGAATGCTGACCTCTCCCAAGCACTTAGTACAGTGCTCTGCACACAATAAGCGCTCAGAGAATACGACGGAACGGACGGCGGTCCTGGCGGGCGCTCCCACTCCGGCCGTCGGTGCGCCTCTCTGTCCGGAGGGGGAGGTGGGTGGCACCGGCAGACCAGGAAAATGTGGGTGGCGGGGGGACCGAGACCCGGGGTGGGGAGGCGGAGCAGAGGGCGGGGTACGTGGAGAGAGGGGGACAGGTGCAGTAGAGAGATAGCTGGAGGGGAGGTCCAGCCCCCGCACGGCGGGTAGGAGGAGCCAGGGTGGAGGGGGGCAGGGCCAGTGCGACCGGGAGGCGGGGACAAGGTGATGGGGAGGTGGGGACAAGATGACAGGAGGCGTGGCCAGAGCAGGGGGGCAAGGCCAGAGCGATGGGAGGCGTGACCAGAGTGCCAGGGGGTGGGGCCAAGACGACAGGGACAGGATGGAAGGAGTGGCCAGAGTGGAGGGGCAAGGCCAGAGCATCAGGGGGTGGGGCCAGAGCAGGGGAAGGCGGGGCTAGAGAGGCAGGGGGTGGGGCCAGAGCAGAGGGGCATGGCCACAGCAATGGGAGGTGTGACCGGGGTGATGGGGGTGGGGCCATAGCATCAGGGGGTGGGATGAGTGGCCGGGGGGCGACGGGGAGGCATGGCCAGAGTGGAGGGGCATGGCCAGAGCAGTGGGGAGGAGTGCCCAGAGAGGCAGGGGGTGGGGCCAGAGCGGTGGGAGAAGGGGCCAAGGCGATGGGGAGGCACGGCCAGGGCAGCGGGGGCGTGGCTAGGGCGGCCGGGCAGCGGGGTCCGGGTCCGGGCCCGGGGCGGGCGGGCTGGCGGGGCGGTGCGGGGCCGGGTTTGCGGCGCACCACTGAGGCACTCGAGGATGAGGTAGAGCTTGCCGCCGGTCTGGAAGGCGTAGACCAGCTCCACGATGAACGGGTGCCTCACCGCCTCCAGGATGCTGCGCTCGGCCCGCGTGTGCGCCGTGTCTTTCGCGTTACACACGATCTTGGCCTGGGGAGGGGGCGGGGAGCCGGGTCAGGGCCGGGGGTGGGGGCGGCGGGGTCTGGGGAGAGATGAAGGGGCACGTTCCCACCCCCAGGCCGGCCGGCACTCACTTTCCTCAAGACTTTCATGGCGAAAATCTTCCCCGTGTTGGTTCCCTGCACCTTCCGCACCTGAAACACCTGGAGGGAGGGAGAGGGCGGGGGTTGGCTCAGAGCAGGGAGGGGGTCCCCTCCTTTCTGGCCCCTCACCCGTTCGCTCAATCGTATTTATTGAGCACTTACTGGGTGCAAAGGACTGCACTAAGCCCTCGGGAGAGTACCATGTAATACCAGATGGACACAGTCCTATCCAAGAGCTCACAGTCTAGAGGGGGTGACAGATGTTAATATAGATAAGTACATCCAAGCACTTAGTACAGTGCTCCGCACATAGTAAGCGCTCAATAAATACTACTGAATGAATAAGTAAATCAATAGGTAAATGGATCGATGAATAACAGATCTATAGATATGTGCTGTGGGGGTGGGAGGGAGGCCGAACGAAGGAGCAGGGCAGAGCGGTGCAGGAGGGAGTGGGAGAAGAGGAGAGGAGGGCGCAGGCGAGGAAGGCTTCTTGGAGGAGGGCAGGGAGAGCGGAGAGGGGCCGGCCGTGTGGCAGTGCAGGGCGCCGAGAGCGCGGCCCAGGGAGGCGGCCGGCCTCCCGCCCGTTTCTCCCCCACCTTGCCGTAGCCCCCTTTGCCCAGCACACGCAGCAACTCGAAGCAGTGGGGGCCGATGCGCTCGGGGCCTGGATTCACGCTGCTTTCGGACAGCTCCACTTCCTCGTAGCGCCCCACCGGCCTGTGGACACAGCAGACCTACTCCAGGTCCACCCCCGACCCCCTCCTACCCCCACTCCGGCCCCCCGACTCCAGCCCCATCCCGTGACTCTGCTCTTGCCCCGTCGCCCCCAACCCAATCCCGCCAAGCCCCGAGACCCTCCCCCGGCCCCACCTCCCACCTCCCACCTCCCTCGGCCTGGCCCCGACCCCTCCTCCCTAATTATCACCCTGATCGTTATTACTATTACGTTATTACTAATCATGGGGAAGCAGCATGGCGTAGGGGATAGAGCCTGGGCCTGGGAGTCGGAAGGTCATGGGTTCAAATTCCGACTCGCCACCTGTCTGCTGTGTGACCTTGCGCCGGTCACTTCACTTCTCTACGCCTCAGTTCCCTCACCTGCAAAACGGGGATTAAGACTGTCAGCCCCATGCGGGACGGCGTTCAACCCGCTTTGCTTCTATCCATCCCCAGCGCTCAGTACAGTGCCTGGCACGTAGTAAGCGCTCAACAGGTACCATAAAGGGGATTATTCGATATCGTTATTACCGGCGTCTTTGTCCAGCGCTTCCCAAGGACCGAGCCCTAGTCCTAAGGGCCGGAGGGCAAAGGTGGGACCCATCCCCGTCCCACCCTAGGGCTCGCGGTAACCGGCGCAGCGCGGCTCGGCGGCAAGAGCCCGGGCTTGGGAGTCGGAGGTCATGGGTTCGAATCCCGACTCTGCCACTTGTCAACTGTTTGGCTGTGGCCAAGTCAGACCGTGCGCCCGTCAAAGGGCCGGGACCGTCTCTATCTGTTACCGATTTGTTCATTCCAAGCGCTTAGTACAGTGCTCTGCACGTACTACTGAATGAAATACTATTGAATGAACTTCACTTCTCTGTTCCCTCCTCTGTCAAATGGGGATGAAGACTGGGAGCCCCACGTGGGACAAGCTGATCACCTTGTATCCCCCCAGCGCTTAGAACAGTGCTTGGCACAGAGTAAGCAAATACCCCCATTGATTCGCGGTTTGCAGGTGGGGAAAGCGAGGCGGGCGGCTTGTCCTTCCTGAGCCCGCTGGCGGTACTCACTCGAGGCCGGCCGCTCTGAGCTCGGCGTCCACATCCTGCGGGGGAGACAAGAGGTCAGCCTGGCCCGGGGGGAGGCGGCGGAGCCGGGAGGAAGGGAAGGAAGGGAAGGAAGGAAAGGAAGGAAGGAAAGGAAGGAAAGGAAGGAAGGAAGGAAGGAAGGAAGGAAGGACCCGGAGCTCACCGCGGGGCTCAGCTCCGGCTCGCCCTCGCCGTCGCTGGCCTCCTCCGTCTCCAGGTCGATGTCGAACACCGCGGCCATGCCGGCCCCGTCCCCCGCGGGCCCTCCGGCCCCCTCCTATGCCTTGCGTCACCGCCAGGGTGACGTCAGAACCCGGGCCCGAGGGGGGGGCGTGACGTCCTGCAGCCGCTCTCCCAGGACCGCCTGCGGCCCCCCGAGGACGCTGGGAAATGTAGTTCGGCCCCAGGGCTCGGACCTCCGAGGACGCTGGGAAATGTAGTTCAGCCGGAGGGCTCGGGCCCCCGAGGACGCTGGGAAATGTAGTTCGGCCGGCGGGGGGAGGTCGGGCCCCCGAGGACGCTGGGAAATGTAGTTCGGCCCCAGGGCTCGGCCCCCCCCGAGGACGCTGGGAAATGTAGTTCGGCCGGCGGGGGAGGTCGGGCCCCCGAGGACGCTGGGAAATGTAGTTCAGCCGGAGGGCTCGGGCCCCCCGAGGACGCTGGGAAATGTAGTTCGGCCGGCGGGGGAGGTCGGGCCCCCGAGGACGCTGGGAAATGTAGTTCAGCCGGAGGGCTCGGGCCCCCCGAGGACGCTGGGAAATGTAGTTCGGCCGGCGGGGGAGGCCGGGCCCCCGAGGACCCTGGAAAACGGAATAATAATGACGGCATTCGTTAAGTGCTTACTACGTGTAAAGCACTCTTCTAAGCGCTGGGGAGATACAAGGTGATCGGGTTGTCCCATGTGGGGCTCACAGTCTTCAAGCGCATAGTACAGTGCTCTGCACATAGTAATCGCTCAATAAATACTATTGAATGAATCCCCATTTTCCAGATGAGGGAACTGAGGCCCAGAGAAGTGAAGTGACTTGCCCAAAGTCACCCAGCCGACAAGCGGCGGAAGGGGGATTTGTACCCATGACCTCTGACCTCCAAGCCCGGGCTCTTTCCACTCAGCCAAGCTGCTTCTCTAATGTATTTAGGGCCGGAGGGGCCGGGCCCCCAAAGATGCCGGGAAATGTAGTTTGGCCGGCGGGGGGGCCGGGCCCCTGAGGACCCTGGAAAATGGAATAGTAATGACAGCATTTGTTAAGCACTTACTATGTGCGAAGCACTGTTCTAAATACAAGAGGATACAAGGTGATCGGGTTGTCCCACGTAGGGCTCACAGTCTTCATCCCCATTTTCCAGATGAGGGAACTGAGGCCCAGTGAAGTGACTTGCCCCAAGTCACCCAGCTGACAAGCGGCGGAAGCAGGATTTGAACCCATGACCTCTGACTCCCAAGCCTCTTTCCACTGAGCCACGCTGCTTCTCTAATGTAGTTCGGCCAGAGGAGCAGGGCCCCCGAAGACGCTGGGAAATGGAATAATAATCATGGCATTTAAGCGCTTACTACGTGCAAAGCACTATTCTAAGACACAAGAGGATACAAGGTGATCGGGTTGTCCCACGTGGGGCTCACGGTCTTCAGCCCCATTTTCCAGATGAGGGAACTGAAGCCCAAAGAAGTGAAGTGACTGACCCAAAGTCACACAGCTGACAAGCGGTGGAAACGAGATTTGAACCCGTGACCTCTGACTCCCAAGCCCGGGCTCTTTCCGCTGAGCCACGCTGCTTCTCTAGTGTAGTTGGGTCGGAGGGGCAGGACCCCGCCGGGCATGGTCCCCACGGGCCTCGGCCGGCCGGGTGGAGCCAAGTGGTTGGTGGGTGGGAACGAAAACAAACACAAACACACACACACACACAGTCTCTCTCCCTCTCCCACACATTCATTCATTCAGTCATATTTATTGAGCGCTTATGGTGTGCAGAGCACTGTACTAAGTGCTTGGAAAGTACAATTCGACCACAGAGACAATCCCTATCCAACAACAGGCTCACAGTCTAGAAGGGGGAAGACAGACAACAAAACAAAACAAGTAGACACACACACTCTCTCTCACACACTCTCACACTCACCCTAACACTTACTCTCTCACACACACTCTCTCTCTCACATGCATTCATTTATTCATTCGATCGTATTTATTGAGCGCTTATGATGCGCAGACCACTGTCCTAAGCGCTTGGAAAATACAATTCAGCAACAGAGAGAGTGAGACCATCCCTACCCAACAACGGGCTCTCACACTGTCTCTCTCTCACACATTCATTGGATCGTATTTACTGAGCGCTTATGGGGTGCAGAGCACTGTACTAAGCGTTTGGAAAGTACAATTCGGCAACAGAGAGAGACAATCCCTACCCAACAACGGGCTCCCAGTCTAGAAGGGGGAAGACAGACAACAAAACAAGTAGACACACATTCTCTCTCTCTCACATACATACATACTACATGCATGCACACATACATGTATCCCTTCTTCCTCCGTGCCCCCCCCCCACCGCTGGAGCTTCCCTGAGGATGGCCCAGGGAGAGTAGTAATAATAATAATAATAATGTTGGTATTTGTTAAGCACTTACTACGTGCAGAGCACTGTTCTAAGCGCTGGGGTAGACCCAGGGGAATCAGGTTGTCCCACGTGGGGCTCACAGTCTTCATCCCCATTTTACAGATGAGGTCACTGAGGCCCAGAGAAGTGAAGTGACTTGCCCACAATCACACAGCTGACTAGTGGCAGAGCTGGGATTCAAACTCATGACCTCTAACTGCAAAGCCCAGGCTCTTTCCACTGAGCCACGCTGCTGCTCAAGAAGTAGACTGAACGCCTCTCCCCTGCGCTTTGGAGGAAGCGGAATCTGGGACCCAAGCGGGAGAGGAGGGAAACTTCAGCGCTTAGAACAGTCTTTGACGCAGAGTAAGTCCTTAATAAACACCAGGCCCCCAAATAAACCAAAAACCAAGCCCAAAGCTAGCGCGATTGACGAAGAGCGGGCTGGAGGAGGGCGAGTAGGACGTGCGGAGCGGCCGCTGCAGCGAAGTCGGGAGGAGCCGGCAGGGGGCGCCCTCCAGAAACGAGTTCCGGGCGGGAGGTGAGAACGTGGCGTAGGTTTATTTGAGGCGATATCCCTCCGCCGACCGGTTTTCTCTCTCCGTGGGGCGCCCCAGGGGGCGACGAGCCTTCGGACCTCGAATGGGAGGAGGCTGGAGACGAGCCCTCGAGGCTGGAGGGAATGATGCCCCACACTCCGGTGCCTTTCCTAGCGCGTTTATTTGTGGGATTACTTCTCGGCAGGTGGTCCCCGGCCACGGGGAGGGGGCAGGGGCGGGCCTTCGCGGAAGGACATCATCGGTCAGCTCGACGGCCGTGGGTCAGGACCCCTCTGACCCCGCACGACACCTTGGAAGGTGGCCACGGGGGCGGTGGCTTCAAGGACAGACTCCCGACCGACCCCCCCGTCTCCCTGCCCACACTGTCAGGTCTAGGCCCGGGGCCTGGATGGGCACGGGGGGTCGGTTGGTCCCCTGGTCTGACCCAGGGGATGCAGATTAATCAGAGCAAGAGGGTGAGCGGGCCCTGTGAGTTTGTTAATACAGAGTCAGGTGCGGAAGCCATCGACTGTCCCCCTGGGCAAACCACCCTCCGGGCCTGCGGCTCGGGGAGTAAGGGGCCTGGGGCGGGGGGCAGCGAGATCTGGGTCGGGATGGAGGCCCCGTCCTTCCCCGCCTCGGTTTTCACACCGGGGTGAAACCAGGGCGCACCAGTCACTCAGCTGATCCCTTCGGCGTCGTGAACTTCCTGCCAGGCCGAGGACACGGGGCAGCAGCCGACACGTCTGCCCCGGGGGCTTTAGCGGGGGCCCGAGAGCCGACCTGGGCCGGGGCAGGGTCCTCGGCAGCTCCGGTCCTCGGGACGCCGTCTGTTCCCGGCCGTCCCGGCCTCGCCCGCACACCGAGCTCCCCTCCTGGGACAGAAAGGGTCGATAAAGCACGTGGGATGACACGAGGCCTGCTTTGCCCTCAGTGGGGTCTGAGGGGAGGGGCAGATCAAGCAGTGGCTACTCCCGGGAGCTAGTGGGGTCTCACCCAACCTCCCGCCAGACGGTCCTGCGGGCCGGTCCGGCAGGAGGGCGGACCCGGGGGCTGCGGGAGCGGGGCCGTCGGACCGGGGATGGTACCGGAGGCCGGTCGACGGAGCGGGAGGGACCGGGACCCCCCAACCGCCGCGCCAGCCAGCGGACGGGGAGGCGGGACGGAGCGGAGGCCGAGGGCCGGACCCCGGCCCGGGAGCCACCCGCCGGAGGTCGCGGGCTCGGTGCTGGGGGGACGACAGGGGTCGGGCTGGGGGAAGACACGGCGGAGGCGGGCAGAGATCTGATCGCCAGTGTGGGGCCAGGCCTGGGGAAGGGCAGAGCGGAGCGATGGGTCCCGAACCCCGAGCCTACGACCCGGACCGGCGGGCGGCCCCCGTCCACACCGGACCCACGACCCACGGCTGGCTCTTCCTGGGGCCCGCCCGGCGCCCCGTCCCTCCTGCTCACAGCCCCGGGGGCCCCGCCCGGCCCTCCCCACCCGCCCCCTCCCCCGCCGCTATTTGAAGTGCGACAGGAAGTGGGCCACGGGGTAGTCGGGGGAGTCGATGCCCAGGCCCTGGCAGAGGCCGAGGAGGCGCTGGCGGGCCTCGTGGGCGCTGGCGCCGGCGCAGGCCAGGCTGCAGTAGGGCTCCTCGTACTCCCCGGGCACCAGCTCCTCCTCCAGCAGGTTGAGGCGGATCAGGCCTCGCGCCTGCAGCGCCTGCAGGGCCTCGCGGCTGGCGGCGGTCCTCAGGGCCTGCAGGTGCTGGGACACCACGCACATGACGCCCACCAGGTGGGCGCGGGCGCGGGGCCGGGCGGGCAGGGCGGGCGCCAGGCCGCAGGCCACCATGGCGGCAGCCAGGAAGAGGTCGACGCCGTAGAGCTCCTGGATCCAGTCGCGCAGGTAGAAGCCGCCCATGCGCGGGTTGATCTCCAGGAGGCGCGGCCCCGTGGCCGTCAGCTTGAGCTCCACGTTGAAGACGCCGTCGAGCAGCCCGCAGCCCAGGCAGCACTGGTGGGCGGCCCGCACCAGCTGCGCCTCCTGCTCGGGCGCCAGGCCCGTGGGCATGCGGGCGGCCGTCTCGGTGAAGCCGGGCAGGCGCGTGGGGCCGTTGTCCGAGACGAAGGCGCCCAGCAGCCGGCCCCCGAACAGGATCAGGTCCACGTCGTGCTCCGTGCCCGCCACGTACTCCATGAGGAGCATGGCGTTGCCCCAGCCCAGCCCGATGCCCGGGTGGTCGGCCTCGCCCCGCAGGTCGCGGGCGATCTTGCCGAAGTGGGCCTGGCACTGGGGGCCGTCCTCCACCAGCCGCACGCCCACCGCCCCGGCCCCGAACTCCAGCTTCATGACGCCCGGCAGGGGCACCAGGCGGGCCGCCCGCTCCACGTCGGCCGGGCTCTGCAGCGGGCAGCAGGGCACGGCGTACAGGGCGGGGCCGGGCCAGCGGGGGCCGCGGCAGCGCAGGAGATGCAGCTGCGTGCGGCTCTTCTGCTTGGCCAGGCGCATGGCCGCGGGCGGGCTGCAGCGCAGGCCCAGCTCCTGGCAGAGCAGCGCCGTGAGCACCAGGCAGTCGTCCCAGTAGGAGAGGCAGCCGTCCAGCCGCAGCCCACGGGCCCGTACCAGCTCCGCCAGCTGGCGCGCGTGCTCCTCGTCGTGCCGGTGCTCCGTCACGTCAAAGTGGAGGAAGGTCTGCACCAACTGCGACGCGAAGTGGTTGGGGTCCGACTCCACCAGGTGCAGCTGTCGGGGGGCCCGGCGGGGAGTGGGCGGGGGGGCCCGCCCCCTCCCCGTCCCCTCCCCGTCCCCTCCGCCCCTCGGGTCAGCTCCAGGCTGGAGAGACCACCCCAGCCTCATCCGTCCGGCGGCTGTGCTCCCCCTGTGCTCCCGACTGGGGAAGCCCCCTCCCCGCCCCGGGGGGCAAGCCCAGCTCCAGCTCCCCGGACCCTCACCAGGTGGTCAGATTGGTTCTCTGGGGAGAGACGGCCGGGCAACGATCACTGTGATATTTATTAAGGGCCGTTCTGAGTGCTGGGGTAGATGGGCGGTGATCAGGTTGTCCCACGTGGGGCCTCACACTTTTAATCCCCATTTTACAGATGAGATAATTGAGGCATAGAGAAGTGAAGCGACTTGCCCGAGGTCACACGGCAGACGAGTGGCGGAGCCGGGATTAGAGCCCACTTCCTCTGACTCCCAAGCCCAGGCTCTTTGCACTTAGCCACGCTGCTTCTCTGTTGCCCCCACCCGGGGGCATCCCTCCTCAGCCAGGCCTCGGGGACCCCTCCGGCCTCCCCCGGCCTAGCCCAGGGCCGTCCTTTATCTGGCAGGCCACCCCCGGGGTCCCCAACTAGAGAGCCCGCCCCCTCGTCCGGCGGCGACACCACGGACTTGGCCTAGGTCGCCCAGAACCAGGCCCCGGCGGCGGGGACCACCCCTACCCACCAGAGGCCGGGGGAAGGGGGGACCGTAGCCTGACCCGCCCGCCCCTGGCCCCCCTCACCTTGAGCCCGTAGTCCCTGGCTGCCTCCCACACGAACTTCTTGCCGACCCCACCGGCCCCGATGATGAGCAGGTGTTTGCCCTCCATGAGACAGCGTGCCGAGCGTCGCAGCATCGTCTCCACCAGCGGTCCGGCCGCCCCCTCCGCCCCGGGCCCGGCCTGCGGCCCCTCCAGGACCCCGCACGCTTCCAGGCACAGGCAGCCGTTCAGCTCCAGGGCCGCCAGGGTCAGCCTCTGGCCCACGGCGGTCAGCGCGAAGTCCGCACCTGGAGGGGACGGGCCGGGGTCACGGGGCGGGGGCGGGCTCTGCCCCTCGGCCCACCCGCCCGGGGGTCCCTCCGGGGTACGGGACGGGACTCACAGATGAAATCCGTCTGGGCGTGGGGCCCTCCCCGCTGCTCCGAGGTCAGCGTGGATTCCATGTCCAGGACGGCGCTCAGCGCCGCCTCCGCGGCCGCCGCCAACTGCCTCCTCAGTGCGTCCGCGACCCCGGGCTCGCTCAGTCCACACTGGGCCAGCGCCAGCTCCAGCGTCTGGGGCAGGGTCACCTGATGCCGCAGCGGCCGGTCCGCCCGGCCCACACCACACACCACCTGGGCACACCGCCCGTCAGAGCCCGGCCCGGACCCTCCCCGTCTCCCGGCGGTTCCACGCGCGCGCACACACGTCACACCCACACATAATTGTGGCATTTGCGAGGTGCTATGTGCCCAGCACCGTACTAAACGCCGGGATAGATTCAAGATGATCAGGTCAGACACAGTGCCCATCCCACGTGGGGCTCGCAGCCTAATGGGAAGGTATTTTGAATCCCTATCGCAAGCGAGGAAACGGAGGCCCGGAGAAGTGAAGTGACTCAGCCAAGGTCACCCCAGAGGCAAGGGGATGAGAATCCAGGTCTTCTGACTCCCTGACCCGGACTCTTTCCACTAAGTCACGTCGCCGGCCGACGGTCAGAGACCCCCAAGGGTCGGGAGGCTTCCCCTTCACCCTCCCGGCCCACCCACGCTCCCGGGACAGGCCGGGGGAGCCGGCTTGGGTGGCAGGGCCGGCCGCCGGAGCCCCTGCTCGCCGGCCCTTGGGGTCGGGCCGTCACCTGGCTGAGGAGTGGCCGGTCTCCCTGGGTCCGGCAGACCACGGTGCAGATGCGGAGGGCCAGGTCTGGGTCCGGGCGGGAGCGGCCTGGCCGGGGAGAGCCGGGGAGGGCCGGGAGGGAGGGAGGGAGGGCCCAGGTGAGCCCCGGGGGCCGAGGCCCGAGCAGCATCACCCTCTGCCCGGCCCGACCGTACCTGCGGCGGGGTCGGGGTCTTCCGGGCCGGCGGGGCGCAGGGGCCGGGCCGGGGGGCAAACGGCCTCCACCAGGACGCTCTCTTCCTCTTCCAGCCTCTCCAGGAGCAGCAGCACGGCACGAACCACCGGGGTGGGCTCTCCCCGCGGGTGCAGGCTCAGAGCGCGGGCCCCACGCCAGCGCCAACCGCTCGGCTTCACGGCCACCTGGCAGGGGGTGGCGGGCCCAGGGAAGGTCTCCACCCAGCCCTGCCCGGCCCTTGTGCCACTGGTTGGTGGGGGGAGGGTCCCACCTCCTCCCCACCCTAGGGGGCGAGCCCCACCCCAAGCCCCCCCGACCCTCACCCGGCGGCCAGATGGTTCTCTGAGGAGAGGCTGCCGGCGACGGAACATCGACCCCCCCACCCCGGGGGGCTTCCTGTCCCCAGCCAGGCCCGGGGACCCTTCCGGCCGCCCTCCCCGGCCCCAGGCCGCCCCTTACCTGGCAGGCCGCCCCCAGGGCCCCCGACTGCAGGAAAGCCTCCACCTCTTCCCGGACCCGCCCCTCCTGCCCTTCCTTGCCGCTCAGTTCCACCACGCGCAGGCCCGGGACGCCGGCGGGGGCCTGAAGCGGGGCCGACGGCTTATAGGCGAAGGCCAGGGTCGGGGGCACGGTGAGCCCGCCGCCCCGGGCCAGCAGCAGCCGGGTCAGCAGCCGGTCCTCCAGCAGCCGCGCCAGCTCGGCCGAGCCCCCCGTAGGGCACGCGAGCCCCCGCGCCAGCTCGCCCGCCTCCCGGCCGCTTCCCGCACCCAGGCCCCAGTTGGCCAGGAAGTAGGTGGCGCGACGTGGGGGGGCAAACTCCTGCAGCACCGTGAGCCCCCCGCGATGGAAGGCCACGGCCTTGGCCACCAGTAAGGACGACTCCCCGGGCCGCCCAGCCAGCGGGGCCTTGGCCAGCCAGGCCGGGGACAAGCACAGCAGCATGTTTCCTGCGAGGGAATGGGAACACCTCAAGGCGGGGGCGGCCGGGGGAAGGGGCCGGGCACCCCCGTCCCCAGGGGTGGGGGGGGCTCCCCCATCCTCCCCGCCCCAGGGTCCGACCCACGCCTCGGAATGCCTCCCGCCTGGCCCCCACTCCCGGGAATCCCCAGCTGTCGAGATTGGAATGTGGAGCAGCTGCCCGGGCCCTGGGTATTTTGGGAAACGGCCGGGGCCGGCGCTGGCAGCACCCAGCGCACGTGGCCTTTTCCATAGGTCAGAGCCCCACAGGGGCAGTCGCCCTCCGGCAGCGCGACGACGGACCGCGGCGGGCTCGGGCCGGGGCCTCCGGCCGGGACCACCCCTGCCCCAGCTCCCGCCCCCGCCCTGGAGCCTCTGGGCCCTGGCCTTACCTGGGCTCTGGGTCCCCCCTTCCAGCAGCACTGACAGGAAGGAACTGGGTGACCCCAGGACACAGAGAGTCACCTCAGCCCCAGGGCAGCCTGGAAAGACAGGTCGTGGCCTCGGCTCGTGGCCCCGTCAGCCGGTCTGTAACCCCTTCCCTCCTCCTGCTCACCCCCTTCCACGCCCTCCCTGAAGGCTCGGCCCAGGCAGCGCCTTTGGGGTGGTGGTGGGGGCTCGGAGCCAGAAGGCCCCTAGTCCCCAAGCCCCCCCAGCCCCTTGGGCGAAGAGGAGCCTTGCTCTCCTGGAAGAGCCACCCGTCCGTCCACCTGGTGCCCGGCCCAGCGGGCCTCTTGCTTAGGGGGCTGCTGTGCCACCACTCGGGGGTCTCCCTGGGGATGACGGGCCGCCCCCTCAGAGCCCCAGCGGGTGTCACCCGTGCCCCGGACGGGGCCTGGGGTACCTTGTTGGGGCCGCGCCGTGTGGTCGGCCGTCTCGGGGAGCCCGGCCTGCTGCAGGCAGCTCTGCAGCAGGTCGTAGTAGTAGGTGGTCCAGGCTCTGTCCGCCTCCCCTTCTGGGGCCCCCTTGCAGTCCAGGTTCACGTCCCGGCGCCAGGAGCCCCAGAGGGAGCTGGGGGGGGGCAGCCCGTCCCCTCCACCCTGCTCCCCGGCCCCTTCCCGTTCCTCCTCTTGGTCCTTGGAGCCTCCGGGCAGCTCCCAGTCTGGTCCCATGTGTTCCAGGGACAGCTGCGGGAGGGGGCAGGGGGGCTTGGCACCAGTCTCTGAGCCCGGGGGACGGGGGAGAGGACACCCTGGGGCTAGGGGCTTCCGGGGTTTCCGGTCGAGGACTAAAACCAGGCTTGGCATCTTGCTTCCTGTCTGAGGGGTGGGGCGGGAGATGCCTTCAGCCTCCGGGCTGGGGGACAAGGCAAGTCCCAGGTAACGGTAAGGCCGGGGGGGCCAATGGGAAAACACCATGGGGAGAGGCCCTTGGGAGTCTCCACGAGGAGGAGGAGGAGGAGGAGGTCCGGGCTTAGGGACACAGGGATCCCCTGTGGACAGGGGTAAGGCCTAGGGGATCTCGAGCCTGGCAGGAGGGGTCCACAGAGCATTAGTTGACCATGGGAGGGCTCCTCGATCGCTGGACGGACACTGGCCAGGTGGGGTACTCCAGCCGGGACCACGCCCCCCACTCCCCCCCCGTTCCCATCCCTGAGGGAAGCCCACCCTGGAAGGACCCACCCAACAGGACTCCAGGGCGAGCAGGGGTGGGAAAGGGGGGCCGAGGGGGCTCTGCGTTTCACTGGGGGCCAAGGACAGAGACGAGATGGACAGAGTGGAGAAGAGGAGAGGAAAGGGACGGAGATAAGAGGGGGCAGGACAACTCACACTCCAATGGAGAGGGAGCGAAAAGGAGAGCGAGAGAATGAGGAGAGAGTGGAACTCACCATCTCTGCAGGTGGAAATTCTGAGGTGGGGATGGAGGGAGAGAGAGGGAGGGAGAGAAAGAGAGAGAGAACAGCAGCTCAGCACAAGAAGGGGGATGGAGAGGGGGAGTTGGAAGGCACGGGGCAGGCTAGAGTGGCAAGGCCGTGGCAAGCCTCAAGAGGGGAAGAGCTTAGGCCAAGTGGTCCTCTTTCCCTCCTCCCTCCCTCCCTCCCTCCCTCCCTCTCCCAGGGCCAGAAGTTCCCGAGGGGAAGGGTTTGCCAAGAGACAAGTCTCTGGTGGGCTGTGGGTTTGTGCTGTGACCGCTGATTCGGTGCTGGGCCCGGGTTGGGGGCAACCCAGGCCTCCTAGACCGGCCAGTCTTGAGTGGCTGCCCAGGGGCTGGGGGCAGGTCACCTTGAGACCCAAATATAGAATGGGCCCCTCCCTCCCTTCCGCACCCCCCTCCCCACCCAAGGGGGAAGAGTCCTCAGACCCAAGGGGCAGCAGGTTCAAACCCACAGCTCAACGGGAGGGCTTCCGGGCCCGGCTGCCCCAGACCCCTGGCCCTGGCTGGGGCACCCCGAGTGGGGAGGTGGTCCCCGGGTCCCAGACGGCGCCTCGATGACACTCCTGGACTCTCGGGCCAGGGCTGGGGTTGGTGACGGGGGGCTGTGTGGTGGGATGTGTGGAACGGGGAGGGGGAAAGAGACTCTGGCGCTGGGAGAGGGGGGAAGTTGTGCATTTTGACATTCGGTGAGAAATAACATCCAAGTAGGCATCTTATCGGAGGCCTGGGCTCTGGGCCCACTTAGGCACGGGGTCGCGGCGGGGTCAAGAACCCAGACGCCCGGGGTCCAGGGCTAGACCGATTCCGCCCCTCCTCTCCTCGGGTTCCCGGCCGTGGGAAGAAGGTCAGCTGCCGAAGCAGGGGGCTCCCCGGGCCGGCGAGGGCATAGTCGTGGGGAAGGGGGAGAGGAGGAAGAGGAGGAGGAGATGCGCCCGTGTGCGGGGCGGGAGACGCGGGAGGGGGTTAGGGCTGCGAGGGTCGGGATGGACCGGGGGAAACGGACCTTGCCTTTCAACGGGCAGCGTGGTCCGGTCCCGGCCGCTCGGCCCGAGCTGGGGGCGCTGAGGAGAGGGAGGGGGAGGAGAGGAGGGGTCGGGGGCAGACCCCTCCAGATGCCGTGGTCGTCGACCCCCTCCCCCCGCCCGAACCCCCTCGCCCCGCTCCCGTTTAGACGGACCCCCAGAGGAGCTGAGAGGCTGCGGACAGACCCCTCCGCCTGCCCCGGGCTCCTCCACCCCGGCGGCCCGGGCCGGGCGGACCGGGCAGCCCCCTCCCCTGCTCGCCCAGCGGCCGGGTCCTGCGGGGGCCGGGGGTACCTGGGTGAGCGGGCGAATCGGCGCGGTGGGGCGCGATGGGGCGCGGCACGTCTCGGCACCTGTGACCGGGAATTAAGTGGCCCGGGCTTTTTATAGAAAGCCGGGGGGGCAGAGGGAGGAGGGGAGGCGGGGTCCGACCAAGGCCAGCCGGGTGGGGGGTGGGGGGTGGGGGGTGGGAGGGGGGCGGGGCCTGTCCGGGGAAGGGAGGGGCCAGAGGGTGAAGGGCCGGGGCCTGTCCTCTGTCGCCAAGGGAGGGGCGGGACCTCCCCACTGTCTCCAATAATAATAATGGTGGTATTTGTTAAGCGCTTACTATGTGTCGAGCACTTTCTCAGCGCTGGGGGAGATACCGGCTCATCAGGTCGTCCCACGTGAGGCTCCCAGTCTTCATCCCCATTTTCCAGATGAGGTCACTGAGGCACAGAGGAGTTGTCACTTGCCCACAGTCACACAGCTGACAAATGGCAGAGGCGGAATTCGAACCCAGGACCTCTGACGCCCAAGGCAGGGCTCTTTCCACTGAGCCACGCTGGGCGGGGCCCGGGGGCGGCGGGGAGGGAGGGGGGAAGGGGTGGAGACTGCCTACTGTCGCCGAGGGAAGGGCGGGACTTTTAGGGAAGGGGTCGCGGCCTGTGAGGGACCTGGCCGTAAAATAATAATCATAATGATGGCATTTGTTAAGCGCTTACTACATGCAAAGCACCGTTCTCAGCGCTGGGGAGGATACAAGGCGATCAGGTGGTCCCCGTGGGGCTCCCAGTCTTCATCCCCATTTGACAGATGAGGTCACTGAGGCACAGAGAATAATAATGTTGGTATTTGTTAAGCGCTTACTATGTGCAGAACACTGTTCTAAACGCTGGGGTAGGTACAGGGTAATCAGATTGTCCCACGTGAGGCTCACAGTCTTCATCCCCATTTTACAGATGAGGGAACTGAGGCCCAGAGAAGTGAAGTGACTTGGCCACAGTCACACAGCTGCCAAGCGGCTGGACTGGGATTTGAACCCATGACCTCTGACTCCCAAGCCCGGGCTCTTGCCACTGAGCCACGCTGCTCCAGCCCAGGGCCTAACGTCCGATGGGGAGGGGCGGTGCATTGGGAGAAGCATCATGGCCCAGTGGATGGAGCACAGGCCTGGGAGTCAGAAGGACTTCTCCATCAAAGCTGGCCCCCTCCTCCCTCACCTCCCTTCTCTCCTTCTCCATCGCAGCCCGCACAATCCGCTCCTCCGACGCCGCTCGCCTCCTCACTGGGCCTCCACCTCACCTGTCCCGCCCCCGACCCCCCAACCCCCGTCCTACCTCTGGCCCGGAATGCCCTCCCTCTTCACATCCACCAAACTAGCTCTCTTCCCCCCTTCAAAGCCCTACTGAGAGCTCACCTCCTCCAGGAAGCCTTCCCAGACTGAGCCTCCTTTTTCTCAGCTCCCCCCCCTTCCGCATCGCTCTCCCTCCCTTGACTCTTCCTCCCCATTCCTGCCCCACACTCCTTATAATAATAATGTTGGTATTTGTTAAGCGCTTACTATGTGCAGAGCACTGTTCTAAGCGCTGGGGTAGACACAGGGGAATCAGGTTGTCCCACGTGGGGCTCACAGTCTTCATCCCCATTTTACAGATGAGGTCACTGAGGCACAGAGAAGTTAAGTGACTTGCCCATAGTCACACAGTTGACAAGTGGCAGAGCCGGGATTCGAACCCATGACCTCTGACTCCAAAGCCCTTATGTCTACATGTATGTATCCATAGTTCTATTTATTTACACTGATGCCTGTTTACTTGTTTTGATGTCTCTTCCCTCACCCCCCCACCCCGCCCCAGACTGTGAGCCCATCGTGGGCAGGGATTGATTGCCTCTCTTTATTTGCTGTACTGTACTTTCCAAGTCCTTAGTACAGCGCTCTGCACAAAGTAAGCGCTCAATAAATACAACTGAATGAATGACTGAACGACCCGAGTTCTAATCCGTCTCTGCTGGGTGACCTTGGGCAAAGTCACTTAACTTCTCTGTGTCTTAGTTACCTCATCCTTAAAATGACGATTATGTATCATGGCAGAAGTCACGACGTTATGGAGAAAGTACATCCATAGTGTCGCTATGAATCGGAAATGACTCGACGGTACTTGATAATACTAATAAAATGGGGATTAAGACTATGAGCCCCATGGGGGACGGGGACTGTGTCCAACTCGATTTGCTTGAATCCACCCCAGTGCTTAGGACGGTGCCCGGCACATAGTAAGTGCTTAACAAATGCCATAATTATTATGTCTGGCTGGGGGCGGGACATAAGGGGGTAGGGCAAGGCCCTGGAGACTCACCCCCTGGCTCAGGGCAAGATTCAGAGTGGAAAAGAAAAAGGGGGACAAGAAGACAGGGGCAAACACTCACCACCACACACCCTGTCTCCATCGCTGTCTGTCTCTAGCTCAAGGCAACAGAGTCCAAACAGAGATGGAAAGGAAGATAATCAGTCAGTCGATTGTACTCAATGAGAGCTTACTGTATGTAGTACACTGTACTAAACGTTTGGGAGAGCACAATATAACTCAGCACTGAATACAGTCCCTGGCTCATAGTAAGCACTTAATAAATGCCACAATTATCATTATTATTATTATTATTAACAATAAAGAGACGCATTCCTGCCCACTCTGAGCTTACAGTGTAGAGGTGCAGACAGGATATTCTGGCAGAGAGGCAGCCCCGCCTAGTCAATAAAATCAATCAATCGTTCCTATTTGTAGAGCACTTATCTGTGTTTAGAACACTGTAGTAAGTAAACCTTTCAGAGACAACACTATAACAGTTGGTAGGCACAACGAGCTTACAGTCTAGAGGATGGAGAGGAGGAGAGGGATGTGAGAAGAAGAGGAGGAAGGCCTGGCTGGGTGGAGGACACAGTGGATGGTGAAGAGGAAAGGAGGGTTGGCTGTCTGGCTGATTGAGAGGGACAGAAAATGCGGACATTTAGTAGCAGCAGCTGCAGGGAACAGGTACGAGAGTTGGGGAAGACAACTTCTCCTGAATTTGCCCCTTCCTCTCCATCCAGACGGCAACCACTCGGGGCCAGGTGCTTCTCCCATCCCAACTGGCCTGCAGCAGCAGCCTCCTTGCTGACCTCCCCAGTGCTGAATGCTTCTCTCTGCTGCCCTGATCATTTTTCTTAATAAACGTTCAATCTACATCATTCATTCATTCAATCGTGTTTATTGAATGCTTACGAAGTGCAGAGCACTGTACTAAATGCTTGGAATGTGCGATTCGGCAACAGATAGAGACAATCCCTGCCCCATAACGGGCTCACAGTCTTCCCACTCCTCAAGAACTTCCAGTGGTTGCCCATTCACCTCCTCATCAAACGGAAACTCCTATCCTCTTGGGAGCACTCCATCAGCCCCCCCCCCCACCTCATTGATTTCCTACAGTAACCCAGCCCACACACTTCACTCCTCTAACGCCAACCTACTCACTGTACCTTGACCTCGTCTGTCTCACTGCCAAACCTGTACCCACATCCTCCCTCTGGCCAGGAACCCCTTCCACTTCCTATCTGATAGACCACAACTCGCCCCAACTTCAAAGCTTTATTAAAATCACATCTCCTGCAAGAGGCCTTCCCGGACTAAGCCGTCATTTCCCCTACTCCCTCTCCTTCCCGCGGCCCCTCCTTACTTGGATCTGTCCTCTTTAAGCACTGGATATTCACCCCATCTTCAGTCCCACAGCAGTTGGGTCTATATCCGTAATTTATTTTAATGTCTGCCTCCGCTCTAGACTGTAACCTCGGTATGGGTAGGAAACATACCTCCCAACGTTCTCCCAAGTACTTAGTAGAGTGCTCGATAAATGCCAATGATGGATTGATTAGAGTGTAATCAAGAACATCTCCTTCTCTGTTCTCTTTCCTTCCCTCCAGGCTCGTAACTCTTCCTGCCTTCAGGACATCTCCATCTGGGTGTCCACCCGCCACCTAAAACTCAATCTGTCCAAGACTGAGCTCCTTATCTTCCCTCCCAAACCCTGTCCTCTCCCTGACTTTACCATCACTATGGCCGGTCCTACCAACCTTCCCCTCTCATGAGCCCACAACCTTGGTGTCATCCTTGACTCCACTCTCATTCACCCCACACATCCAATCCGTCACCAACACCTCCCGGTCTCACCTTTGCAACATCACCAAGATCCACCCTTCTCTCTCTATCCAAACCGCTACCTTGTTGGTACAATCTCTCATCCTCTCCCGACTGGATTACTGCATCAGCCTCCTCTCTGATCTCCCATCCTCCTGTCTCTCCCCACTTCAGTCTATACTTCACTCTGCTGCCCAGATTACCTTTCTACAGAAACACGCTGGGCATGTCACCCCCCCTCCTCAAAAACCTCCAGAGGTGGCCTATCAACCTTTGCATGACCAAAAACTCCTCACTCTTGGCTTACAAAGTTGTCCATCCCTTTGCCCCCTCCTACCTCACCTCCCTTCTCTCCTTCTCCATCGCAGTCCTCACACTCCGCACCTCTGCCGCCGCTCACCTCCCCACTGTGCCTTGTTCTCGCCTTTTCTGCCGCCGACCCCTGGCCCACGTCCTACCTCTGGCCTGGAATGCCCTCCCTCCTCACCTCCACCAAACTAGCTCTCTTTCCCCCTTCAAAGCCCTACTGAGAGCTCACCTCCTCCAGGAGGCCTTCCCAGACTGAGCCCCCCTTTTCCTCCACTCCTCCTCCCCTCCCCATCTCCCCAACTCCCTCCCTCTGCTCTACCCCTTTCCCCGCCCCACAGCATTTGTGTATATTTGTACATATTTATCATTCTATTTATTTTATTAATGTGTATAGATCTATCATTCTATTTATCTATTTTGATGCTATTAATGCCTGTCTACTGGTTTTGTTTTGTTGTCTGTCTCCCCCTTCTAGACTGTGAGCCTGTTGTTGGGTAGGGATTGTCTCTGTTGCCGGATTGTACTTTCCAAGTGCTTAGTACAGTGCTCTGCACACAGTAAGCACTCAGTACATACGATTGAATGAATGACGGTGCTGAGTTGTAATCAAGTGCTGAGGACATAGTGGGGAAGATGGGACCTGGCAAAATGGAAAAATGAACACAGAGGAAGGTGAAAAAAATGATACATTCCCTGCCCACGGTGAGTTTACGGTCTAGAGTGGGAGTTGAGGAGATCAAGAAGTCAGTCAATTGTATTTATTGCACACTTACTGGGTACACAGCACTGTACTAAGCGCTTGTGAGAGTTCAATATGACAATATCACAGACACAGTCCCTGTCCACAACAAGTTTACAATCTAGAGAGAGATGAAGGAGGTGGAAGAGGGGATGAAGGAGGTGAAGGAGGAGATGGAAGAGATGGAGGAGAAGGAGGGGGAGGAGGAAGAGTTGAGTGAAAGAGCAGCTTCGAAGGAGGAGGGAGGGCAAAGCTGGGGAGCAGCAGAAAGGAAAGAGGGAAGAGACCGTAAGCAGAGAACAGTTCAACCAACTCTGCTATTTATACTCTTCCCAAGTACAGGGCTCTGCCCACAGTAAGCGCTCAATAAATAGGATAGATCGATTGACTGTTTGATTGAAGAGACATTATGGGGAGAGCAGCAGTCAGTGATCAAGAGCTCCTGCTTGATGCAGAGCCGAGCGGGTGACCGTTGGAGGTTTCGAAGGAGTGGGGGAGACCCGTGTAGTGCGATGTTGTAGAGAAATGATCCGGGCAGCAGAGTGAAGAATAGACTAGAGAGGGGAGAACCTGGAGGCAGGGAGGCCAATGAGGAGGCTGATGAGGACTCTGATGCAAGTGAGGTAGAAAGACGGTGGAGTCCTCGACACCAACATCCCCATCTTAATCGTCCTCGACCTCTCAGCTTCCTTTGACAATGTGGACGACCCCCTTCTCCTGGACAGAGCTGTAATTTATTATATCTGTAATTCATTTATTTCTAGTCACGTCTGACTCCCCCTCTAGACTGTGAGCTCGCTGTGGGCAGGGAAGGTGTCTGTTTATTGTTCTGATATACTCTCCCAAGCGCTTAGTACAGTAATTCGGCATTTAGAACAGTGCTTGGCACATAGCAAGTGCTGAAAAGATATCACAATTATTATTATCTGCAACAGTAAGCGCTTAACAAATACGATCGCCTGGCTGATTGCCTGACGCATTATCCAACCTCGGCTTCATTGACACTGTTCTCTTCTGGTTCTCCTCCTGTCTCTCTGGTCACTCAGTTTCTTTTGTGGGCTCCTCCTCTGACTCCCACCCCTTAACTGTGGGGGACCCTTAAGGCTCTGCTCCGGGACCCCTTCTGTTCTGAACCTATACCCACTCACTTAGAGAACTCATCTCTACCACAGCTTCAACTCCCATCTCTATATGGATGATTCCTAAATCCATCTGTCCAGCCCTAACCCTTCCCCTTTTCTAGAGCCTTGCATTTCCTCCTGCCTTCAGAAAATCTCTAGTTGAGCGTCCTGCCGAATATCTCAAACTTAACATGTCCAAAACAGAACTCATCTTCCCACCCAAAACCCGATCTCCCCCTGACTTTCTCATCACTGTAGACGCCACTATCTTTCCTGCCTCACAAGCCCCTAACCTTGGCATGATCCTCAACTTATCTCTCTCATTCAACCCACATATTCGATGACAACGAATCCTGGCTATTCTGCCTTCAAAACATCATTAAAAGCTGCCTTTTCCTCTCCATCCAATCGGCTACCCAGTTAATCCAAGCATTTATCCTACTCCTCTACTGAACTAGCCTCCTTACTGACCTCCCTGCCTCCTGTCTCGCCCAACTACAGTCCACCCTCCTCTCTGCTGCCCGGATTACTTTTCTACAAAACCTCCGATGGTTGCCCATCCACCTCCGCATCAAACAGAAACTCCTCACCATCGGCTTTAAAGCACTCGATAACCATGCCCCCTCCTACCTTACCTCCCTTATTTCCTACCACAATCCGGCCCGCACACTGCACTCTTCTCATACCAAAATACTCACTGTATCTCGATCTCGTCTATCTCGCCGCCGACCCCTGGCCCACATCCTGTCTCTGGCCTGGAACACCCTTTTTTATTTTTTTTTAAATGACATTTGTCAAGTGCTTACTACGCACCAGACATAGTTCCAAGCTATGGGGTAGCTATAAAATAATCAGGTTGGACACAGTCCCTGTCTCACATGAGGCTCACGGTCCTAAACCCCAATTTGCAGATGAGGTAACCGAGGTCCAGAGAAGCAAAGTGACTTGCCCAAGGTCACACAGCAGACAAGTGGCACAGTGGGATTGGAACTCATGACTTACTGACTCCCAGGCCCGTGCACTGTCTACTACACTGTGCTGCTTCCCTACTACTGATAAGCAGGGTCAGGGGTTTGATTAGTTCCAGGGAATGAGCTTGACAGATGGAACTTGGTTCCTCGATTTGAATCAATTGTGAAACCACCTTGGGTTGAGCCGATGACATAGCCAAGTTATTTGATTCAATCAAATAACTAGGCTTGGATTGAGTAAATCAAGTCATCGGGCACACCGAGAGGGGTCAAGCAGGCCTGAGGTTGAAACAACTCAGAGGGGAAAGGTCAGAGAAAAAGGGGGAAACAAATGCAGGGTCTTGACCATTGTGCTTCCACACCCACTAGACCACACTGCTTCTCTCGTCTGATCTTGAGAAGACAGGAACTTGACCTGCTAAAGAAGCAGCCCGTCAGTCGATCGTATTTATTGAGCGCTTACTCAGAGCACTTGGGAGGGCACGATGCTGGTTGCCCATCCAACTCTGTGGCACACAAAAACTTCTCACCGTTGGCTTTAAAGCCCTCCGTCACCTTGCCCCCTCCTACCCCACCTCACTTCTCCCCTACAATCCAGCCCGCACGCTTCGCTCCTCTGGTGTCGCTAACCTCACTGGGCTTCCATCTCGCCTGTCTCGCCGCTGACCTCTCAGCCACATCCTGCCTCTGGCCTGGAACGCCCTCCCTCCCCGTGTCTGACAGACGACTCTCCCCAACCTTCAAAGCCTTATAGAAGGAACGTCTCCTCCAAGAGGCCTTCCCAGACTCAGCCCCACTTTTCCTCATCTCCCCCTCCCTTCTGCATTGCCCTGATTCTCCCTTTGCTCTTCCCCACTCCCAGCCCCACAGCACTTATATCTATATCTGTCATTTTCTTTGTATTTGAGTTTTGCCTGTCTGTCTCCCCCAATTAGACTGTAAGCCCGTCAAAGGGCGGGGACTGTCTCTGTTACCGATTTGTACATTCCAAGCGCTTAGTACAGTGCTCTGCCCATAGTAAGCACTCAATAAAAACTATTGAATGAATGAATGTCTGTCTCCGTCCAGCTACACTGTGAGCTTGTTGTGGGCAGGGGATGTCACTGTTTATTGTTGTCTTGGACTTTCCCAAGCACTTAGTACAAGGCTAGAAGGAGCGTGGCTCAGTGGACAGAGCACGGGCTTGGGAGTCAGAGGTCATGGGTTCGAATTCCGGCTCCGCCACTTGTCAGCTGTGTGACTGTGGGCAAGTCATTTCACTTCTCTGGGCCTCAGTGACCTCATCTGTAAAATGGAGATTACGACTGTGAGCCTCACGTGGGATAACCTGTTGACCCTGTATCTACCCCAGCGCTTAGAACAGTGCTCTGCACATAGGAAGCGCTTAACAAATACCAACATTATTATTATTATTATTATTATTAAGTAAGCGCTTAATAAATACAATTGAATGAATGAATGGACAGACACATTCGGTTTTCAGGCTTGTCGGGGCTCTGGTGGGGCCGACTCCACAGCGTGAGTTGCCAGTTACCCGGCCGGGAGTGGGGGGCCGCGGACCGTGCCCTCACAGGGGTTCCTGGGCGGCGCCAATTTGCCCTGCCGGGCCCCGTCTCCGCTGCAGATGGACAGGAGGGCCGAAGGCGGTGGTGGCTGGGAGAGCCCCGAGTCCGATCTCAAATGGAATGCCGCCCTCCTCGGGTCTCCCCTGCTCCCAGGCCCAGCGCTCAATAAATACTATTGAATGAATGAACAGTTTTAATCTCCAATTTACAGATGAGGTAACTGAGGCCCAGAGAAGTGAAGTGACTTGGCCAAGGTCACACAGCAGACAAGTGGGGGAGCTGGCATTAGAACCTGTGACTTTCTGATTCCCAGGCCTATTCTCTACCCACGAGGCCATGCTGCTTCTCAACCTCATTGTCCAGGGGACGGGGACACAGTCCCAAGTTCTGAGAAGCAGCGTGGTTCAGTGGAAAGAGCCCGGGCATGGGAGTCAGAGGTCATGGGTTTGAATCCCGGCTCTGCGCTGGCTCCCCATCATATCCCCCCTTCCTTCCCGGCCTGTCCTCCGCCCCAACCCCCACCCCCCAGCCAGGTCATTGGTCCTAATCCCAACTCCGCCAATCATCAGCTGTGTGACTTTGGGCAAGTCACTTAACTTCTCTGTGCCTCAGTTCCCTCATCTGTAAAATGGGGATGAAGAATGTGAGCCGCATGCAGGACAACCTGTTTACCTTGGATCTACACCGGTGCTTAGAACAGTGCTTGGTACATAGTAAGAACTTAACAAATACCATCATCATTATTATTATTATTATTATTATTGAGGCCGGATGGCTGCTGGGAACGGAGGCCTGCAGGGATGAAGGCTCCAGGGTGGCAGGAGCTACTGGGACTTTCTCCTGGATGTATCCCACCCCGTCTCCTCAGCAACCCGCCGGGCTCTGGGCAACGGGCCAGGCATCCGCTGCCCTAATGAGTCCCCTGGGCATTGGGCGGCACCGAGAGCTACCCGTGTGCTGTGAGAATCTCCCGGCACCAGCGAGGGGGAGGGTGCGGGCGGCTGCTGCTGCCGCCCAGTCTCTCCCACCTCAAAACAAGAAACAGCATGGCTCAGTGGAAAGAGCCTGGGCTTGGGAGTCAGAGATCATGGGTTCGAATCCCGGCTCTGTCATTTGTCAGCTGTGTGACTGTGGGCAAGTCGCTTCACTTCTCTGTGCTTCAGTTACCTCATCTGTCAAATGGAGATTGAGACTGTGAGCCTCACGTGGGACAACCTGATGACCCTGTATGTACTTACTATGTGCCAAGTACTGTTCTAAGCGCTGGAGTTAAAACCTATGACCTTCTGCCTCTCAGGCCCATGCTCTATTCACTTTGCCATGCTGCAGAATCCTGCTAGGCCGTATCTATCCCAGCACTTAGAACAGTGCTTAGCACATACAAAGCGCTTAACAAGTACCATTATTATTATTAATAATAATTATCCCAGCTCCACCACTTGTCTGCTATGTGACCTTAGGCAAGTCATTTAACTTCTCTGTTAACAAGTTGCTGAAAAAGTACCATAATTATTATTATTATCATCGAAAAAAGGCAAAGAGGGAAGGGGAGAGGAGGCCGACCGGGAGGAGGTCCAGCATGACCCTTCACACAGAAGCAGCGTGGCTCAGTGGAAAGAGTCCGGGCTTGGGAGACAGAGGTCATGGGTTCTAATCCCGGCTCCGCCGCTCGCCAGCTGTGTGACTTTGGGCAAGTCACTTAACTTCTCTAGACCTCAGTGACCTCATCTGTAAAATGGGGATGAAAACTGTGAGCCCCATGTGGGACAACCTGATCACCTTGTATCCCTGCCCCGAACTTAGAACAGTGCTTTGCATATAGTAAGCGCTTAACAGATACTACCATTATTTATTATTATTATTACTGTTACCCCTGAGGGGCAGTCCAGAGGACCTGCCAAGATGTGGGGCTCATCCTCCTCCACTGAGGTTGCCCTGTGACCGACCGCTCCTAGGGGGGCGGGACTCAGCCCGGACGAGCGCTGACAGCCGCTGCCCAGGACCCCCAAAGGCCTGCCTGCTCCAGCCGGGGGTCCCCAAGGAGACACCCCCAGGGGATCTGGACTCTGCCCAGGCTCAGAGGTCACGGGTTCGAGTTCTGCCTCTGCCACCTGTCAGCTGCATGACTGTGGGCAAGCCACTTAACTTCTCTGTGCCTCAGTTCCCTCATCTGTAAAATGGGCATTGACTGTGAGCCTCACGTGGGACAACCTGATTACCCAGTGTCTACCCCAGCGCTTAGAACAGTGCTCTGCACATAGTAAGCGCTTAACAAATACCAACATTGTTATTATTATTACCCCTCACACGGTGCCCCTAGACCTGGGGCCAGCACTTGGGGAGCCCAGGATCCCGCCATGTCCCCGGGGAGGACTGAGCTGAGGTGTGGCTGCAGGGAAGCCAGTCAGCCATCTCTGCCTTGACCAGGGCCTCCAGCCCCCCGGGAGTCGTACCCGCCCAGCCACGCCGATTCTCCTTCCCCACGTCATCAGCGTTGTGCTGCAGCTGGACCCGGGTGAACTCTGGGTTCCCCAGAGACACGGCCAACTCCAGTGGGGTCCTCCAGCGAGGGTCCACCAGCTCGATGTCATGCTGCAGGGGACAAACCGGATGGGAAGAGCCCCGGGGAGGGATAATAATAATAATGATAATAATAATTCTGGTATTTGAGAAATGGCTTGGCTTAGCAGAAAGAGCTCGGGCTTGGGAGTCAGAGGTCATGGGTTCTAATGCCTGTTCTGCCACTTGTCAGCTGTGTGACTCTGGGCAAGTCATTTTGCTTCTCAGTGCCTCAGTTATCTCATCTGTAAAAAGGGAATGAAGACTGTGAGCCCCACGTGGGACAACCTGATCACCTTGTATCCCCCCAATGCTTAGAACAGTGCTTTGCACATAATAGGCACTTAACAAATACCATCATCATCATTATCATCATCACTTTGCTATCCCCAAAGCACTTCTGTCCCTATCCTTATATGCTCCTGTTTCTCCTTCCTGTCATTGATTTTAATGTCTGCCTCCCTGCTTAGATTGTAACTTCTCAAGGGCTCAGGTCACGTCTTCCGACTCCACTGTCCTCTCCCCAGCGCTTAGTACAGTCCTCTGCACTCAGTAAGTGCTCAATAAATACCATGGATGGATCGATTGAATGAAGACTCGGTCTCCTACAGGCAAGCCTAGGCCAGGCCCAGGTTGAGGAAGGGAGGGAAGGAGGGAGAGTCAAGAACCGTGGGGAGGAGGGGAAGATGGAGAGGGAGGCGCTCCGCTGGGTGGGAGAGGGGACAGAGGCTGAGGAGGGGAAGGGGAGAGTAGCTCCCTTAAGGGGAGGAGGGGAGTTGGGGGAGCGGGGGGGGGGGGGGGGGAGTCTTGGAGCATATGCTGTTCTTGGAGCATATGCTGTTCTTCACGGACCAGGGGCCCTGGGCCTAGGCCTGGGGGTGGGGTAACAGAGGAGGCAGGGGGAGGAGGCAGGAGGGAGAGGTGGGGGACGGGAGCCGTACGTACGGCCAGGCAGTGGGGCCTGGGCCTTTCTCCTTTGTATTTTCGTACACTGGACCTTTGTTCCCCCACTGCCCCATCCCCTCCCTCCCCTCCCTGTCCTCCTCCCCCACCCCCAGCAGCCTGGACGTCTGTCCTTGGGGGAAATTAAGAAGCCTCCCACTTCCCAGGCCTGGGGGGGTGGTCGGGGAGGGGGGAACCACCCGGTCCTGGGGAGGGGAGGGGGTGGTTTGGGGAGGTTCAGCCAAGAAGTGTGGCCACTGTTGGGAAGAGGAGGATGGGGCACTGGGCCTGTCGTGGGAGGACGGGGATGGGGGCGGAGGGGGCGGAGAAGAGTGGAGTGCACTGTCTTGGCTAGGGAAGCTGGCTTGGAGGCTGAGGTCGGGGTTCAGCCCAGGGAAAGAAGCATTTGGAGAGCGGGTCAAGGAGAGTCGGGGGGCGGATGGGACGGGGATGGACAGAGGGAGGGGTCCCGGCTCGGGGAAGGGATCTGCCTGTCTCAGATAGGTAGCCCTGAGGTGCAGGCCCAGGCCAGAGATAAAGCGTAAGAGTCTTATGCGAGCGGGGACGACAAGGAGGAAGCGTCGGTGGGGTGCGGGGCTGGGTTGGCCGGGCTTGGCAGCTCAGCGGGTACAGCTCTGGGCCCGGCCGTGACCCTGCTGGCTCCAAGCCCTCCGGCTGATCGGGTGGCCTGCCAAAGTCCCTCGGTCCAGCTGGCTGGCCAAACCAAGGGCCGGCTCCCCGAGGCCCGGTGGGGGCCTCTGCCTCCCTGGCCGCTCTCTCTCTCCCTGGTCTCCCACTTCGAGGCGGACCCTCCCCCTGGGTCTGCCTCCCTATGTGGGGCACCGTCCTCTCTCCTCCCCTGGACCCCCCCCATCGTCAACCCCACCGGACCCCAGGGCCTCGACCTGTCACCCTTCCTTCGGCTTCAGTCTCTGGGAAGACGGCGCAGCCGCCCCCCCCCAGGGGAAGGTAGGCGTTATTATAAATTACAAATATAATAAGCGCTCTGGGGGCTGGGGAGTGAATTATTTATTCATATTAACGTCCGTGTCCCACTCTGGACTCTAAGCCCGTTTTGGGCGGGGAAGGTGTCTGCTAATTTCCGTTGCATCGTACTCTCCCAAGCACTTAGTAAGGTACTCTGCACATAAGAAGTGCTCAATAAATACCACTGATTGATTGACCGATTATATTATCCCACCTTTACTACTGCATCAGCCTCCTTGCTCACCCCTCCCTGCCTCCCGTCCCTCCCCACTCCAGTCCATACTTCACTTTGCTTCCCGGATCAGTCGTACTGCACTTTCCCCGCGCTTAGTATAACGCTCTGCACAAAGTAAGCGCTCAGTAGATGATTGAATGAATTTTTCTATTAAAAAACTTTCAGTCCACATTTCCCAACCCCCCTTTCTCAAGAACCTCCAGTGGTTGCCCATCCACCTGCACATCACAAACTCCTTATGATTGGCTTTAAGGCATTCAACCCCTCGCCACTTGCCTTCCTCTTTTACCTCCCTTATTTCCTACCACAACCCAGCCTGCGTACTTCGCTTCTCTATTGTCAACATACTCTTTGTACCTCTATCTCACCACTGACCTCTCACCCAAGTCTTGCCTCTGGCCTGGCACTGCCTCCCTCGACATATTCGACAATGACTCTCCCCATCCTCAAAGTCTCACTGAAGGCACATCTCCCCCACAGATGTGGGACTAAGCCCTCACTTCCTCTTCTTCTACTCCCTTCCCTGCATTGTCCCTGTACCTAATAATAATTTATGGCATTTGTTAAGCACTTACTATGTGCCAGGCACTGTCCTAAGCTCTGGGGTGCATACAAGAAAATCGGGTTGGACGTAGCCCCTGTCCTGCATAAGGGCTCACAGCCTTAATCCCCATTTTACAGATGAGGGAACCGAGGCACAGAGAGGCGAAGTGACTTGCTTAAGGCCACACAGCAGACAAGTGGAAGAGTCGGGATGGATTTGTACTTGGATTGGATCTGCCCCCTTTATTCACCCCTTCCTCAGCCCCACAGCACTTATGTACATATCCATAATTGATTTATTTATATTAAGTCTCTCTCTCTCTCTAGAACGTTAGTTCACTGTGGCCAGGCAAAGGGTCTGCCAACTCCGTTCTACTATAAACTCCCCAGGGATTAGGACAGTGCTCTGCACACAGTAAGCGCTCAATAAATACGATTGAATAAAGAGCTCGATAAATACAATCGATTGACGGATGAATTAATTCATTCATCCATTCAATCGTACTTATTGAGCGCTTACTGTATGCAGAGCACTGTACTAAGCGTTTGGAAAGTACAATTCGGCAACAGATAGAGACCATCCCTACCCAACAATGGGTTCACAGTCTAGAAGGGAGGAGACGGACAACAAACCAAAACAAGTAGATAGGCATCAATACCATCAAAATAGATCAAAAGAACCACAGACAAATGCACATCATTAATCAAATAAATAGAGCAATAAATATGTACAAATATATACAAGTGCTGCAGGGAGGGGAAAAGGGTAGAGCAGAGGGAGGGAGTCGGGGCGATGGGGAGGGGAGGAAGAGCGGAGGAAAAGGGAGGGCTCAGCCTGGGAAGGCCTCCTGGAGGAGGTGAGCTCTCGGTAGGGCTTTGAAGAGGGGAAGAGAGTGAGTTTGGCGGCTGTGAGAAGGGAGGGCATTCCAGGTCAGGGGTAGGACATGGGCCAGGGGTCGACGGCGGGACAAGCTCAAACTATTGTGCTGGTGATAAGGGTTGAAAGTGGCCAAAGGTGACATCAAGCTTGGAAATTTCTGGACGGTGAAGAAGGGTGGGAGAGAAGGAAGGAAGGAAGCAGTTTGGCCTGGTGGTCAGAGGACCTGGGTTCTAATCCCAGCTCTGCCACCTGCCTGCGGTGTGACCTCGAGCAAGTCACTTCACTTCTCTGTGCCTCAGTGACCCCATCTGTAAAACGGGGATCAAGAATGTGAGTCCCAAATGAGACATGGATTGTGTCTAACCTGAATAGCCTCTATCTACCACAACACTTAATCCAGTGCCTGGCACACAGTTAAGTGCTTAACAAATACTATCAAAAAAAAGAAGGAGGGAGAGGTTTGAAGAGCAGCATGGCTTAGTGGAAAGAGCACAGGGCTGGGAGTCAAAGGACTTGGGTTCTAACTCTGCCTCCCCACATGCCTGCTGTGTGACCTTGGGCAAGCTGCTTACTTTCTCTGTGCCTCAGTCACCTCATTTGGAAAATAAGGACTCCATACCTCTTCTCCCATCTACTTAAATTGAGGGCCCTGTGTGGGTCAGGGACTGTGTCTGATCTGACCATTCTTACCCTCCCCAACGCTTAGGACAATGCTTGACACAGACTGAGGGTTTAACCAATGCCACAGTCATCAACATCATTATTCTTACTATTATTATTAGAAGAGGGCCAGAATATTTTTGCTGGGCAGCTCATTACAGGCAAAACACAGACTTTGCCACTGGGCCCTGTCCGAGCCCAGCCCCTTGGAAAGGTGAATCTTCAGCCTCTCACCAACCTCCTGCGGTCACTCCCGCTATCCTGGGGCAGGTCTTTCCTTGGTCTCTACCAATCCCGGGGGAAAACCCTGCCGGGGTCTCTGGGTCTCTCACTGTCTCTCTCCAGTCTCTGCCTCAGAGTCTCTGACCTTAAGCAGTGTGTCCTAGTAGGGATTCAATCCCTGTTCTCCCCCCTACTTAGATTGTGAGCCCCATGTGGGACCTGATTATTTGGTAACTAGCTAAGTGGCCAGTACAGTACTTGACATGTAGCAAGTGCTTAATAAATAGCACAATTATTATTATTACTAACCCAGTCTCTCTGCCTCGAGTGTCTCTCTAGCTCAGGGTCTGCCTCAGAGTCTCTCACTAGCTCAAGCTCTGTCTCAGTGTCTCTCACTAGCTCAGTCTCTGCCTCAGTATCTCTCTAGCTGACTCTGCCTCAGAGTGACTCTCTAGCTTACACTTTGCCTCAGATTCGCCCTCTAGCTCAGTCTCTCCCTTAGAATTTCCTTCTAGCTCTGTCTCTGCCTCAGTGTCCCTCTTATAATAATGTTGGTATTTATTGTGCTTACTATGTGCAGAGTACTGTTCTAAGCGCTGGGGTATACAGGGTAATTAGGTTGTAGCACATGGGGCTCACAGTCTTAATCCCCATTTTACAGATGAGGTAACTGAGGCACAGAGAAGTGAAGTGACTTGCCCACAGTCACACAGCTGACAAGTGGCAGAGCCCGGATTTGAACCCATGACCTCTGACTCCCAATCCCGTGCCCTTTCCACTGAGCCACGCTGCTTCTCTAGCTCATTCTCTCCCTCAGTCTCCCTCTAGCTCTGTCGCTGCCTCAGTTTCTCCCTAGCTCAATCTCTGCCTCAGAGTCTCTATCTCAGTCTCTGCCTGTGTCTCTCTAGCTCAGTCTCTGCCTCAGAGTGTCTCTCTAGCTCTGTCTCTGCCTCAATGTCTCTCTAGCTCTGTCTTTGAGGCAGAGACTGAGCTAGAGGGAGGCTCTGAAGGAAAGACAGAGCTTGAGAGACACCCTGAGGCCGAGTCAGACCTAGAGGGACAATCTGCGGCAGAATGTCTCTTCAGCTCGGTGTCTCCTTCAGAGTGTCTCCCGAGCTCTGTCTCTATCTCAGAGAAGCAGCGTGGCTCAGTGGAAAGAGCAGGGGCTTTGGAGTCAGAGGTCATGGGTTCGAATCCCAGCTTGGCCACTTGTCAGCTGTGTGACTCTGGGCAAGTCACTTCACTTCTCGGTGCCTTAGTTACCTCATCTGTAAAATGGGGATTAAGACTGTGAGCCCCACGTGGGACAAGCTGATTCTCCTGTGTCTGCCCCAGCACTTAGAACAGTGCTCAGCACATAGTAAGCACTTAACAAATACCAATATTATTATTAGAGTGTCTCTCCAGCTCTGTCTCGGCCTCAGTGTCTCTCTTGCTCATTCTCTCCCTGAGAGTGTCTCTCTAGCTCAGTCTCTGCCTCAGAGTGTCTCTCTAGCTCTGTCTCTCCCTGAGCATGTCTCCCTAACTCATTCTCTGCCTCAGAGTGTCTCCTGAGCTGTGTCTCTGCCTCAGAGTGTCTCTCTAGCTCAGACTCTGCCTCTGAGTCTCCCTTTAGTTCAGTCTCTGCCTCAGAGTGTCTCTCTAGCTCATTCTCTCCCTGAGAGTGTCTCTCTAGCTCAGTCTCTGCCTCAGAGTGTCTCCCGAGCTCTGTCTCTGCCTCAGAAGCTCTGTCTCTACCTCAGAGTGTGTCTCTAGTTCTGTCTCTGTCTCAGAGTGTCTCTCTAGCTCAGTCTCTGCTTCAGAGTGTCTCTCCAGCTCTGTCTCTGCTTCAGAGTGTCTCTCCAGCTCTGCCTCTGCTTCAGAGTGTCTCTCCAGCTCTGTCTCCGCCTCAGAGTGTCTCCTGAGCTCTGTCTCTGCCTCAAAGTGTCTCTCTAGCTCTGTCTCCACCTCAGAGTGTCTCTCTAGCTCAGACTCTGCCTCAGAGTCTCCCTTTAGTTCATTCTCTGCCTCAGAGTGTCTCTCTAGCTCAGTCTCTGCCTCAGAGTGTCTCTCTAGCTCAGTCTCTGCCTCAGAGTGTCTCTCTAGCTCAGTCTCTGCCTCAGAGTGTCTCCCAAGCTCTGTTTCAGCCTCAGAGTGTCTCTAGCTCAGACTTTGCCTCAGAGTCTCCCTTTAGTTCAGTCTCTGGCTCAGAGTGTCTCTCTAGCTCTATCTCTGCCTCAGAATCTCCCCCTAGCTGAGTCTCTGCCTCAGAGTGTTTCTGTAGCTCACTCTCTGTCTCAGAGTGTGTCCCTAGCTGAGTCTCTGCCTCAGTCTCCCTCTAACTAGGTCTCTGCCTCAGAGTGTCTCTGTAGCTCAGTCCTCTGCCTCATAGTGTCTCTCTAGTTCAGTCTCTGCCTCAGAGTGTCTCTGTAGCTGTCTCTGCCTCAGTCTCCCTGTAACTCAGTCTCTGGCTCAGAGTGTCTCTCTAGCTCTGTCTCTGCCTTAGAGTGTCTCTCTAGCTCTGCCTCAGTCTCTCCCTAGCTGAGTCTCTGGCTCAGAGTGTCTCTCTAGCTCTGTCTCTGCCTCAGAGTGTCTCTGTAGCTCAGCCTCAGAGTCTCTGCCTCAGTCTCCCTGTAACTCAGTCTCTGGCTCAGAGTGTCTCTCTAGCTCTGTCTCTGCCTCAGAGTGTCTCTGTAGCTCAGCCTCAGAGTCTCCCTGTAACTCAGTCTCTGCCTCAGAGTGTCTCTGTAGCTCAGCCTCAGAGTCTCTGCCTCAGTCTCCCTGTAACTCAGTCTCTGGCTCAGAGTGTCTCTCTAGCTCTGTCTCTGCCTCAGAGTGTCTCTCTAGCTCAGCCTCAGAGTCTCCCTGTAACTCAGTCTCTGGCTCAGAGTGTCTCTCTAGCTGTCTCTGCCTTAGAGTGTCTCTCTAGCTCTGCCTCAGAGTCTCTCCCTAGCTGAGTCTCTGCCTCAGTCTCCCTGTAACTCAGTGTCTGCCTCAGAGTGTCTCTCTAGCTCTGTCTCTGCCTCAGGGTGTCTCTGTAGCTCAGTCTCAGAGTCTCTGCCTCCCTGTAACTGAGTGTCTGGCTCAGAGAGCCTGTCCGTGATGGCGGCCTCCCCCCTCCCCGCCCCAGCCCGCGCTCAGCCCGTTGCCCTCGAGCCCCCCAACGGCCCAGGCCCCGGAGCGGCCGCTCACTTCTGCCCGGCACCGAGTGACGTCCGGCAATCCCGGCGCCTCATTGGCTGCCCCCGCTCCGCGAGTAGCAAACGGTCGGGGAGGCCAAGGAGGGGTCGCCCAACGAGTCCCGGGGCCTCCGCCTCCCCCCCCCCGGCGCCCCGGTTTGCCGTCGGCCCTGGGGGGGCAGAAGGAGGTAGCTCCCCGGCCCCGGGGCGGGGGGGCATTCGGCCGGGAGGAGCCCGGCATCCCCCTCCCCGCAATGGGGAGAGGCGGGAAAAGGGGAGTGGGGGTCGGGGTGGGACGTCAGCTCTGGTTTCACTGAGCCCCTTCGGCCGCCCGCAGGGTCGTTTCCGCTCGGCTGCTCCCCGGCGATGGTGACCCCGGAACGGCGGGCGCCGCCGCTCCCCGCAGCGGGTATCCCCGCCCTGGGCCGGTGTCGGGGGTCCCGGGCCGAGGGAGGGCGGCGGCCGGTCCTGGGGGTCCCGGGCCGAGGGAGGGCGGCGGCCGGTCCTGGGAGGGGCGGGGCGGGGCGGGGCGGGGCCTGCCTTCCCCCTCCGGGCCGGCGGGGGGCGCTGCGGCGAGGGGCGGGCCCGGGAGGGCGGAGGGAGCGGAGGGCGCGGGGCCGCAGCTGCGGGGGCCGCCATGGCCGACAGCGAGAAGCTCAACCTCGACTCCATCATCGGACGCCTCCTGGAAGGTACCGGCCCGGCCCGGCGCCCCCGGTCCCGGTCGGACCCGGCGCCCGGGCCGGGGGGGGGGAGAGGGGCGCCGCCCAAACCGGAAGTGGCTTCGAAGTTGGGGGGAAACCCGGCAGCTCCCCTCCCCCCCGGGCTCGGTGCGGGCCCGGGGGGTCGGGGGTCAGAGGTCAGGGGTCGGGGGGGGGGGGGTCCCCGACCGGGCCGGTCCTTCCCTCCCGCAGTACAAGGCTCCCGCCCGGGCAAGAATGTGCAGCTGACGGAGAACGAGATCCGGGGCCTGTGCCTCAAATCCCGGGAGATCTTCCTGAGCCAGCCCATCCTGCTGGAACTGGAGGCCCCCCTCAAGATCTGCGGTGAGCCCCCCTCTCCTTCCCCCGTTATCCCTGGCGCTCAGCACGTAGGCCGCGCTCAGTAAATAGGGAAGCGGCGCGGCTCCGTGGAAAGAGCCCGGCCTCGGGAGGCGGAGGTCGTGGGTTCGAGTCCCCGCCGCTTGTCGGCCGGGCGGCTGGGGGCCAGCCGCTTCGCTCCTCTGGGCCTCAGTCACCTCATCTGGAAAAGGGGGATGAAGACGGGGATGAAGACCTGATCACCTCGTATTCCCCCCCCCCCCCCCCCCGCCGCGCGCTTAGAACAGTGCTTGGCACATAGTAAGCGCTTAACGAATGCCATCGTTATTATTATTCAAAGGGGGATGAAGCCTGCAAGCCCCAGGTGGGACAACCTGATGACCTTGTGTGTGTCCCCCCCCCGCCCCCAGCACTTAGAACAGTGCTTGGCACATAGTAAGCGCTTAACAAATGCCATCATTATTATTATTCGAATGGGGATTAAGACGGTGAGCCCCGCGTGATCACCTGATCACCTTGTACCCCGCCTCCCAGCGCTTAGAACAGTGCTTGACACATAGTAAGCGCTTAACGAATGCCATCGTTATTATTATTAATAAATACCATTGAATGAATCACTGTTAATAGTAATGGTAGCATTCGACAATAACAGTCATGACGGCATTTTGTTAAGCGCTTACTACGTACAAGAGAACCGTCCTTAGCGCCGGGGAGCCTACGGGGTGATCAGGTTGGCCCGTGTGGGGCTCACAGCCGCCACGCCCATTTGACAGATGAGGCCCAGAGAAGTGAAATGGCTCGCCCGAAGTCATCCAGCCGACAAGCGGCGGAGCCGGGGGTTTGAACTCACGGCTCCCAAGCCCGGGCTCTTGCCACGGAGCCAGGCCGCTTCTCTTTAAGCGCTTACTATGTGCCAGTCATGCAGTCGTAAGTTCTCAGAACAGCGCTCGGCCCTTAGTAAGCGCTTAACAAGTGCCATCGTTATTATTGAGCGCTTATCGTGCGCAGGCCACTGCACTAAGCGATTGGGAAGTACAGTTTGGCAACAGATAGAGACGATCCCTAACCGCAACGGGTTCACACTGTTCTAAGCACTGCGGTAGTTACGGGGTAATCAGGTTGCTCCACGTGGGGCTCACAGTCTTCATCCCCATTTTCCAGATGAGGGAACCGAGGCCCAGATAAGTGAAGAGTCTTGCCCAAGGTCACACAGCAGACAAGTGGCAGAGCCGGGATTAGAACCCACGTCCTCTGATTCCCAAGCCCGGGCTCTTTCCACTAGGCCCCGTGGTATTGGTTAAGCGCTTACTATATGCCGGACACTGTACTAAGCGCTGGGGTGGATACCAGCAAATGGGGTCAGACACAGTCCCTGTCCCACATGGGCTCGTGGTCTTCACCCCCATTTTACATAGGAGGTCACTGAGGTACAGGGAAGTGAAGCGACTTGCCCAAGGCCACACGGCAGACAAGCGGCAGAGTCGGCATTATTCATTCAATAGTATTTATTGAGCGCTTACTATATGCAGAGCACTGTGCTAAGCACTTGGAATGGACAATTCGGCAACAGAGACAATCCCTGCCCAGTGACGGGCTCACAGACTAATCGAGGTTAAACACCACAACCTTCTGACTCCCAGGCCCGGGCTCTATCCACTACGCCGTGCTGCTTCCCAGCGCTTAGAACAGTGCTTGGCACGTAGCGCCTACCAAATACCGTCCTCATTAGTGAGCGAGTACTGTGCGCCGAGAGCTGCACTAAGTGCTCCGGCGAGCGCAAGATAGCGGAGATTTGGTAGACGCGTTCGCTGCCCACGGCGCGCGTACAGCCCCGGGCCCCCGCTCGGCTCGGCCCGGACCCTCCGCCTCCCCCACCGCCCGACCCTCCCCGTCCCTCCCCGGCAGGCGATATCCACGGCCAGTACTACGACCTGCTGCGGCTCTTTGAGTACGGGGGCTTCCCTCCCGAAAGCAACTACCTCTTCCTGGGAGACTACGTGGACCGGGGCAAGCAGTCGCTGGAGACCATCTGCCTGCTCCTGGCCTACAAGATCAAGTACCCGGAGAACTTCTTCCTGCTGCGGGGCAACCACGAGTGCGCCAGCATCAACCGCATCTACGGCTTCTATGACGAGTGTGAGTGGGGCCCACCCCTCCCCAGAAGGGAGCCCGGGCCGGAGCCGGGATTAGAACCCAAGGCCGTGCTTCCCTCCCTCCCCCTCTCTGAGCACGCTGGGACCAAACGGGGGGCCCCGGGAGAGAGACGGCAACTCTGCTCCCCACGGATCCTCCCGTCGGGGAACGGGGGGCTGCTCCCAAACTAAATTCCCGGTGGGAGAGACTGGGACATCCCGCCCTCCCCCCTCACCCGTTGCCTTGGCGCGGCCCGCACACCAGGCAAACGACGTTACAACATCAAGCTCTGGAAAACCTTCACCGACTGCTTCAACTGCCTTCCCATCGCGGCCATCGTAGACGAGAAGATCTTCTGCTGCCATGGGGGTGAGTCCTGGCTGCGTCCGTGTCCGCGTCTCCCGGCGCACGCGTGTGATGTGCCCTGCCCCGGGCTCGGGTCCCAATCCCTGACTTCTGCCACGGGGTGGGATGATGGCCGTCACCTGCAGGGAGGGGCGGGGGGAGGGGGATCCGACATGACCGCTCTGTCCATCCCCCCCGCCCCGCTGCCCATCCCGTTGCCAGGGCTGTCCCCGGACCTGCAGTCGATGGAGCAGATCCGGCGCATCATGCGGCCCACGGACGTCCCGGACCAGGGCCTGCTCTGCGACCTGCTGTGGTCCGACCCGGACAAGGACGTGCAGGGCTGGGGCGAGAACGACCGCGGTGTCTCCTTCACCTTCGGCGCTGAGGTCGTGGCCAAGTTCCTGCACAAGCACGACTTGGACCTCATCTGCCGTGCACACCAGGTGCGGGGGGCGGCCGGGGGTGGGCGAGGGGGGATCGGGGCCGGGGCCGGCGGGGCTGATGGTGGGTCGTTCCCCGGCCCAGGTGGTGGAAGACGGCTACGAGTTCTTTGCCAAGAGGCAGCTGGTGACGCTCTTCTCGGCCCCGAACTACTGTGGCGAGTTCGACAATGCGGGTGCCATGATGAGCGTGGACGAGACGCTCATGTGCTCCTTCCAGGTAGGGCGCGGGGGGCGGGGGGGGGAGGGGGGGAAGGGTGGAGTCGGTGTGGATGTGTTCGGGGCCTGAGGGGATGGGGGAAGCTGGCAGAGACGGGAGCACCCCCTCTGACGCCCCCTCCTCCCCCTGCCAGATCCTCAAACCAGCCGACAAGAACAAGGGGAAGTACGGCCAGTTCAGCGGCCTGACTCCCGGGGGCCGCCCCATCACCCCGCCCCGCAACTCTGCCAAAGCCAAAAAGTAGCCCCACCTTCCTCCCCCGACCCCAGCTCGGGACACAGGGGCTTGCGGGGGTCGCGGGGGGAGGTTGGAAGTGGGCACAGGCAGTAGGCACGGAGTTGTCGGGGGTGAGCACTGAGGCCGGGATCGCGGAGCACTCGGGGGAGGGGGGAGAAGGGGGAGCAGCGGCCTCCTCGCCCTCTAGTCTTTTTGAATAAACATCAACGCTGGATTCTCCCTGCAGCTTCCACTCCGCTCCTTCAGGGAAGAAGGGGTGGGGGAGGGTCTTGGGTCTGTCCCCCACCCCACAATGGCCAAAGTAGGAGGGATGAGTGAGAGCAGGAACTGGGGAACGCCCCCTCTCCCTCCCAACCTGCCCCGGTGCCCGCCACTCCAGGGCAGGAACAGCTGGGTCTCTTGATACGGTTTATTTACAGAGTCAGGGGGTGGGGAGGGAGGAGAGGTGGGGGACGGGTCTCGGGGCAGGCGGCCACTTCAGCCTTCACCGTCGCTGTCCTCGGCCAGCACCCGGCTCGGGGCGCCGTGGGGCTGGGGGCCGGTCAGCACCGAGCCGAAGAAGAGGGAGCGGAACTGTTGGAAGGGAGAGGAGGGCGGACCTGAGTGCGAGCACTCCTTCCCCTGCCCCCACTCATCTTGCACCTCTTTTGCCGACGGTTCCACCTCCCCCGCCCCGCTTGCCTTTTTCAGGGGAGGGGTTCCAGGCACAGGCTCCAGCTCCTCCTCCTCCTCCTCCTCGAGGGGGAGCGGGCTGACTGGGGGGCCCGGCGGGGGTGTCATCAGCCCCGGGCACGCGCTGGTTTCCATGGTGACCATGAAGGAGTCGATGTCGTCGTTGGCAAAGTCGTCGGGGAGGCAATCCCTGAGTTGGGGCGGAGGCACGCTGAATCCGAGGCCCGGCCTTGGCCCCGGGCTCAGGCCTCGGCCGCCAGCTGAACCGGGGCCGGGCCACCCGCCCGGCTCTCGCCTTGTGCTCGGGCCTCGGGCGGCAGCCGAACCACCGGCAACCGGATCACCGGCCTGGCCCTGGCCCTTCCCCTCCCCTGGGGCTCGCCTCGGCCGGCGGATGAAGCGAGGGCCGAACCGCCTCCCTCCGTCCCTCACCCTGGGCCTCAGCTCTTGGCCGGCAGCTGGACCCCCGACCCGGCCCTTGGCTTGGGCTCAGGCCTTGGCTGGGAGCTGAGCCACCGTCCTGGGCTCAGGTCTCGGCCGCCAGGTGAAGTGGGGGCTGAGCCACCCACCTGGGCCTCACCCTGGCCTCAGCCCTCAGCTAGCAGGTAACCCACCGACCTAGCCCTCGTCTCGGGCTCGGGCCTCAGCCGGCAGCTGACCACCGGGCTGGGCTTCGCCCTGACCTCCTGCCTCGGCCGGCAGCTGAACCAGGGGCTGAGCCACGGGCCTGGCCCTCGCCCTGGGCTCGAGCCTCCGCCGGTCACTTTGCCGCGGCCCATCCACCCATGCCGAGTCCAGCCAGGCGGCAGGGTTGCTCGGTTGGGCGGTGCCCCCCCGGGGGGGAAGGAGGAGGAGGGAGGGGCTGGGGAAGTCGGGTCTTGCCTCACCTGGAAAGGGCGTCGTGGCCGGCAGGGAGGAGGGGCTCCTGGGAGCAGAGTTGGGAATTGGACAACGTGGCCAGAACAAAGTGTCCTTCCAGCAGCGAGTCCTCAAAGGTGAAAATGGCCGGCCTGGGAGCAGTGGGAGACGGGGCTGGATGGGGGACCCCCGTCCCCGGGGTGGGGAAGATTGGATTGGGGGAGGGGAGGGAGGAGGGGGCGGGAGGTACCTGCCGGGCGCATCAAAGTGGATGTTAAGGGGCAGGTTCGATGACTCGGCGAAACTCAGGAGCCCCTGAAAGACCAATCGATAGGATGTACTGAGCGCTTACGGCGTGCACGGCCTTGAACTAGGCCCGTCGGGGCGGGTGGAAGGCAAGATTCCCGCCCTCGAGAAGCTAGGGTCCACTCCTGTCTGACTTCTCCCCGTTAATGCGCAAGTGCTCAATACGGGGCTCCATACACTGCAATCAAGCATCACTAACGATGAGAAAGAGAGTTAAAGTAGCCCCGGTGCGGGAGGCCGAGAAATCAATCGGAAGGCCTCCCCCCAGAGGAGGTGTGATTTCAGAAGGGCTTTAAGGATGGGAGAACGGTGGTGTGGCTGATGTGATAGGAGGGAGCTCCTGAGGGAGACCAGAGCAGGGCTCAGTTCGGCTTGAGAGAGGCACAGGAGGCGAGCTGGGGTGGAGTGGGACAGCAGAGCGGATCAGTGGAAGGGTGAGGACCTTGGAGTGGACGGCCAGGAATCTTTGGAACAGATACCATAGTTAGGAGAAGCAGCGTGGCTTAGTGGAAGGAGCCCGGGCTTGGGAGTCAGAGGTCGTGGGTTCTAATCCCCGCTCTGCCACTTAGCAGCTGTGACTTTGGGCCAGTCACGTCACTTCTCTGTGCCTCAGTGACCTCATCTATAAAATGGGGATGAAGACCGCGAGCCCCACGTGGGACAACCTGATGACCTTGTATCTGCCCCAGTGCTTAGAACATTGTTTTGCACAAAATAAGCGCTTAACAAATATCATTATTATTATTATCTAGCACCACATCATGCTCTGGTCAGCCATTGGCTTCTCTCTCAGGCCCAGACGGA